>NC_142761.1:8820717-9420717 GCF_054948205.1 Urtica dioica subsp. dioica
GTAATGCAATGCATGAACCGGTTATTAGTATTTTAAAACTAAACGGTAACTTGATCTTTCTTTTCTTGATTCTATCAACTTTTAATTCGGGCCGGATGCCCCTAGGGTAGTCGTACTTATTTCAGTGCACACTTTAGAGACGAAGATATGGGGTTGCAAGGTCCCACATTTCGCTCTATCTTATAAACTTATTAGGGCATCGGCCCGAGAAATTTCCCCATTTGGACCCGGAAGTCGGCTCGAGAAATTCTCCTTAAAACCTCCGTAGCTCGAGGCGGTACGACTCCCTTGCATATCTTTATCTTTTCACTTTTTTTTTCGTTACATGCACGAATGACGTATGACATACAATAAACATGATAACATGACTAGAAAAAAAAACATGATATAAGTATTCTAATTTATAACATATCATCACATAACATATCATACCATATCATATCATCATATAGCATACCATACCATATCATATCATAAACTCAGCATATCATAACACATCGTTCATAATTTATCATACCATACCATATCATGTCATATCATTACATAACATACTATACCATATCATATCATAAACTCAACATATCATAACATATCATTCATAATTTATCATAACATATCATACCATAACACACATATGTCTAACAATCAAACAATAACAATTTCAAAAAATATTATAAACTCATTCAGATCATATAATACTTAATATATATTTTTGAACTAATCTGTGCTGTAGTGAGATTATTCTCACCTTGACAAAACGGGAATAAAGCTCTCTGGATCGAAGACGGATTGGAAGCTCTACTTGACTCGAAACCTAATCGGGGTAAAAATACTATCGGGGATCAGCTAATAAAAGGATTCAAGACATACTTTAGATTCTGGAAGTTTACAGAAACGACATTCAACGTGAAATTACCAAAATACCCTTGGCTATTAGGGTTTCGGTGAAAATCTAAAACTCTGAGAAAACTACTGTAAAAATTCCAGTACGTATAACACATAATTTTGATTACTTTTTGTAAAGCCATCATGGCCAAAATAAGTTTTTAACTATTTATTAAAAATAAAAGAAATGCTAAAATCTAACTTTAAAATTTGGGTTATATAGCTATATAAGCCACACGGCTATAGAGATTTTGGATTTGGCCAACGTTTAGTTAATTTTCTGTTAATAGCCACAGCAATTTATTTACATAGATAAAAATACCAAAATAACCTCACAACCGTTCCCGCCCATTAACATGCTGAAAATAAAACATTTAATACAAAATATTCTGATATAACCGCCCATTAATGTCATTAAGATCATTAATGTCATTGATTGCCATTTCTCAGCCGTGAATCTTTATCTCTCGCTCTCTCAGCAACCAACCTCGAACTCCAATGGCCGTCTCAGAGCTCGGTTGTGCCTACGCTTCTCTCATCCTCCACGACGATGGAATTCCGATCACCGCCGAGAAGATCCGTTCCCTTGTTCAAGCCGCAAATGTGAACGTGGAATCGTACTAGCCTAGCCTTTACTCGAAGCTCGCGGAGAAGAAGAACATCGGAGATCTCATCCTCAACGCCTTCTCCGCCGGATCAGCTGCTCCCGTCGCCGTCGCCGCTCCTACCAACGCAGTAGCCGCCCCCGAAGCAGCCGTCGAGAAGAAGAAGGAAGAGCCATCCTCGATCTGTAAGTTTCTGTCTCTCATCGCCGATCTCGCTGTAAACTTTTCCACCGGAAGCGCCGTCGAGGAGGCGCGTCGACCGGGACGAGAGAGACCGGAGGAAAGACAATCCTTTACCTCGCCGCGGAGACTACCATGATCACCGTACAGGGACCGGAGACAGTCTTCCCCTTCCCGTCGCTCTCTTCCGCCTCCGTACAAGCGCTCCCGGAGACACGAGGCTGGATACGATGGCCGACGCTGGATACGATGGTTTTTTTTTTTTTTTTTAAATACAGTATGTTCGTGTAAATAGATAGCCTATTTACAGTATGTTCGTGTAAATATATAGCCAATTTACAGTATATTCGTGTAAAAACGAAGCTTATTTACAGTATATTCACTGTAAATACAAAGCCTATTTACAGTTAATCGTGTAAATAAACTGAAAAATTCTGGAAATATTTTGAGCACGAAAATTCTGGAAATTATGAATATGGAAGACAAAATAATATCAATGAATGAAGAATTAATTCGAAATTAATTACCTAATGAATTGCAACGAAAATAGAAACTAATTACCTAAAGTCAATGTTGAAAATTTCTAAATACAGAACAATTAATGGCTGATATCTTTCAAAGTCTGCTCAAAATTCAAATTTCAAATTTGAAAACTTCCCTTTTCGGTTTCAATATTTAGTTCGATTTTATTTTTAAAAATGCCTAATTAAAATAGCGTAAGGACAAAAAGGTAAAACTAATTCAATTAATAAGCTGCCACGTAAGCAAGATGGCTATTTACGGGAAATTAACGAAAGGTTGGCTAAAACCAAATTGCTAGCAATTTAGATGGCTAAACAGCTAATTATTTGTTAAATTTTTTTCTAAAAACTGTTTGCGCACCGTTTGTAAAATAATCAGAAAATATTATGTATTTCATAAAAATATTTTTCGATTAAAGGTTTAGATAGAAGACATTTAAACCTAACTTTTTCAAAAAGAATCAACGCAAAACCAAATTATTTGAATCCACAGTAAGCGCTTAAAGTCTGAAAATCGGAAATTTGAATCCACAGTAAGCGTTTAAAGTCTGAAAATCGGAAATAGGTCTCAGGTCTGCGCACTGATTTCAAAATAATTGGAAAATATTCTGTATTTCATAAAAATATTTTTCGATTAAGGATTTAGATAGAATACATTTAATCCTAACTTTTCCAGAAAGAATCGACGAAAAAGTTCGAGAATACAACAAACAATATAGAAATTAATTCGAGAATGCCACGAAAAATACATACCTAATTTCTCAGATGATTGTGAAAAAATAAATTCTTAATGCTCTTAGAACTAAAACAAAACTATAAATGGTCTCTTTATTTGGTGGCTAGGGTTTTTAGGAAAAGAAATTGTGAGGAAGTGGGAGAGCAAAGTGTGAGGCTTTCAAAATTTGTGAAACGAAAGAAAACTTTTAACGCACAACTATTTATAAAAAGCTTTGGGAAAACCCTAACGTATAAAGATTTTTTTTATTATATGTATATATATTAATAACACACGTTTCCTTTTTCTACCGAAGAAAAATAACTAAACTGACGCATTCTCTCTTTTTATATAGCTAACTTCCGGAAGATCTGATCCTAAAACTCTAATGCGTGTGATTCTTTTTTTTTCTTTTTTTTTTCTTTTGTCTAATTAACCACAAAATACATTGATATATAACAGAATAGAATATATTGATATCTTTTTTTTAATCGGCTACTTCTACTTTAAGTAGCTTTCTTATAAAAACTTAAAACTGTACATATAAAATATATTGCATTACGCCTAACAAACCACTTCATATATATAAACTACTGATTGTATATCTAAAGTATTATTTATTTTCTATATATATATATATATATATATATAGTTCACGTACATGCTCTGTAGTTAATTTTTTTTTCTTCTTCTTAACATATTATATATATATATATATATATATATATATATATATATATATATATATATACACATATTTGCACAAACATCACACAAAAAAATGTAACAATCTAACATGCTAACACACAAACAAAACAATTAGGCACACAACTTGTACCATAAACTAATAATTAAACCAAACCAAAAACACACATACTACATTAACATGAACTTTGAACTTTAAATTTCATATATTATTATGAAATATCGAAATTTCTTTATAAACTAGTTTTGGGGGTTTCACAGATATAACGGATTGTTTTCACCAAGACGTGTCAATCCCCCTTACTAGCTTGTTTATAGCCGATTAGGGTTACCAATTCGCTTGTGTCCTTTACTCGCTTTTGTTTAATTGTTTACTTGTATATCACCTTGATTATAACCAATTAAACACAATCGATTGTTCAACAAGATGTTCTACTCACTAGTTGAATAACCATCTTAATCACGTTAAGTAATTTCAATTGGTATTAGAGCGGGTCACTCCATCTTGCTGAGTGTGATCTAACATATTTACTAACTTGTTTCTTGTGTTATGGTGAACATGAAAGACGGACACAATATAGGTTGACCACCATCTTGAAAGGTCCGAATCATGGATATTGGAAGATATAGATTAAGGCCTTTCTAAAGGAAACTGATGAGAAAATATGGTTGGATGATGTTCTCCTTGTTAATGGGCTAAAGGCGAATCCTCTGAGCATCAATCAGCTTTGTGACAAATATCATAGTGTAGATTTTATTCGAGAAGGCTGTCAGGTGTTTGATATATGCATCAAGTGTGTCATGGAAGGAAGAAGATCTTCGAAAACTGTTACGTGCTAGGAGTTTGTCAACTTACTTCTCGAACTACTTGCATGATAAGTAAGTGTGATGAGATGAATCTGTGACATAAAAGGATGGGTCATCTAAACTTCAAAGTTATCAAGAAAATAACGACCAGTGGTCTTGTTAGAGGAATTCTTGAACACAAGGGGGGTCTCAACATTGTGTGTGGTGAGTGTCAGATTGGAAAACATAAGAAGACAACCCGCAAAAGTACTTCTCAGATCAGCTCTAAAGACCTCTTGAGTTACTTCACATGGACTTGATGGATTCCATGCAGGTGGAAAGTGTTGGAGGTAAGAAGCATGCATTTGTTTGTGTTGATGACTACTCACGCTATTCTCGGGTAGATTTTCTCACAGAAAAGTCATATGCTATCAAAATTTTCCTTTCCTTGTGCACTAAACTATAGAAATAAAATGTGACTGGAATATCATTCGTTTGCAGTGACCATGGAAGGGAATTTGAGAATAGCTCCTTTTTTAGTACTGTGAATCACATGTTATTACTCATCATTTTTAATCCCCAATCACTCCACAGCAAAATAGAGTTGTTGAATGCAAGAATCAAACTAGTGTAGAGATGGCTAGATTTATGATTCACTCAAAGAAGATGCCTCTGAAATTCTGGGCTGAAGCAGTTACACAGCATGCTACATCATCAACATGGTCTCTGTTTGCACCGGTACTAAGAAGACGTGTTATGAGTTGTGGAAAGGGAAGAAGCCCTCTTTAAAATATTTTCATATCTTTGGAAGTATGTGTTATATTATGGATGATAGAGAATATATGCATAAACTAGATCCTAAAAGTGACGAAGGAGTGTTCCTTGGGTATTTCATCATAAGTCGTGCCTCAGTCTTCAAAAAGCGTACTCACTCTGTAATGGAGTAATTCAATGTCACCTTCAAGGACAGTGACGACCACAAAGTTGCAGATGATGAACAATGTGCAACTTCTGAGTCAACCAATCCCTTCCAGGTTTTTCAAGAAGTTGGTCAAGGAGAGACTTTTGCAACTCTACAAGATAAATTTCCTAGCTAATCTGATGATGAATCCATTCAAGACTTGAATGAGAAACAATTCTCTCAAGAAGCTCCCGGCACTACCATCCTGCAACCATCCTAAAAAATTAAGAAGAACCATCCTATTTCCTCCGTCATTGGTGATCCTCATGAAGGACAACGAACCAGAGATAAACTTGTTCTCAATTATTGTGACATGATTATGTGTTCCTGCTTTACCTCTAGCATTGAGCCCAAAACATTAAAGAACCTATTGTTGATGAATATTTGGTAGTTGCCATGCAGGAAGAACTTGGTGAGTTTGAATGAAACAATGTCTAGGATCTTGTTCCATGTCCTGCTGATGTCAATGTCATTGGTACCAAGTGGACTTTCAAGAATATATTTGATGAAAAAGGTAACATCACCAAGAATAAGGCAAGACTTGTTGCTTAAGGCTTTTCTCAAATAGAAGGTGCGGATTTTGAAGAAACATTTGCTCTTGTTGCTCGCCTGGAAGCAATCCGCCTTTTACTTGCTCTAGCTTGTCATCTGAAATTTCAAGCTCCATGAAATGGATGTCAGAGGTGCATTTCTAAATGACTTCCTCACTGAAGAGGTCTATGTGGCTCAACCCTAGGGCTTCGAATACTCACATCATCATATTCATGTTTACAAAATGAAAAAGGCCTTGTATGGGTTGAAGCAGGGGCCTAGGGCCCAGAATGAAAGGTTGACATTGTTTCTAGTCGCTCATGTATGTGCTCGAGGGGGACTAGAGAAAACACTTTTTGTGAAACACACCAGGGTAGACTTCATTATTGCTGAGATCTATGTTGACGATATTGTGTTTGGTTCAAATCCGCAGAAGATGGTTGACCAATTTGTTGAACAGATGCAAAGACAATTCAAGATGAGCATGGTTGGGGAAATGTCTTATTTTCTCAGACTTTAGGTTAAGCATAAATCAAAAGGGATATTCATCTCTATGAGCAAATATGCCAAGAATCTGGTGAAGTTTGAACTTGAAAAAGCTGCTCGCAAAAGAACACCTGCAACCACTCATGTCAAAATCACCAAAGATGAAGCTGGTGTTCCTGTTGATCAAACTCTCTATAGAAAAATTATTGGAATTCTTCTGTACTTAACTGCAAGTAGACTAGATATCTCTTATTCAATGGGAGTATATCTTATATCAAGAAAATCCCAAGGAAAGACATCGGGCTAATGTCAAGAGAATAATCAATTATGTATGTGGTACACCAAAGATATGAGCTCTACACTTGTAGGATTTTGCGATGCAGGCTAGGCTGGTAGTGCTGAATATCGCAAGAGCAGTTTCTGGAGGATATTTTTTCTTGGGAAATAATCTTGTTTCCTGGTTGAGTAAGAAGCAATATAGCATTTCTCTATCTACAGCAGAAGCTGAGTACATAGCTACTGAAAGTAGTTGCTCTCAAATGCTATGGATAGAGCATATAGTGTTCGAATACGAGGTTGAACAAGATGTAATGCCCATCTTCTGTGTAACACGAGTGCTATAAGTATCTCGAAGAATCCAATGCAACACTGAAGAACTAAGCACATAGACATCAAGCATCATTTCAACGCAGAACTTGTGGAGAAGAAGATTATTGAATTGAAACATGTACCCACAGAGAAGCAGTTGACTAATATTTTTACGAAGCCCTTGATAGTGTTCATTTTGAAACACTTAGATCCTCACTAGGTCTTTGTGTGATGGAGAATTAATTTTCTTCGTATCATGTTCGTTAACCAGGCTATTCTAGTTTCATTCTTGAGGTTGACGTGGAATTAAGTGGGAGTTTCTCTCATTGTTGATAATTTGAAGAGGTTTTTGGTTTAATTTAGAAAATGATGGTTTATTTCGGTGAAAGAGTGGGTTTTTATTTAATTTTATTGAAGCTTAGCTTTATGATACATGACTTTTTGAGGGAATTGCCATTAAACCGTTCTCGCTTCTTAAGATTATATTTCATATGCCTCTTGCTTTGGTCGACACTTTCTCTCTCTTGTTCAAGAAAGTTCCGTGAAAACCCTTGTTTTCGTCTCAGAAATTCTTTGCGATTCTTTGTGGTTGGTGTTTGATTTTTAAAGAAATGGTGGCTACTCGTGCTTCTATGCTTGTTCATTCGCGCTCGTGCCAATGTTGAAGCTTCTTCATTATCCGACCGGTGCGTTCGCCTCTGAACATAATCGCCGATGCCGCGGTCTTGGAGAATGTAGGGGAAGCATCTTGGAATTCTCTGTCTGTCGAAGAAGGTTCAACTTCTCTTGAGAATCAGGTTTGCCCTAATCTTGACGTTTCTTCTGTTGTCGTTGAGGTTATTATCTCTAAACCTGTAACGAGTTCTAAGAGTAGTGTTATTGTTGTGTCTAATTAGGCACATGCAACGCAGGCGGAGGAAATTCCTGACATTCCCAACCCTGATGAAACAAGTAATCATCCTTTGAAGACCTATGTGAAGAAATACAAGAAGAAACCCTTGAAGAAGTCGCTAAGAAGAAGGCTGGACATGTGCCTCATGTTGTTCAAGGTCCCTCTGTCCAAGAGGAAGCTTTTGTTGAAGATGTTTCACCCGAGTCATGTGGTTTAGCCCTCTGTTGGAGATGATACCTCTGAGAATATACCTAAGCCCGTTCCTATGGCTCAGGATGAAGATGGTGTCAGTGCTCAGTCTGGGGATGGTACTAAAGAAGTTCGTACTGAGCCTGTTCTTTCAGAGATTCTCAACAGAGGTCATTAGTCATGGAGAGTCCAAGAAGAAGACATCTGCAAATAGAAAGATCCCTGAAGAATGAGTGTTTGATAGGGATGATGGTGTTGATGAAGCTGTGAGATACCCTCAAGATAAGGAAAAGAGTGAGAGTGAAGAAGAACCTTATAGAAGGAAGAAATAGTATCCCTCTCGGATGAAGAAACCAGTTGCTTCGAAGAAGAAGAAGAAGAAGAAGAAGAAGAAGAAGAAGAAAAAGAAGAAGGTTTAACAGGTTCCTACTTTTGTTCCGGAACAAGTGCTCGGTGCCTCTCAAAAGAAGATGAGTCCTTCAAAGAAGAAGGGCCCTGCAACTGTTTCAAAAGGTTTCTACATGAAAGGTATTTCGTTTGCTACTCAGTCATTTGCTGAGAGATGGGATGTTGTACTCAAGATATCAGTCATACATGAGAAGACCTTGGTTGAGGAGAAGTATATTCTTCCTGAGATTGTTTCTCTACTGAAGGAGGTAAATCTATTTCCCACTAGTACTTCTTCTAATAAGTTTTCTCTCCAGCTAGTCAGAGAGGTGATTGCAAACATTCCTGAGAAGTTTAGAGATGTGTCTAGCTCAGACTATGGGTCTCCTATGGTCAGAAGAAAGGAAGTGTTCTTCTCTCACGAGTCTATCAATGCCTTCTACGATAATATTCAGTGAAAGATTTTCAGGGGAGCAAGACTTTGACAAGATTGCTCGTACGTTGACCAAGAAGGACATGTCTAGATAGGTAGATCAAAACTCATCCTCTACAGAGATGTCCACCAAGTTCTCTCTGCTCTATGGAATTGCCATTAAAAACTGGTTCCTAAATCTTATTAGGGGATGATTGAGCGAATTCATAGGTCAAGTTCTGTATGCTATTGGACTAAAGAGAAAAGTGGATATTGGGCAGATAATCTTTGATCAGATTGTAGCCCATGGAGCCTCAGGGAAAGTCAACCAGCCCATTGAGTTTCTTTCTCCGATCTATGATGGTGATCAGTCAGCATCCTTGGATGAAGGCTTCTGATGGAGGTCTTTCTAGAGTGCCTTTTTCCTTCAATTATGCCGATCTCAAGCTATTAATAGGAAAACATGTCAATGATATTGAAGGGGTACCTGCTACTTCAGATGTTCAAGGAGATATTCAACCATCTTCCTCTGCATGTACGTCTTCTTCTGTTTCTTCTGTTATGAAGAAGAGGATTATCAAGAATCTTGAGTTAGAGATCAAGGAGAAGATTGCTGAAATCAAGAAGATCACTATTTCAAGGATGAAACTGACTGTTCTCCTTAGCGACCTCAAAGACCGGGTGGAAGAAGTTCTTGCTGAAGAAAAAAAATGAAGACAACGAGATCGTTACGTGAAGAAGAATGAATATATATATATATATATATATATATATATATATATATATATATATATTTTCTTTTCTTGCATTTTATTTCTTCAGTTTATTACGCTTTTGTTGCTCTCAACCTGGACTCTCTTATTCTCTTGGCTTGTCTTTTTGTGGCAAAAAGTAGGAGTATTTTTTATTGAGTGCTTAGTTTCGTTTTAGGTTTTAATAGCTAGACTTAAACAATGCTTTACTTCGTTTTTGTTTAAACATATTGAACTGGTGGTTATTTTTTTGGTTTGCTCGAAGAACTATACGTAGTGTCGCCAATAATCCTAAGGAGGAGATTGTTGGATCATATATGGCATGGTTTGGTTTGGCAAAACAATTTTGTTAAAATTGTTCGAGCGAATTTGTAAGAAGATGTTCAAGACTCGAGTTCTTATGCTGCATTGTGCTCCTGCGTGAATATAGCTGGAAACTTCTCAATTTTCAGTTAAGAATATATGGGTATATATTATCGGATATTTGGTTTCCGATTATGGGAGATCGCGAGAGATTTTGTGGATTGACCTAATAAAGCTCTTTGGAGTCGAATTAGGTCATTCACTCATTGTTAGGTAAACTCATGCTGCCTTTAAGCTTTAGCTCGTCTCTCTGCCTTGGAGATCTTCATCGACAACTAGGTATTGGTGCTTGCAATTCTACGATCACTCCCTTGATCTGAACTTGTAAGTGCATATGTTTGCATTGACGTGCTTGATAATCTTCAGGAGAAGATTGAGTGAAACATAAAGAGGGAGTATCGAATCTGAGAGGAGCTCGGATTTTCATCCACATGATAGAGTCAAATACGGAGATGTTTGTGAGTGATTTATCAAACTTGATATTTCTATTCATTTGACTGATTGATGTAGTGGATTGTTTTCACCTAGACGTATCATATATTTGCGTATGTATAGGCATCATGGTAAAATATAAATGACTCCCCCTGCCTCCTTATGATACTTTTTTAGATTTTTATTTATTCTATATCTTCTGAAGTGTACTATATTATAGGATTTGATTTTATGGATTTAGAAAATTTTAAGTTTTAAATATGAATCCGTGCTCCAACATTTAAATCATGCAAAAGAAAGAAAAAAAAAAAACTCGAGCAACGTGTCTCTAGTTTAATATCTTGCATACTTTTCGTCCCTCTTTGTCCATCACAAGAAAGGCAAATATTCTCTGAATGAACTAAATATATTATTTTTCCCAAGTAAAGAAAACGCAAGGTATAGTTATAGTTTAAGAGTCTTCTATTACTAATAAAAGCTAGCCCATGTTTTATGGCTTCAAATAATGTAGACATGGAGGCCCTCTTACAGTGCTAGATTTCTTGATTTTGCCTCAAACTATCATAAGTCGGTGCTAATTTATTTATTTGCTAAATAAAGTCAATCGGTGCTAATTGAGCCTATAAGAATACGACTATTTTTTTTTTTTTACCATACTTTAAGAGGTTGAGTTCTTGCTCTTCATCACATGATCGTCCGTTGTTACTTGAAACTTCGATTATTCTAGTATGTTAGTAATCGACTATTACATGCAAGGATATGTGTTGGCTTATTGGGGTTAAGGATCACGAAATTGTATCCCAAAACTAATTGACAAAAGATGGACTAACTCATAACTTTATAAACGTTATTACGTCAATTTATCTTTTGATATGGGGTATTTAACATGCCTCATCAAAATAACGACTTTTTCGTTCATACACACTACAACAAATAACTTTTAGAAGCGAGAAAGATTTTAGAAACGAAATCTTGACTAATCTCATTATAGTTAACCGGTGCTCATTTGAGCATTGTGTTCTCGGACACACATATAAACCAACTTTACAAGCATCTCAAGGGTCATGCGTATTTGTCCTCAAGATTAGTATTGAGACAATCATATGTATTGAGATGATATTAGTCTCTAACTAAACTATTTAACCTGGTTAAAAAAGATGATACTCCATCTCTCTACACAAAATGACAACTACAAGTGAGCTTTGGTTATAGTGGTCCCTCTGGAAAAGAAAAATCAAAGAGCATTAAGACAAAACAGTAGTGCCACATATATAAAAATAAATAGATGTATAAAAAAACAATATGCATTTAAATCCGTGGGCTTAATCTGTAAGGATTTATAAAAATGGAACGTATGTTTTCCGTGTCTATGAATGAATGATCAACCATATCTGGCCTTAGTACCGATTGTGCGCTTGGTGGGTCCAACTACTTTGAATCTGCATTGCAATAATATCTATATAATATCGAGCCCCAAAAGGCATTTGTGTTCCAAAACAAACACAGCCCCACTTCTCCAGCCACACATAATGTCTCTCTCACATTATGCTGTTTTTTTTTATATACGTGTATATAATAGCCTCATGAATAAAGGATTAGTGATGGTATTAGTTTGTTTGATATTGAAATGCATAAATGGCTAAAGTGACGTATTCTCTTGTATATAACGAGCTTCGTTGTTTACGTATCATTAAAAAAAGAAAACAAGGTCAAGTATAAGATATACAAACATAACGGATAAAAAAAAAAGTTGAGTTTCGCTTGTTTTTATGTATATCAAAACGAGGCTCAAAAGCACATATACCGTCCTTATATCCTATATATAAGCTATAACCTGTTTCATATACTACATATATTTTGACTTGATATTTGGTAGATATCGTTAACCTTATGAACGAGCTAAAGACCCTTCTAACCGTAACCACATCGTCAAAGTATGAAATATTATGATACGTATTACCCAAAGATTTTAGCGGATCACAACATTTTATCATCAAAACCCTGTTGATATTGAAAAACAAAGATGTGCAACTAAATATTTTTTCATAAGTTGATAATATAATAGTCAGCATGTATTGTTTGTAGCCAATATGATCTAAGACTCTGACGCACGGAAGGAGGGGTAAAATCATTAATTGAAATTTTGAACCAATGTGCACACTAGCAAATATTGGGCCAAAATATAGCCTAAAAATTTCTTATATTACTTTGTATTTAGTTCAATGTTTGAACGATCAAAATAAATGGTACGGTTAAACAGTGGTCTACTATTACAATATATACATGTAGGTACCAAACAAAACATATGTTTAAAGCAGTGATAATTAGGTACGAAACAAAACATATGTAGCTTGTCAAGTATGTTTAAGCACACCAATTTTATAAAATTATATAATTAGTTGTTTGTAATAAAGATTCAAATATTTAATTAATTTCTTTTATATAATTACTCTTTATCACTTATTAATATTAATTTTAATACCTTACATTCTAGTTAAAATAATATAAATAATTATCACAGCTACACAAAAAAAATATGAATTAAATCAATTTTAGAGTTATGTTGAAAGTAAACTAACTAATTAAATATCATAATCATCATTCCATTTTTGGAAATACTAATAGTGAAACTCCATTATATTTCAGTATTACTTTATTTCAGAACGTAGTCGAAAATGAAACTAAAATAGGTATAATCCAATTTTATTTTATTACACACTACTACAAATGATGGATTATACAACCCACTTTCTACAACGCTGAACATAAGCGTTGTAGAAACTAGGGATTCTACAACGCTTAACATAAGCGTTGTAGAAACTTAGTGTTTCTACAACGCTTATGACTAAGCGTTGTAGAATCCAAGTGTTTCTACAACGCTTTTGGATAAGCGTTGTAGAATCTGGGTGATTCTACAACGCTTTTGTAAAGCGTTGTAGAAGAACTTAAATTTCAGATTTCCCACAACGTTAACACTATCCGTTGTAGAACCGTCGCCGCGGCACCATGTGATTTTCGCCGCGGCGAAAACTTTCTACAACGCAAGTTCAAAGCGTTGTAGAAGGATGGACCTCGCCGCGGCACGATTTCAACCTCGCCGCGGCGAAGCATTCTACAACGCTTTTTATAAGCGTTGTAGAATAAAGTCGCCGCGGCGATGGTCATCTCTCGCCGCGGCGAGACTATGTCGCCGCGGCTGGAAATATACTCCGCCGCGGCGAGAAGGATACCGTGGCCTAGCATTTTTTATGAAACTTCCTCGCCGCGGCGATGAAGGACTCCCGCCGCGGCGAGAAGATCCTACAACGGTTAGAATATCCGTTGTAGGATCCTCTCACCGCGGCGAAGACATATTCTCGCCGCGGCGAGGTTTTTAGGTTTTCACTATATAAACCCATTTTCAGTTTTTTTTCTCATTCTCCTCAAATACAGACGCGAGACAAACTATTTTGGCCGAGTCTGTCTTCATTTTCTCTTCCAAATTCCCTCGCCACGTCCTCGCCGCCCCGATTTCTCGCCGTCGCCTTGTCCTCGCCGCCATTCTCGCTCGCCACATCCTCGCCGCCATTCTCGCTCGCCACGTCCTCGCCGCCCAACTCTCTCGCGCCTCTCTCTCTCTCTCACCGCCTCTCACTCTCTTTTTAAAGGTATGATTTTCTAAGTTTTTAAGGTGGTTATTGATTTAATTTCGTGTTGTTGATATGGATTTCGTGTTTTTGAATATGGATTTCATGTTATTTCCCCGAGTTGCATGTTGTGGTTATTGATTTAACAAAATTAGGGTTATTGATTTAAGGTGGTTATTGATTTAATAAAATTAGGGTTTTTTTATTTTATTATGAATGAATTTGAGTTAGAATTTGTGTTAGAATGAATTTGAGTTAGAATTTGTGTTAGAATGAATTTGAGTTAGAATTTGTGTTAGAATTTGTGTTAGAATGAATTAGAGTTAGAATTTGTGTTAGAATGAATTTGAGTTAGAATTTGTGTTAGAATGGAATTGTTTATGAATTTGATATTGTTATGTTTAAATGAAGTTGGAATTGATATAGAATTTGTGATTGTTGTGACATTGTTAGTATTTAAAATGGTTATGTTGATTGTAGATGTCGAGATTGAATTTTTTATGATTATGCTTTGTGAAGGCGAAAAATGGTTCGAACAAAAAATCCAGCGGGCGCCACGGCTCCGAGCACTTCCAAAGGTCCTAGTAAAAGTAAAAGTAAGCGAGCTCGTCAACCGTCCCCTGAAGCAGATTATAACACAAGTATCTTCACCAGCAAGGCCGCGGAGGATCGTTACGACAAAATCTCGTCGCGCAGTGTGATCCCTGAGCGGGGATTCAATGTGAGCTCTAACACCGATATAGGAGTGTCAATCCGCAACAGTATTCTTGGTCATGACTGGGTGAAGTATTGTGCCGTTCCCGAGTTCGAGGCGAACTTAAACTTCGTGTACGAATTCTACGCAAACTTACCAGATCACAATGGAGATGTTGTGACGGTCCGAGGTAGACCGGTCGATGTGAGCGTCGAAGCGATCAACGATTTGTTTGGGACCCCAGATGTGCCTTTTAAGCGTTGTAGAATCCTAGTTTTGTAGCAGTGACATCTCTATTAAATGTCATAATTATCACTCCATTTTGGAAATACGAATAGTGAAAATCCATTATATTTCAGTATTACTTTATTTCATAACGTAGTAGAAAATGAAACTAAAATATAGATATAATCTAATTTTATTTTATGACATCTCACTCTAACTCTATTACATGCGACATATTTTACAATTGGTCATGTCTGTATCACGTAGCAATTTAGATTCCAAAAAATTGTCTAACATACTTGGACGCTTCATGTGTTTCTCATTTAAAATAGATAGATTTCAAATACTACTTTTTAAATCAAATATGTATTTTTGATAGAGTTTGTTACGTGTCATTTATTCGCGCAACTGTTATTAAATATTATCCAAGACATCGAACATCGAACCATTCGCAGTGCTTCGATATTACCTAATGACTTGGCCAAATGTTATACTGAGATGTGGACATAATTCCTCAAAGAAAAAAATAACAAATAAGATGTGGACATAATTCCTCAAAGAAAAATAAAAACAAAGAAGATATGGGAAAATTTTTATATGATCTTACAACAAAATATCTAAATGATGTACTTGTTTGCTTCAATTTTATATGATTTTATCTTGAAAAGTCATTTTGAGAATACCTTTTATTTATTCTGA
This sequence comes from Urtica dioica subsp. dioica, assembly GCF_054948205.1. Lineage (NCBI taxonomy): Eukaryota > Viridiplantae > Streptophyta > Magnoliopsida > Rosales > Urticaceae > Urtica > Urtica dioica. The sequence continues at coordinate 8,836,352 of NC_142761.1, forward strand.
AAGTGTTGTTGCACGAAAATGAACAACGATTAAATACAAGGAGCGGTTCGATCCAAGGCCGGACCAAGTGATCGCACCCGAGCCAAAAATGTGAACTCGAAGGTCGAGTTGCACCCTCGAGACCCTGAGGTGAGTATTGGAGGGTGTGACCGTGCTAAATGTTGGCTGCCTACGTACCCGTAGTCCGGGATCAGGTCAGAACGTAGTTCAATGTAAGTGTCGTGGCTATCTTGGACTCGGAGTTAAGAATCTAAGACTTTAGAGAAGGACCCGGCTCGTCGCTTCTAGTGAAGACTTTAGAGTGGTCGCTTGACTCGTAGCTCAGAGTTCTAACTCAAGGGTCAAGAAGCTGGGGCACAGCTTGTGCGTTGTGAAGACTCGGGTCGCAGAATTGGAATGCGCTCCTTCTCATTGAGGAGGGTTCTTGTATTTCTGAGCCAAGCCGAGAGATAAGGAGAGAGCTCTTGGAATGTCATAAGAGAGTGGTGAGAGAAGACAGAATTCTCTAAGGAAGAGTTTTCTCCAAAATTCTCAAGATCAAGGTCCCCCTCAAGTGAAGAGGAAAGGGGGAGGGTATTTATAGAGTTGCAGGAGGCCTTGGGCCGGCCTCTTAGAGGCCCATCGGATGGCAAGGATGTGTCGGCGCTCGCCGATGGAGGTCGGACAGGTGCTGGGGCGTATGGCCGAGGGAGGCCCGGCCAGCGTTGGGGCGCACGGCCAAGGCAGCAGGGCGCGTGCGATAGAGCGCGTGTGGGCGAGGGAGTAGGGCACGCACGAGAGGGCGCGCATGGGGCAGGAGCAGGGCATGCGCGAAGGCGAGGGTGCAAGTACGCGTGCGGGCCGGGGGCGCTGGTGCGTACGCGCGCAAGCCGGCACGTGCGCGGTTCAGGACCCGGCAGGTGGTCCGGCCGGCGCAATGTTGTTTTTATTTTTCCGGTTTCCGGAGAACGACCGGTAACATTAGCCCCCCAAGTTCATGGCTCGCGAGTCGTGAACTTTAGTTTTCGAGGGCGTTGAGGTCTTTTGTCTCTCTCAAAACATATATATATATATATATATATATATATATTTTATATGGGTCGGACCCATGGTGGTCGGGCCGTCGGGACCGGGTCGGGTCCTGGTCGACCGACCGAACCACAACACCCGCGCGCGGCATGATGCAGGCGGGCCAGCACACGCGCAAGACCGACACGGACCGGGCCCGTTATGCGCGCGCATGGGGGGGAGGGTATAGGAGTAGGACTCCTACTCCTTCCTTTCCTATAAATAGGAGAATCCCCTCCCCCTTTTCTTCACACATAGCAGCCTTAAGAATTAAAAAATTCTTTTTTGAGTTGAAATTTTTGGGGCTTGCCTACTTTTTCCATCCTTCGATGGGGAGTGAATTCTTTTCCCAAGTCTATGGTCTCGAGGTCGACCTTTCTTGCCCTTCCCAGAATTCTAGGAGGGAGGCCAAAGGTCCCTTTGAGGAACTCGACGGGATTCCGATTTACGTCGAGTAAGATTCTCGCGCGGCCGATCAATGGCTCGCTGAATTGGAGACTAACGCCGCGACACTGGTCGAGTTGGCGGAGCCTGGGAGTGGCCCATCAACTAGGTGTGGCCCCGAAGGGGGGGAAGAGGGGTTTCGCGACACGCGCTCGTCACGCTTGGTGATAAACTTGGTCTCCTGAGAGGCGTTTTTCGATGCCCCCTCGCCCATACGGCGAAACGAGGTGGCCAAGTCTGCATGGCTTCCCAAGCGTCTGACTTAGAGGCCTCGGGCGCTGAACTTGCTATAGTTCCGTCCGAATCATTCTTGGATGAGATTCACTCCGATGACCCCTTTGGGTCGGATTCGGAGGGTCCTGGAGATGACCTGGAGGCTTCCCCTGCGATGGAGAGAGCGGAGCGTAGTGGGAAAGTATTTGAGACAGCCAAGACAATCTTTATGTCAGCAGAGTCCTTGGACTATGCTTCCGGGAAGTCCTTGGAGAGGACCCACTAGTATAGAGTTGGCGATTCTATTGCCCCCGAGGGATTAGATTGCAAGGGGGTTGATGCCACGAGTACGCTCACCACCCGAGTCTTTAACACACTTCAGGAGACGTACAACATCCCTCTCTTGGTGGGGCTGCTTTGACCTGCCCCCGAGGACCAGCCATCCCGCCCGAGGAACTGGTTTGCTGCCGTCACGATAGGGAGCCTCGCTTGCGGACTGCGTCTCCCTTTTCCGTCCATCATTCAGCGGATTCTAGCTCGACTAGGAGTCTATGCTTGCTAGATGAGCCCAACGTTCTATCGCTTGTTGGCGATGAGTTTGCTCGACGCCGAGGCAGTCATGCTTTCACAACCTGGTTTCCGTATGCTCGACGCCGAGGCAGTCATGCTTTCACATGGCCCGCGCTAAAGGGCAACGTGAGGTTGATTGATGACAACGACCTACTTAGTCGTAGGTCGTGGGTGTGGGTCTCGACAGACGCCTTTGGTGAGGCGCTCATCCGCTTCGGTCGCCTGGAGGATTTTTCGGCGTAAGAGGGGGCAACGGAGCTCCCCTTTTGTAAAAGAGATATCGAGAATGTCGAGGCTCTCAAGGCGAGCGAGCGGTTCCGTTCTCTAGAGCTAATGGCGCTATCCGGGTGGTTCCCGTCCTTCACCCCGGGCTCTGAGGAGGCGCTCCGGGTGGGCAGGCGACCTAGTCCCGAGGCCTAGTCGGCTGCCCCTGCTTCTCGAGGTACCTTCGTGATTTAAGATTTCTTTATTAATTGAAACCTAACATTTGTTGTTTAGCTGGTGCAGCCGCTTAGAGGAGGGCTCGAAGGCTGGCTTCTTCTTCTCGGAACTCCGAGAGGATGGCGGAGATCCATTCCAGGGTTGCCGACCACGGGATGAGAGAGGATCGTGTCGAGGCTACCTGCCCTACCGAGCAAGAGCCCCGTGCCTCGCTGAATAGGGCTTCAGCCTCGGTGCTCCCTAATGAGCGCCCCGAGTCCAAGAGGGTGAACTCCGCGGTGGAACTGGAGGCAAGGGAGTCTCGAGCTGATTGCTTTCGACATCTTGAGGAGTCTCCCTTATCTTGGTGGAAGAGCGTGGTGTCAAAGAGCGACATCACCTTCTTTCAGACGGGGGTTACCAACGCTCAGAGGGTCAGTACCTTAATTTATTTCTTCATATGCGTAGGTCTGTTTTTAACCCTTGCATTTTTTTGTCGCCGTAGGCGTATGCGAGAGCTGTGCGGAGTGACAGGATCCTGCACGACTTCATCCGGCGCTTGGGGATCACTCAAGAGGAGCTTGCTCAGGCGAAGTCTAGGTTGGCCCAGGTCGATCGCAGTTCACACTCGGGGGCGGAACTCGAGACGCTTCGGGACCAACTTCGAGAAGCTAAAGTGGAGCTCCAGATCGTTCGGGATTGATGCGATGGAGCCCAGATGTCTGTGGCCAAGATGGCGGGAGAGCTGGCTGAGGAGCGCTGAGCTTATGAGGTGGCATCCCGATCAACAGAGATTTTTCGGACCGAGGTTGCCGATCTCCGTCGTCAGCCGAATGCTCGGTCAGATACCATAGAGACATCCCATAGCCAGCTTGCTTCGAGCGAAGCGGTGCGTGTTCGGGCAGAGCGCGAGCGCGACTCTTTGGCGGAGGAGAACGCTCGTCTTTCCTCTTTGCTTACTGAGGCGGAGCGGCGAGCGTCCGATTTGCAAGCCGACTATGACATCGGGACCGAGGAGGCCCTGCCGGGGAGATGGAGTGTCAGGAGGCGACCGCAGCCGAGAACGAGATTCGGGGGGTTACCTTTGACTTTTTTGACACTTTGTGTTCCCCCTCTTGATGAGGGTGCGTCGTGAGCCAAGTGGCTCTTTCTATTTATATAGCGCGTATGTTTAACACTTTTTCCTTTCTCAGGATTTTTAGTTTGTTTTAGCGCACTTGCTTTTAGCGCATATTTGTTGGATTCAGAGCGGTCGCTCTTTTTATTCATGAGATATTTATTGCTTTCAAGTCGAATGCTATCTCGTTGTCGATTGTCTGAGCGATTTTGCTCGTATGTGCCTTCTGTGCGAGCTGCTATAGCATGGCTCAAAGGACTTGTACCCTTGCCAATATTTTTGACAAGTCTGTGTCCCTAGCTAGTCGGGATTCAATCTCCACTCATTTAGCGTTATGACTCGTCGTCATTTAGCGTTCGAGGCGGCACTAGTACAAAAAACAGCATTGGGTGCGACTTTTTTCGCACCTAAAGGTCGAAAGTCGCACCCATTGATACCTTTAGGTGCGACTTTAGGTGCGACAAAGTCGCACCCGAAAGTTCGCACCTAAAGGTCATGGGTGCGACTAGTCGCACCCGATGGTCATGATTTTTAGGTGCGACTTTTAGGTGCGGATATTATTAAACTAATTACAATTTCAATTTGACAATTTTAATTAAGCTAAACTAATCAAAACTAAACAACCTAAACATGTAAGTATTAAACTAAAAAACCTAAAATTAATTAGAACAAATTTCATTTAATAAATTAATTACAAACTAATTAACTAATTCATTACAAATCAATTACAAACTAACTAACTAATTATAAACTAAACTACTAATCAAACTAACTAACTAATTAATTTCAATTACATCGTCCGATACAAACTTCCCGGTCTAAATTTAAGCCAAAACAAAAATATTAACTTTCATATAATGCAGTCTTTATCATCAGTAAGAAAAAAAGTAAAGTAAGATAAAATTGATTAAAAGTAAGAATACCTCAGGAATAAGACCAAGAACACCAGAAAGATAAAGAACGTTGTTGACTTTGATAGCTTGAGAATATGGTCCCAATGCAGCCGGAGCTTTCTCTGTCTTCACAGCCTCTTTAATAGCTCCTTCTATTCAGTACACAAAATTACCCCAAAAATTTAGTTCATTCATATCCCTAAATAATCTAACAACGGAAATAAAGAACTGCAAACAAATTGCAGGTTTATTCATATTTCATATCCCTGAGCAATTATTCGTTAATTATTATAACAAATGGAACAAATCTACGAGATCACAGATTTATTCATATTTCATATCACTATGCAATTATTCGTTAATCATATCAGTGGAAATCAATAGCCAAAACCTAAATCATATAAAAACCATTGCAAGCAACGAAAAACAAAGACCTAAAAAACTATTGCATAAGAGATTCTCACCTTGTGGTAGTGGTGGCGGTCGGAGTGGTGGCTGCGACGGGGTGGGAGAGAGAGAGGGTCGTGGCGGCGGTCGGAGGAGCGTAGTGGTGGCGGTCGGAGGCTGAGAGAGAGTGGTGGCGGTGGCGGTCGGAGTGGTGGCGGTTGGAAGCTGAGAGAGAGTGGTAGTGGTGGCGGTCGGAGTGGTGGCTGCGACGGGGTGGGAGAGAAAGAGGGTAGTGGCACGCGGCGGTCCTCGTGACGGAGGCTGAGAGAAAGAGGGTCGTGGCGGCGGTCGGAGGACCGTAGTGGTGGCGGTCGGAGGGGCTGAGAGAGAGTAGTAGCGGTGGCGGTCGGAGTGGTGGCGGCGACGGGGTGGGAGAGCAGGAGAGACTGGGAGACAGAGAGAAATCGCAGAGGATTTAGGTTTTTTTGGGTGTTTAAATGAAAACCCGTCGAGCTGCTGGTTTGTAAAGAGTTTTGAATTTGGGTGCGACTTAGTCGCACCCAATGACACCTTTGGGTGCGACAAAATCGCACCCACTGACTTGTGTCAGTGGTTTCGGGTGCGACAAAGTCGCACCCAATGACATTTGTAAAAAAAAGGGGGAAGTTTTGGCCGCATAAAATTTTAGGGCATTTAGGTGCGACTTAGTCGCACCCAAATTCAAAAAAATTCGCGAAAATTTTTCAGCGCTTAATTGATTTTTGGGTCCGACTATTCGCACCTGAAAGTCTTTTTGGTGCGACTTTTAGGTGCGAATAGTCGCACCCAAAAGTCATCCGCACCGGAAAACTGTATTTGTAGTAGTGCGGGAGGCATTCGTGCCTGGTCAGGCATTCCTCAGCTTTTGTTGCTAAGGGCAACTCGCTGTGGTCGACCGACCCATATTGAATGGTGATATCGGTACGTCGGGTTAGGCCGACTATTTAGCGTGCCAAATTTTGGCTGTTGCATTGGGGGTGGCCCAACGACTTTGCTTCGTGCCATTTGGCGACCGAAGATGTTGCGCCAGGTATGGCCCGGCGACTTCGTGTTCGTGCCATTGGCGACCGAATGTATGTGTTGCGTCGGGTATGGCCCGGTGACTTTGTGTTCGTTCCATTGGCGACCGAACATATGTGTTACGCCGGGTATGGCCCGGCGACTTTGGGTTTGTGCCATTCGTGACCGAACGACTTTAGGTTCGTGCCATTGGCGACCGAACGTATGTGCTGCGCCGGGTATGGCCCGACGACTTTGTGTTCATTCCATTGGCGACCAAACGTATGTGTGTGGCGGAGGGAGTAGCCCTACCGCCTTTACCTGCGCCTTTACGCGACTTACGGCACGCCGGGTTAGGCCGACGATTTTACTCAAACCTGTGTGTTTCATGCCATTGGCGACCGAATGTGTATGGCTCAGATTTGGCCGTTTGGGTTTGAGGCAGCGCCTTTACGCGACTTACATGCGTCAGGAGTGGCCCGACAACTTTTACCTGCGCCATTACGCGACTTACGGTACGCTGGGTTAGGCCGACGATTTCACTCAAACCCCTATGCTCGAAGGGCCGTCGGGGTTTGGGCTTCTTAAGCCTGTATCCCTGTGTGTGTGCGGGGGACTTAAGCGTATATGTGGCAATCTCACTTCGTGCCAATTGGCGACCGAAGGTGCGTCGAGTTAGGTCGATGACTTTACTCAAACTCGTATGCTCAAAGGGCCGTCGAGGTTTGAGCTTCCTAATCCGGTATTCCCATGTGTGTGCGGGGGACTTAAGGTTTTGTTTCTTGAGCCGTGTATTTTTTAGTGTACGTCACAGGAATCACTAGCCCCCCAAGTTTTTAGTGTACAGGTCATGCCTTGATGACTAAAAACTTAATAAAGCGGATTTTTGAAAAGAGAAAAACCTTAAACTTTATTATTATTGCAAATAGATAACATCCTCAAACATTGTCGCATGTGCCTTATTGAGTTAGGGAAATCAAATCAATAAATGGGGGAAGTGTTTGTCACTGGTAGTACTGCCTCAAGTGTTCGGCATTCCAAGGATGTCGGATCGGGGTCCCGTCCATGTGTTCGATGTAATAGGTTCCGTCATGTATGACTTGGCGAACTCTATAATGTCATTCCCAATTCGGGCCCAGGACACTGGCGCCTTGCACTTGGGTGTTTTGGAACACGCGCCTGAGTACAAGGCTGCCGATGGTGAAGATTCGTCTTTTGACTTTGGCGTTGTAGTACTTCTCGACTTTGCGCTTTTGCGCGGCGGGCCGTGTGAGAGCCTCATATCTTTTCTCGTCGATTAGATCCAGCTCAAGGCACATGGCCTCGTTGTTTTCTTCCTCGTCAAAAGTGTCGACTCGGTAAGTGGGGACCTCGGTTTCCACGGAGACCACCGCCTCAACCCCGAAAGCTAGGGAAAATGGGGTCTCTCCTGGGACGTTTCGAACAGTCATTCGGTAGGCCCATAGGATGAACGGTAGCTCCTTAGCCTAGGCGCCCTTCTTGGCTTCGAGCTTCTTCTTGAGGTTGCTTTTGATCATCTTGTTGATGGTTTCCACTTGGCCATTAGCCTATGGATGTCGCGTGGACGAGAATGTCTTGATGATCCCTAGTTGGGTGCAGATTTCTCTAACTCGGGCTTTGTCGAATTGTGCACCATTGTCGGTCACAATTGACGTTGGGACGCCGTGGCGGCATATGATAGACTTTTAGATGAAGTTTGTTGTATTGGCCTCGGTGATTCTGGCTAGAGGCTCGGCTTCGACCCACTTAGTGAAGTAGTCGATAACGATGATGGCGTATTCGTACTGTCTCAGAGCTTTAGGAAGCTTGCCTATGATGTCTACGCCCCATTTTGCAAAGGGATGTGGTACAACGATGCTACCCAGGGGAGATGGCGGTTGTCGTGGAACGTTAGAGAAACGTTGACACTTGTTGCTGTTGGAATCGATCTAGGGTTTGAGAAAATAATTAACGCTTCGGTAAGCGGCGGAATTTAAAAATTTTCTTTTACAAGTAAAACAGTTTTTACTAACCTAGACAAGTGCAAGTACATGTAATTAAAAACCAATATGAGCTAGAAGTTTACTAACCTTTCTTGAAGCTTGAACTTTGAAGAAGCTTGTGGAAAGTTTGCAACGCTCGTCTCCCCTCGCAGCACGTCTCTCTTTCTTTCCTCGGCACCTCGAGCAACCACGAAAGTTTCTATCACTAAATCACTCGAAAAGAAGGAATCAGTGAGTGGGCACTTTTAAACACTACGACTTAAGAACGAGTCTCGAAGTCGCAAAGCTAAACACTAGGTCGAGTGAGGACCTAGGTGCCAAGACAAGAAAAATCGAAAATAAACTAGAGAGAGAGAGAAGAGGGGCGGCAACCACAAGTTCTAGAGAGAGAAGCTCTCAATCTCTAACTTATGTGGAATGAGAAAAATGAGAAGAATGAGGCTCCTATTTATAGGATAGGTCTCACCTTCAATAAGGTAGTTTCCTCTTCTATAGAATATCACATATTCATGAGCCAATTTCCTCTTTTCCTCTATGATGCACTCGGCCAAGGTAGGCTTCATTAAGCCTTGGATTTGTTTCCTTTTTTGTTCCTTGCCTTGCTTCTTTCTCAACTTGGGCGCCTACCTCTTGTTTCCCTTAGAGGAAATTTGTTTCCTCTTTTTCTTTTGGCAAGTATCTTCATACATTTATGCACAAAATATTCTCTCTATCTCTTGGGTATGTTGGGCGCCTATAGCCTTCTAGAAAAGGCTTCTAGAAGCTTTTCCATTTGTTCATGACAACATGAAAAAGGCCCAATAAGAATTTTCAATAAAATTCTTATGAAATGAAATTAATTCACAAGGCCCAATGATCAAGTCATGGCCGAGTGAAACATGTCATAAAATGACCTTGTCAAAAATTTATTGACATTCATTTCATCCTTTGTCTCAAAACACAAAAATACCCTTTCGACAATTTTCGTTCTTGTTTTGACTTAGCTTCCAGTTTAACTATTCCTATCGATGTGATTCGTGACAGTGACCTCATGGACCCAAATGAACAAAGCTTGAGCTAAACACTTGGACTCAAAAGTTCACAAACCTTTTCCAAGTTTAGCTTAATGCCAACTGACTCCACTAAAGAGCTGACACTGAAAATCTCTCGGTTCAAATGAATTTATTTTCTACTCAAGAATTCACCTAATTGTAATGAGCGGATCCACTGAATATTATCTATGTTTACCCTTCATGAATGTCATCAGCTAGTCGGGATTTACTAAATTACCATTTTACCCTTCTAGCTGTTATTTCCTCAACTCCTTTGTCGCTTGTGAATAAGTTAGAAACAATGTATTGACGAGGAGCTAACAAGTCACATTGTTTCATCCAAAAGAGTCAGGACTCAATTTGGACACTGGCCAGTTCATTTATTCACACTCCAAGGAACAAAGCATGAAGTGACATACATTGCATTTCAGCAATCTTGTACATGAATTCCATATCTATGAGAACTTCACAAAGTTACTCATGACATACTCACAACTTAGTATTTCACCAATAGGCCCTGTTCGGAATGACATAGTGAGTCCGAACTCTGACTTTCTCAAATGAGAATACTAAGGTGTGAAATGGCATGTCTCATTTCAGGATTAAGGTAAGCATGATGCAATTCATACATAGTGACTTCGAGACATAAGAGGTTAAATGGTTTGTTCTTATATTGTCTCTAGAAGTGCACTGGTCAATTCAGTACCTTCGGAAGATACCTAGAAGAACTATAGAGTCCCCAACTCTCAATGCCTCATAACCAGACATCATAGATTCTTCTAACAATCATACTGGGGTCAATAGTCCTTTGACCCTACGATTGCTAATATATCGTTTTAAGAAAACTACGAAGAGTTTATTCATGCAAATCTACATTTGTCTCTTCGTAAGTTGTTAAGTTTGTTTATGGACTAAAAGACTAAGGTTTTATCATAAAGCTTCAAACAAACAAAGAATGAATGAACGTTTCAACTTTATTATTAAAGAATAAGCAATTACAAGCAAGAGTCTTCATGAGACTATATTACATCAAATGTACACAAATAGACACTACTACTCTTCTTGTGGGCACCATTGACAACAAACTCCCACTTGACTCAAAGAAGATGTGAGTAGTCCTACATGCCTAATCCCTCTCGAAGTTGGTCGAAGACCATGTTCGCTAGGGCCTTGGTGAATGGATCTGCCAGAGATCTACTTCACCTCTACGTCTCCGCGTTGCGCGATCTCTCGAATCAAATGGTATTTCCTCTCAATATGCTTAGAGCGCTTATGGCTTCGAGGTTCCTTTGAGTTAGCGACAGTCCCACTATTATCACAATAAAGGGTCATGGGCTCGTCGACGTTTGGAACAACTTCCAAATACTTAAGGAACTTTTTAAGCCATACAACCTCTTTGGATGCTTCACAAGCAGCCACATATTCTGCTTCCATTGTGGAGTCAGCAATGCAAGATTGCTTAGTACTTCTCCACACAACAGCTCCACCATTAAGGATGAACACAGATCCCGAAGTGGATTTCCTGGAATCCTTATCCGCTTGAAAATCGGAGTCGGTATATCCCGTCATAGTCAGGTCAGTACCTGAGTATGTAAGCATCAAGTTCCTAGTTCTTCGAAGATACTTAAGAACATGCTTAACAGCAATCCAGTGCTCGGGTCCAGGGTTGGATTGGAAACGACTAACTATGCCAACGGCGAAACATATATCAGGTCTAGTGCAAAGCATAGCATACATGAGGCTTCCTACGGCAGAGGCGTAAGGAATCTTCCTCATGTCTTCAATCTCTTGTGCAGTCTTGGGAGACTGGTCCTTAGAGAGTGAAACTCCATGCCTAAAGGGTGTTTGACCCCTCTTGCAGTCTTGCATCGAGAAGCGATCCATCACCTTATCAATATAAGATGCTTGAGAGAGCGACAGGGTCCGGTTTTTCCTATCTCGAAAGATTTGGATTCCCAGAATGTACGCGGCTTCTCCTAGATCCTTCATATCGAATTGCTTTGCTAGCCAGACCTTAACCTCAGATAACTTACCCACGTCATTACCAATGAGTAGTATATCATCGACATATAGTACCAGAAACACAACTTTGCCTTCGTGTATTAACTTGTAAACACAAGGCTCATCTATTGACTGTTCAAAGCCGAAGCTCTTTACAGTTTCATCGAATCTAATATTCCATGACCTAGATGCTTGCTTTAGTCCATAAATGGATTTAAGCAACTCACAAACCTTGGTCTCTTGACCTTTATCCACGAAACCGTCTGGTTGAGCCATGTAAATGCGCTCGTCAAGATTGCCATTCAGAAAGGCTGTCTTGACATCCATTTGCCAGATCTCATAGTCGAGAGCTGCATCTATGGATAGGAGTATGCGGATGGATTTAAGCATCGCGACTGGCGAGAAGGTTTCTTCATAGTCAATCCCTTCTTGTTGGGTATAACCCTTTGCCACAAGTCGTGCTTTGAACGTCTCGACGTTCCCATCAGGACCCCTTTTCTTCTTGTATATCCACTTACACCCTACGGGTTTAATCCCTTCAGGAAGGTCTACAAGTTTCCAGACTTTGTTGACATACATCGAGTGCATTTCAACTTTCATGGCGTCAAGCCAAAGGTTTGATTCAGAACAAGCCATCGCTTGGCTATAGGAAACAGGGTCATCCATGTCGGAGACGGCTACAAGAGAGTATCCATAAGACATGTACCTGTCAGGCTTTTGAGTAGCCCTCCCACTACGTCTAAGTACTACTTGACGAGATTCTGATGAGTTAGGTTGTGTTTCAGTTGGGGTAAGAACAGTTCTTATAGATGAGGTAGAAGCTTCCTCACCCAACTTTTCTTCAAGCACAATTTTGCTTCTAGGTTTCGCATCCTTCATAAAGTCCTCCTCAAGGAAACGAGCATTCGTGCTAACGAAAGTCTTATCGTCCTCGGGACTATAGAAAGTAAAACCTTTGGTTTCCTTCGGATATCCTACAAACAGGCACAATTCTGACCTACTAGCCAACTTGCTAGTCTTTTGCCTCAGCACGTGTGCAGGGCAACCCTAAATTCGGATGCGGCCAAGATTCACTTTACGGCCAGTCCATCGTTCATAAGGAGTACCAGGAACCGTTTTGGACGGAACTTGGTTCAGAATGTAGGCGGCTGTTTCGAGGGCATATCCCCAAAAGGAAGGAGGGAGTGATGAGTAACTCATCATTGATCTAACCATCTCCATTAGAGTTCGGTTCCTTCTCTCTTACACTCCGTTTTGTTGAGGTGTGCCAGGTGCGGTAAGCTGAGAAGCAATACCTTCTTCTTTAAGAAAGTCATCGAACTCTCCAGACATATACTCACCACCTCGATCAGATCGAAGGGTTTTGATCACTTTGCCAGTTTGCTTTTCCACTAAAGCCCTAAAGACCTTAAATACGTTAAAGGTCTCGGATTTGTGTTTAAGAAAATAGACAAACCCATATCGCGAGTAATCATCGGTGAAGGTAACGAAGTATTCATATCCTCCACATGCCTGTTGGCTGAGCGGACCACATACATCAGAATGTATTAGTTCCAGCAACTCAGTGGCTCTTCGACCCTTATCGGAGAAAGGTCGCTTAGTCATTTTTCCTTCTATGCATGATTCACAAGTAGGTAGTGAACCTATTGCAGAGGCTTGGAGTGGACCGTCCCTCACAAGTCTCTTAATCCTATCTAGACTGATATGACCAAGTCTTAAGTGCCAGAGGTATGTTGATTTTGTTAGATAGGAGGATTCAGAAAGTTTGATCCTCTTTGGCTCCCTAATTAGATCGTTATCTATTTCGGTGTCTAAAAGAGAAGGTTGAGTGGGATAGATGTAAAAAAGACCATTCTTCATACATGCATCAGTGACGAAAGAATTAGAAAAAGAAATACGAATTCCATTCTTTATAAACTTTAAATAATAATCTTGCTCGAAAAGTTGAGCAACAGATACTAGGTTTTTCCCAAAGGAAGGAACATAATAAACATTATTCAAATTTAAAGTTCGATCTTCAAAAGATAGCGTCACGGATCCCACAGCCTTCGCAGACACCACGCTCTCATCACCCCACTTGAAGCAGAAGTCGCCATCCTCTAAGCTTTTGCTTTTCCTAAAACCAGTCAAGGAGCAGCAAATATGGTTAGTAGCAGCGGAGTCAATAATCCACGATGATACATTATCAGCTACTAAACAGGCTTCAGTAACAAGTACAATACCTTTTGCTTTGGTTTTGAGGTAGGCAGGACAGTTCCTACGCCAGTGACCAGGCTCGTTGCAGTGGTGGCACTTGTCGTTAGACTTGTCCACCTTTGGAGCCTTTGGCGCCTTCTTCTTCGTGTGAACCTTAGGTTGGTTCTTCTTCTCGGCGTTGCGAGGTCTCTTCTTAGATCCAGAGGTGGAGGTAATAGCATGTACTTCTCCTTGAGCCCTCTTTTTCTTAGTGAGTGCCTCAGCGGTTTGAAGTTCCTTCATGAGCTCGGTAACAGTGTACTCTAGCTTGTTCATGGAATAATTCAACTTGAAGGTATCAAAGGTTTCGGGGAGAGTTTCCAAGATCATATCTATTTTAGTCTCCCCATCAATCTCAGATCCAAGAATCTCCATCTCGTTGAGATAGCTAATGATCAGCATCATATGATCTCTAACGGGAGTTCCAGCCTTCATACGACAGTTCATGAATTGTCGGACCGCTTGTTGCCTAGCTTGACGTCCTTGCCCTCCAAACATCTCATGGAGATTGTAGAGCATATCGGTGGCAGTTTCATAATCACGATGTTGTTGTTGCAACACATTGTTCATCGATGCCAAAATATAGCATCTCGCAATCTCATCGGATCGAAGCCAGGCCGCCAGGACGTCTTTCTCCTCTTGCGTCGAATCATCATTCGTTTGAGGACAGGGGGTGGTGAGAACCCATTTGTGCTTGTCGACAGTAAGGACTATGTCGAGGTTACGTTTCCAGTCGACGTAATTGTCGCCTTCGAGTTTATTCGAGGAAAGAATTGTAGAGAGAGGGTTGAGAGACATATTGCCTATAAAAGTTGAAACAAGTTTATGATTAGTCTTTGGTTTAGGATTTAAGTTTTATTAAGACTTTTGTAAAATCCAAAGGTGTTATAAACCAAACGATAATTTACTCCCTCAAGAGAAGGCCGCAAAAAATCTCCATTTATAAGTAAATGACACATCATTAATGCTAAGCCAAGATGTCAATACATCTAGTTTGACTAGCCACATTTTAAATTGGTTTGATCACTCACATCCTTTCGCAGAGCCTCAAGGGAGGATACTAGGGATTGAGCCTAAGTGTGCAACCAACCGCTTAGTCCAAAAGATCAGCTTTGAAAAACAATCCCCCAAGGGGAGGCCTTGCCATCATTGCATCACTCTCGGACGTAGCTCATTGAGCAATGATCGAAGCAATAACGCCTTGGAGTACTCACATTTAAGTGAGGGTCGCAAGAGCGGCTCTTAGTCCCACGTTATTGCATCTTTCATTAGTGTTGGGGATCGTGGGTTACAAACAACGAATATAACCCTCCCACTTAGTTTTTGGAGTTGGTTCATCGACTCTTATAATTTCGGAAACAAATTTCCTAGTTAGAGAGCGACAGAGCGGACAACTAGAAGAGAATCCTAGATCGACATGTTCAGAGCAGTATTAGTGCATAAAGGCACAAGGTACATACTTGATCTTTTCCTATTTTCTATTTCGGGAAAGTGCGTGAGGGAAGTGTGAACTTCAACTCACTCGAACACTTGAAAGTTTGAGATTACACATCTTTTTATTTTTCGGCTTGTCTACAAGGAGACCTCCCACTCAAATTTTCAAGAGCATATAGATTTTGAACATATGTGATATAGATATAGTTTTGAAAACATTTTGAAAATTTATTTGATTTGGATGACAAAATATTTTTCAAGTTTGAAAGTGAAAACGGTTTTTCAAAATTCAAACTAGTTTTGTAAAAACTCAATTTCAATTAAACTTTCAAAAATCAAAACATTTTAATCTTACACATCATGTTTATAATCATATGAAAAACATTTTTGCTCAAGAAAATTTTCTCATTGGAGTTCTATAACTCATGGTAGTGGGGTTTGAAAATCCGGATTTCTAAAAAACTGGAGTTTCAGACAGCCGCGCACCTCGGAGTAAAATCGCCATATCTGGCGGCTCCGATGTCCTTTTGAGCCGAAACCGGTGGTATTGGAAAGAGGACAGATAGAGCTTTAATTTGATTCAAGAATAATTAAATTTCGATTTTTGAGCAGAGAGTTATGCCACTTTTAATGCGGGTTTACTCCAGCTCGAAGAAAAAGAAATAAATTAAAGCTTGGTCCTTTTTAGGTGCGAAAAAGAATCAAGTGTAACGGAACGTTTTAAGATGTTGTTTAAAGCTTTTATTTGTGTTTTATTAGCAGGGTAATAACATAGAATAAAAGAAATAACAACAAGCATAAAACGATTCAAGTAAAAATAAGAAACTAGCAAGATATCAAAACTAGTCACAAAATTTTACTCGAAATTTCTCAAACCTTTAAAACACGTTTTTCAATATAAAAAATTAAAAACTTTTAGAACTGATTCTAATGTGTTTTAAAAACATCCCAAACTCATAGAAAATCAACATGCTTTTTAATTTAAAGACAAGAGCATTAAATTAAAAAAAATCTAAGATTACAATTCTAACTTGTCACAAAATTAGTAAACTTTCGAAAACGATTTTCAAGCTCATAATTTTAAAAACATGTACATGCTAATCTTTGACCATAGCTCTGATATCATTTGTTGGAATCGATCTAGGGTTTGAGAAAATAATTAACGCTTCGGTAAGCGGCGGAATTTAAAAATTTTCTTTTACAAGTAAAACAGTTTTTACTAACCTAGACAAGTGCAAGTACATGTAATTAAAAACCAATATGAGCTAGAAGTTTACTAACCTTTCTTGAAGCTTGAACTTTGAAGAAGCTTGTGGAAAGTTTTCAACGTTCGTCTCCCCTCGCAGCACGTCTCTCTTTCTTTCCTCGGCACCTCGAGCAACCACGAAAGTTTCTATCACTAAATCACTCGAAAAGAAGGAATCAGTGAGTGGGCACTTTTAAACACTACGACTTAAGAACGAGTCTCGAAGTCGCAGAGCTAAACACTAGGTCGAGTGAGGACCTAGGTGCCAAGACAAGAAAAATCGAAAATAAACTAGAGAGAGAGAGAGAAGAGGGGCGGCAACCACAAGTTCTAGAGAGAGAAGCTCTCAATCTCTAACTTATGTGGAATGAGAAAAATGAGGCTCCTATTTATAGGAGAGGTCTCACCTTCAATAAGGTAGTTTCCTCTTCTATAGAATATCACATATTCATGAGCCAATTTCCTCTTTTCCTCTATGATGCACTCGGCCAAGGTAGGCTTCATTAAGCCTTGGATTTGTTTCCTTTTTTGTTCCTTGCCTTGCTTCTTTCTCAACTTGGGCGCCTACCTCTTGTTTCCCTTAGAGGAAATTTGTTTCCTCTTTTTCTTTTGGCAAGTATCTTCATACATTTATGCACAAAATATTCTCTCTATCTCTTGGGTATGTTGGGCGCCTATAGCCTTCTAGAAAAGGCTTCTAGAAGCTTTTCCATTTGTTCATGACAACATGAAAAAGGCCCAATAAGAATTTTCAATAAAATTCTTATGAAATGAAATTAATTCACAAGGCCCAATGATCAAGTCATGGCCGAGTGAAACATGTCATAAAATGACATTGTCAAAAATTTATTGACATTCATTTCATCCTTTGTCTCAAAACACAAAAATACCCTTTCGACAATTTTCGTTCTTGTTTTGACTTAGCTTCCAGTTTAACTATTCCTATCGATGTGATTCGTGACAGTGACCTCATGGACCCAAATGAACAAAGCTTGAGCTAAACACTTGGACTCAAAAGTTCACAAACCTTTTCCAAGTTTAGCTTAATGCCAACTGACTCCACTAAAGAGCTGACACTGAAAATCTCTCGGTTCAAATGAATTTATTTTCTACTCAAGAATTCACCTAATTGTAATGAGCGGATCCACTGAATATTATCTATGTTTACCCTTCATGAATGTCATCAGCTAGTCGGGATTTACTAAATTACCATTTTACCCTTCTAGCTGTTATTTCCTCAACTCCTTTGTCGCTTGTGAATAAGTTAGAAACAATGTATTGACGAGGAGCTAACAAGTCACATTGTTTCATCCAAAAGAGTCAGGACTCAATTTGGACACTGGCCAGTTCATTTATTCACACTCCAAGGAACAAAGCATGAAGTGACATACATTGCATTTCAGCAATCTTGTACATGAATTCCATATCTATGAGAACTTCACAAAGTTACTCATGACATACTCACAACTTAGTATTTCACCAATAGGCCCTGTTCGGAATGACATAGTGAGTCCGAACTCTGACTTTCTCAAATGAGAATACTAAGGTGTGAAATGGCATGTCTCATTTCAGGATTAAGGTAAGCATGATGCAATTCATACATAGTGACTTCGAGACATAAGAGGTTAAATGGTTTGTTCTTATATTGTCTCTAGAAGTGCACTGGTCAATTCAGTACCTTCGGAAGATACCTAGAAGAACTATAGAGTCCCCAACTCTCAATGCCTCATAACCAGACATCATAGATTCTTCTAACAATCATACTGGGGTCAATAGTCCTTTGACCCTAAGATTGCTAATATATCGTTTTAAGCAAACTACGAAGAGTTTATTCATGCAAATCTACATTTGTCTCTTCGTAAGTTGTTAAGTTTGTTTATGGACTAAAAGACTAAGGTTTTATCATAAAGCTTCAAACAAACAAAGAATGAATGAACGTTTCAACTTTATTATTAAAGAATAAGCAATTACAAGCAAGAGTCTTCATGAGACTATATTACATCAAATGTACACAAATAGACACTACTACTCTTCTTGTGGGCACCATTGACAACAAACTCCCACTTGACTCAAAGAAGATGTGAGTAGTCCTACATGCCTAATCCCTCTCGAAGTTGGTCGAAGACCATGTTCGCTAGGGCCTTGGTGAATGGATCTGCCAGAGATCTACTTCACCTCTACGTCTCCGCGTTGCGCGATCTCTCGAATCAAATGGTATTTCCTCTCAATATGCTTAGAGCGCTTATGGCTTCGAGGTTCCTTTGAGTTAGCGACAGTCCCACTATTATCACAATAAAGGGTCATGGGCTCGTCGACGTTTGGAACAACTTCCAAATACTTTAGGAACTTTTTAAGCCATACAACCTCTTTGGATGCTTCACAAGCAGCCACATATTCTGCTTCCATTGTGGAGTCAGCAATGCAAGATTGCTTAATACTTCTCCACACAACAGCTCCACCATTAAGGATGAACACAGATCCCGAAGTGGATTTCCTGGAATCCTTATCCGCTTGAAAATCGGAGTCGGTATATCCCGTCATAGTCAGGTCAGTACCTGAGTATGTAAGCATCAAGTTCCTAGTTCTTCGAAGATACTTAAGAACATGCTTAACAGCAATCCAGTGCTCGGGTCCAGGGTTGGATTGGAAACGACTAACTACGCCAACGGCGAAACATATATCAGGTCTAGTGCAAAGCATAGCATACATGAGGCTTCCTACGGCAGAGGCGTAAGGAATCTTCCTCATGTCTTCAATCTCTTGTGCAGTCTTGGGAGACTGGTCCTTAGAGAGTGAAACTCCATGCCTAAAGGGTGTTTGACCCCTCTTGCAGTCTTGCATCGAGAAGCGATCCATCACCTTATCAATATAAGATGCTTGAGAGAGCGACAGGGTCCGGTTTTTCCTATCTCGAAAGATTTGGATTCCCAGAATGTACGCGGCTTCTCCTAGATCCTTCATATCGAATTGCTTTGCTAGCCAGACCTTAACCTCAGATAACTTACCCACGTCATTACCAATGAGTAGTATATCATCGACATATAGTACCAGAAACACAACTTTGCCTTCGTGTATTAACTTGTAAACACAAGGCTCATCTATTGACTGTTCAAAGCCGAAGCTCTTTACAGTTTCATCGAATCTAATATTCCATGACCTAGATGCTTGCTTTAGTCCATAAATGGATTTAAGCAACTCACAAACCTTGGTCTCTTGACCTTTATCCACGAAACCGTCTGGTTGAGCCATGTAAATGCGCTCGTCAAGATTGCCATTCAGAAAGGCTGTCTTGACATCCATTTGCAGATCTCATAGTCGAGAGCTGCAGCTATGGATAGGAGTATGCGGATGGATTTAAGCATCGCGACTGGCGAGAAGGTTTCTTCATAGTCAATCCCTTCTTGTTGGGTATAACCTTTTGCCACAAGTCGTGCTTTGAACGTCTCGACGTTCCCATCAGGACCCATTTTCTTCTTGTATATCCACTTACACCCTACGGGTTTAATCCCTTCAGGAAGGTCTACAAGTTTCCAGACTTTGTTGACATACATCGAGTGCATTTCAACTTTCATGGCGTCAAGCCAAAGGTTTGATTCAGAACAAGCCATCGCTTGGCTATAGGAAACAGGGTCATCCATGTCGGAGACGGCTACAAGAGAGTATCCATAAGACATGTACCTGTCAGGCTTTTGAGTAGCCCTCCCACTACGTCTAAGTACTACTTGACGAGATTCTGATGAGTTAGGTTGTGTTTCAGTTGGGGTAAGAACAGTTCTTACAGATGAGGTAGAAGCTTCCTCACCCAACTTTTCTTCAAGCACAATTTTGCTTCTAGGTTTCGCATCCTTCATAAAGTCCTCCTCAAGGAAACGAGCATTCGTGCTAACGAAAGTCTTATCGTCCTCGGGACTATAGAAAGTAAAACCTTTGGTTTCCTTCGGATATCCTACAAACAGGCACAATTCTGACCTACTAGCCAACTTGCTAGTCTTTTGCCTCAGCACGTGTGCAGGGCAACCCTAAATTCGGATGCGGCCAAGATTCACTTTACGGCCAGTCCATCGTTCATAAGGAGTACCAGGAACCGTTTTGGACGGAACTTGGTTCAGAATGTAGGCGGCTGTTTCGAGGGCATATCCCCAAAAGGAAGGAGGGAGTGATGAGTAACTCATCATTGATCTAACCATCTCCATTAGAGTTCGGTTCCTTCTCTCTTACACTCCGTTTTGTTGAGGTGTGCCAGGTGCGGTAAGCTGAGAAGCAATACCTTCTTCTTTAAGAAAGTCATCGAACTCTCCAGACATATACTCACCACCTCGATCAGATCGAAGGGTTTTGATCACTTTGCCAGTTTGCTTTTCCACTAAAGCCCTAAAGACCTTAAATACGTTAAAGGTCTCGGATTTGTGTTTAAGAAAATAGACAAACCCATATCGCGAGTAATCATCGGTGAAGGTAACGAAGTATTCGTATCCTCCACATGCCTGTTGGCTGAGCGGACCACATACATCAGAATGTATTAGTTCCAGCAACTCAGTGGCTCTTCGACCCTTATCGGAGAAAGGTCGCTTAGTCATTTTTCCTTCTATGCATGATTCACAAGTAGGTAGTGAACCTATTGCAGAGGCTTGGAGTGGACCGTCCCTCACAAGTCTCTTAATCCTATCTAGACTGATATGACCAAGTCTTAAGTGCCAGAGGTATGTTGATTTTGTTAGATAGGAGGATTCAGAAAGTTTGATCCTCTTTGGCTCCCTAATTAGATCGTTATCTATTTCGGTGTCTAAAAGAGAAGGTTGAGTGGGATAGATGTAAAAAAGACCATTCTTCATACATGCATCAGTGACGAAAGAATTAGAAAAAGAAATACGAATTCCATTCTTTATAAACTTTAAATAATAATCTTGCTCGAAAAGTTGAGCAACAGATACTAGGTTTTTCCCAAAGGAAGGAACATAATAAACATTATTCAAATTTAAAGTTCGATCTTCAAAAGATAGCGTCACGGATCCCACAGCCTTCGCAGACACCACGCTCTCATCACCCCACTTGAAGCAGAAGTCGCCATCCTCTAAGCTTTTGCTTTTCCTAAAACCAGTCAAGGAGCAGCAAATATGGTTAGTAGCAGCGGAGTCAATAATCCACGATGATACATTATCAGCTACTAAACAGGCTTCAGTAACAAGTACAATACCTTTTGCTTTGGTTTTGAGGTAGGCAGGACAGTTCCTACGCCAGTGACCAGGCTCGTTGCAGTGGTGGCACTTGTCGTTAGACTTGTCCACCTTTGGAGCCTTTGGCGCCTTCTTCTTCGTGTGAACCTTAGGTTGGTTCTTCTTCTCGGCGTTGCGAGGTCTCTTCTTAGATCCAGAGGTGGAGGTAATAGCATGTACTTCTCCTTGAGCCCTCTTTTTCTTAGTGAGTGCCTCAGCGGTTTGAAGTTCCTTCATGAGCTCGGTAACAGTGTACTCTAGCTTGTTCATGGAATAATTCAACTTGAAGGTATCAAAGGTTTCGGGGAGAGTTTCCAAGATCATATCTATTTTAGTCTCCCCATCAATCTCAGATCCAAGAATCTCCATCTCGTTGAGATAGCTAATGATCAGCATCATATGATCTCTAACGGGAGTTCCAGCCTTCATACGACAGTTCATGAATTGTCGGACCGCTTGTTGCCTAGCTTGACGTCCTTGCCCTCCAAACATCTCATGGAGATTGTAGAGCATATCGGTGGCAGTTTCATAATCACGATGTTG
The DNA here is from genome assembly GCF_054948205.1 of Urtica dioica subsp. dioica. Taxonomy (NCBI): domain Eukaryota; kingdom Viridiplantae; phylum Streptophyta; class Magnoliopsida; order Rosales; family Urticaceae; genus Urtica; species Urtica dioica. The sequence continues at coordinate 8,858,187 of NC_142761.1, forward strand.
TTGTTGCAACACATTGTTCATCGATGCCAAAATATAGCATCTCGCAATCTCATCGGATCGAAGCCAGGCCGCCAGGACGTCTTTCTCCTCTTGCGTCGAATCATCATTCGTTTGAGGACAGGGGGTGGTGAGAACCCATTTGTGCTTGTCGACAGTAAGGACTATGTCGAGGTTACGTTTCCAGTCGACGTAATTGTCGCCTTCGAGTTTATTCGAGGAAAGAATTGTAGAGAGAGGGTTGAGAGACATATTGCCTATAAAAGTTGAAACAAGTTTATGATTAGTCTTTGGTTTAGGATTTAAGTTTTATTAAGACTTTTGTAAAATCCAAAGGTGTTATAAACCAAACGATAATTTACTCCCTCAAGAGAAGGCCGCAAAAAATCTCCATTTATAAGTAAATGACACATCATTAATGCTAAGCCAAGATGTCAATACATCTAGTTTGACTAGCCACATTTTAAATTGGTTTGATCACTCACATCCTTTCGCAGAGCCTCAAGGGAGGATACTAGGGATTGAGCCTAAGTGTGCAACCAACCGCTTAGTCCAAAAGATCAGCTTTGAAAAACAATCCCCCAAGGGGAGGCCTTGCCATCATTGCATCACTCTCGGACGTAGCTCATTGAGCAATGATCGAAGCAATAACGCCTTGGAGTACTCACATTTAAGTGAGGGTCGCAAGAGCGGCTCTTAGTCCCACGTTATTGCATCTTTCATTAGTGTTGGGGATCGTGGGTTACAAACAACGAATATAACCCTCCCACTTAGTTTTTGGAGTTGGTTCATCGACTCTTATAATTTCGGAAACAAATTTCCTAGTTAGAGAGCGACAGAGCGGACAACTAGAAGAGAATCCTAGATCGACATGTTCAGAGCAGTATTAGTGCATAAAGGCACAAGGTACATACTTGATCTTTTCCTATTTTCTATTTCGGGAAAGTGCGTGAGGGAAGTGTGAACTTCAACTCACTCGAACACTTGAAAGTTTGAGATTACACATCTTTTTATTTTTCGGCTTGTCTACAAGGAGACCTCCCACTCAAATTTTCAAGAGCATATAGATTTTGAACATATGTGATATAGATATAGTTTTGAAAACATTTTGAAAATTTATTTGATTTGGATGACAAAATATTTTTCAAGTTTGAAAGTGAAAACGGTTTTTCAAAATTCAAACTAGTTTTGTAAAAACTCAATTTCAATTAAACTTTCAAAAATCAAAACATTTTAATCTTACACATCATGTTTATAATCATATGAAAAACATTTTTGCTCAAGAAAATTTTCTCATTGGAGTTCTATAACTCATGGTAGTGGGGTTTGAAAATCCGGATTTCTAAAAAACTGGAGTTTCAGACAGCCGCGCACCTCGGAGTAAAATCGCCATATCTGGCGGCTCCGATGTCCTTTTGAGCCGAAACCGGTGGTATTGGAAAGAGGACAGATAGAGCTTTAATTTGATTCAAGAATAATTAAATTTCGATTTTTGAGCAGAGAGTTATGCCACTTTTAATGCGGGTTTACTCCAGCTCGAAGAAAAAGAAATAAATTAAAGCTTGGTCCTTTTTAGGTGCGAAAAAGAATCAAGTGTAACGGAACGTTTTAAGATGTTGTTTAAAGCTTTTATTTGTGTTTTATTAGCAGGGTAATAACATAGAATAAAAGAAATAACAACAAGCATAAAACGATTCAAGTAAAAATAAGAAACTAGCAAGATATCAAAACTAGTCACAAAATTTTACTCGAAATTTCTCAAACCTTTAAAACACGTTTTTCAATATAAAAAATTAAAAACTTTTAGAACTGATTCTAATGTGTTTTAAAAACATCCCAAACTCATAGAAAATCAACATGCTTTTTAATTTAAAGACAAGAGCATTAAATTAAAAAAAAATCTAAGATTACAATTCTAACTTGTCACAAAATTAGTAAACTTTCGAAAACGATTTTCAAGCTCATAATTTTAAAAACATGTACATGCTAATCTTTGACCATAGCTCTGATATCATTTGTTGGAATCGATCTAGGGTTTGAGAAAATAATTAACGCTTCGGTAAGCGGCGGAATTTAAAAATTTTCTTTTACAAGTAAAACAGTTTTTACTAACCTAGACAAGTGCAAGTACATGTAATTAAAAACCAATATGAGCTAGAAGTTTACTAACCTTTCTTGAAGCTTGAACTTTGAAGAAGCTTGTGGAAAGTTTTCAACGTTCGTCTCCCCTCGCAGCACGTCTCTCTTTCTTTCCTCGGCACCTCGAGCAACCACGAAAGTTTCTATCACTAAATCACTCGAAAAGAAGGAATCAGTGAGTGGGCACTTTTAAACACTACGACTTAAGAACGAGTCTCGAAGTCGCAGAGCTAAACACTAGGTCGAGTGAGGACCTAGGTGCCAAGACAAGAAAAATCGAAAATAAACTAGAGAGAGAGAGAAGAGGGGCGGCAACCACAAGTTCTAGAGAGAGAAGCTCTCAATCTCTAACTTATGTGGAATGAGAAAAATGAGAAGAATGAGGCTCCTATTTATAGGAGAGGTCTCACCTTCAATAAGGTAGTTTCCTCTTCTATAGAATATCACATATTCATGAGCCAATTTCCTCTTTTCCTCTATGATGCACTCGGCCAAGGTAGGCTTCATTAAGCCTTGGATTTGTTTCCTTTTTTGTTCCTTGCCTTGCTTCTTTCTCAACTTGGGCGCCTACCTCTTGTTTCCCTTAGAGGAAATTTGTTTCCTCTTTTTCTTTTGGCAAGTATCTTCATACATTTATGCACAAAATATTCTCTCTATCTCTTGGGTATGTTGGGCGCCTATAGCCTTCTAGAAAAGGCTTCTAGAAGCTTTTCCATTTGTTCATGACAACATGAAAAAGGCCCAATAAGAATTTTCAATAAAATTCTTATGAAATGAAATTAATTCACAAGGCCCAATGATCAAGTCATGGCCGAGTGAAACATGTCATAAAATGACCTTGTCAAAAATTTATTGACATTCATTTCATCCTTTGTCTCAAAACACAAAAATACCTTTTCGACAATTTTCGTTCTTGTTTTGACTTAGCTTCCAGTTTAACTATTCCTATCGATGTGATTCGTGACAGTGACCTCATGGACCCAAATGAACAAAGCTTGAGCTAAACACTTGGACTCAAAAGTTCACAAACCTTTTCCAAGTTTAGCTTAATGCCAACTGACTCCACTAAAGAGCTGACACTGAAAATCTCTCGGTTCAAATGAATTTATTTTCTACTCAAGAATTCACCTAATTGTAATGAGCGGATCCACTGAATATTATCTATGTTTACCCTTCATGAATGTCATCAGCTAGTCGGGATTTACTAAATTACCATTTTACCCTTCTAGCTGTTATTTCCTCAACTCCTTTGTCGCTTGTGAATAAGTTAGAAACAATGTATTGACGAGGAGCTAACAAGTCACATTGTTTCATCCAAAAGAGTCAGGACTCAATTTGGACACTGGCCAGTTCATTTATTCACACTCCAAGGAACAAAGCATGAGGTGACATACATTGCATTTCAGCAATCTTGTACATGAATTCCATATCTATGAGAACTTCACAAAGTTACTCATGACATACTCACAACTTAGTATTTCACCAATAGGCCCTGTTCGGAATGACATAGTGAGTCCGAACTCTGACTTTCTCAAATGAGAATACTAAGGTGTGAAATGGCATGTCTCATTTCAGGATTAAGGTAAACATGATGCAATTCATACATAGTGACTTCGAGACATAAGAGGTTAAATGGTTTGTTCTTATATTGTCTCTAGAAGTGCACTGGTCAATTCAGTACCTTCGGAAGATACCTAGAAGAACTATAGAGTCCCCAACTCTCAATGCCTCATAACCAGACATCATAGATTCTTCTAACAATCATACTGGGGTCAATAGTCCATTGACCCTAAGATTGCGAATATATCGTTTTAAGCAAACTACGAAGAGTTTGTTCATGCAAATCTACATTTGTCTCTTCGTAAGTTGTTAAGTTTGTTTATGGACTAAAAGACTAAGGTTTTATCATAAAGCTTCAAACAAAGAAAGAATGAATGAACGTTTCAACTTTATTATTAAAGAATAAGTAATTACAAGCAAGAGTCTTCATGAGACTATATTACATCAAATGTACACAAATAGACACTACTACTCTTCTTGTGGGCACCATTGACAACAGTTGCACTTTCACGCCCAGTTGTAGGCATCTTTCTTCATCGTGGGCCAAAAGTAGCCTTGTTGGAGCGCTTTGAGCGCGATGGATCTCCCAGCGGAGTGGTTCCCACAGATGCCCTCGTGGATTTCGCGGAGGAACTTAGTCGACTCAACGCTATCGAGGCATCGGAGCAGCGGGGTCGAGTACCCGCGGGTGTATAGGGTTTTGCCTCTTAACGCATACTTAGATGTGAGGGCCTTCGGCTTTTCGGCTTCTTTACGATCTTCGGGGAGTATCCCTCCTCACAAGAAGTCCGTAAGCGGAGTCATCCAAGTCGAATGAGCGGTACTCTCGATTGTTCCAACGTCGTCCCGTGAGACGGATAGTCGCGAGAGAGACTCGACCGGGATAGTTATTAACCTGTCTTTGGCGATACCGGAGCCGAGGCGAGCGAGAGCATTAGCCTCGGCGTTCTCTTCTCTTGGGATCTGGATGATCTCAAACCAAGAGAAAGCGTCTAACTTGGCATTCGTTTTTGCTAGGTAGGCAATCATATTAGGCTCTTTGGCGATGTAGTCGCCCTTAACCTGATTTACGATCAACTGCGAGTCACAGTGTATTCGTAAGTTTTGTACGTTGAGCTTTTGAGTGAGGTCTAGTCCCACGATGAGGGCTTCATACTCGGCCTCGTTGTTGAAGGCTTGGAATCCATAGTGGAGGGCATAGCGTAACTTCTCCCGATCGGGATTGGTTGGAATCACGCTGGCGCCAGCTCCCTGAGCGTTGGATGCTCCGTCTACGTGTAATTCCCAAATGGGACCCGTAGGGTCAACCTTTCTCTTTCGAACCGACAAGTCATCGGTCGAGTAATCTTCCGCTTTTTCCATGTCGGGAGTATAGGAGAATTCTGCCACGAAATCGGATAGGGCTTGAGCCTTTATTGCCGGTCTCGGGTGGAACTCGATTCCGTACTCGCTCAATTCTTGGGACCGAATCGTCATCCCAGTCGATGTTCCCTTTTGAAGAGCTTTAATGATAGGGTGTCCTGTTCGGACCACGATAGGGTGAGCTTGGAAGTAGGGGCGTAGCTTTTTGGTGGCTACGAGGAGAGCGAGAGAGAGTTTCTCTATCTCTGTATAACGTGTTTCAGCGTCGAGTAAGGCTTTACTCACGTAGAAGATAGGCCATTGAACCTTATCTTTTTCACGCACTAAAACATCGCTTACTGCCCGTTCGGAGATGGCGAGGTAGACGTAGAGCGTCTCGCCTTCCTTCGGTTTGGAGAAGAACAGAGGTGTTCCGAAGTAGGCCTTCATTTCTTGGAAGGCTTTTTTGCACTCGTTCGTCCATACAAAGCCGTCCGTCTTCTTTACAGCTTTGAAGAACGATTGACACTTGTTGGTCGCCTTTGCCACAAAACGCGAGAGGGCGAAAATTCATCCGGTCAGACTTTGGACTTCCTTAACTCGTCGTGGAGATCTCATGTCAAGGAGTGCCTTGATTTTTTTGGGGTTCGCTTCGATTCCTTGCCAGCTAACGATGTAGCCTTGGAACTTCCCGGACTCAACCCCGAACACGCATTTGTTGGGATTGAGCTTCATTTTGTACCGGTTGAGGATTAAGAACATCTCCCTTAGGGGGCCGAGGCTTTATGGTTGGGTTGTTTTGGCCGTGTGCCTTGTTTGTGAAATGCTGGATTGTTGATGTTCTGATTTGTTCGACAGAAATTTGAATTGGGATTGTTATATTTTGTGTTGGTTTCGGTCGGAATTTGAGTCGAATTACTTGCTCTTTTGAAAGACGGCCCAACGAGATGTTAACACCGAATATGAGAATTTGAGAATTGAGGTTTGAATCGGTTTGAAATTGTTATCATGGTTTGAGAAGTAATGTTTGATATTCGGTTAATTCGGTTTCGGTTTGGAAATTATATAGTTTGGTTTGATTGTTTCTTTTCGGTTTTGATTGGAAATCGTTAGTTGTTTGCGTTATGGTTCGTCTTTTGGTCTAACTGTCGGGAATTTCTCGGATCTCGAGGTGAGACAGAGAATCGGGACGTTAGGACTCGAGTCTGAAATCGATATTATGTTTTGACTCGATGCTCGTTTTTTGAATTTCAAAGCTTATTCACAGATCGAGTCGGGACGAGCAAGAGCTAGCGTAATCGAAAACATCGAAACCGGAAAATAAAGAGTTCAGAAAAGAGTAGATCCCGATCTAACTCGTGAGTCGTGTTAATCGCTTTGTAGCGTTTGTAACTCTTTAGTCGTGTTAATCGAAAAGTGCATCATGTATATATTCACCCTGAAAAACAACATGCGTTTCATCTGCTTATTGTCGTCTCCTTCTCCGTCAACATCAGTCATAAGCTCAGCTTGAGATGTTTCATGTCTATGACTCAGAAGCTCGATGTCCGACAAAAATCGGGTGTGAATATTGACTATAAGCAAAAATAATAAAATCTACGGAAATGTTCCAGAATGCATACTTAATCGATTACTTTACAAGTCCAAAGAAAAAAAACACTGAAAAGGTAATAAAAAAAATTACAAACCCATACTTGTTTGTAATGACGTGTGCTAAAGAAGTGCTAAACCAGTGTCATCGAGCAGAAAACTGACGACACTAATCTCCTAGGTCATCCTAACCCTTCCTTCTCACTTCCTCGTATATAAAGGATTTAAAAGAAATAGGGATAAGCGAGATGCGCAATAGGTATTGTAGTTTTGTTTTGAGTAGAGGATTTTTTAAAATAATAATATTCTCATACGTGTAAATCGTCATACACATACAAGTAAAGTTACATAAATTTTAATGACAGAAATGTAAATGACAGAAAAGTAAATGCCAGAAATTTAAATATGTCCTTAATATAGCTAAACGTGCACTCTTCACACCCTATATATATGATGCACTTTTCGCTTCATATATATATACATGTAACCAACTTGTCCAGGATATATAAAAAAATTCATTTAAAAAATAATCGGGATACATATTGTACTGAAAATACTTTCAATTTCACAATCTGGTCTCCCAATTTGAAATTCCGTAACATTTTCAAAACGATTTCGATTGTTGTGGTATTTTCGCAAACATTTCCATTTTAAAAATAATATATAATTTGATAAAACCATAAAACCAGGAAAGAATGGTTATATTTAACCTACTTCAAGGCAATAATCTACTGCACTCGTACGAGGTGTTCACTAATACCGTGAACCCAAATGTTCACTAATACCATGAATCCGATAAACGCCGTTTAAGATCATGCCCTATTTCAACAAACCACAGCTTAACTAGATTCTCAACAAAATTTATAGACTAGGACCAAAAGAAAACAAGACATAAAAACAAAAATTCAATGGAAATTTCCAATTTCCCAAACACTAAGCTCATACCAAACTGAGAATCAATCGCCAAATCAATTTGAGTTTATGTTCCTATATGTAACTCATAACGAGTATCAAATTCAAATTTTGACTTGAATTCATGAAATCCAACAGAAACTCGCTCATTAACAAATCAGTCATCAGTTTAGAAAATAACTCAAAATTGACACATAATCTCAATCAAGTTCATTAAATTAGAAGCACAACCAAACTAGAGAAATTGAGTCATCAATAAAATCTTCATATCACAATGATTTCGATGTCGATCTCCACGTGAGGAAGATCAGTTCACCCTTATGCCTCATGAAAAAGAGAAAACGATCGAGTGTTTAGTTTGGTTAAGAGTTCGATTTTCCTGTTAGCCACCGTCTGATATTTGCAATCGTCAGCTCGAGGTTCGATTCTTAGCTGACTAATAGAATGCGACCTTCGAAGCCCTTGAGTGGTTTGGGGTTCGACTTCAGAGCCACATGATGGTTTTAGTTTTATTTGGGGGATGTGCCTAAGGACTTACGCTGCCTATGTACTCTTGTATAGGGATCAAACCAATCATAGTTGGATTTTTCACTAGGTAAGCTGTATTATATCAATAAGTTGATCACATTCCATGATCTCAAAACCGGTGTGTCACCAAATGTTTCGAGCTTGTAGAATCCTAGATGGACGATCTAGTTTACTCGATATGGGCTTTTCCAATTCGCGCCTAGTTTTCAAGCATTTTGCCTTCGTGGTGTTTTTAAAGACTTTTCGTATGACTAAGTCCCCGATGTCGAACCTCTGCGAATTCACAATTTTATAATAGAATTTTGCGACGGATTGTCAGTACTGCGACAATCTAACCAGTGCTCGTTCTCTCTTTTCTTATACGAAGTCAATAAAATCGCAGAGCGACTGGTCGTTTTTTGCTCTCATTTTCGTGATCGCGCATCATCCTTATAGCTTAACATTGTGCTCGATTGAGATTACGGACTCAACACCATGTACCAGAGAAAAAGAGATTTCTCCGGTTGGTCGTCGCGGGCTTGATCGGTACGCCCAGAGCACACCGGGTAGTTGCTCGGCCCATCGCCCTTTCTTCACAGCAAGCCTCTTTTTGATCGAGCTCACTATGGTCATGTTTGTTGCTTCGGCGTGTCCATTTTCCCTGGGGGTATCGGGGACTCGACATCTTTAGTTCAATTCCATGGTCGAAGCAAAATTGTGTAAATGTTTTGGAGATGAAATATGCCTCGTTATCTACCATAATTTCTTGTGGCGTTCTGTGGCGACAGATGATTTTTTGCAAGACAAAAGACCGCACGTAGGAGTCTTTTACCAAGACAAAGCCTCCCGGATTGATCCATTAGGATAAATAGTTAGTGGGGATTAGAAGGAACCACAATCTATTTGGGGTGGTGGGCATAAGTCTCATGATGTCCATAGACCACTTCATAAATGGATACGAGGCTGTGATCAAGGACACCTATTAGACAGGTAGTCTAGTGTTGAGGGTGTGTCGCGGGAACTGATTTCAATGCCTCAAATATTTTTCGCAATCTGCAAACATTCTGGGCCAGAAGTATCCCTGTATTTTTATTTTGATGGTAAGAGATCGGAATCCTCCATGGCTTCCGTACTCTCATTTTGCACGTCGTGGAGTATCTACGAGGATTCAGCCACTCTGATGCATCTGTGGTATGGGCCTGAAAAACTTCTTTTGAAGAGGATTCAGTCGATGACGCAGAATCTTGCACTTACAGTTTCAGTTTGAGTAGTTGATTATTTATCGAACGGGTTGTACAGGTGGTGATGAAATTGAAGATTTCCTCTCTCCAGCCCGACTACTAAAAAAACAGGTTTTAGAAGCGCGCTTAGTTTTAGAAGCGACTAGTCACTTCTAATTAGAAGCTACATTTTGAAATTAGAAGCGACTAGTTGCATCCAGCCTAGTCAAAGAAAATTAAATTTTTCTGTATTGAAAACGTCAAAATTTTATATTAGAAGCGACATATGTTGCTTCTAAATTTTTCCGCCAATTCGAAGCGACAAGTCGCTTCCACGCTCACAAATATTTTGGCGCCTTGTTTTTTCCGTCAATTTTTCATTTTTAAATCGAGACGAAGTCGTTTTGAGTCACCTAAATATTAGAAGCAACTAGTCGCTTCTAAATGTCTAGGTTTGACTAAAAATACAAGACTTCATCTTCTTCGCTGAGAAGACCACATTTCGCCCAAAATTCCATTTTTGAACTTTGAAAGCTCCACCCCACCTCTCTTCGAGCTCTCTCCGACCACCACCACCACCGGTCATCTCTCTCTCTAGATCTCCGCCCCAACACCATACCTCCGTCCCTTCATCTCTTTTTTTTTTCTTTTTTCAAGCATCACCGCCACCACTCACATCCACCACCGCCAACACAACTCACAAACGAGACTCACGTCTCTCGACCACACCTCTCTTTTCTACTGCCGCCCTCCTCCGGTGAGTTCTCTCTTATTTCCCCTCTTTTAATTTTTTCGTTCTTTTATTAATTTTAGCCACCACCACCTCCGACAAGACCCACCACCACCTTAGCCACCACCACCCTCATTCCATTACCACCCTCCCACCACCACCACTACCACCCTCTGCCACCACCACCACTACCTCTCTTTTATTTTTAATTTTTTTTTTGTATTCCACTGACACAGCAGCCCTCCGATCACATTCGCGCCGCACGTTCCTCCGACTTGCCTCAACCCATCCCCACCTCATCTTGCGGCTCGTCGTCACCGTGCCTCGTCACCATCTTGCAGCCCGGTATAACTCTCTCTCTCTCTCTCTCTCTCTCTCTCTCACTCACTCTCTCTCTCTGACTGTTCGCAGCTCTGTCGCAGCCTGGTCGAATCCCCGTCACAATCCAGTTGAAGCCTCGACAATCCCGTCGTCTCGCACTCCTGCTCAGCCGTGTCGAGCTCCACATCTTCGGCGTCGGCCTCGCAACTCCGCCCTCACCCGTCGTCACCTCAGCCTTGTCGATGAATGTAATTAGTAGTTATTTATGGCAAATAAGTTAGTTGATTGGTTAGATTAGTAATTATTTAGTTAAATTAATTACTTATGTAAATAAATTGGTTAGTTAGTTATTTAGATAATTATTTTATAAGTCAATACATGGTTAATTAGTTATTAGATTAATAACTTTGTTAATAAGTAGTTAATTTAATTAACTAGATTAATTTGTTAATTTAATTAACGAATTAGATATTTGTGTTTAAGTTAATTAACTTCTTGTTAATTTGTTAATTTAATCAACTAATTACATATATTTTTATTGTTAAGTTGTTGGTTAGTTAAAGATGTTAGGTTTTAATTTGTTACTATGATAATTGGTATGTTAAATAAATTAGAGAATTGATTAATTAGTTGAATATGTAATTAGTTACTTTAATATGTTACGTTAACTAAAGTTACGATCGAAGGCCCGCTCCGCCTCATCTCCGTCGGTGAAGGTATGTAATTTAATAATGGTTATTTATGGTAATAAAGTTTGGTTAGTAGTTAGTTTGGTAAATAAGTTTGTTAGGTAGTTATATAGGTAATTAATTCAAATATTAATATTAGGTTAATTAACTTGTTAAATATGTTGGGTTAATTGGTTGGTTAGTCAACTGGTTAATTAGTTTAAACCAATAAATTTAAATTTGTAATTGTAATAAATTAGTATATCATTAGTTAATTGAATCATAAAATATATTTAAATTAAAATACAAAATAGCAACATCTAGTCGCTTCTAATTGCTTCCTGCCATTTCGCGAGAATTATTTTTGGCGTGATATTTTTTTGACTTAGAAGCGACACTAGATGGGGACTATGATATCATGGAGAGCATCGTGCAATCCTTCTACTCTATATGATCAGTTATGATGGAATCTTCTTCTTGGGTAATGTCATGACGCTCGTCGTGATGATACCACTCTTTGAAGTTCGGGATAAACCCCTTGATCAAGAGATGCGATCTTACGATCCCGATATCCTGCCATCCCACATTGTGGCTACACTTGCAAGGACACCTAAATTTGTCATCTTCGTTCGGCCGTTTTCTTGCAAGGCGGATAAACTCGTTTACACCTACCAAAACATATAAAACCAACCAAGACTATCCTATTTATGCTAAAGCTTAAACCAAGCCTCCAAGGCTAGGTCACAACTTCTTAAAATTTAAAACCGATATATCAAAACAAAGCGACACGACTTAAAATACATTTTCATTTTTTATTTCAATTTAACTAAATCATATTTACTTTTAATTAAACTAAAAATTTGGTTAAAGCAATTTTTATTTCCATTACAATTTCCGTTTCAAAATCAATTTTAATTTCAAATAAGTAATTAAATTAAATCATAACAATTATCTAAACTAATATAGTCATATTAAAATTTATGACTACAATAACTTAAACAACCTAAACAAAACATGTTACTAAACTAATTACAATCACAAATTGACAGTTTTAATTACAATTACAATTAACCTAAACTAATAAAAAAAAATAACGTAATCTAATCAAAACCAAATTTTCTAAACATTTTACTGAATAAATTAAGCACTAAATTAACATTTAAAATTAATAAGAGAAAATACTAGCATTTACAACAAAAATATATACATATATATATATATATATATATATATATATATATATATATATATATATATATAAACGACAAAAAAAAAAATTAATCTGTTGAACTTAAACTGAGGCACACAGTCAGAAGGCAGGAATGGGACACAAGGAGGGACAGAGCTGGGACACAAGTTGCGCGCATCGAATATGGAGCACGAGCAGCGAGGAAGAAAAAAAGGTCACGCGAGACAACGACAGCGAGCGAGACAAAGGTCAGCGAGGCCTTTGATAGAGTTGTGTCTTCAGCGTTGGGTCAGCGACGTCTCGTCGATTCAGAGATTGGTTAAAGAGTTAGACACAGAGATAGATATATGTAGAGAGAGAGAGAGAGATCAGAGAGAGATCAAAGAGAGAGAGAGAGATATCAGAGAGAGATAGATATATGGTGGTCGAATGAAGAAGTCGGTGGAGAGAGAACTGGAGATAGAAAGAGAGTGAAGGGTTGGTGGTGGACGAGCAGTGGAGAGAGTCAGAGAGAACGTGATATATAGAGAAAAATGGAGTGTGTGTGTGTGAGAGAGAGAGAGAGATAGAGAGAGAGAGCGAGAGTCATTACCGAGAGAGACATATAGAGGAGGAGCGGCGATGGTGGTGGTCTCGTGCTGGTGGCAGCGGTCTCATAAATATCTGAGAGAATGAGCGACGATGGTGGTGGTTGCGTGGTGGTGGTCTAAGCCCGGAGGAGTAAGAGCTTCGTCGGAGGAGCGGTGACCTTGGTCAAAGAGAGCACCGGCGTGCAGGGATAGAAAGAGCAACGGAGACCTTGTTCGGAAAGAGTGGCCTGGCGGCGGAGGGAAAGAGCATGGTCGGACTGAAAGAAAGGAAGAAAGATGACAATGGTCTGTGGTCTTGTGGTGCGACAGAGATTTTGAGAGAGTGAAGATGAGAGATTGGGAGAAGTCTAGTTTGGAATGAAGAAGAGGCGAGGAAGAAGACGATTTTAAATAGAATTAACTTAAAAGTTGGATGCGATAATTTGCGATGCGACAAGTCGCATCTGAAAGCCATATGGATAATTGTCGCATCCGTAGGTGATAAAATAAATTGGGTAAAATACAATGTCATTTATTGAACAAAAATAAAATAGGGAATTAAATTATATCCCGCTTTAAATTCATCCAAAACTCAAGGTCTCTTATTGGATGCGACTAGTCTCATCCAATGATCAATAATCCAACTTCAATGACCGAAGTTCTGGTGACTACTGTTACTCATTAGGATGCGGCTTGTCACATCCAATGCTTGACTGGATGTGACTTTCTAATGCTTGACTGGATGCGACTTATCGCATCCAATGCTAATCTGAACGTAATGACCTAATTTGTCATAGTATTCGAAGGGCCGTCGAAGACTAGCGCTGAGATCGAAGCGCAAAAAATGATTAAAGTCGATGTCATTGTATGGTTCAAATAACTATTTTCGAGATGCAGAGGATTAATTAAGGAGAAGATCAGTCGTCTATACACATTCGCATTCTTTGACATCATGCGCATTTGTTTTGGAATCTCTACACGACTGCCGAGAGAGATTGCGCCGCTGATGTAGCGGAGGTTCCTTCGTATTTTACCCACACTTTATCTTAGGATCAAGCCAGATCATCGGCAGCAACCATGCCTAAGGCCTTGAATTTCATAACATTTGCGGTTTTCATGTGGAATTTCCCCGTTAAATAAAAGGTAACAGGTAATTTGAAAGTTGTAGGGCCCAAAACTCTAAGCACACGAGAGAGGCGGAAAAGGATTGAAATCTAGATCATCATCATCTTATGTGCCTTGCTCTTGTCGGCGGGTAAAAAAAAAAACCTTATTATTATTATATAATATGTTCGCACTTTTGATCCAACACACCACTGTGGATATAAAATAATAATAAAATCACTAAGTAAATTATTAGAATTTATTTATAAATTAGTTTATATTATTTTTTAGTCAGAATTTGTGCGCCAAAAGAGCCTCACATCATTTATTTTTCGGAAGGAAATTTCTGGTCTAATTTAGTTGTCTCATCCTCACGGGCCACGAAGGAACAAACGAAAATCATATGAAAAGACACAGAATCGGATCTCTTTATTGAACAATTAAGTCGTAATCCAATTACCTATTTCGCTTTTAAAAAATAACTAAAATTTTATTTTATTAAAAAGAAAATAGTCCACCAAATCGAAGTAAATTAATTAACTGATTAAGCTAACTTAATTTACTTTTGAAAATAGCCCACCAAACCAAAGTAAATTACATTTACCTAAACAGTTAATTAATTTACTTCGGTCTTGTGAACTATTTTCTTAATAAAATAAAACTTTAGTTATAAACTTAAACATATCTAAAGAATTGCTAATTGCAACAAATTTTTCTAATTTATATTCGATAAATATGAGGTACCTGGAAAGATGATAATTTTGTATTCGTGTCGTAATCGTGTTGTGTTTGCATAAATAATAGCTTGTACCAAATCTGACAATTTATTAATCGTGTATGAAGTCTAGACTCAAATTCGACTGTTTATTTTATTTTTTTTACATATTCATAACCGTTTAAATTAAACCATTTAATAGTCGTGTTAAATGGGTTTAATCGTGTTTAGACATTCGAACTCAATTAATTGCGATTTAATTATCAGAAATATAATAGTCATAGAAATAGAAATATTATTAACAAAATAAAATTATCACAAAGATAGTAGTCATAGGAAAATATCACTCCAAAATACAATCATCCTTCACAAAAACAAACAAAAAAGACATATTATTAGTTTTAGTCAATACGAATACTTGAACCTTCGAATTCTACATCATCGTCATGTAACTTAAATTTCAAAACGTCTTTTATGAAACCATCGGCTTCTCCATTCGATCATACATAAATTTTGTAATTAGTTAAATATATCAACACAAAAATAAATTCAATACTAATAAAACGAAAATGATAAAATAAAAAAAAACACAATTACCATAAAGTCAATCACGAGTGCAAACTAATGCCTCGACCGTGATAGGTATAAGTCGGCAACGATATGTATTAAAAGCTCTACCGCCAATACTAAACGAAGATTCTGAAACTAATATATATCACTAGCCATTTCCGCAACTATATTGACATTCATTTAACTTCCAATAAGCGAGGATGTCTAACTCGATGTTCCTATCCATTTTTGGCTCTTCTAAATAAAGTTCAAATTGAGTTTTTGGTTGACAACATGTAAATTCCGAGGCAGATACATCACCGAACTCCAACATTAAATAATTAAAATAAATCAAGACAAGTTCCATAAAAGAAAGTATATATAACTAAGTTTAAGACTATTATAAAATAAAATAAAATTACATTTCATATACCTTGAAGATTTCATCTATTGATTCTCGTTGATCGTTATATTTTCTTGGACTTTTTTTCCGGCTAATGGTGGTGGTGAATACTTCTTTGATCTCTCGTGCAGCTCTTCAAAGATGGAGAACGTTTTCATTTTCACTTGCATGAACTCCAAAGAATCATTTTCATAAAGCTTTCTATAGCTATAATCAACAAATTGGAGCTTGTACCAAGGATCCAAGACGCAAGCAATAGCTAGAGTAGGATGGAAGTCGTACCAATACTTATGAAACTTAATCCATATTTGAGTTGTCATAGTCTTCAAGTACTCATTGCCACCACTCTGTATATGTTGTTGAAGAGTCACATAACATTGCCATATAGATGGAAACTACAACTTCAAAGTAGGATATATTTGGTACCCGAAAAATTGAGGGTAGCATCGTAGAACAATGCTTATAGTTGGAATCGGTCAAGCTTAAATGTTGAAAGGCACAACAACAATGTGTAGCACTCTCGGTCATAAGATAAGTGGAGTTCAATCTAGTTGGAACATCTAGACTCAACCCTTTATTATAAGGGTCCATTAGGAAAATAGCCAACTTAAACGTTTGGTATTGCTAAATAGCCAACGTCTGGTAAATCTCAAGTAAATAGCCATTTTCATGTATCTACATACCTAAATATTAGATAAATAACCACCTTCATATTCACCAAACGTTAGCTATTTAGCAATGTCAAAACGTTTAAGTTGACTTTTTTTCCTAATTTTAAGTTATTATAACCCATAGAAACCAACTTCACACAATCCAAGAATTTATCCTTTCTAGTTTGTGATCCTTTGAAATATTGGACACTATCTCGAATCTTACGACTATCAATTTGCTTTAAACCATCGTGTACAACTAAATTGAGGATATGAACACAACATCACATGTGGAACAAATCACCATCGGAAACAAGGAATTTGGTTTGCAATTGACTCGTCAACAACTCAGCGGAAATATAATTTAAATTAGAAGCATTATCTAATGTAACACTAAAAATGTTTTCCTTGAGTTCCCAATGACGAAGAAAACCATGAAGCTTCTCGAACAATGCAATCCTAGTGTAAGGTGGTGGTATGTAACTAAAATTCAAGATACTTTTTCCAATTTCCAATCTTTATCAATGAAATGAGAGTGATACATATATACCCATCAAAAGTCAATGAGGTACAAACGTCATATGTAAAACTAACTCGACCCGGACCATTCTCTAAGAACCTCTTCAGTTGGAGTTTTTCTTTATGGTACAATTATATAGCATCAGCCTTTGCATTATTTCGTGAAACTAATTGAATATTAGGATGCAAATACTAAAACATTTCTCGTATTCCCTTGTACTCCACAAAAGAAAAGTGTAGTTCATATTTAATCATGGCTGATATAATCAATTCACGAAACTTTTCATGGTTAAATATACCGCTAGTGAGTGTCAAAGCTCCACAACTTTTAGTCAACAACATTTGACCACTATCTTCGTTAGAGTTCGTAGATATTCTTCATGATGCTTCTTCATACTACCAGTTTCATTCTTTGTACCTGTGACATGAACTGTCCCACATCTAGTGCACTTGGTCTTTTTTTTTATCAACTACAATGGGGGGTTCAACAAAATAATTTCACACTTTAGAGGTTTTCGCTCTGTCATTTTGCACGAACTTCCTCAATCGATACATCAATTGTTTGTTCAGCTTATTCAGAATCACAATCCATTTATAGCATGTAAAAAAAAACACACACACACACACACGTACATTCAATTCAATAACCAATAACAATCAGAAGTTCAACAATACCAAAAATCAGTAGTTCAACAATCACATAACCAGTACCCAAATTCACATTTACAAATTCAATTCCAAGTGACTCTCTAACCAATATCCATACGATGACATTAAAAAACTTAAAACATAGCAAACAGAATCAGTTAAAAAAATACAAAACAAGTTCTAAAATCGGATTCAAAATCAACGATAACAAGGTTTAAAATCGAAATTCTAAAATTCAAATAACCATAAAGAAACGAAGAAGAAGGACGGAGAAGAACAAAGAGGAAGGACGAAGATAAAGAATCTGACCGAAATCAATTGACGTTGGCTATTTGTCAAACAAGAATACACATTATGAGATTCATACAGGAAATCAATTCAAAGCGACGAACATCAAGGCTTTATTTTACGTTGTGATTAAGTGAACAAACGAGGCGACGAACAACAAAGGGACGAACGACGAACAATCGAGGTGACGACTCCGATCACCACTGTGAAGAAAACAAAGGGACTCCAACCACCATTGTGAAGAAAGTGAAGGGACCACTGTGAAAAAAAAAAAAACTAAGGCACCAATATGAATTCGGCGCCGAAGAACGAAGAAAAAGGACGAAGAACGAAAAAAGAAGGATACAAATTCCGACCGCCACTATGAAGAAAACAAAGGGACTCTGACTACCAATAGGATGAAAATGAAGGAACCACTGTGAAGAAAACGAAGGCACCATTGTGAATCCGGCGAAGAAGAACGAAGAACAATAAAGAACGACCACGAAGAAGAAGCTGGCGACGATTCTATCTCTCTCCCTCTCTCTCTCTCTCTCTCTCTCTCTCTCTCTCTCTCTAGAACAACGACTTTTCTTTCACTTTTTTTTTACCAAAATTTATTTCCTTCTCTTCTCTTTTGATGACGTGGCTAGTACTTTTGTTATTCCTTTATTTTTTTCACACTTAAATTTTTCCAAATATAAAAAATTGATTTGTTTCACACTTAAATTTTTCCAAATATAAAAAAATTGATGGAGAGTAAAAGTAAAACAAAATATTATATTTAAATTTTAAGGAGAAAAATGAAGGGAATGTTATGAAGAGATATCAAATCTAAATATTAATCTAAATATTTATAGTTTCATGAAATAATTATTTGAATGTTTTATTTGGATAAAAATTAGATATCGAATTCGAAAACAAATGGAGGTAATAAATCATTTTACTATAATTGAAATAAAATAAAATTGAATGTGATACAATAAAATTCAATACAATACGACGTTATTATGAGAATAGTTATTGTGATTGTAAATTGTGTTTGTTTGATATGGATTGAATTGAAATAAAATAAAATAGAATACGATACGTTATTATGAGACTATAGTTATTGTGATTGTGAATCCAGAATTGTGATTGTTTTATATGAATTGAATTGAAATAAAATCAAATAAAATTGAATATATATACATTATTATGAAACTATAGTTATTGTGATTATCAATTTTATATTCTGATTGTTCTATATGAACTGAATTGAATTGAAATCAAATAAAATTGAATATGATACGTTATTATGAGACTATATATTACTGCTTCCGTGAAGTCAATTGGTATACTATTGACTATATGTCATATCATACGTAAATTGATATTGATACAAATATACCTAATCTTATTACATCATATTTTCTAATATCAATTTTTTGTGTATAGTTATAATTTTATGTTTATAATTATAAATTAATTTTTTTACATGTATATTATTAAACATGTTTGACTGGATCGTAATCGTGCTATTACTCGTAATCGTATTGATTGGGTCATATTCGTCTGCATCATAATCGTATTTTGTGTCGACCATTTAATAACCATGTTAATCGGATTTTAATCGTCTTACCTCTTGTCGCTTGTTTTTGGACAACGATTTAGAGACTCGAACGGTTCAACCCAAGGTGGACCAAGTGATTGCGTTCGAACCTACGCGTTCTGAACTCGATATCTCGAGATCGTACCTAGCAGTGAATGGTCTCCTATGTCCTCCGAGGTATCTTGAAAGCAAGAAATGAAAGGTGAACTATCAAAAGGAAACAAAGGGGTTGCCTATGTTCACCTCTCTGATGCTCAACATTAGGAGGATTGAGGTGGAAATAGAGTATATAGGTGTTTAGAGGACAAGTTTGAGCGACACACGCCTTCGCAGAGCTTCATCAGCATTTTGAGGCTCATAATTGTGTTACCTGAGGTCTGGGGTCGAGGCCTCAATTTATAGAGCAGGGAGAACCCTCCTTTGGGCGAGAAGGCTCGACGGGCGCGTCACGTGGTCGAATGGTCGAGTGGCTGAGCGTCGATGGCCGAGAGGCCGAACACCTCTGGCCGAGAGGCCATGCTCCGACGGTTGAGAAGCCGAGCGGCCGAGTAGATGCGTACAGATGGCCGAGAGGCCGGGTGAGTGAATCCTCACGGCCGAGTAGTCAAGCGTCCATGGCCGAGAGGCCGAGTGCCAGCGATCGGCGGGCCGAGAGGAAGAGCCATGTCACTGGGCAGCCTGAACCGTGGGCTTCGAGTAAGTCGGGCCCATGGCTCTAATTCTGACAATCCGTCGTGCCGTTTCGAAGGTCG
Source organism: Urtica dioica subsp. dioica (assembly GCF_054948205.1). Classification (NCBI taxonomy): domain Eukaryota; kingdom Viridiplantae; phylum Streptophyta; class Magnoliopsida; order Rosales; family Urticaceae; genus Urtica; species Urtica dioica. The sequence continues at coordinate 8,878,128 of NC_142761.1, forward strand.
GGGACGGACGGATAACATTACCGCAATTGTGTTGTTTTAATATATTATTCAATCGTATTAGCATGTTCGATCCAATTCAGTGTCGAACCATTTATTGAGATTCAAATCTACTTTAAATCGTGTCGCAACCGTTTCGTGTCCAGATCAAATTGTCATTCCTAATATTGTGCATGCTTTAGAACTCAACTGCCATATAAGTTTATGGAAATAATTATAGGTTCAAAATCTGTAACTACGAGTATATATATATATATATATATATATGTGTGTGTGTGTTTACAAAAATACCATGTACAATTATTCAATGAAGCTCATGTCGAGCAGGAATATAATATCTATATACATATATATATATATATATATATATATATATATACATATATAAATTTTTTTAATATTTTTTTATGGTTTTAACTTGTCTTACGTAATTGTAACTTCTCATATATTTTCGGATTTTTAGTATTTTCTAATCTTACGAGTCAGGCGTTTCTCTTATTTACGGTCTTCACGCATTTATCTTGGAGTTTGGATCCCTTAATCAATTCTCTTATTCGAAGTGGAAATTACTGGTATTACCTGTCTTCTAAAACGTTTTCTTATAATAGCACGCTTCTCTTTTTTTATTATGAAAATACCACATTCTTTATGTGCACTTTCTCGTATGCCCTTACTTTAAACCTCCCTCTTCGGCTAAAAACCAAGTTCTTTTGCAGACATGCCAAAGACATTTAAGTGAATATACTATTCGCAAAAACAAGCGGAGTTTAGTTTTATTCATTTGTATGTTGAATAATTATATCACACAAGCCCTCTTGATTAAATGTATGGTCTTGATTTTAATAAGACAGATTAATTTTTATTAATATTTTTTTAGTATCTATCTCGGATATAATTTGCCAAGGTTCGGCTAAAAACCAAGTTCTTTTGCAGACATGCCAAAGACAAGTGAATATACTATTCGCAAAAACAAGCGGAGTTTAGTTTTATTCATTTGTATGTTGAATAATTATATCACACAAGCCCTCTTGATTAAATGTATGGTCTTTATTTTAATAAGACAGATTAATTTTTATTAATATTTTTTTAGTATCTATCTCGGATATAATTTGCCAACTTAATTATTACAGTTTTTAATACTTAATTTTTTGTGACTCTCAATTTACTTTGTTAATTATATAATTCATATAAATATTATACTTTCAACTTTTTATTTGCCATCACTAGAAAATAAAACAACAAATCCAGTCAATAGCGATTTTTCATGTTAATCGCGTTTTTGGATTAGCATTCAGAACCGTCCGTGGTTTGATCTAGGGTCGGACCCTATGACCGCACGTGGGTTAGGTGTGGTGAAGTTCTTCTATTCTCGTCGTCCTTGCCTCGCCGGAAAGTGGTTTTCGGCTCCTCATCACTTCGTCAATCGTCGGCCTCGTGTTCTTCACGTTCTTCGTGTTCCTCGCGTTATTCGTGTTCTTCGCGTTCTTCGTGTTCTTAAACCTGAGAATCAAGAAACATGAACTAGGGGGCGCGGAGGGTTTATGACTTTTGACGAATGGATCCTCTGGTTTTATGGGTTCTACCAGAGGGATCTTCTGGTTTTGGGAGTCCTGACAGAGGAGTCCTCTGGTTTAGGACTTTTGACGAATGGATCCTCTGGTCACGATGTTTCGGCGGAATGATCTTCCAGTTTTATGTCGTTTTTTACTCCCGGGGTGTCATTTTTACTTCATGAAAAATATGGCATAACATTAACCCTCCAGTTTCTTGTGCGACTTGTCGTGCGGGAAATTTGTCTTGTTTTCCCCGAAAGCTTCGTGATTGATGTCTTTGGATCATTTGATCTTGTGACTTGGAGACGTATCTCGTACCAGCGCGCTTCGCGGAGTGCAACTTTGCAAAATGTGACATGTAAGGCTGATCACGTAGGATTGTGTCTCGTAAGTCATATTACGTAAGGCCTGATCATGTAGGATTGAGTCTCATGGGACGTGGCCTTGTAAGGTTGGCCCATGGCGCTTTTGTCTCGTAAGACATGGCCTCGTAAGGCTTGATCCTGTAGGATTGAGTCTCATGAGACGTGACCTCGTAAGGCTAACCCCGGGGGGCAGTGTCTCATAAGACATGACCTCGTAAGGCTGATCCCGTAGGATTGAGTCCCGTGGGACATGGCCTCGTAAGGCTTGATCCCGTAGGATTGGGTCCCGTGGAACATTACCTCATAAGGCTTGATCCCGTAAGATTAAGTCCCGTGACCTCGTAAGGCTAGATCCCGTAGGATTGGGTCTCGTGGGACATGGCCTCGTAAGGCTTGATCCCATAGGATTGAGTCTCGTGGGACGTGGCCTCGTGAGGCTGACCCCGTGGGGCTGATCCCGTAGGATTGAGTCCCGTGGGACGTGACCTCGTAAGGCTGACCTCGTGAGGCTGATCCCATAGGATTGAGTCCCGTGGGACGTGACCTCGTAAGGCTGACCCCGTGGGGCTGCATCTCGTAAGACGTGGCCTCGTAAGGTTGAGTGCCCAAGAAAAACCTATGTTGAGTGGTGCAACAACCCAAACTTCTTATGGTTGTGTAAGTCCTTTTCGTGGCTGTGCTCGAACTTGGAAGATCAGGGTCTCGGGAGACCTTGCCTCGTAAGGCAGGCTTTGCTTGGGACCGACTCGAGCTATTAGTGGTATGGGGCATTGCACTCCTCAATGTAGATTTTGTGAGGGTCTCTCTTAGGATCGACTCTTTTCCGAACCGCCGGGAGTTTAAGCGAAACGTACTCCGAGTAGCATGATGACTCAACCATTTACGGTCAGGGTTGGTGCCTTTTTGGGCTAGGCTCACTCGTACCCCTTGAGGTCGGGGCTTCGCCCTTCTTAGGACTAGTCCGAGCCATATCGGGTCGGATTCATCATGCCACTCGTTGTCGATCTCACCTTAGCTATCCGGGGTCGTATGTTCGAATTTCCAGGGAGGCGTTAAGAGACTAGGGTTGCGAGCCAGAGAGGCATTTGAGCGACAAGGATCAGAGCCACGGTGGCGTTTGAGCGACAAGAGTTGCGAGCCAGGGTGGCAGTGAGCGACAATGGTTGCGAAGCCAATGGGGCGTTGAGCTACAATGGTCGTTGTCATGGAACTTGTTTTAAGGGCTTGATTAAGTATTATAACCGAGGACTTTGTCAAGGGTTTCTTTGTTTGTGCCCGGTCGGATCGTCTCGGTCGTATCCATTCTGGGGTCTTGATTTCATATTTCACCGGGACATCTCGGTCGTCACCGAATTGGGATCATTTTCTTTGTTCCAGCTTGGATCGTCTCGGTCGTATCCGTTTTTGGGTTTTGTTTTGTATCCGTCGGGGCGTCTAGGATGCCGCCGACGTGGAGTCTTTTTATCGTCTTCGTGGCGGGGCCATCGAAATTTGTTGTGGGAAAAGTATCATGTCACCTAGGCAAGCACATCTAAGGTAAGGTCGGAGTTCGTGATGGAAAGCTTCCGTGGAGAAAGCTTTGGAGTCAATCTTCGTCGTATTTGAAAGTTTTCTGGTCGAGAGCTCGTGGTTGTTCTCCGAAACCCCTCCTTCTAGGGCCAAAATTTTAATCGCGTTTTTGGATTAACATTCAGAACAGTCCGTGGTTCGATCTAGGGTCGGACCCTATGACCGCACGTGGGTTAGGTGTGGTGAAGTTCTTCTATTCTCGTCGTCCTTGCCTCACCGGAAAGTGGTTTCCGGCTCCTCATCACTTCGTCAATCGTCGGCCTCGTGTTCTTCACGTTCTTCGTATTCCTCGCGTTATTCGTGTTCTTCGCGTTCTTCGTGTTCTTAAACCTGAGAAGCAAGAAACATGAACTAGGGGGCGTGAAGGGTTTTCCCCCGACGCGCGCTCCGACGCTCAACATTAGCAGAGGGGGGGGGGGGTCTTATCTCGTCTCTAGAGGGTAGAGAGAGGAAATTTTTCTCTAGTGAGAGAGAGACATAGTTTTTCAAGTCCAGAGCGAATTTACCTAGGATCTTGAATGTGCAAAGTCATGGACACTTGGTCGGAGGGTTCCTCCGGTTTTATGGGTTCTACTGGAGGGATCCTCCAGTTTTGGGGATTTTACCGAAGGGGTCCTCCGGTTTTGTGGGTTCTACTGGACGGATCTTCCGATTTTGGGGATTTTACCGGAGAGGTCCTCCAGTTTTGTGGGTTCTAGCGGAGGAATCATCTGGTTTTATAGATTTTACCAGAGAGATCCTCTGGTTTTATGGGTTCTACCGGAGGAATCCTCTAGTTTTGTGGATTTTACCAGAGGGATCATCTGGTTTTATGGGTTCTACCAGAGGGATCTTCTAGTTTTGGGAGTCCTGACGGAGGGGTCCTCTGGTTTAGGACTTTTGACGAAGGGATCCTCTGGTCTCGATGTTTCGGCGGAAGGATCTTCCGGTTTTAGGTCATTTTTTACTCTCGGGGTGTCATTTTTACTTAATGAAAAATATGGCATAACATTTCAGACTAGAGAAGAATTGGTATAAATTTTCCTACATAACTTTGTTTTGCTTAGCTGGGTAAGCTTTGGAAAATGCATGACTATCCAACTTGGAAGACATTGTTTCAGTTAAGATGTGAAATATTGCTTTGTTCGTGAATAAAACATGCAAGTTGTTGTGAGAGATTTTTCCTCACCCGAAAAAATATTAAGGCCCAACCCAAAAATAAAGAGGCCTCGCCCGAACGCCTATTCGTAAAAGAGGCCTTGCCCGACCCCCTTTTCTCATTTCGTAAAAGAGGTTTCTCATTTCGTAAAAGAGGCCTCGCCCGAACCTCTATTTCCATTTCGTAAAAGAGGGCTCGTCCGAACCTCTATTTCCATTTCGTAAAAGAGGCCTCACCCGACCCCCCTTTCTCATTTCGTAAAAGAGGCCTCGCCCGAACCTCTATTTCCATTTCGTAAAAGAGGACTCGCCCGAACATCTATTTCCATTTCGTAAAAGAGGACTCGCCCGAACCTCTATTTCCATTTCGTAAAAGAGGACTCGCCCGAACCTCTATTTCCATTTCGTAAAAGAGGACTCGTCCGAACCTCTATTTCCATTTCGTAAAAGAGGACTCGCCCGACCCTCTATTTCCATTTCGTAAAAGAGGACTCGCCCGAACCTCTATTTCCATTTCGTAAAAGAGGACTCGCCCGAACCTCTATTTCCATTTCGTAAAAGAGGACTCGCCCGACCCTCTATTTCCATTTCGTAAAAGAGGACTCGCCCGAACCTCTATTTCCATTTCGTAAAAGAGGACTCGCCCGAACCTCTATTTCCATTTCGTAAAAGAGGACTCGCCCGAACCTCTATTTCCATTTCGTAAAAGAGGACTCGCCCGAACCTCTATTTCTATTTCGTAAAAGAGGCCTCGCCCGACCCCCCGATCCCATCTCGTAAAAGAGGCCTCGCCCGATCCCATCTCGTAAAAGAGGCCTCGCCCAATCTCATCTCGTAAAAGAGGCCTCGCCTGAACCTCTATTTCCATTTCGTAAAAGTGGGCCTCGCCCGTAGCCCTTTACTCCTGCCATAACTCTCACCACCTCACTATAAATACCCGAGACAAACACTTATCAAGGGCTGGCTTTTTCTCTCTCTAACTAGATTATACCTAATTCTCTACTCAGCTATTTCTCTCTCTAAAAACACCTTTGAGACCGAAATCAAGAACGAAGAGGATCAAAGCCACTTCATACATTCTTTTTCACACAAAATAGAGGAACAATCTACTTCCATTCTCTCTAGAGTGGGAGAAGAGAAGCTTACTCTCTCTCTAAACCCAAGGCTCCAAGCCAAATTATATTCCCTCTACAAGAGTGTCCAAGATCTTGAGAAATCAATTCTCAAGTTCTTCACTTGATAAGAGGAATATCCCATAACTAACCTCACAGGTTCGAAGACACGTGGCCAAGTCCGCTCACGTCACGTGTCCGTAAGTGTTAATCCAAAAAACGGCTTAACATTTTGGCGCTAGAAGGAGGGGATCCCGAGAACAACCACGTACGGGCTCTCCACCAGCAAAAACGTTCATTTCTTTGGTACTAAAGAGCTCCCGCTACTTCAAGAAGTCACCATGTCGAACCGCGCAGCCGTCTCCGAGAGCGACGCTCCCCGGGGAACGGAGAGCGTGGCGCTCCACACCCGAGCGCGGACACAGGCAAGGCAGGGACACGCCCAGGAAGCCCCCCCGACGGGCGCGGGCCCGTCGGCGGGCGCGGCGCCGACGGCCGACCCAAACACCACAAATGCAGCGAACCCCACCGGGTCGGTATTCATTGAGCGAGACGACCGGATGGAACGCCTCGAGAACAGTCTATTCTTGTTGGCAGGTGAATTCGCAAGGGACAGGGAAGAGTGGGCCATGAGACGTCACGCCTGGGAAAGAAGCAGGCAGGGACGAGACGTCTACTCGGGGAGTCACGACAAAGACGGTCAGGACGACGCACCCGATCCGAGCATACGAGACATCGGACACAGCCACCGGGAGGAGCGACGGATGGCCCCCGAACAGATACCGCAGCGCTCGGAGGCTCGCTGCGACGAGGGACGGAGAGACCCGCGAGCGCAGTCTCGTGCCCCCTTACCCCAGGTATCCCGCTCCATAGCCGGAGCAAGAACCGAGTCGCGAAAGTCAGCCTTCGAGCGTCTAGGACTGGGGGAGGAGGTCGCCGACAGGGGGGGCGCGAGGAGGTTCTCACCGCCGCGACGCGCGAGGTCGCCGGGGCGCCTAGAGCCAAACGTGGACTTGAGGCGCCACCTCAACGCCAGATGAGAGATCCCACGGCACCAGCCCGTCGTGGAGACCCATGAGCCGCAGGAAGTTGCCCCCCGGGCGATGGCGACCCCAACACCTCCCGCGCCGCACGCCACCCAGGCATCGAACGAGAGGGGGCGCACCACCAGGTTCGCGCCGGCCACCACGCAGCCCGGGAATGATGAGTTGACCAACATGGTTAACGTGCTGAGGGAAGAAGTCCGCGAGCTGCGAGCGGCGCAAACAAGAACCCCATTGGTGAGAAGCATGATCGAGGGCGTGGCTTCGCCATTAGCGGCACACGTGCTCGCTGACGACACCGGGGGGAACTTCCGCCCGCCCGCCATGCCACTCTACGACGGAAGTACGGACCCCCTATACCACATCCACTAGTACCAGACCAATATGAGGATGGCGGGATAATCCCCGTCGACAATGTGCCAGGCATTTTGCCTGACCCTCACCGGAACCGCGTTCGAGTGGTTCCAGAGGCTTGGGCGAGGGACCGTCCAGTCATTCGAAGACCTCCAAGAAAGGTTCCTCACTCGATTCTCCGCCTCGCGGGTCCGGAGAAAGGAGAAATCCTACCTCCTGACGATCAAACAGGGCGGCTCCGAGACGCTCCAGCACTACCTCAACCGGTTCATCGAGGAGTCCAACAAGGTGGACGATTACGAGGACGGCGACGCGGTCTACGCCTTCATTGACGGTCTACGGGCCGGCGATCTTTTGACGTCGCTGGTGAAGCAGCGACCCGCTACAATGACAGAGCTCATCTCCCAAGCTACCCAGCACATTTCCGTCGAGGAGTATTACGAGAGTCGAAGGATCCGCGAGAGGGGAAACCGGCGCAGGGACGAGGACGAGGTCGACGACGAACAGCGAAGAAAGAAGAGCCGAGGCGCCAATGCCGCGGTCTCAAACGTTCGACCCCCGCCAAGACAGAGACCCCTACTAGTCGAGAAGTTCCAAAGGAACGCCGACTTCACACCACTCAAAACTACGCCGGATCAAATTCTGGCCTTGCACGGGGAAATGTTCACCGAGCCCCGACCCTTGGTGAAGGACCCGTCAAAACGCAACAAGAACAAGTACTGCCATTTCCACAAAGACCACGGTCACCTCACCACCGAATGCATCGAGCTCGGGAGGCAAATCGAAAATCACATCCAGAACGGCGAGCTGAAGGAATTCGTGATGGCGATGGTCGTCAACCCGAACCCCGCGCCAAGAAGGCAAACTCCCCAAGACCGCAAGTGGCAAGACCGCGAGAAGGATGTCATGGCAAGCGGAAGCAATAGCGACGACGTCCGAGGCGACACAATCAACGCTCCGCTCAACCTCGTGAACACCATCTTTTGAAGGACCGAGGCGAGAGATACCCCGACCAGCGAAGAACTACGCGCTCGCGGCGGACAGAGAGGGCCATTGCCACATATTTAATCTTCCAAAAGCGGCCACTGGCCCAAATGTACTTTGAATTTCTCAAAAGCAGGCAACGCGCCAAAGTAACGAATGAAGTCGAAACTCGCGTTTAGTTTGCAATACTCAGCTCCTAATTTTTCATACAATTTGACCCAAATTGCATAAAAACTGGGGGGTTAACGGAGTAGGACGAACACCAAGCGTAAAGCGCAACGACAAATAAAAACAATACCAATAACATGCATACATGTGAAAATGCAAGAATACATGCATTGCAATCATGACAATGGGAGCCTCGCGGCGTCGAGCCCCAAGCACCTCAAAGTGTCCACGGGATCTGAGAAATGGGGTTTCGCAACGTTGAAACTCCGAACACATCTCAAAAAATCCTGTGCGACCCGAGATGAGGGGACTTGCGCCATCAAGTCCCCGACCGACCTCAAAGCGTCCATGGGATCCGAGAAATGGGGTTTCGCAACGTTGAAACTCCGAACACATCTCAAAAAATCCTGTGCGACCCGAGATGAGGGGACTTGCGCCATCAAGTCCCCGACCGACCTCAAAGCGCCCACGGAGTCCGAGAAATGGGGTTTCGCAGCATTGAAACCCCGAACACATCTCAAAGAACTCTGTGCGACCCGAGATGAGGGGACTTGCGCCACCAAGTCTCCGACCGACCTCAAAGCGTCCACGGAGTCCAAGAAATGGGGTTTCACAGCGTTGAAACCCCGAACATATCTCAAAGAACTCCGTGCGACCCGAGATGAGGGGACTTGCGCCACCAAGTCCCCGGCCGACCTCAAAGCGTCCACAGAACCCGAGAAAGAGGCTCCCATAGTCAAAACCCCGAGCGTATCTCAAAGAGTTCTGTGCCACCCGAGATGAGGGGGCTCGCGCCATCGAGTCCCCGACCAACCTCAAAGCCTTTACAGGATCCGAAGAAATGGGAACTCACGACACCTAGACCCCAAACGCAAAAAAAATGCTTATGATGCACGAGATAAGGAGACTCGCGCCATCGAGCCTCCGACCAGCCTCAAAGCCTTTACAGGATCCGAGAAGAAAGTGGACTCGTTACTTCGAGACCAGAAACACAACTCAAAGAATCCTATGAAACCCGAGATGAGAGGACTCGCGCCAATGAGTCCCCGACCAACCTCAATGCCTTTATCGGATTCGAGAAAAATAGGGACTCGCCACATCGAGACCTCAAACACAACTCAAAAGAATCCTGTAAAGCTTGAGATGGGGAAACTCGTGCCATCGAGAGCCCGACCCACCTTAAAGCCCCCTCAAGGCACAAAAACAGGAAAAATCACATAGGTAACCAAAGGCCTGAAGAATACACACAATCGCAAAAGGAAGAAAATCTAAAGACAACTCTCATTCCATCACATGAACACCGCAAAAGAGAGTATGAAATAAATACCTAACTAGCTGCACAACCAGTCACACCGCGTCCACAAGTCATAAATCAATCAAGTGCACAGCAAACCGCACTGTACCAAAAAAAAACAATAGAAGCTAGCCAAAACGCAGCGATGGCAACCTCAATCCTCGCCGTCAGAACCGCCATCCCGACCATCTTCCTTATCTCGACCGTCCACTAAGTCCACTCCCGCCTCGCCCTCGGAAGGACCATCTTGGTGATTCCCCTGGGCGGCAGTCGCGGACGGCTCGGTCGGATCCTTAGGAGTCACACAAAGAGGATCGGGGGGAGTGACCGCGGCATCAGGCATGGCAACCGCAGGCTGAGCTGCGCGAAACTCCGCAGGAACACCCTCGACGTCAAGGAACGCGTAGGTAAGCGGGAAGCTCGCGTTCTCCTGGAGGAAGCGGCGATGGCACAACGTGACTCCTTTCCAGAACATCTTGTCGGAAGCTCCCTCCCACGCCGCGTTTGTAGCCTCCAGCGTCTCCTCGGCCAGTCTCTCAAGCCGAGCAATGTTTGCGGTCGCGTCCGCCAAGCTGTTTGTGGAACATGAGAAGCAGATGCCAGGCCGGGATTGCAGGTACCCGACCCGGGATGAGAACCGGCGGGAGGATCTGGGAGGGACATGAACTTCCTCCTATCACGATGGTCCCTAGGAGCCATGCCTGCATACCACATAAAGAAACTTCGTCAACGACAAACACAAGACAGAAAAGCATAAACAAGCGAGCAAGGAAAAAATTCGTCTAAAGAAGACATTAAAACAAACAGGTTTCTACCATCCCGCGCCTCCATCGACACCGAAGTGGCCGACGAATCGGAGAGAGTCGTCATGGGGGTGGGGTCGCGCGGAGGCGACGAAAGGGAGGGCTCCGACGAGTTTAAAGGAGAGGTCTCCCCCGACGATACTCGGATCGGAGAAGCCAAGACCAGCGACACCACGGAGGGCATGGAGGAACCCTCAAAGGATGACGATGAGTCGTCGGCCACTGACACATCAATGGGGATAGACTCGCGAAACGGGAACCATCCCGAACTAGCCCACCGCTCAGGGCCCAGATACGCGGCACCCTCGTAACCCCCATCGTACAACCCCTCGAAGTGTTTGACAAACTCCACGATGCCACTCGCGCTCTTGCCCGGAGGAAAATCGTTCATCACACCAAACCGCCTAGGAGCGGCTCCAACAACTGGTCAGGCGCACTGGCCCAATTAGATTTCCACGCCTTAGAAATCTTCAGAGGAAAATCCTTCAGAAATGGACCGGCAGAGCGGTCACGAAGAGAGTACAAGCCTGGCGCGCCCCGGTTATGATAGAATATGAACAGGGCACGAAACTCGTCGAATGTCATGGCGCGACCGCACTTTCTAAACCACGCCACATGGCACGCCGTTGCGTAACGGTAACAAGTCGGGCTCAATTGCAGGGCATGCCGTAGCAGCCAAAACGTGACAACCCTCTCTCGAAGGGAAGACGGGTCATCTATGCGCCATGTCCACGCCCGCTGCGAGAACTATGGTCCGACCCCGCAAGTCGGTCGTCGAGGGCCCGTCGGAGGGTCGGGTCCAAGGCGATCCCCGCCGAACCAGCCTCGCCGCTCGCCGATGCCATGACAAACGATCCGTCGTTATCAACGAGAGGAGACAGGAGCTCTGCCATCTCCGAACCTGGAAGCAAGGGACCCTCGTCGCCACGCGTCACTCGAAGGGCGCCATCTGCTCGCCAAGAAAACCGGATTACGATCTCGCCGGACTGACGCCGTGTCTCTCCACGTGAACCGACAAGGAAGGAGCTCGCCCAAGCATCACTGACGGGCTGATCCTCGTCGCGCGCCGGGCCAAAGAGACGCGGGGTCAGGGCTGGGTGTGGAGCGTGGTCGTCACACGAGCTGGTAAGACGAGGCCGATCACCGAAGAGCTCCATTGTCGCAGATCTCGCTTGGGTCGCACCGGAAAATAACGTCGCCGGATCCGAGCGGGACACGTGGTCGCACGAAGAACCAGAAGCGCACGAGACAGGGTCGTCGCACGCTGACCCGAAGAGAAACGCCTCCAAACCTTGCGAGCCCAAGGAGCCCGAATGTGCACCACGATAACCGAGAGAAGCAGTTACCTCCATCAGGCCCGCGTCAGAAGCCGAGGATGATCGAGGGACCAACAGGCAGGCTACGACCCACCGGGAAGATCACAGAGTTTCTTGAACAATCAAATTCTCCAAGAAACTGGGGGGTTAATGTTGTGAGAGATTTTTCCTCACCCGAAAAAATATTAAGGCCCAACCCAAAAATAAAGAGGCCTCGCCCGAACGCCTATTCGTAAAAGAGGCCTTGCCCGACCCCCTTTTCTCATTTCGTAAAAGAGGTTTCTCATTTCGTAAAAGAGGCCTCGCCCGAACCTCTATTTCCATTTCGTAAAAGAGGGCTCGTCCGAACCTCTATTTCCATTTAGTAAAAGAGGCCTCGCCCGACCCCCCTTTCTCATTTCGTAAAAGAGGCCTCGCCCGAACCTCTATTTCCATTTCGTAAAAGAGGACTCGCCCGAACCTCTATTCCCATTTCGTAAAAGAGGACTCGCCCGAACCTCTATTCTCATTTCGTATAAGAGGACTCGCCCGAACCTCTATTTCCATTTCGTAAAAGAGGACTCGCCCGAACCTCTATTTCCATTTCGTAAAAGAGGACTTGTCCGAACCTCTATTTCCATTTCGTAAAAGAGGACTCGCCCGACCCTCTATTTCCATTTCGTAAAAGAGGACTCGCCCGAACCTCTATTTCCATTTCGTAAAAGAGGACTCGCCCGAACCTCTATTTCCATTTCGTAAAAGAGGACTCGCCCGACCCTCTATTTCCATTTCGTAAAAGAGGACTCGCCCGAACCTCTATTTCCATTTCGTAAAAGAGGACTCGCCCGAACCTCTATTTCCATTTCGTAAAAGAGGACTCGCCCGAACCTCTATTTCCATTTCGTAAAAGAGGACTCGCCCGAACCTCTATTTCTATTTCGTAAAAGAGGCCTCGCCCGACCCCCCGATCCCATCTCGTAAAAGAGGCCTCGCCCGATCCCATCTCGTAAAAGAGGCCTCGCCCAATCTCATCTCGTAAAAGAGGCCTCGCCTGAACCTCTATTTCCATTTCGTAAAAGTGGGCCTCGCCCGTAGCCCTTTACTCCTGCCATAACTCTCACCACCTCACTATAAATACCCGAGACAAACACTTATCAAGGGCTGGCTTTTTCTCTCTCTAACTAGATTATACCTAATTCTCTACTCAGCTATTTCTCTCTCTAAAAACACCTTTGAGACCGAAATCAAGAACGAAGAGGATCAAAGCCACTTCATACATTCTTTTTTACACAAAATAGAGGAACAATCTACTTCCATTCTCTCTAGAGTGGGAGAAGAGAAGCTTACTCTCTCTCTAAACCCAAGGCTCCAAGCCAAATTATATTCCCTCTACAAGAGTGTCCAAGATCTTGAGAAATCAATTCTCAAGTTCTTCACTTGATAAGAGGAATATCCCATAACTAACCTCACAGGTTCGAAGACACGTGGCCAAGTCCGCTCACGTCACGTGTCCGTAAGTGTTAATCCAAAAAACGGCTTAACACAAGTTTCTTTTAATGATTGAAAAAATAATAAAACATTTCTAAATTTTGGGTACATCATCATGTTTTATAAAGGATTATCTCTATTCTCGCATTCCAAGAATTATTTTTTCACACGTGAAAATGTCATTTATTCGGTTTTTCTAATAATCTAATAAAGGTTTTTTTTTTATTTTTTTTTTCAAGCATGAACATAAACCAAAATAAGCTTTATATAATCCTTGTATCAGTTTATGTATTAGATATTAAGCATTATTTTAAAAGAATTTTTTTATTACACATGAAGAGACTTCACAGATAAGAGTTCTTATAGGACCATCAAAATTAAATTGGGGTTTAAATATTTTTATAATATTGTTTCAAAGTAGTAACGTGATTTTCACATATTATAAGCTTATTAAAAGCCACTTCTATGAATTCTTGCAATGTAAATATAATGTTTGATGATGAAAGATAAAATAAAATTTATATAACTTTTTTATTTTTTTTTATTTTTACGAAAGGGGCAATAAATTTCTGCCATGGTTTGGTATAAAGATATTTTACTTGGTGTATGTTCTGTAATCAAGTGTCTTTTAGGGATATATGTGAGAGTCTAGGGAGGTATATACGACATGAATAGTGTTATAATTAAATCGTTGAAGCAAGCTAAAGACACTTGGATTTGCATGTTTCATAATACGCTACATGAAGAAAGAAGATGAGAAACGCGTCTTTATAGCATGATGATGAATATGCTTAATGTGAGAACAAATGGGCCATTAGAGGTTGGCCCAATTTACTGTAGATGGGCTCTTCAACAGAGACGAATTATGAATCGTGTATCCCCAATGGATTTTTAGTACAGGCTATCTGCCAGTTCGTGAACCCGTATTTATTGACCTTTACATTTCCATTAAAAAAGGCTCTAAATAGCTATATAAAAACTCAAATTTTACTATGTAATTAAATTTTAAATAAATAGACACGAAAGTTTACTAACACGGCAAAAAAAATATTAATAGTTGTAAATAAATAATTATTAATAGTTGTAAATAAATAATCAAACTCTAAAAGCATAAATGAAATGTTAAAAACGTCCTAAAAAATGACATATCACCATAATGACTATGTACTTAAAATTTACTAAAAGTTGACTACTTAGCAAACTTTGGTGGCTTAGTTACTTGTAAATTTCTTAAATTTTTTGACATTTTGATTAAAGATTGACCTTTATATTTGCCGGTATATGTTTCTTAAGCTCCGTTATTTAAAAAGCACACATACAAAATAGTCAATTGTAACTAATCGTTTAATAAATTAGTTTTATGTTTTTAGCAACCAAACTAAAAATTAGAATATCACATATTTTTTCTATACTAACATTAAAAATTTGACGCTGAATATGAACAATTTACCAATTTCATAAAATTTACTCATTAGGTCAAATTTATTTTATTTCAGTCTAATACTGACAAATTATTATAAATTTTAGCTATTTCATTCATTTTTTTAAACTTTGATTATTTTACAAATTCATTAATTTCAATTAATTAATACTATTATACTCGGAAAATATGACAATGAATAATAGTAAAATGTGATTTTATTAAAGTGTTGAAACTATTCTTTTCTTAATATAAATATATTTTCATGGGTAGAAAATATTGAGAGCGAAAAAGTCAATGTTCTTGAAATCTCAAAGAAGTAGCCGTGTGGAATCATTGAACTCTAATACTGATCCAAGTGATGGATACAAAATCTTGAAATCTAAAAAAATTCGACAAAAATTTCTCGGATATACAAAATCTTTATTTCTTTTTGTAACATACCTAATAGAAATTAATAACCTTCAAATAAAATAAAATAAAAATTCTCGTCGAAATCAAGGAAAATGTTAGAAAAATGCATGCTAAAATATCTCTAAATTTTTCAACCACTATATTTATCGCAATTAATATTTTTGTATAGTTATCGCATTAATTAATTATCAGTAAAATTCATTATAATCATATGCATGAAGTGATAGATCCCATTGTATAGTTAAGAGAAATGGTTACCATATTTTCCTTCTAGTTCGAGTTGTGTGAAGAGCGAGCCAAAAATAGATCTTACGTGTATTATCCTGCATAATCTCAAATTTTTATCGATTCCGATATATAGACAAAATGATACATTACAAGCAAAAGCTTTAGATTCACGGAGATATCAAATAGGATATAACTTAGCATACTTCCATATCCACGATTTTGTCTCCAACTAGTTTGTAGAGGCAATCTCCTTCACTGATCCACTCAACACCGACAATTTTTTTTTCCGTCGATATGCTCTGCAACTTGAATTTGAATGTCTTTTGTACCCGCATGTTCAGTTAATTCAATGTTTTTTTACATTGCTTTGCGAAATGAATCTCTAATTTTTAACTGTCCCACTATAAATTTTGTAAAAAATACTAGAGTGTCTCTCGTTTGTCTCTCTTAATTATATCGGTGGAGTCCTTCATTCATTGAATGTGTTATTGACTCATGTCAATCTGTATATCGTTTGTGACAGCTCTCATTTCTAGTGGTCTTGGATTGTTTACAATGCTTACTACCGAGGAGCAAACTTATTCCACCGTGTTTGGCTTGAAGAAAATCATTTTAGCAACTTTAAGTCTCTACCAAATTGCTAGCTAGAACCATGCCAATGAAGTTTAATGTCATTTATCTTGGAGGATGTGAGTAAAAATAATAAAAATAAAGAGATAATCTAGCATTAGTATATCTAGTTTGAGGAAACTTTGTTTTGTATTATCAAATTTTTAATTATATTTTTATTTTTTATTTTTGTGCGCGCGCATATTAGATGAATATTTTGTACACCTATGGCGTCTTTAAAATGGTAAGGTATGGAAAATGTAGGATTGCACTTCAGATTATATCCATATACTTTAGCGATTCAGTTCTCTTTAAATATTTATTTATATACGATTTTGATTGATTGTCTCGTCTTCACAATCTCACTTTTGATACGTTCACAATCAACTCAAAAGTCATAAAAATCTTCACGAGAATATTGATGTATCACTTTTGCATGTTCTTTCTATCCTTCGAGGATTTTCTTTTGGCCTTTCTAACTAAACGCTGAATTGGTTTGTTCATATCATGCCTTTTTCTTTTGGCCAAATTTTGTCTTCTACTTGAGTAACATAAAATTAAAAGTGAGAGAAAGATCAAAGATAAAACAAAGAAATTAAGCGAGTATAAGAGAGACTTAAGCATCTTTAATGGTCATTTGCTTAACATTTGAAAGGACTTGCTAGTATATAGCAAAAGTTCTAAGCTACTTGCTTACCATTGTTTTGTATATTAGCTATTGATTTAGCTTAGCAAATTAGCTCTATAGAGCAAGTTGCTTAATCATTAGCTTAACAAAAAATGAGCCCCATTTTTTTTCAACCAATGAGAAGCATGTAACATGATAAGCTAAATATGACATTTAGCTTACCATTAAAGATGCTAATCTAGTTAATTCAACTTGACAAGCAAAAATGAGTTTTCAAATATTCTTTGGGTAACTTAACCAAGACTTATTATCCGCAATCTTTCTTAAAACAGTATAGAGGGGATTTTGTCATCCACTAAGCAGATCATAAGTATCCTCATTGATTTCAGTAAAAATACTCTCAAATCACTATCCAAGATTTTATATTTATATATATATATATATATATATATATATATATATATATATATATATATATATATATAGGCTTCGATCATAATGAATACAATATATAACCTTTTCCAAAGATCTAAATCACTAAACAAAACCCTCCTAAAAAAATCACTTAAATTGATTGACTTCTCATTACGCATCTTTTTAAACCAATGATGCTTCAACATAAATTTAGGTAAATAATTTAATATAATAAATCCGAAACCGCGTAAACTAGAGAAGAATACTAATGATTAATATGAGGCAAAGAGGCAGGCTGGTTTTTAGCAAAAAAAGAGAAAAAGAAAAACATATAAACTAAACATTCCCACCAAGAACGGCTCTGGTTAGTCCCCACCTTGGTATCCAATTGTCCCTGATTCCACCAACATAAGGAATATTATTATTGTGGGCAAGATTTTAATATAGATCATTCTTTTAAGCTGTATAATAAAATATAGGTTCACCCAAGTGCTTTCCTTAATTAGTTTACCATAGCCTGATACAAAAAAAAAAAATAAATAAATAAAGGTTTAAAGTAGTTGTATAAGATTCTATATCAAATTGTGATATAGATGTAAATTTTTTAGTTCAGAAAAGTTATAACAGACAAACAACTATGGATGTGAACATATTAGTGGGCACATGATAATAATAATAAAAAAGGACACTCTAGCTTATTAATCTTTTTAAAAATTAAAATTGTGAAATAACCAACATTTTAGTAATATTTGGTAATTAGCTAATCTTTGATGCAATAAGACATAATTACTCTTATTTTTCGTCTAATTTTTTTCCAAAAATAAATTAAATGAAAATAATTTATCTATACCTAAATACTCTCTCTCTCTCTCTCTCTCTCTCTCTCTCTCTCTCTCTCTCTCTTTTCGTTACATTTTTAGCCATAACGGAAGTTAAAAATACAGCATCTCGCAGATAATAGTCGGTAATAACTGTTAATAGGTTTCTACTAAAAACCTATCAACAGTTATTACCGACTATTAGTTAAAGCAGAAACCTATTAACAGTTATTAGCGACTATTAACTGCGTTTTTTTATGTTTTTGACCTTTGTCCACGGCTAAAAAAATGTGACGAGAGAGAGAGAGAGAGAGAGAGAGAGATAACTGAGATCCTAATAATTAGGGATTTTGAATAATAAATTAGATTTTATTAATTTCGAAAATAAATTATATTAACTAATTAATAAGGGTAAAAATGGTATAAACAATGTTCCACATCAGCATAATCGCTATCAATCAAAAAAATATGAAACGTATAACAGAATGAAATTCTTAGGTTTGAATAGGCTTAGTCAGTTACAAAACTCATTAAAAAAAGGTAATTTACTTTAGAAATAAGCATAAAAAGCATTACTTAATTAATACTCATATTTTAAACTTTATTTGAAATCTTACTCACTTATATGTTATTTATTTTTAAATTTATATTGGATTAAAGAAATTCGAAAATACTTCTAAACAAAAGATATGAAATTATTATCTTATATTACGAACCGGGTTGTGGATTTGCTCAAGTATGAGAAAATTGAATTTTCAGAACATAATTGAAAGATATTTTGCGTTGTTTGAGTCGGAAAGTCTCCTCCTTCTAGGGCCAAAATCTTCTCACTACAACTGAACAACTATTTAAAGCTTCAGGCGATTTGACCCAAGGTCGGACCAAGTGACCGCACCCGAGCCAAGTGGGAGATACACGAAAGTACAAGTGCCGCTCCTCTAGCTCAATAATATTTTTCGTTCGTCGCGAAGACCTAAGAGTAAGTAAAAGAGATATTAAGTTGAGAAGGGCACAAAGGCAGTGCCCCTAGTGCGCGTGCTCCGACGCTCAACATTACCTTACTTGCTATGCTTGAGGTGAGGACCGATATTCGTTAGTGAATATTTTGGAGGTTAGGGGCTTGATTAGAGGAAACTGTTAGCGAATGGTCCTCGGTAGCGATTTAGAACTTTAAAATCGAGTAGTTTGAGAGAATTATGAGTGTGTACCTTGGTCCCTATGAGGAGGGGTATTTATAGTGCTTAGGAGGCTGTGGTGGAGCCCTTCGACTCATGGCCAGGAGCACGCTGCAAGCCTTGGCGCACGGGCGTGATAAGACTCGCGCACCTTGCCATGCATAAGGCACTATACGCGCACCTCATTTTTGAGGAACGCCCGATGTGATTTTGGAAGAGCGCGGAAAGAGTCCTCCTCGTTGTGCTGGCGCGGCACACCGAAGGGAAGGCGCGACACACCAAGCCCATCGCGCGTCGCGCACTTCTCTTAGTGTGTTGTGTGCGTGCGCTCGGCTTTTTGGGTGAGCTCGACCTGGAATTTGGGCCCATTGCGAATGGGCCGGGCCCGTTGGACCTTTCGGATTTGAAATCCGATTTAAGTCGCTGTTGCGATTTTTCCGTACGCAAGTGCACATAGTCGCTCATGTAATAAAGTTCGGAAGTACGAGTCGATCCCACAAGAAAAATGTTTAATTAAATTGACAAGATTACTAGCACGAATTGAACCCAATGATTTGATGATTGTCAAAACGAATGAAAATTAAAAATAATTAAAAAACGATAGATTACGATAATGAGAAAGCAAGAACTATGGCTTCACAAGTTATTCCTATGGTTTGGATTCGGGAATGAAGCACAAAACACACACTCTTATGTTTGCTAATCACGCTCACGATAATGGTAATCTAAGATTTCTCTCGAACATCTAAGAATCTAAACCTATGCCGGGATATCTTCTCTTGATCTCAACCCCTAAAAACAACGGCTAGCATTAAAAACAAGAACGTTTACACGATTCCGAAACAGCCTAGCTATGTCTAGCCTAGGAATGTATCCCGGTAAATTAATCCTTGTGCACGACTAACCTAATCTCTTCCGAGCATTAAGCAATCATAATATCATGAACACGGTAGCTAATCGAATTCAAGCATTACACACGGAATCAAAATAAACAAATATGATAGAGCATATGAACATTAATTTGACATGATTGAACCAATAACAATATTCCTAACTCGCTACACCATGGCCTTAATGAATTTAGTGCATGATTGAACGGAAAATAAACGGAAATGAACATAAAGCAATCATGATTAAAAACTGAATTATATTAATAAAAACGGGAGTTCCAAAGATTCAGAGAATAGAGATAAAAACTGTGAATGGTGAGAAACGAGATTGCGGCGACGATGATCCTCTTTGGACGCTTCTTCTCTCCTGGGATTTTTGCGGCAGGACAAGAAAAACAAACTAAAAGCAAAATATATGTTTCTATATAAACTAAAGTGTTTTTGTAGGTTTCCTAGGTTTTTCGGAGCTCATATGGGCCGTCGGATCGCATCCAACGGCTTGGGTTACAATTTAAATGCGTGACAAAAAAAAGTGGGAATCAAGGTCTGTGCACCGCACACCTCTTCTTGTGCATCGCACAGGGGCCGCACATGGCAAACGCACAGGACTCTGGAAGTTTGTGCATTGCTTGGTTCACCTTGAACCACCTATCTTGAGCTCCGGGTGTCGGAATTGAGATCCGAAAGATGTTCTGAACTCCTTGCGATTGCCCCGTCGTCCTCGGATGCTCTATTTGTCATTTTGAACTTCCAAACTCTGAAAATTAAGAAAAACACTCCATAACACATGAAAAAGCTCTCGAACTAACTTCGTTTCACTTCCGAAACTACAAACAGACACGTTTATAAGGCGCTTATCAAATACCCCCAAACTTGAATTGTCGCTAGTCCTCGAGCGATAAAATAAAACAAAATCACACTAAAGCAATAAACCTAAAATATGGTAGAACTTGATGTTTCACGCCTCGACCGATAATCGCTTGCCTTAACCATACTGCGTAGACTTACATACAAGTGAGAATGTATGATTTTAAACTTCAAGTCAACTACTAAATGCGAAAGAAACCTTGACCGTTTTCAATGCTTTCGTATCTCGCTCACTCTCAACTCCCAAGGCTTTGCAACTCTTCCAACCCCTCTCAATAAACACTCTAATGCCTAATTTCTTGAAATTCGGCTCAACACACCCATATGCCCCCTCTTCTCCCTTAGTCTCCACTAATTTACACACATCATTTCCAGTCAATCGGTATGTCTTTAAGCCTTGTAATGTTAGGCGTAGATCACAGGTAGATATGGATATTTTCAGGGCTCATGGATAAGCTAACTAGGGTCACTAATCACCTCATTAGACTCACTCAAACTCTCTTCCAAGTAAAAAATACTCGTTTAAACACCGTCAACAAACTAAAAAAAAAAAACACAATAGACACAACGCTAAAGATGAGCGTTCTTTTTTTTTTCTTCTCTTTTTTGTTTTTTTTTTACATAGTGAATGAATAAAAAAACGACGGTATTAAACGAGCTTTTGACATTTTTTTGTGACTCGGAAGATCGTTCTACGAACAAGTCCTATAGAAGTGAAAAAGCGATGAAGTCCTAGCTAGCTTAACGGGTTCTTTGTGGGAATGCCTTATTTGGTTAAGCTCATTTAGTGACTTAGAACGAGATGGGTCGTGTTTGGCTTTTTCTAAAAAAAGGTTCTAATGGATATCCATGATCGGGTCGGCTTTTTAGGTCTACGTGGCTCATCCTAATGCTTACTTCATTTTGACTTAGATTAGTGTGTAATTTATTTCGCCTCGATTAGGAATTAGAGAAGGTTCTAGTGTGTTGTGGGTGTTTTCAATCAAGTGATCGGTCAAGTTACTATCCAAGATTACCTAAAGGGTCGAGACATGCATCATTCGGGTCAAATATGAAAACTCTAGAACTCAACAAATTCTTTCTCACCTAGTAGTTCATGAACAAATCTCACCTCTAAAGCTAAGGCATTACAATATCATCGGTAAGCAATATAACAATCAATCGAGACAATTCACACCAATTTCTACATAAAAACCTAAAAAATAAATAAATTATCCTAATATATACAAATCCACAAAACAAGAATCCCCCCAAACTTAAAATCTACATTGTCCCCAATGTAGTTCAATGAGCACAAATGGGAAGGAAACTTATCTTGCGGGGGTGGTCGAACTCCCCTACTCGTTGCCGTCGTGCTCAAGCGGCGGTGAATCTTCTTTTATTCGCTCTTTTTTTCTCCAAACCTCTTTGAACGGTTTTGGCCAGTGTCCTCGCCATGTCTTGAATGTAGGCTTCGGTTTTGCACCCTTGTTTGTACCTTTTGTTGATTTGTCCAGAGGAGCACGTGGTGGTGGTGGAGGTGGCGGAGGCGCCGGAGGCATCAGAGGCTGGACTTCAATAGTCTTGAGGACATAGACTTCTTCTATCTTCTTTTCGTGCTTTTGGGCTTTGTCGATCCTAAATGTCTCTTCCTCGTTCTTCATGTGCGTCGTCAACTCGCCTTTTTGCACGTCGATGCGAGCACCACATGTGGCTAAGAAAGCCCTTCCCAAGAGTATAGGAATCTCGCGGTTTTCGTCCATGTCGATGATGTAAAAATCGGCCGGAAAAGTAAATTCTCTGACTTTGACGAGGAGGTCTTCCACAAAGCCGCTCGAGTGCCTTATGGTCCGATCTGCCAGTTGGAGAGTGGTGCGCGTGGACTTTAGTTCACCCATCCCGAGTTTGTTGAAGATGGTCATGGTCATGAGGTTGATGCCAGAACCTAGATCGCAGAAGGCGTTGTCGATGAAGACATCTCCTATGGTGCACGGCAGCGTAAATTGGCCTGGGTCCTTCAACTTTGGCGGGACCTCTTATTGTAGAAGCGCACTACTTTTGGCTGAAAGCGCCACCCTGAGCCTTTGCGGGAATTGAATTGGCGGCTCATAAGTATGGATCGACGATGGCAGTTTAGGAGCTTTGGTGACAGAGGCAGCGTCTTCTTCTTCTTTCTTTGGGCCCTCGATGATCGCAGCGCATTGATGTGAGATGGCGTTGCAATGCTCCCTTGGATTTACTTCGGAGGTGCTTGGAAGTGTACCTTGGGGCCTTGTGTTGAATGAAGCAACCATCTTCCCATCTGTGCTTCATTGTTACGCATCACCGCATCTTGATTCTGCATATACGTTTGCGTTCGGGACATGAATGCTATGAACATCTCCTTCATTTCATCCTTAGGAGCGGGCTGATTTTGTTGTTATGGCTGGAACCCATGTTGGTGTTGTTGCTGCCCTTGTTGTTGATTTTGGAACCCTCGGGGCGGTCCTTGATTCAGGAACCCCTGTTGATGTTGCTGTTGTTGTTGAGGTTGCGGTTTCCATACCAAATTTGGTGGTTGTTCCATGCACCTGAGTAGTAGTTGTTGGAGTTCTAGAACGTTGGACGATTGTAGTTCCCCCCGAAATTTGCATTCTCGGCTTGACGCTCATTTGCGTTCGGGCAGTCGTCGGTGAAGTGAGGCCCGTTATACCAGAAACATGGCTCTGGTGCTGAGTGCATCGCATGGGCCGTGACTTGCATCTCCTTCAACTGCTTCTTTAGTTCCGCCAATTCAGCCGTCACTGCTCTAATTGCTTCCACATCAGGTGTGGATGTCGTGGCATTCGCGGATGCTGGGGGTGGCTTCATGATTCGTTTCTCCACCGGGCATTGGTCATTGCCTTGTGCTAGCTCATTTAGGAGTTCCTGGAACTCTGTGGGTGTCTTAGTTAATACTGTGCCTCCTACCACGGTGTTCACCAAAGTTTTCGTGGATGAGAGCAGCCCGTAGTAGAATATCTGAAGCTAGATCGAAAGGGTGACTCCGTGATGTGGACACTTTCTCAGCATCTCTTTTAAGCGAGCCCATGCTGCGTGTAGAGATTCACCTTCCCATTGTCCGAAACTATGGATCTCGTTTCGTAGTCGGGCTGTCTTCTCGAACGGGAAGAACTTGGCGAAGAAGACATTGCAGAGGTATTCCCATGATTCAATGGAGTCGGCAGGTAGCGACTTGAGCCAAGACTTTGCTCGGTCGCGTAGAGAGAAAGGGAATAATCGAAGACGAATGACATCAGCACTGATATTATGGATTTGGAAAGTATCGCATAATGTTACCGGTCGTTTTCGGGACACCGAAAATTCAAAAATGATTCAAGGCCGGCCGGGCTTTGCCGGCCGGAAGCCCAACGGGCCCCGGCCCACCGGGCCCGAGCGCCCTGACGCACTCACACCCCGGCCTCCCGGCCTGCACACACCTCGGCCGAGTGTCTTTACCACCTCGGCCACCTCGGCCGAGCGTCTTTGCCACTTCGGCCACCTCGGCCGAGCGTCTTTGCCACCTCGGCCACGTCGGCCGAGTGTCCTCGGCCACCTCGGCCACCTCGGCCGAGTGTCCTTGCCACTTCGGCCACCTCGGCCAAGCGTCTTGGCCACCTCGGCCACCTCGGCCGAGTGTTCTCGGCCACCTCGGCCGAGCGTCCTCGCCACTTCGGCCACCTCGGCCAAGCGTCTTGGCCACCTCGGCCACCTCGGCCGAGTGTTCTCGGCCACCTCGGCCGAGCGTCCTCGCCACTTCGGCCACCTCGGCCGAGCGTCTTTACCACCTCGGCCACCTCGGCCGAGCGTCCTCGCCACTTTGGCCACCTCGGCCGAGCGTCTTTACCACCTCGGCCACCTCGGCCGAGTGCCCTCGGCCACCTCGGCCACCTCGGCCGAGTGTCCTTGCCACTTCGGCCACCTCGGCCGAGCGTCTTTGCCACCTCGGTCGGGCACGTCCACTGCCGGGAACGCCGCGCTCGGCCAAGTCCCGCGCCCGGCACGCCCTGCGCCCGTCCAGGCGGCATGTCCCGCGCGCCATGCGCCCTCTTGGGCGTGAGGCCCCGCGCGCCCTGTGCCCTCTTGGGCGTGAGGCCCCGCGCGCCCTACGCCCTCTTGGGCGTAGAGCCTCGCGCGCCCCGCTCCCAGCCACCCGGTGGGCCTCAAGGGGCCGGCCCAAGGCCTCTCTCCACAACTATAAATACCCCACCCCCCCTAGGGGAGGAAAAAGGGACCCAGGTTTTTTGACACAACTTACATCCTGGTTCACACCAACGCAATACTTCTCTTCTCTCGAGAACTCCGTCTCGCCCTCTTGTGACATTTCCAAGAGCGCGCACTGCTCCTCCCTCGGCTCAGAAACACAAGGACCCCCCTCCACGAGAGGGAGCGCGCTCCTCTTCTGTGACCCGAGCTTCAACGGTACACGCCGCTCTCTCGCTTCTTGGCCCTTGAGCTAGAACTCCGAGCTACGAGCACGCGACCCCTCTAGAGTCTTCACTGGAAGCTAAGAGCCGGGTCCTACTCTAAAGCCTTGGATTCCCAAAGCCTCTGAGCCCAAGATAGCCCCCAATACACAAATTGAACTACGTTCTGACCTGATCCCGACTAAAGGGTGCGTAGGCAGCCAACCCTTGGCACGGTCACACCCCCCAAAACACACCTCAGGGTCTGGAGGGTGCAGCTCGGTCTACGAGCTCCCATTTTTGGCCCGGGCGCGATCACTTGGTCCGGCCTTGGATCGAACCGCCCGAGGTATTTAATCGTTGTTCATTTTCGTGCGACAGTATTTTGGCGCTAGAAGGAGGGGACTTCCCGACTTACATAGCCCGAAATCCTTTCTACAGCTCGACCCCTTTCTTCTTGACTCGAGAAAGACATGAGTGGTCAACCACCCGTTCGTGCTGAGGGCATGAATAACCCCGAAAACGCAACCGCGGTGAAGAAATACTTCCTGCGCTCCCGAGCGCAAGGCGACTAGGAGTCTCTCGATGACGAGAGCCACACTCCTTCGCCCCCTCCTCTTCAGGACAGTCGGGACGACCGCATCCTTGAAATGGAGGAGAAAATCCGCCAACTAAAGATAGCCAATGCAAGGTACCACCGCCAACTGGCGGGTAAGGCACCTGCACACGGCGCCCCCCACGGGGAATCTGAGGACCTCATGGACGAGGGACATGATTATGACCCTGACTATGAAGGCTTGGAAATTTCGGTGGACGTCGAGACTTCTCTCACCAAAGACGGGGAACCCCCTGTTGAGGTCGAAGCCGGTCCGTCGAAAACAAAAGCAATACCGGTCTCCTCTCAAGAAGAGACCTCCCGACGTTCAGCCCATGACCGACTCGGTCAAAGAGGCAATGTCAGGGAAGGTGCAACGACTCGGCGAGTAAGGCGTGTGGCTCGAAGCTCACGCCCCCATACCGCCGGGCCGGATCTTAGAGATCAACTTACCGCCCAACGGAACGACCGTGGCGAAGACCTCCGGGAGAGGCTGAGTGCTCGTAAGGGTCATAACCCTACGGCCCCGATCAATGGGGACCCTCGCACGGCTCAAGGGTCGAACGAAAGGCAACAGGTGACTCCTCCTGAACAAGGATTGACCCCCAACACTAGCCTCGACGTCGTCACCATGATTCACAATCTTCGTAATGAGGTGCATGACCTGCGTGAAGGCGGCTTGGCCGGTGATACATACGGGGTCGTGGAAGAACATTCATCTCCCTTCACCGCCCAAATCCTTGCTGAGGTGTGCACGGGAAACTTCAAACTCCCGAATCTCCCTCCATACAATGGGAAATCTGATCCCACGTATCACATCCAACATTACGAAACTTGGATGACGATGCAGGGCGTCTCACCTGGGGCTCTATGCCAAGCTTTTAGTATTACCCTCACCGGACCCGGTTTCGAGTGGTTTAAAAATTTAAGACCAGGAAGCGTCCAATCATTCAAAGACCTGAAGGACATGTTCCTAGCACGATTTGCTACATCCATGGTCCAAAAGAAGACCAAGATGTACTTATGGTCGATCAGGCAAGAGAATAACGAGTCATTGAGACAGTATCTCACCCGATTCACCGCAGAATCAAATAAGGTTGACCGCTTTGACGACAGTGACGCAATTACAGCCATCATCAAGGGCTTGCGCACCGGAGACTTCTTAAAGTCCGTTGTCGGCAGAGTCCCTTCTACGATGGCCGAGTTGATGAACCGAGCCAAAACCTTTATGGGGGTAGAAGATTACCTCGACGGCCGCAGGAGCAGTAACCAAAGCTCCCGCCGTCGGGACGAGTCCGGCAACGAGCCTGGCAATCCCCGTAAGATGATAAACAAGGGAGGTCAAGCTTCCGATAGCCGGCCCCCTACGTCTCAAAAGCCGCGCCTTGCGAGAAATTTTAGAGACTACACGGGTTACACTCCCTTGAACGCCCCGATAGAGCAAATCTACGCTGTGGCTCGTGACAAGTTCGTCGCTCCGGCTCCAATAAGGGGCAACCTCGCATCTCGCGACCGGTCCCGTTATTACGAGTTCCACCGGGATTACGGTCACACGACCGCTCAATGCTTCCATCTTAGGAAACAAATTGAAACATTAATCCAGAAAGGAGAGCTCAAAGAGTTCGTCCTTCGCTTGGTAGGAGCGGCAGCCCCCGCCGACAACAGGCCACAGCCTGAGAAAGGTGGAGGAACCAATGCAAACACCGACCGCACAGCGGTCACAGCTACGGCTGATGCGCGACTCCACGTCGTCACCACCATACTAGGTGGCTTGCAAGATGGGGACTCAGCAAAGGAAAAAGCTCCTTAGAGCTGCCTCTCAAGAAGGCCTTGCCGGGCAGGTTAACCTCACCTACGAGGAACCTCCGTCCGTACCTCACGAGACGATACAGTTCACCAATGAAGAGGCCAAGCGAGTTGTGCACCCGCACAATGACGCTATAGTCCTCAAGGCCCAGGTGGCCAACAACTTGGTAAAAAGAGTTCTTATTGATAACGGCAGCGCAGCCGATATAATCTTTAAGACCACCCTCGAGCGCATGAAGCTCGGGGGGCTCCGCCCTGTCCCGACTCAAACCCCACTGTTTGAGTTCACGGGAGAAAAGGTCATGACTGAAGGAATCATTGATTTACCAGTCACCTTCGGAACTACCGGAGGCATCGAGGTCGTTCACATGGTCCCCTTTCTTGTGGTCGACCAGGAGTCGCCCTACAATGTTATCATTGGGTGACCCACGTTGAACAGACTAAGGGCTATCATGTCCACTTATCACCTGCTAGTGAAATTCCCCACCGAAGAGGGAATTGGCGTCATGGCCGGTGATCAGACCCAAGCGAGGATATGCTACGTCCAAGGCGTGGACGGCAAGACCGCTGAAAAAAGGGTTAACACGATCTACCAACTGGAGGACGACTACCCGTGTGATAAAAAATACGCACGGCAACTTGGGGAATCAGACCCCTGCGATGATATCGAGACCCCTGCGACGATATCGAGAGGTTGAAAGTTGACACCCCCGATGATCTCACTTCGATCGTTCTCGACGAAGCTAAACCTGACCAGGTGGTGAAGATCGGTGCACAACTCCCTCTCGCCATCAAAACTCAACTCGCGTCCTTCCTTCGGGAGTTTAAGGATGCTTTGCATGGACACATGCAGACATGCCCGACATAGACCCCAATGTGATTGTGCACCGATTGAATGACGATAAAACTATCGCTGAAAAGGTACAAGCTAGACGGGCGTTCAACCCCGAACGATACCTAGCGATAAACGAGGAAGTCGAAAAACTTCTCTCTGCTGGTTTCATATGAAAAGCCAAGTACCCAAAGTGGGTGACCAATGTGGTCATGGTAAAAAAGCCTAACGGGAAGTGGCGCATTTGCATAGATTACAAAGATCTTAACAAAGCCTGCCCGAAAGATTGCTTTCCACTCCCGCGCATCGAACAACTGGTCGACGCCACGGCAGGACATGAACTCCTAATTTTCATGGACGCCTACTCGGGCTATAACCAGATACGAATGCACGAGCCCGATCAGATCAAGACAACCTTTGTCACTGATCGCGGCCTCTACTGCTACAAGGTCATGCCTTTCGGCCTTAAGAATGCAGGAGCTACTTGCCAACGAATGGTAAACCGGATCTTCGCCGACCTAATCGGCAAGACCATGGAAGTATACGTGGACGACATGCTCGTTAAAAGCCTACTGATCCTCCGCCGGTACAAAATGAAGCTCAACCCCAACAAATGCGTGTTCGGGCTCGAGTCCGGGAAGTTCCTGTTGTCAATGGTGCCCACAAGAAGAGTAGTAGTGTCTATTTATGTACATTTGATGTCATATAGTCTTACGAAGACTCTTGCTTGTAATTGCTTATTCATTAATAATAAAGTTGAAACATTCATTCATTCTTTCTTTGTTTGAAGCTTTATGATAAAACCTTAGTCTTTTAGTCCATAAACAGACTAAACAACTTACGAAGAGACAAATGTAGATTTGCATGAACAAACTCTTCGTAGTTTGCTTAAAACGATATATTCACAATCTAAGGGTCAAAGGACTATTGACCTCAGTACGATTGTTAGAAGAATCTATGATGTCTGGTTACGAGGCATTGAGAGTTGGAGACTCTATAGTTCTTCTAGGTATCTTCCGAAGGTACTGAATTGACCAGTGCACTTCTAGAGACAAGATAAGAACAAACCATTTAACCTCTTATGTCTCGAAGTCACTATGTATGAATTGCATCATGCTTACCTTAATCCTGAAATGAGACATGCCATTTCACACCTTAGTATTCTCATTTGAGAAAGTCAGAGTTCGGACTCACTATGTGATTCCGAACATGGCCTATTGGTGAAGTACTAAGTTGTGAGAATGTCATGAGTAACTTTGTGAAGTTCTCATAGATATGGAATTCATGTACAAGATTGCTGAAATGCAATGTATGTCACCTCATGCTTTGTTCCTTGGAGTGTGAATAAATGAACTGGCCAGTGTCCAAATTGAGTCCTGACTCTTTTGGATGAAACAATGTGACTTGTTAGCTCCTCGTCAATACATTGTTTCTAACTTATTCACAAGCGACAAAGGAGATGAGAAAATAACAGCTAGAAAGGTAAAATGGTAATTTAGTAAATCCCGACTAGCTGATGACATTCATGAAGGGTAGCATAGATAATATTCAGTGGATCCGCTCATTATTTTTTAGGTGAATTCTTGAGTAGAAAATAAATTCATTTGAACCGAGAGATTTTCAGTGTCAGCTCTTTAGTGGAGTCAGTTGGCATTAAGCTAAACTTGGAAAAGGTTTGTGAACTTTTGAGTCCAAGTGTTTAGCTCAAGCTTTGTTCATTTGGGTCCATGAGGTCACTATCACGAATCACATCGATAGGAATAGTTAAACTGGAAGCTAAGTCAAAACAAGAACGAAAATAGTCAAAAGGGTATTTTTGTCTTTTGAGACATATGATGAAATGAAAGTCAATAAATTTTTTGACAAGTTCATTTGATGACTTAATGTCACTCGGCCATAATAAGATTAATTGGGCCTTGTGGATTAATTTCATTTCCTAAGAATTTTATTGAAAATTCTTAATGGGCCTTTTTCATGTTGTCATGAACAAGTGGAAAAGCTTCTAGAAGGTCTTTCTAGTGTTAGAATAGGCACCCACCACCCAAGAGGAAAGAGAGAATATTTTGTGCATAAATGTATCAAGATACTTGCCAAAAGAAAAAGAGGAAACAAATTTGCATATGGGATGCATAGGGGAATCGGCCAAGTGAGAAAAAGGCAAGCCAAGGAACATAAAAGGAAACAAATCCAAGCCTCTAGGAGGCAGCCTTGGGCACCCAAAATGGAATGGGAAATAAGGGATTTTTGCTCATGAATATGTGATATTCTATAGAAGATGAAACTACCTTATTGAAGGTAAAACCTCTCCTATAAATAGGAGCCCCATTCCTCACTTTTCATTCATCCAAGTTTAAGAGATTTGAGAGACTCTCTCTCTAGAACTTAGCCGAACTCCTCTCTCTCTCTCTTTCTAGTTTATTTTTGATTTTTGTTTTTGTTTTGGCACCTAGGTCCCCACTCGACCTAGTGTTTAGCTCTGCGACTTCAAGACTCGTTCTTAAGTCGTAGTGTTTAAAAGTGCCCACTCACTAATTCCTTTTCTCTCGAGTGATTTAGTGATAGAAACTTTCGTGGTTGCTCGAGGTGCCGAGGAAAGAAAGAGGGACGTGCTGCGAGGGGAGACGAGCGTTGCAACTTTCTAAGAGCTTCTCAAAGATCAAGCTTCAAGAAAGGTTAGTAAACTTCTTAGCTCATAATAGTTTTTAATTACGTGTACTTGCTCTTTTGTCTAGGTTAGTAAAAAACCGTTTTTACTTGTAAAAGAAAATTTTTAAAATTCCGCCACTTACCGAAGCGTTAATTATTTTCTTAAACCCTAGATCGATTCCAACAAATGGTATCAGAGCTATGGTCAAAGATTAGCATGTACATGTATTTAAAATTATGAGCTTGAAAATCGTTTTCGAAAGTTTACTAATTTTGTGACAAGTTAGAATTGTTATCTTAGATTTTTTTTTTAATTTATTGCTCATGCCTTTAAATTAAAAATCATGTTGATTTTCTACGAGTTTGGGATGTTTTTAAAACACATTAGAATCAGTTCTAAAAGTTTTTAATTTTTTATATTGAAAAACGTGTTTTAAAGATTTGAGAAATTTCAAGTAAAATTTTGTGACTAGTTATATTGTCTTACTAGTTTCTTATTTTTACTTGAATCGTTTTATGCTTGTTGTTATTTCTTTTATGCCTTGTTATTATCTTGCTAATAAAACACAAATAAAAGCTTCAACAACCTTCATAAAACGTTCCGTTACACTCGATTCTTTTTCGCACCTAAAAATGACCAAGCTTTAATTATTTTTTTTCTTCGAGCTGGAGTAAACCCGCATTAAAAGTGGCATAACTCTCTTCTCAGAAATCGAAATTTTATGATTCTTAAATCAAATTAAAGCTCTGTCTGTCCTCTGTCCAATGCCACTGGTTTCGGCTGAAAAGGACATCGGAGTCGCCAGATATGGCGATTTTACTCCGAGGTGCGCGGCTGTGCTGAAACACCAGTTTTTTAGAAATCCGGATTTTCAAACCCCACTACCATGAGTTATAGAACTCTAATGAGAAAATTTTCTTGAGCAAAAATGTTTTTCATATGATTATAAACATGATGTGTAAGATTAAAATGTTTTGATTTTTGAAAAGTTTAATTGAAATTGAGTTTTTACAAATCTAGTTTGAATTTTGAAAAACCGTTTCCACTTTCAAACTTGAAAATATTTTGTCATCCAAATCAAATAAGTTTTCAAAATGTTTTCAAAACTATATCTATATCACATATGTTCAAAATCTATATGCTCTTGAAAATTTGAGTGGGAGGTCTCTTTGTAGACAAGCCGAAAAATAAAAAGATGTGTAATCTCAAACTTTCAAGTGTTCGAGTGAGTTGAAGTTCACACTTCCCTCACGCACTTTCCCGAAATAGAAAATAGGAAAAGATCGAGTATGTACCTTGTGCCTTCATGCACTAATACTACTCTGAACATGTCGATCTAGGATTCTCTTCTAGTTGTCCGCTCTGTCGCTCTCTAACTAGGAAATCTGTTTCCGAACTTATAAGAGTCGATGAACCAACTCCAAAAACTAAGTGGGAGGGTTATACTTGTTGTTTGTAACCCACGATCCACAACACTAATGAAAAGTGCAATTATCGCCAGACTAAGAGTCACCCTCGTGGCCCTCTCTTAAATGAGAGTACTCAAGGGCGCTTTGCACTGATCATTGCTCAATGAGCTACGTCCGAGAGTCAGACGATGATGGCAAGGCCTCCCCTTGGGGAATTGTTTTTCAAAGTTGATCTTTTGGACTAAGTGGTTGGTTGCACACTTAGGCTCAATCCCTAGCAATCCTCCCTCGAGGCCCTGCGAAAGGATGTGAGTGATCAAACCAATTTACAAGGTGGCTAGTCAAAATAGATGTATTGACATCTTGGCTTAGCATTAATGATGTGTCATTTACTTATAAAAGGAGATTTTTTGCGGCCTTCTCTTGAGGGAGTAAATTATCGTTTGGTTTATAACACCTTTGGATTTTATAAAAGTCTTAATAAAACTTAAATCCTAAACCAAAGACTAATCATAAACTTGTTTCAACTTATATAGGTAATATGTCTCTCAACCATCTCTCTATCTTTCTTTCCTCGATCAAACTCGAAAATGAAAACTACGTAGATTCGAAACGTAACCTCGACATAATACCTACCGTTAACAAGCACAAATGGGTACTCACCACCCCGTGTCCTCCTCTGACGAATGATGATTCAACTCAAGAGGACAATGACGCCTTAGCGGCCAGGCTTCGATCCGATGAGATTGTGAGGTGCTATATCTTGGCATCTATGAACAATATGCTGAAAGAGCAACATCGTGACATCGAGACTGCCGCTGACATGCTCTACAATCTCCTTGAGATGTTTGGAGGGCAAAGGCGTCAAACAAGGCTACAAGCAGTCCGACAGTTTATGAACTGTCATATGCAGGCTAGGACTCCTGTTGGAGACTTCATGATACTTATCATTAGTTTTCTGAATAAAATGGAAATCCTAGGATCTGAGATTGATGGGAAGAATATCATAGATATGATCTTAGAAACTCTCCCCGCATCTCTTGATACCTCCAAGATGAACTACTTCATAAACAAGCTAGAGTACACTGTTACCAAGCTTACCGACAGGTGTCAACCGTTCTTCAAAGCAATAAAGAAGACGGACGGCTTTGAATGGACGGACGAGTGCGAGAAGGCCTTTCAAGAAATGAAGGCCTACTTCGGGACACCGCCGTTCCTCTCCAAGCCAAAGGAAGGCGAGACGCTCTACGTCTACCTCGCCGTCTCCGAACGAGCCGTAAGCGCTGTGCTGATCCGTGAAGAAGATAGGGCTCAATGGCCCATCTTCTACGTAAGCAAAGCCCTACTTGACGATGAAACGCATTATACAGAGATAGAGAAGCTCTCTCTCGCTCTCATTGTAGCCGCCAAAAAGCTACGCCCTTACTTCCAGGCTCACCCAGTTGTTGTCCGAACAGGACACCCCATCGGTAAAGCTCTTCAAAAGGGAACATCGACTCGCATGGCGATCTGGTCCCAAGAATTGAGCGAGTACGGGATTGAGTTTCATCCTAGGCCGGCAATAAAGGCTCAAGCCTTAGCTGATTTCGTAGCAGAATTCTCCTACACTCCCGACATGGAAAGAGCAGAAGACGACTCGGCCGACAACTTGTCGGCTCGGAAGAGAAAGGTCGACCCTACGGGTCCCATCTGGGAACTACACGTAGACGGAGCATCTAATGCCCAAGGAGCAGGCGCCGGCGTGATTCTGACAAATTCCGACCGGGAAAAGTTACGCTACGCCCTCCACTACAGATTCCAGGCCTCCAACAATGAGGCAGAGTACGAAGCCCTCATAGTAGGGCTAGAGCTCGCTCAAAAGCTCAACGTACAAAATTTACGAATACACTGTGACTCACAATTGATCGTAAATCAGGTAAAAGGCGACTACGTTGCCAAAGAGCCTAACATGATCGCCTACTTGTAAAAGACAAATGCCAAGCTAGATTCATTCTCCTGGTTCGAGATCATCCAGATCCCACGAGAAGAGAACTCCGAGGCTGACGCCTTAGCTCGCCTCGGATCCGGTATCACCGAAGACGGGTTGGGAACTATACCAATCGAGTCTATCTCGCGACCATCCGTCTCACGTGACGAGGTTGGAACGATTGAGAGCGCCGCTCATCCAACTTGGATGATCCCGCTTATGGACTTCTTGCGAAGATGGGTACTTCCCGAAGACCGCAGAGAAGCCGAAAGGCTGAAAGCCCTCGCACGCAAATACGTGTTGAGAGGCGAAGCGTTATACAAGCGCGGGTATTCAACCCCGCTGCTCCGATCTCTCAACAGCGTCGAGTCGACTAAGGTTCTCCGCGAGATCCACGAAGGCCTCTGCGGGAACAACGCCGCTGGGAGGTCCCTCGCGCTCAAAGCGCTTCGACAAGGCTATTTCTAGCCAATGATGAAAAAAGACGCTTACGACTGGGCAAGAAAGTGCGACAAGTGTCAACGTTTCTCCAACGTTCCACGTCAGCTGCCATCTCCCCTAAATAGCATCGTTGTTCCACGCCCCTTCACAAAATGGGGCGTAGACATTATCGGCAAGCTTCCCAAAGCCCCGAGGCAATACAAATACGCCATCGTCGCTATCGACTACTTCACTAAGTGGGTCGAAGCCGAGCCTCTGGCCAGGATCACCAAGGCCAACACTACAAACTTCATCTGGAAGTCCATAATATGCCGCCACGGCATCCCCGCGTCGATCGTGACCGATAACGGCGCGCAGTTCGACAACGCGAGGGTTAGAGATATCTGCTCCCAGTTAGGGATAAGCAAGACATTCTCATCCCCGCGACATCCACAGGCTAATGGCCAAAGTGGAAGCCGTCAACAAGACAATTAAAAGCAACCTCAAGAAAAAGCTCGAAGCCAAAAAAGGTGCCTGGGCTGAGGAATTGCCTTCCATCCTATGGGCCTATCGAACGACCATTCGAAACGCCACCGGAGAGACCCCTTCTCCCTAGCCTTTGGGATTGAAGCAGTGGTCCCCGTGGAAACGGAAGTCCCCACCTACCGGGTCGACACTTTCGACGAAAAAGAAAATGATGAGGCCATGCGCCTCGAATTGGATCTAATCGACGAGAAAAGATCCGAGGCCCTCACCAGACTCCCTGCACAAAAGCGAAAAGTTGAGCGATACTACAACGCCAAAGTCAAAAGGCGGATCTTCGCCGTCGGCAGCCTTGTACTTAGACGCGTGTTCCAAAACACCCAAGTACAAGGCGCCGGGGTCCTGGGCCCAAATTGGGAAGGACCATATAAAGTTCGACAAGGCATACATGACGGAACCTACTACATCGAACACACGGACGGAACTCCAATCCGGCACCCGTAGAACGCCAAGCACTTGAGGCAATACCACCAGTGACGAAGTCTCCCCATTTATTGCTCTGATTTCCCTTATTCAATAAGGCCTACGCGCCACTGTTCAAGGATGTTCTCTGTTAGCAAAACGTAATAAAAAATAAAGTTTGCGGTCTTTCCACCCACTTTATCACAGTTTTTAGTCATCATGGCACGACCTGCAAACTAAAAACTCGGGAGGCTACGGGTCCTGAGACGTACACTCGAGAAATTACGGCATAAAAAAAAACCTTAAGCCCCCCACTCACGGGATAAAAAGGCGTAAGAAGCTCGGGCCCCGACGGCTCATCAGGCATACGGGTCCGAGAAAAGACGTCGGCCTAACCCGACGCAAAAATTCAGTTGCTCAACCCACGAGCTCAAAGACGTCGGCCTAACCCGACGCAAAAGGCCTAAGTCCCCCATGGGGATACAGACTTAGGAAGCTCGGACCCCGACGGCCCTTCGTGCATACGGGTTCGAGTAAAACGTCGGCCTTCCCGGCGTGCCGTAAGACGCTAAAGGCGCAGGTGAAAGACGTCTTCCGAGACGCATGTAAGTCGCGTAAAGGCGCTGCCTCAAACCCAAAAAAGGCCAAATTTGAGCCAAACAAAGGTTCGCTAGCCTCAGGGCACGAACACCAAAAGACGCCGGCCTAACCCGGCGCATGGTTTGAGTAAAAGACGTCGGCCTAACCCGACGCACCCGCGTTCGCTCACTCCAGGGTGATCGGGCCCAAAAGACGCCGGCCTAACCCGACACACCCGCCTTCGCTCACTCCAGGGTAAGCGGGCCCAAAAGACGCCGGCCTAACCCGGCGCAACCGCGTTCGCTCACTCCAGGGTGAGCGGGCCCAAAAGATGCCGGCCTAACCCGGCGCACCCGCGTTCGCTCACTCCAGGGTGAGCGGGCCCAAAAGACGCCGGCCTAACCCGGCGCAACCGCGTTCGCTTGCTCCAGGGCAAGCGGGCCCAAAAGACGCCGGTCTAATCCGGCGCAACCGCGTTCGCTTGCTCCAGGGCAAGCGGGCCCAAAAGACGCCGGCCTAACCCGGCGCAATTGCGTTCGCTCACTCCAGGGTGAGCGGGCCCAAAAGACGTCGGCCTAACCCGACGCACCCGCGTTCGCTCACTCCAGGGTGAGCGGGCCCAAAAGACGTCGGCCTAACCCGACGCACCCGCGTTCGCTCACTCCAGGGTGAGCGGACCCAAAAAGACGCCGGCCTAACCCGACGCACCTACGTTCCGACGCTCCAGGGCGCGAACGCTAAAAAGACGTCGGCCTAACCCGACGTAAAGCGCGTTCGCTTGCTTCAGGGCACGAACCCAAAAAACGTCAGGATCAGCCGGCGCACCATAAACGCTCGGTCGCTCAAACAACGCGAGCTCCAAAGACGCCGGCCTAACCCGGCGAGCTCGGTCGCTCAAACAGCGCGAGCTCGAAGATGCCGGCCTAACCCGGTGAGCTCGTCGCTTAAAAGCACGGGCTCCAAAAGACGCCAGCCCAACCCGGCGCGACATGCAATTCCAGTCGCCGAAGGCACGGACGCAGAGCTCCCGGAACCACCCGGTACGACCTCTTCGATCGTCGGAAGGCACGAAGTGAAGTCACTGGGCCACGGCCACATTAGGCACGCTGAATCGTCGTCCTAACCCGACATGCCGATACCACCGTTCAAACACGGGTCGGCCAATCGCCTAGTTGGACACAAACACCCCCTCAAATCGAACGTTTAAACGACGACGAGTCTAACAACGAGATGGGCGGAGGACAAATCCCAGCTAGAGGCACAGAACCTGCCAAAACTATTGGCAAGGATACAAGCCCTTCGGGCCACGATTAGCCCGCAAAGAAGGCATATACGAGTGAAAATTACCCGAAAAAATGAGATAGGCATTCAACATGAAAGCAACAAAAATATCTCATAAATAAAAAGAGCCACGGCTCTGATAAACACGTTCTGAACAAAAAGTGCGTGAAAAATAAATAAAATCTTAGAAAAAGGAAAAGAAAGCAAAGCGCTAAACATACGCGCTGAAAAAGAAATCCACTCGGCTCAAGATTCACCCCATCATCCAGCAGGGGGAACAAGGTGTCGAAGAAGTCAAAAGTGACCCCCCGGGCCTCGTTCTCGGTCGCGGTCGCGTCTCGACATTCCACCGCTCCGGCACGACGGGCTTCCTCGGTCCCTATGTCGTAGTCATCCTTCAAGTCGGACGCTCTTCGCTCCGCTTCAGCGAGCTAGGACGAGAGGCGAGCGTTTTCCTCCGCCAGAGAGTCGCGCTCGCGCTCCGCCCGAACACGCGCCGCTTCGCTCGAAGTAAACTGGCGGTGCGACGTCTCCAAGGCATCGGATCGACCATCCAAGTGCCTCCGAAGGTCGGTAACCTCAGTGCGAAGAATCTCCGCTGATCGGGTCGCCACCTCGCAAGCTCGCCGTTCTTCGGTAAGCTCCCTCGCCATCTTGGCCACCGACAGTTGGGCTCCGTCACGCTGATCTTGTGCGATTTGGAGTTCCACCCTGGCCTCACGAAGCTGGTCTCGAAGCATCTCGGACTCCGCCCCCGGGTGCGAACTTCGCTCGATCTGAGCCAGCCTAGCCTTCGTCCGAGCGAGCTCCTCCTGAGATGCCCCTAAGCGCCGGACGAAGTCATGCAAAATCCTATCGCTTCGCACAGCCCTCGCATACGCATGTGACGACAAAGAAGCAAGGGTTAAAACTAAAACCTGCGTTTACAACAAAATAAACATAAATACTGACCCTCTGAGCGTCGGTAACCCCCGCCTGGAAGAAAGCAATGTCGCCCTTCGACACCACGCCCTTCCACCAGGATAGTGGGGATCCCTCGAGGTGGCGGAAACAATCCCCTCGAGCCTCTAACAAAAAAAGAAGAAGAAGAAGAGAAAAAAGAGAGAGATATGCGTGCGTACGGTCACGCGTGATCGAAGGTGAAATCACCTCAACGCCCTTTTCTTTTCTAAAGTTCACGACTTACGTCCCGTAAGCCGTAAACTTGGGGGGCTAATGTTACCGGTCGTTTTCGGGACACCGGAAATTCAAAAACGATTCAAGGTCGGCCGGGCTTTGCCGGCCGGAAGCCCAACGGGCCCCGGCCCACCGGGCCCGAGCGCCCTGACGCACTCACGACCCGGCCTCCCGGCCTGCACACACCTCGGCCGAGTGTCTTTACCACCTCGGCCACCTCGGCCGAGCGTCTTTGCCACTTCGGCCACCTCGGCTGAGCATCTTTGCCACCTCGGCCGAGTGTCCTTGCCACTTCGGCCACCTCGGCCGAGCGTCTTGGGCACCTCGGGCACCTCGGTCGAGTGTCCTCGCCACTTCCGCCACCTCGGCCGAGCGTCGGCAACCTCGGCCGAGCGTCCTCGCCACTTCGGCCACCTCGGCCGAGCGTCTTTACCACCTCGGCCACTTCGGCCGAGTGCCCTCGGCCACCTCGGCCACCTCGGCCGAATGTCCTTGCCTTTTCGGCCACCTCGGCCGAGCGTTTTTGCCACCTCGGCCGGGCACGCCCACTGCCGGGAACGCCGCGCCCGGCCAAGTCCCGCGCCCGTCCAGGCGGCATGTCCCGTGCGCCCTGCGCCCTCTTGGGCGTGAGGCCCCGCGCGCCCTGCGCCCTCTTGGGCGTAGAGCCTCGCACGCCCCGCTCCCGGCCACCCGGTGGGCCTCAAGGGGCCGGCCCAAGGCCTCTCGCCACAACTATAAATACCCCCCCTAGGGGAGGAAAAAGGGACCCCGGTTTTTTGACACAACTTACATCCTGGTTCACACCAACGCAATACTTCTCTTTTCTCGAGAACTCCCTCTCGCCCTCTTGTGACATTTCCAAGAGCGCGCACGCCTCCTCCCTTGGCTCAGAAACACAAGGACCCCCCTCCACGAGAGGGAGCGCGCTCCTCTTCTGTGATCCGAGCTTCTGCGGTACACACCGCTCTCCCGCTTCTTGGCCCTTGAGCTAGAACTCCGAACTACGAGCACGCGACCCCTCTAAAGTCTTCACTGGAAGCTACGAGCCGGGTCCTACTCTAAAGCCTTGGATTCCCAAAGCCTCTGAGCCTAAGATAGCCCCCAATACACAAATTGAACTACGTTCTGACCTGATCCCGACTAAAGAGTACGTAGGCAGCCAACCCTTGGCACGGTCACACCCCCCAAAACACACCTCAGGGTCTGGAGGGTGCAGCTCGGTCTACGAGCTCCCATTTTTGGCCCGGGCGCGATCACTTGGTCCGGCCATGGATCGAACCGCCCGAGGTATTTCATCGTTGTTCATTTTCGTGCGACAACACATAATTCATTGAA
Organism: Urtica dioica subsp. dioica; assembly: GCF_054948205.1. NCBI lineage: Eukaryota > Viridiplantae > Streptophyta > Magnoliopsida > Rosales > Urticaceae > Urtica > Urtica dioica. Next base: position 8,918,147 of record NC_142761.1, read on the forward strand.
GTTTGCGATGTGCTCATTCGGATCTTCATTGGGGGCTCTTGAGAATTGATTATGTTGAACCATGTTAATCATCCCCAATTTGATCTCGAAGCTTCGATTCCCTTCAACCGATGGATTCTTGATCGCCGAGCGATACCCTTGGACCGTGGGTTGCACATACTCCATGAGTGGTCGTTCGGGTGCAGGTTCTGCCATCGTTGATTGCGTCTTCATTGCTCGTCGATTCTTTTTGCAGGTTTTCTCGATTTCAGGGTCGATCGGAAGAAGACTCGATTCACCGTCCTTTCGCATGCACCTTCACAAAAGCAGAAGAGAACGCTAAACTAGATGAATACAAAAGAAATAAAAGAAGTTCAAATAGTAAACTAGTTGATCTAATCTTAATTAAAAAAAAATTTCCCCGGCAACGGCGCCAAAAACTTATTGCGATTTTCCGTACGCAAGTGCACGTAGTCGCTCAAGTAATAAAGTTCGGAAGTACGAGTTGATCCCACGAGGAAAATGTTTAATTAAATTGACAAGATTACTAGCACGAATTGAACCCAATGATTTGATGATTTGTCAAAACGAATGAAAATTAAAAACAATTAAAAAACGATAGATTACGATAATGAGAAAGCAAGAACTATGACTTCACAAGTTATTCCTATGGTTTGGATTCAGGAATAAAGCACAAAACACACACTCTTATGTTTTCTAATCACGCTCACGATAATGGTAATCTAAGATTTCTCTCGAACATCTAAGAATCTAAACCTATGCCGGGATATCTTCTCTCGATCTCAACCCCTAAAAACAACGGCTAGCATTAAAAACAAGAATGTTCACAAGACTCCGAAACAACCTAGGTATGTCTAGCCTAGGAATGTATCCCGGTAAATTAATCCTTGTGCACGACTAACCTAATCTATTCCGAGCATTAAGCAATCCTAACATCATGAACACGGTAGCTAATCGAATTCAAGCATTACACATGGAATTAAAATAAACAAACATGATAGAGCATATGAACATTAATTTGACATGATTGAATCCATAACCATATTCCTAACTCGCTACACCATAGCCCTTAATGAATTTAGTGCATGATTGAACGGAAAATAAACGGAGATGAATATAAAGCAATCATGATTAAAAACTGAATTATATTAATAAAAACGGGAGTTCCAAAGATTCAGAGAATAGAGATAAAAACTGTGAATGGTGAAAAACGAGATTGTAGCGACGATGATCCTCTCTGTACGCTTCTTCTCTCCTGGGATTTTTGCGGCTGAATAAGAAAAACAAACTAAAAGCAAAAGCAAAAGATATGTTTCTCAATAAACTAAAGTGTTTTTGTAGGTTTTCTAGGTTTTTCGAAGCTCATATGGGCCGTCGGATCGCATCCAACGGCTTGGATTACAAAAAAAAGTGGGAATCGGGGCCTGTGCACCGCACACCTCTTCCTGTGCACCGCACAAGTCTTTTGGGCAGCCTGTGCACCGCACACCCAATGCACAGGGTGAGTGCACAAGTGTGTGCACCGCACAGGGGCCGCACAGGGCAAACCCACAAGACTCTGGAAGTTTGTGCATTGCTTGGTTCACCTTGAACCACCTATCTTGAGCTTTGGGTGTCGGAATTGAGATCCGAAAGATGTTATGAACTCCTTGCGATTGCCCCGTCGTCCTCGGATGCTCTATTTGTCATTTTGAACTTCCAAACTCTGAAAATTAAGAAAAACACTCCAAAACACATGAAAATGCTCTCGACCTAACTTCTTTTCACTTCCGAAATTACAAACAAACACGTTTATAACACGCTTATCAGTCGCATTATATTTAATGTTTCAAATTTTCTAAGAACGACCGACAACAGCGACTAGTCTAAATTATTGGATATATATTGTGCAAGTCAAGCTTATTACGATATGCTTCCGAATTTCTCTCCACCAAACCAAAACAAGTCAATCAATAAAAAAATCATGGTAAGGCGTCGAAGGCTAGGGTTTGGACTCCTATAAAAGATATATTATGTATTTAGGAGTTTGGTTACGCACTTTATGTTTTTTGTCTGAGTATTCAGCGAAAAGTGTTTTATTCTTGAGTGCGATTTTATTATGTCTTGTTCTTTCCGCCGCTATCTCGTGCGACTTATAGAAAAGCGTTTGTATTAGTTTCATTTTAAATTAATGTATCATGATAAATGTAGATTATCCACTTGGGGAGTGAGTTGGGTGGAAGTGAGAAGACTCAAGTTCATGAGGGAGAATGAGTCGAAATTTACGGGTAGTTTGTAGTAGGGGACACTAAAGGGTAGATCATTTAGCTAAGATCACTTTGTATTTATTCTACCATTGATAGTGAATTTGTTTTCCTCCGAGAATATTATCCCTTCAGACGAAGGCATCATTAGTCGAACTGAGTTATCAATTCTGTGTGTCAATACTGCTTTTACCTAAACGCATTAATCTAGTAAATTATTGTTGGCTCGCACCTTGTTAGTAACATCTTTAGACATCACATAAACACGAGATACTTAATTTCAATTATGATGATTGTATTTGAATATTTTATTCTTCTTTGATATAGTAAATAGTCAATTACATTAGAAAATTAAACACAAATTACAATCTTAAGATATGCACATAATATTTTCAATACTGAAATGTAGATGATTACTTTTTATTTACAATTTGTGCTTAACTGTTTAATATTTTATAGTATTTATATGTGACGTAGTAATGAAAAATAGTTGAAGAAAAACATATTAAAGAATAACTTTATAGTTGAAGAAAAACATATTAAAGAATAACTTTATAGTTGAAGACTTGTTTATAGTTTATGAAGTTTTTAAGTTTAAACGGTAGACATCTATAAACAAAGAAAATTAAGAAATAAGAGTAAGAAATTTCGCTTATATGTAAATAAAAATAAAATTAACACCTTTCATTTAATTTTTATCGGAACTTTACTGTCCATAGCTTACTCTTTTTGAGATTTGGTTGGGTGCAGATTTAAAAGCTGCCCTTTTGGCTAAAGTTGAGCATATAACAAACAATCACGTGCCTTGCTTTCCCATTTGACCCTAACTTATAAGAAGCCCTAAAAAGGATTTAGGTCCACCCTAAATGCACATAACAGCTGGGTTAAGTGCAGCGTAATTAATATGCGTTGATCATCATTTTGTCATAGCTTTATCTAAAATCGGATGGCGAGCACACAATATTCCTGAAGATAGAGAAGAAGGTGATATTTTATCACTTTTATTATTCTTTTCAATTGCATGGAGCAATCTATCATCAAGAAATTGGACTATACTAGTGCGATTATACTAAAGCTAATAATCAATCATTAATTTAAATAAATAACTATTTTTTCCCCTCGTAAAATTTAAAAATATATATAATTTGTGATCTAAACTATTATTTCTTTTTTTTAATAAATTTGATACGAATGCGAATATTTCGATGATACAATTATTTTGACATCGGCAATGACCTATTTTTTTATATGTGACATATTTTAAATTAATAAAGGCGGACAAAATATCAACTATATATAAAATTTCAAAAGAAAAAGGAAATAGATAGTTATTTAATTTTTGATACGTATGTCTATTTTCTTTAATACGCACTCTCAAATTGAACTTTTACCCACTCAGCTCATCTATAATATTAATATGATGGTAAAATGCTCACAATATAAATGTAAAGATATGTTAATGTCAAACGTAATACGAATTTATGTAAAATGTAATACGAATTTATGTTAATGTAAAATATGTTAATGTAAAATGTAATACGAATTTATGTTTCATCTGATATAATGATAAGTACAATGTTTGCTCATTTTGTGCATACACGCTTTCGACATAAGGAAAAATATAAGATATATTACACATCGAGCACTTGTTTAACTCTTTTAAAATTCGGAGATATGAAAGCAACCGTTGTCCATTGAAGATGAATAATATGCTTTTTCCACATATATGGATAAAAATGTAATAGGATACCCTTACAAGATAGTGGAAGACATCTAACTTGTTTTCCAATCTAAAACAAAATATTCAAAATACAACGACTAAATAAAATGCGTAAAAATAAAGTAAATCTTCAGAAAAACAAGAATAAAATTAGATACTGATACCGATATATATATATATATATATATATATATATATATATATATATATATATGTGTGTGTGTGTATATATATATATGTGTGTGTGTATTATGAGAGGAAATGACATAGACCACTTCAAGGGCAAGGATCTCGCCGCACCACGGTTGATTTGAGACCCATATCTCCTTAACGACGGCCCACGGCGCACTATCAATTTTGACTTTGTCGCATTACTCTTCGATGGCACCATTACACTTTGCCAACACCTCCATTCCGATTGTACCTCAGGTCTACCAAAAATTTAAAAATCATTTATTCTATTTCCTTCCTTGGGGCGGACGATGCGGCCAGAGCCAGTGTAGAAATTCGCCCAAACGATAGAGATAAGAATTTGAGTCATTTTTAGATTCTGACTATTGAGCACACTAAAAAGTATTTTATAGCTATTACAACGACTTTAATGACATATCAATTATCTACGGGTATACTGCCATATTTTACATAAAAGAATACTTATTAAATTTAATCGAGAACTAAATCAAAATATTGCGGATCTTATAACTAAATATATTATTTTATCAATAAATATACAAAGTTATTAAACTAAAAAAAATACTTTGACCTTGATAAATTGAAAACCCCAACTATATACCTTTTAGAAGTGAATTCTAACTTGATAGCGAATATATTTTAGATTGCTTTTAAATTTTACTCATTGTATTTAGAAATCTAAATTGAAAACAAATTTTAGATGATTAGGAAATCTCATGTCAAATATCTCATTCTCATTTCAGTTCAGTCACTAAAATAAACCTTGGCCATTGCCTCATTAAATAAAGATGAATTTCCATAAGAAATTGTGTATCATCTTGAGGTTAAACATAGTCTCTATTCAATATACAGTGACTTCAAAACAATGAGTGGCAAATGATTTTAACTTTATGTTTAGAGAAGTGCATTGGTCTTATTCAATATAGAGAAATTGCTCAAACTACCACTATATCAATAATTTTTTTCCAAAAATCCACCAAACTATAACTTTGGCCAAAAATACAACTTCCTCAAAAGTGAAAAACCAAATATACCCTCAACCTTATTTTTTCTTTCAATTTCACACCAACCTCATTTAATATCATTCCAAAATAAAAATTTCTATTTTTTATTCAAAATCTCATTATTTATATATCTCTCTCTCTCTCTCTCTCTCTCTCTCTCTCTCTCTCTCCTTAACCGTGTAAACCCTTATACCTCTCTCTCTCCCTAACCGTGTAAACCCATTTACTCTCTCTCTCTCTCTCTCTCTCTCTCTCTCTCTCTCTCTCTCTCTCTCTCTCTCAGTCGAACTCACCCAGACCTCACCCAAACTCACCCAAAATCGCGACCGAGACCCACCCCCACTAGGACAAAAGACGTTATCCGGTGCGACGAATGTCGCACCTAATGCCTCAAATGTCGCACCTAATGGTTTATTAGGTGCGACAATAGGTGCGACACTGTCGCACCTGATAACCCGTCGCAGAAGGTATTGGGTGCGACATGTCGCACCTAATAGGTACCCCATTAGGTGCGACATTTTCAGGTGCGACTAATCGCACCTAATGCCCAAGTTATTTTCCTGCCAAATTTTATAGAATTGGTGGGTAATGGCATATCGGGTGCGACATGTCGCACCCGAAAGTTTTCGCGCCATGGTATTCGGTGCGACAATGTCGCACCCAATACGTTTGTTTAATTAAAAAAAATACAAAATTAAAAAAAGTAAATTAACAAAATAATATTAATTAAACAAAATTCTAAATGAATTAGAAATAATATTCTAAAAATAGAATTCTTAATTAAAAATACAAATTCTTTACAAAAAACGAAAAAAATGAATTCCTATTTTTTTTTCTTATAAAACTTATCGATAGTAGAATTTCCTCTGCCGAATAAGTTGCCAGAACTTCGAGAACCGCTTCCTCGTCCTCGTCCACCGCTGCCTGACGCGCTGCCGCTCGTTCCGCCGCTTCCGTAAGGACGGTCTCGCAAGTAATCCATAGAACCTGGCGTGGAACCTGGCGTGGAACCTGGCGTCTGCTGATCCGTCCCACCTGGTTGCGATGCAGGCGGAGGTTGAGGAGTCGTGGGAGGCTGGTTGTGCTGCTGGCTGAGGAAGGCGATCTGTTGCCGCATCAGTTGCAGCTCGGCTTGTTGGGCATCCATCTGAGCTCGCATCTCGGCAACCAATGGATCAGTCTGAGATGACGAACTTGACGAGCCTCCATCTAGCGTTTGGGCAACACCCAACGATGACCTTGGGATCGAAGGCCCTAAACCGACTTCCCAGTCTCTGCGCACTCCCAAAACATCGCGCATCGCGTACATCTCCGCATCTTCTTGGGAGATCACGATGTTTTGCTCCTCCGCTTGCCGCAAAATATCTATCGTCTGGGCGGTGACTTGATCCTTCAAAATAAAACGACAAAAAACTTATCAGATAAGAAGAAATAAAGTAATTAAATATAGTAAATAAAAAAAATTAACTTACGTATTGCGTCTTCGCGAAGTCCGTCGTCCACGATCCCTTAGCGTCCTGGTGTTTTTCTAACCTAATCGCTAAAGCCGAGCCTATACTCCCATCTTCTCTTCGCTGTAATTTTTCAACATTAAAATATGAATCACATATATATTACATATTAATTTTAAGAGACTTACGTTCCTCGAGCGATGACCAAAAAAACTAAGCGAGCCTTGCCTCGCCTTCGTCTTCTTCATCTTCGAATTTTCCCGGTTGCGGAGAGATTTCGCCTGCAAGACATAAATACGTGAAGTTTAATTTTAAGAAATTCGAATAATCATCGGAAGTTCAACTCATACCTTATGCTCTGGCGAGTCGAACACCTCTATTGCTTTCAACCAGGCTTCCTGGTTGTAGCCATCGGGAGTTTCACTTTTAGCGAGGTCCTTACTCCCGCAAAATGTCTTGAAGAAGAGCTGCGACAACCTCGACTTCTGGCCACGACGCATCCTCGGATCCGTAAAATCGTCGAAGTCCTCGTGATCCATTATATCATGGAGAGCATCGTCCAATCCACCGACTCCTCTTTGGTTAGTCTCGCTGGCAGCTTCTATCATTCGACGTTCGCCGTGATGATACCATTCGGTGTATCCCGGAGTAAACCCCTTGTTCAAAAGGTGATTCTTTACGACCCCGATGTCCAGACATCTCACGTTATTGCAAGACTTACAAGGACAACGATAATGACCGTTTTCGTTCGGGAGTCTGCTTGCAACGCGGATAAACTCGTTAACCCCTGTTTTATATTGCAAACTCAACCGATTGTTCTCGGTAATCCAGTCCCTACTTGGATTTGACATTCTTCTGAATGAGACAGGAAATTGGGGGATAAAACTGAATCGTTAGAATTCATTTTGTAGGATTGAATTATTAGGAAATTGAGAGGTAAAATTGAGAGTGAATCGTTAATATTTGAAATTTAGAGTGAATTATTATGAAATTGAGAGTGATGAATTGTTAGGAAATTGATAGTGGATCGTTAATATTTGAAAGATTCGAGAGCGAATTTGTAAGAATGAAAGAGAAATTGTGATTGACATGTATTAATTTTGAAAAGTGGTTAGAATTCGTTAATATATACAAATTCACTACTGATTTCATTAACGAGTCAACCAATTTCGACAAATTAGTTAATTCGTTAAAATATATTATCAAAAGAGTTAATTTTCTTGAGAAATACGTTTTATTCTACCGAAAATTCGGCAGAGTTTCCCCTAAAATATTGACTAACCAAAATCTGCAATTAAAACAAAAACACATATATAACCAACCAAGACTATCTTATTAACATACTAAATACTAAATTGAACCAAGACTATCTTATTAACATACTAAATACTTAAACAAATCATGTTACAATTACATTAAATTACACTAAACACGTTACTAATTAATTTAATATATTACTTTTAACTTAATTAATCTAATCTATCATATTACACATTATTAAAAAAAATTGACTATTACTATATGTTACTATTTTCATCAAAGTTATATTATCATTTAATCTAACATGTTACTATTTTCATATATATTACTAATTAATCTATACGAAATAATCTAAAAATATTAAATAATCTATAAATATTAATAATTACAAATACCTAACGTTTTTTCGAGGCGACGACGAGGCACTGAGACGACGGGGCTACGAGTGACCAAGCTGCGGCGATGGCTGGGCCGAGGGTGGGCCGGGGGCTGGGCCGAGGGCTGTTGTGCGTGAGCGAGGGTTGAGGCCGTTCACTGAGACGACGAGGCTGCGAGTAAAATACCGGGATCTAATCACACACAGACCCACATTGCAAAAAAAAAAAGCCACGGAATTTGGATTCGTCATACCGGGATATTCTTGTCTGAATCCAAAAGGCGAGCGAGAGAGAGAATGGAACGAACGGGTGTGCAATGGAGTCGGGCCTCTCGGTTTTCGTTCTCAGTGGTGTTCGAGGAGGGAGCGAGGTGGTGAAGTACCGGGGAGCAAGGCCGGAGCGGTGAGAGGGTGGGTCGGGCCTGGTCGCCGGAGGATGTTCGGGTGGGTCGGGAGGGGTCGGAGAGAGACAGAGTGAGATTGACGGAGAGAGAGTGAGACAGAGAGAGAGAGAGAGTGTGAGGCTTACCTGGAGGACGGTGCCGGGAATGGAGGCGGGGCTGGTCCGCCGGAGACGAGCGTCGGGCTGGAGGCGGGGCTGGTGGCGCCGGGGACGAGCGTCGGGCGCTGGAGGCGGGGCTGGTGGCGCCGGGGACGAGCGACGGGCTGGAGGACGGTCGACGGTCGTCGGGCTGGGGGACGAGCGTCGGGGCTGGTCGCCGGAGGATGTTCGGGTGGGTCGGGAGGGGTCGGAGAGAGACAGAGTGAGATTGACGGAGAGAGAGTGAGACAGAGAGAGAGAGAGAGAGTGTGAGGCTTACCTGGAGGACGGCGCCGGGAATGGAGGCGGGGCTGGTCCGCCGGAGACGAGCGTCGGGCTGGAGGCGGGGCTGGTGGCGCCGGGGACGAGCGTCGGGCGCTGGAGGCGGGGCTGGTGGCGCCGGGGACGAGCGTCGGGCTGGAGGCGGGGCTGGTGGCGCCGGGGACGAGCGTCGGAGAGAGAGAGAGAAGAGAGAGTTAGAGAGTGAGAGAGTGAGGTTGGGCGAAGAAGAAGACGCTCGGGTATATAAATACCCTAAAACTATTAGGTGCGACATTGTCGCACCTAATAGTCATAAGTGTCGCACCTAATATGACTTTTAGGTGCGACACTGTCCCAATGTGAATTTCCAGAACCAAAACATTCGGGGGGAACTTCTGACCGTTTTAAATTTTTAAACCCATTAGGTGCGACACCAGTCGCACCCAATACCATTAGGTGCGACATCTGTCGCACCTAATAGTATCTGGTGCGACAATTTCATATCAGGTGCGACAAAGTCGCACCGGATAGCCATAATCATCAGCGAAATTTTTAGGCGCATGGAAGACTATCAGGTGCGACATGTCGCACCTAATATGTTCTTAGGTGCGACATGTCGCACCTAATACCCTTCCGCACCCAATATGTTAATTTGTAGTAGTGCCCGAACCCGAATCCTTCACGACTTCACTCACCCAAAATCGCGACCGAGACCCACCTCTCTCTCTCCCTGATTCGCGACCAGTCTCACTCACCCAAAATCGCGACCGAACCCAAATCCTTCACGACCAGTCTCACTCTCTCTCTCTCTCATTCAACTTTGAGCTCACCCTCCGTCACGCTCAAGAAAACACGACCAAAGCTCATAGATCCGGACTCAAGGTTAGTTTTGTTTTGTTTTTTTTGTTTTATCAAACTTTTCTTTGGTTTTTGGGTATGTTTATTCTGGGTATGTTTGAGATTGAAAAAAAATACGCTTTTTGTTCTGGGCAATTTTTATTGTTTTCTCTTGTTTTTAGGCGAAGTTCATGAGTTGTTGACATCAGATGTCAACAGTTGACGCAACTGTTGACATCTGATGTCAACAACTCATGAACTTCGCTGATAGTAATGTCATCGAAGTTCATCAGTTGTTGACATTAGATGTCAACAGTTGACGTCAACTGTTGACGTAAATTGTTGACATTAGCGAGATTTAGAGATCAACTGTTGACATCTGAAGTCAACAGTTACTAACTTACCTTTGTTTATTGTATGCAGTGATGACGGAAATTTATTTATTATTCAAGCATAGTGGTACTTGGGTTGAACCTGGTCGGTATCATGAGAAAGGATCTTTCGGAATTATGGTCCTGTCTGAAGTGAGCTTCGCTAGTTTGATGCAAATAATTTACGCGTATTTGCGCAAAACACCATCTACCCATACAATTGGCGTTTCATATGCGATGGCTAGTGCAATGATACCTGTTGAGATAACCAACGACGACATGCTGAAAGGTTATTTATACTTGAGAAGAAGGAGGGAAGATGACACGGAGAAATTACAATTGATATTGGACATAAAAGAAAAACCATCGGGGCTCGATTCTCCAAGAGTTGGATCCACTCACAACAGCCGCGATAGTGGTTGTGACGGAAATCCCCTTATGCCATCAATACCCGAGGAGGGGTGTGATTCGGTCCCAACTCATGAATCGGCAATTCGTTCTACATTAGGATTGGATGACATTAGATTGTCAGATAATGAGACACAACAACAACGACGAGGCTTCCCACCACGAAACCCAACTCCTCCTCCACCAAGACGAAACTCCCCTCCTCAACCACCACGAAACTCTATGTCTCCACCACGACGAAACTCCACTCCTCAACCACCACAAAACTCCCCCCCTCCACCACCACGAAACTCTATGTCTCCACCACGACGAAACTCCCCTCCTCAACCACCACAAAACTCCCCCCCTCCACCACCACGAAACTCTATGTCTCCACCACGACGAAACTCCCCTCCTCAACCACCATGAAACTCTATGTCTCCACCACGACGAAACTCCCCCCCTCCACCACCACGAAACTCCCCCCCTCCTCCACCGCGAAGAACAAGTCCTCCACCGTCCCCTCCACATAGTGTGCCAAGTTCGTCTACTACGAGAGAGGACACCCTTATTTTGGATGGTGATTCCCCTGTATTTATTGAGCGTTATGCATTGTACTCGAATAAAAAGACTTTAAAGAAACACTTGATGTTGTTCGCCATAAGCAACAACTTCTCGTATATGACAAAGAGCTCGGACAAAAACACCTTGCACGTTGTTTGTCCGGGAGAGCATTGTAAATGGGTTGTTCGAGCTGTGAGAAAGGAAAACACACCCATATTTCAAATTAGAAGGTAAACTCTCTGTTGAATTATGAATTTGAATTAGAGTTATCAACTGTTGACATCAATTGTTGACATCTGTGAGATATTTCCTCTCAGTCAACAGAAGGCAAATAAGTCACAGATGTCAACAATTGACGTCAACTGTTGACATCAATTGTTGACGTCGGTGAATTATTTTCCTTCTTTTGACTGAGAGCGAATATCTCACAGACGTCAACAATTGACGTCAACAATTGATGTCAACAATTAATGTCAACAGGTGATAACTCTAAAATCAACAGTTGACATTTTGGTTTTGAAACTAATTGTATAATTTTCATATTTTAGATTTGACAATGAGCACGCTTGTCCCCTAAACTTAAGGCAAGGACGTCACCCTCAAGCAACAGCTTCGTTAATATGAGAGATGGTTAAGCATAAGTGTATTGATCCAACCGTTGGAATGAGCAAACCAAAAGAGATAAGGAATTACATGCAAATGGATTACGGAGTGTCTATGTCTTACAAAAAGGCTTGGCGGTCCTGAGAAGAGGCTCTAAAGTCCCTCTACGGCAATTCGAAAGACTCGTACAAGTTCTTGCCTAAGCTAAGGTACATGATCGAGACTAAGAATACGGGTTCTTTTTTTGACCTTGTCACTGGTGATGGCGGTGTATTTGTAAGTTTTTTCATGTCACTCGGGCCATGGAGAACGGGGTGGAAGTACGTAAGGCCTGTTATTATTGTCGATGGTACACATTTGAAGAATTATTACAAAGGGACGTTATATACGGCATGTGGGATGGACGGAAACAAGCAGATTTTTCCACTAGCCTACAGTCTTGGTCCTTCAGAATCTAACGAGGCTTGGATTTCCTTCTTTGAAAAATTAAAGGACGCAATTGGGGAACGGGAGCAACAAGTATTTGTATCCGATAGACATGCTGGTATAATCAATGGCCTCAAGACGGTATTTCCAAATTGTGATCATGGTTTTTGCATGTTCCATCTACACGGTAATTTGAAGACTACTTTCAAGGGGATCACGAAGGAGGTGAAGTGGAAATTTTACGGTGCCGCAAAAGCATACACTCAGCGGGAATTTGAAAGTTTTATGGTCATGTTGGACGCTGAAAATCCTGAAATACGTCGCTACTTAGCCAATAATGTCGGGTACCAAAGATGGGCAAGGTGTATGTTCAGGGCAAAGAGGTATGGTATCATGACGAACAACAATGCGGAGTCCTTAAATGCATTAAATGTAAAGGTGAGACAATTTCCAGTTTCAAAATTGATGGATTGGCTGAGAGAGCGAAGTATGAGATGGTTTTATGAGCGTCGGGAAGCTGCGACAAATACACAAACCATTTTGACAAAAGAATACCAAGCCAGAGCAGAAAAATACACTTCGTATGCTGTTCGAATGTTGGTAAGTGTTTGAGAATTAACTAAAGATGTCAGCAAGTGACGTAAATTGTTGACATTGATGTCAACAATTGATGTTAATTGTTGACATTGACGTCAACAGTTGACGTCAATTGTTGACATTGACGTCAACAGTTGACGTCTGTGATTTATGAGCTCTCTGTTTGTTGACATCAATGTCAACAGTTGACGTCAATTGTTGACATCAATATCAACAATTGACGTCAACTGTTGACATTGATGTAAACAGTTGACGTCAATTGTTGACACTGATGTCAACAGTTGACGTCAACTGTTGACATCTGTGATGTATGAGCTCTCTGTTTGTTGACATTGATGTCAACAATTGACGTCAATTGTTGATGTTGATGACAACAGTTGACGTCAATTGTTGACATCAATGTCAACAATGTAAGAATTCTCAGTAATTAAATATTAAATATGATTTTTTGTGCCAGGTGAGGCCATCTTCAGTCGAGGAGTTTGAGGTAGTTGACAGAGAGGGCATTGTATATGTCGTTAACTTAGAAGAACATACATGCTCATGTCGGCGATGGCAAGCTCATGAATTTATTTGTCCACATGGAATTGCGGCTTGTCGTGAACGTAATCTTCCGGTTGAGAACTTCATTTCCAAGTTCTATTCAACCGAGTATTTGAGGGCAACCTACGCAGATGTACACCATCCTCATGGCGACATTTCGAGTTGGGTTATCCCCCCCGAGGTGGAGAATATCGTAGTTCTTCCGCCTGAACACGCAGCGCGTGCCGCAGGTAGGCCGAAAAAGAGAAGAATACCCTCTCAAGGAGAGGAAGTTGGGAGGCGAAAGTGTGCGCGATGTGGGGTACTCGGCCACAACCGTCAAACATGCAGTAGTGCTACTCCATTGTCCACGGATTAGTTATAGCTTTATGTATTGTATTAATTATACTTTCTTCAGACTACTTTTGTTAGAGAGAATGTCTTTGTTTAAGAATCTCTTTGTTTAATTATACTTTGTTTAGACTACTTTTGTATTGTTGACATTGACGTCAATTGTTGACGTAAATTGTTGACATTGATGTCAACTGTTGACGTTAATTGTTGACATTGACGTCAATTGTTGACATTGACGTCAACTGTTAACGTTAATTGTTGACATTGACGTCAACTGTTGACGTTAATTATTGACATTGATGTCAACTGTTGACGTAAATTGTTGACATTGATGTCAACAGTTGACGTCAACAATTGACATCAATGTCAACAAACAGAAAGGTAATAAATCGCAGATGTCAACAGTTGACGTAAATTGTTGACACCAATGTCAACAATTGACGTAAAAACCATTAAAAAGACAAATACAGATTGATAATTGAAATATTGTTGATATTCATTAAACATGATATCATAGAATAAAGAGAAATGAAAAGTTTGAGAAGTTTCCTAATTATCATCTATTGTTAACATTGCTTCCTAATTTACCAAAAGATTAAGATAATAGTACTACGTGAACAACATGTTTTCCTAATTTACCAAAAGATTAAGATAATAGTACTACGTGAACAACATTTTTTCCTAATTTACCAAAAGATTAAGATAATAGTACTACGTGAACAACAGTTTTTCCTAATTTACCAAAAGATTAAGATAATAGTACTACGTGAACAACATTTTTTCCTAATTTTCATCTCTCTCCATGTCCGATCCAACATGGGTCGCCAACTTCACTGCCCCATGCCTGTATAAGTCGATCGTGAGCTGTTGTCGGTGCATGTTCATATCTTCTTGTTTGACCCCAAGTAGATCTATGCCGTGACTCATAAACTCCATAGCCTTGACGACAAACATGCCACAATCACCACTGTTTTGAAAAAAATTGCGATTAGACAACTTGTTCATCATATTAATACGGTATTATTAAATAATAGTGTTATATGTACCCATTGCTCTGCTGTGACATGGTGAGCGACATGGATACTGTGAACGGGGCTGAGCTCGTGTCTTCAATACTCATACGATCAAACGCGTCAATAGAGCAGAGGACTAGTGGGAGGAATTCTGCAATTTGTTGGACATGGCATGTCACCATTTTTTTATGAGGCTTGTTGCTTGACATAGAATCATAGATTGTAATGGACCGTTCGCGAATCGATACAACCAGAAGCAACCAGTGCGTCCTATCCTTGAAACAACAGGGCAAATAGACGTGATCGACATCTACCCAGGGCCAAGAGTGTGTCAAGGACTTGTTGGTCGCGGTTATGTAATCATAGATCCGAGACTGCCTTGACCAATTAAACTTGTCCTTGTCTCTGCATTTCTTCCAAGCGTCATACCCAAGGAGGCAATAGGTGACAAAGAAAGCCGGCATAATTGTGAATGACTTTTGCAATTTCCCAGTCATTCTCTTCTTCCGGAGGTAGTAAGAGATGATATAAACATGCTACCACAAAATATTGAGGGATTAATATTAGAGAACAAAGAATGTCAACAACTGACGTCAACTGTTGACATCAATGTCAACAATTGACGTCAACTGTTGTCATCAATGTCAACAATTGACGTCAACTGTTGACATCAATGTCAACAATTGACGTAAACTGTTGACATCTGTGTCAACAAACAGAAAGGTAATAAATCGCAGATGTCAACAGTTGACGTCAATTGTTGACACCAATGTCAACAGTTGACGTCAATTGTTGACACCAATGTCTAGACTTCAAAACCATTAAAAAACAACAGTAGAGTTGAATGTCGTACCTGATCGCTAAGCCATTCTTCTTCGGTCCAGAGGTTACGGAAAAATGTCTTTGATCTAATTTCAATTTCTGTGAAATTCCATCCCCATGGCAATTTATCTTCCAGTGGCTCGTACCAACGTTGTTCATCATCTTTCTTCTTCAACAATCCAAACTTCAGCCATGTCTCCATTACAGTGATGTCCTCAAGATTTGATGGAGTAAAAGGAGGAGTCAATGGATTTTTGAATGGACGCGAAATTCCTTTCGTAAACTTCGCGAACGGCCTCGGAATGGGTGTAGGAGTGTACCTATCAGGTGGCTCGTACCAACGTTGTTCATCATCTTTCTTCTTCAACAATCCAAACTTCAGTCATGTCTCCATTACAGTGATGTCCTCAAGATTTGATGGAGTAAAAGGAGGAGTCAATGGATTTTTGAATGGACGCGAAATTCCTTTCGTAAACTTCGCGAACGGCCTCGGAATGGGTGTAGGAGTGTACCTATCCGGCGGTCGAGTGATTCTCACAGGTCTTTGCGGTGAATCGTCTATGTTAATCGGAATAATCTTCCATGAATCCCGATTTTCCTTATCCTTTGCGGCATTTAACTCGTCCTCGATTTCCTCGCGGGTTCGTCCATCCGGAACCGAGCCTACAAAGATGAGTTGACTATCATCATACATCTCATCTTCAAACTGCTCACAATCTAATTCTAGAATGCGGGCTCTCGATTGGGACTCAGTTAGTTCTTGACTTGATTCTAACTGGCTCTCTTTCATCAACCCTTAATTTAAAAGATGAATGTCAACAATTGATGTTAACTGTGGACATCAATGTCAACAATTGACGTCAACTGTTGATATCAATGTCAACAATTGACGTCAACTGTGGACATCAATGTCAACAATTGACGTCAATTGTTGACATTGATGTCAACTGTTCAAGTGAATTGTTGACATTGATGAACATAGATAGAGATCCAAAAACTTTTCAAAAACCACAAACCAAAAACTTTTCAAAAAACACAAATAACAAACTTTTCATAAAACAAAAACCAGAAACTTTTCATCAAACACAAACCAAAAACTTCATAAAACACAAACCAAAAACTTTTGATAAAACACAAACCAAACTCGACTCTTCAACCAATAATACCTTCTTGAGTCTCTTGTGTATCTCTTATGTCATCTCCTATGCTGACAACCGGCTCAACATCTCCTTCATCTTTTTTTCTCTTTTCAGCCTCTTCCTCATCTTTCTCATCTTCGTTTCTCTTTTCAGCCTCTTCTTTGTCTTCGTCTTTCTCGGTCGAATCTTCTGGATCATGTTGCTCTTCAGGTTGTGCATCTTTGACAGCTCCCGGTATCATCTTGGCCAGCTCCATCATCTTTTCATTCACACATCTAGTGAATTCTTTGAAGCTCTGTTCCATCTCCGTCTTGAACGCCGCGAACTCTGTCCTTATATGGGTGACAGAGGCTTCAACGGCCATCAACCGAGCCTATGTTAAAAGTAGACGTAAGCCAATGTTTTATATTAATAAAGCATAAATCATGTATGAAAGATTTACAAACCTCAGAGTTTTCTCCGATGCCGGACGGATGTGTTGTATACGGAGTGGATGTGCCTCCACTTGATTCGACCGGTGCTTGTCAAAATAAATGTCAACAAAGGTTAGGCAACTCTCATAAATCACAGATATCAACAGTTGACGTCAAGTGTTGACGTCACTGTCAACAAACAGAAATGTTATAAATCACAGATATCAACAGTTTACATCAATTGTTGACATTGATGTCAACAATTGACGTCAACTGTTGACATCACTGTCAACAAACAAAAATGTCATAAATCACAGATATCAACAGTTGACATCAATTGTTGACATTGATGTCAACAATTGACGTCAACTGTTGACATCACTGTCAACAAACAGAAATGTCATAAATCACAGATGTCAACAGTTGACGTCAATGGTTGACATTGACGTCAACAGTTGACGTCAATGGTTGACATTGATGTCAACAGTTGACGTCAATTGTTGACATCAATGTCCACAGTAGACATCAATTGTTGACATGGATATCAACAGTTGACGTCAATTGTTGACATTGATGTCAACAGTTGACGTCAATTGTTAACATTGATGTCAACAGTTGACGTCAATTGTTAACATTGATGTCAACAGTTGACGTCAACTGTTGACATCAATGTCAACAATTGACGTTAAAACCATAAAAAAAACACATAATCAAGATTAATCACCTTCTGTTTCAGCTTCGGTTGGCTCGACTTCTTCATTGTCTTCAAGCTAACCTCTTCTCCTCCCATTGGCTTGAACACAAAGTTCTCAGATTGCCACGAAATGGTTGAGAACGTGTTGTCAACGACATGAGTCTTTGATTTCCACCGACGCATGAGAGGTACATCGGTATCAGACAATCTCTCGCAATACAAGAGTGTCGAGAACACGGGCATGGTTTCGTACGCCCAAATTTGAAGTGGGTACATGAAAGAAGGAAGGTTTATCTTCGCCTTGGAATCCTTCTTCTCCACATTCTTCACGTACTTACGGTAGTTTTCAACGAAGAACTTCCAAACCACATTGCCCCACGGGTACGAGTTAAACTGGTCCAAGTCCTCTACCAATTTAACGTACGACCAATCTCGAATGGTCGTACCCAAAGGGGCACCGAGAAGTACGTTGAAGAGAAAATGAAGCAGCAAGAGCTTGACTCATTTCTCATGCGGCCACCCTTGCGATTCCATCAATTTTGTTGTAAGCACGACGCGACTGTTGGTCGTCCCGTTGGAGAACAATTCACTGAACAGTCCACCTTCGGCCGGTTCGGTATAATCCAAGGCAGGGACGTCCCCATGGTGCAGCCCTAAGATAGAACAAAAATCCTCTCTTGTGAACGCCCGCGGTTCTCCCCCGAGCTCAATAAAGAGAGTATCTGTTGTCAATGGTGCCCACAAGAAGAGTTGTAGTCTTTATTTTGTACATTTGATGTAATAAAGTCTCATGAAGACTCTTGCTTGTAATTGCCTATTCATTCATTAATAAAGTTGAAACGTTCATTCAATCTTCCTTGTCTGAAGCTTTATGATAAAACCATAGTCTTTTAGTCCATAAACAAACTTAACAACTTACGAAGAGACAAATGTAGATTTGCATGAACAAACTCTTCGTAGTTTGCTTAAAACGATATATTCGCAATCTTAGGGTCAAAGGACTATTGACCTCAGTATGATTGTTAGAAGAATCTATGATGTCTGGTTATGAGGCATTGAGAGTTGGAGACTCTATAGTTCTTCTAGGTATCTTCCGAAGGTACTGAATTGACCAGTGCACTTCTAGAGACAATATAAGAACAAACCATTTAACCTCTTATGTCTCGAAGTCACTATGTATGAATTGCATCATGCTTACCTTAATCCTGAAATGAGACATGCCATTTCACACCTTAGTATTCTCATTTGAGAAAGTCAAAGTTCGGACTCACTATGTGATTCCGAACAAGGCCTATTGGTGAAGTACTAAGTTGTGAGTCTGTCATGAGTAACTTTGTGAAGTTCTCATAGATATGGAATTCACGTACAAGATTGCTGAAATGCAATGTATGTCACCTCATGCTTTGTTCCTTGGAGCGTGAATAAATGAGCTGGCCAGTGTCCAAATTGAGTCCTGACTCTTTTGGATGAAACAATGTGACTTGTTAGCTCCTCGTCAATACATTGTTTCTAACTTATTCACAAGCGACAAAGGAGTTGAGGAAATAACAGCTAGAAGGGTAAAATGGTAATTTAGTAAATCCCGACTAGCTGATGACATTCATGAAGGGTAAACATAGATAATATTCAGTGGATCCGCTCATCATAATTAGGTCGAATTCTTGAGTAGAAAATAAATTCATTTGAACCGAGAGATTTTCAGTGTCAGCTCTTTAGTGGAGTCAGTTGACATTAAGCTAAACTTGGAAAAGGTTTGTGAACTTTTGAGTCCAAGTGTTTAGCTCAAGCTTTGTTCATTTGGGTCCATGAGGTCACTGTCACGAATCACATCGATAGGAATAGTTAAACTGGATGCTAAGTCAAAACAAGAACGAAAATTGTCGAAAGGGTATTTTTATCTTTTGAGACATAAGGATGAAATGGATGTCAATAAATTTTGACAAGTTCATTTGATGACTTAATATCACTCGGCCATAATATGATTAACTGGGCCTTGTGAATTAATTTCATTTCATGAGAATTTTATTGAAAATTCTTAATGGGCCTTTCTCATGTTGTCATGAACAAATGAAGAAGCTTCTAGAAGCTCCTTCTAGAGAGACTTGGGCGCCTACCCTAATAGAGAAATAGGAGAGTTTATTTTGTGCATAAATGTATTTAGATACTTGCCAAAAGAAAAAGAGGAAACAAATTTCCTCCAAGAGGAAAGTGGGAATCGGCCAAGTGAGAGACAAGGCAAGGCCTTGAACAAAATTGGAAACAAATCAAGGCTTCTAGAAGCCTTGAGTTGGCCGAGTGTCTCAAAGGAAAAAAGAGGAAATTGCTCATGAATATGTGATATTCTATAGAAGAGGAAACTACCTTATTGAAGGTGAGACCTCTCCTATAAATAGGAGCCTCATTTCCTCACATTTCATTCATCCAAGTTTAAGAGATTTGAGAGACTCTCTCTCTCTAGAACTTGTGGCCGAAATCCTCTCTCTCTCTCTCTAGTTTATTTTCGATTTTTTCTTGTCTTGGCACCTAGGTCCTCACTCGACCTAGTGTTTAGCTCTGCGACTTCGAGACTCGTTCTTAAGTCGTAGTGTTTAAAAGTGCCCACTCACTGATTCCTTCTTTTCGAGTGATTTAGTGATAGAAACTTTCGTGGTTGCTCGAGGTGCCGAGGAAAGAAAGAAAGACGTGCTGCGAGGGGAGACGAGCGTTGCAAACTTTCCACAAGCTTCTTCAAAGTTCAAGCTTCAAGAAAGGTTAGTAAACTTCTAGCTCATATTGGTTTTTAATTACATGTACTTGCACTTGTCTAGGTTAGTAAAAACTGTTTTACTTGTAAAAGAAAATTTTTAAAATTCCGCCGCTTACCGAAGCGTTAATTATTTTCTTAAACCCTAGATCGATTCCAACAGTATCTTCCCTCTCTTCTTCACGGATAAAGTAACCGACCCTCATCAATAAATGGTTAATTATCTTAGAGGATCGGGTGACCTTCGGGACGTCCAGAAATTGGCCAAAACAAGAGTTGCTGAACATAGCCTTCACTTCTGGACCCA
This sequence comes from Urtica dioica subsp. dioica, assembly GCF_054948205.1. Taxonomy (NCBI): domain Eukaryota; kingdom Viridiplantae; phylum Streptophyta; class Magnoliopsida; order Rosales; family Urticaceae; genus Urtica; species Urtica dioica. The sequence continues at coordinate 8,938,987 of NC_142761.1, forward strand.
TAGCCGCTGATTTATCGAACGTCTCCAACGTTCCATAAAAACTGATATTATGATCAACCACATTTGATTCACAAACGTACCTCCTCCACCCCTGAATACTGAGCACAATTTCACACAATTTCAAACACAATTTCACACAATTTCAAACACAATTACACACAATTTCACACAATTTCAAACATAATTCCGAGCACAATTTCAAACACAATTTCCGAGCACAATTTCCGACCATAATCAAAGATTTTGTAACACATCAATTCACTACCACACCACAATTCATTCACTACCCAAAACCATTTTCAAACACAATTTCATTCACTACCACAACAGAATTAGTTCACTGCCCAAAAACAATAAATCTAAACCGGTGGGTTTACCTGGTCCGTATCAGAGGTGGGTTTCACGCCACGGCGGGGCTTCTTCGTAGCCTTCTTCGAGTTCAACTTGGGCGAAGCACTCGTTTTCCTTTTCCAGGCCGGAGAAGTGTTTGGCGTGGTCGCTCCGGACGCCTCCGGTTGTTTGAGCCCTATCATCCTAGGACTCTTTCGCGTTGTGGGTTCAAAAATAGGGTTGGGTAGGTCAGACATTGCGACTTGAGGGATTGGTCGAGTGAAGTCGAGTTCGGGCAAGGGTTTCGGTGGCGATTTTGGGTGAGTGAGACTGGTCGCGAATCAGGGAGAGAGAGAGAGGTGGGTCTCGGTCGCGATTTTGGGTGAGTGAAGTCGTGAAGGATTCGGGTTCGGGGTGGGTCTCGGTCGCAATTTTGGGTGAGTTTGGGTGAGGTCTGGGTGAGTTCAACTGAGAGAGAGAGAGAGAGTAAATGGGTTTACACGGTTAGGGAGAGAGAGAGAGGTATACGGGTTTACACGGTTAAGGAGAGAGAGAGAGAGAGAGATATATATATATATATATATATATATATAAATAATGAGATTTTGAATAAAAAATAGAAATTTTATTTTGGAATGATATTAAATGAGGTTGGTGTGAAATTGAAAGAAAAAAATAAGGTTGAGGGTATATTTGGTTTTTCACTTTTGAGGAAGTTGTATTTTTGGCCAAAGTTATAGTTTGGTGGATTTTTGGAAAAAATTATTGATATAGTGGTAGTTTGAGCAATTTCTCTTCAATATATCTATACATTATCTAGGAAGAACTATGGAGACCCAACTCTCTATGTTTAGGAATCAAACGTCATGAGTTCTGTTGTCGGTCGTTTTTGAAAAATAAAAAATATCAGGCCAGACCTCGAAAAAGCCCAACAAAGGCGCAAAGAGTCAAAAACCCTTTTAATGTAGGCGCAAGCCGAGCTTAAGTTCACACGCGCCGCTACAACGCGCAAGCACAAGTTCCCATCGTGCAGAAGGAATGGAGCACGCTAACCAAACCCTTTCGTGCGTAACTCTTGGTGTAAGGCACACGCGCGAGGCTTGTCGCGCGTGCGATGCTTGCTGCGCGTGAGGCTCGTTTCGCCCCCCTTGCGATGTTCGCCGCATGCGCCCTGCGATGCTCGTCGCGCGCCCCTTTTCTCCGCCCAGGAAGGCTTTTAAGCCATTCTCCTTCATATAAATACTCATCCTAGAGGGATCTAGATAATCAATATTAAACACTCTCTACTCGATTCTTGAGTTTTGAAACGTTGTCGAGGACCCTCCGCACACAGCTTCCTCTGATCGAGCACAGATCTCCTAAAATATTCTCAAATAATATCGGTGCCACCACGTCACTCACAACAATCATACTACTGTTGAACGTCGAAGTGCGCGTTAGAGGCACCGTCTCTACCTCTTCTAGATTATTTTCTTCTTCATTCACTCTTAGGTCTCTGCGACAAATAAAGAATGTTCTTGAGCTAGAAGTGTGACACTAATGAGTTTTGAGTTCCGCATACTCGGCTCGGATGCGATGACTTGGTCCGGTCTTGGGTCGAACCGCCCGGAGTGTTCAATCTGTTTAAATTTAAGTGACAACAAGATCTCCCAACAATTATCACCATGGTTCAATTGTCAATTCGATTCTAAGATAAAGATTTATAGATTTTAAACAACTTAAGAAGAGATCATATGCAAGTCTATATTGGATTCTTCAAATGTAGTGAGTTATAGGAGGACAATGGCATATTCATCACAAACACATTCTAATTTAAAAGGAATGATAAAGCTTCATTATTGAACTACCAATTCCGAAATTATAAACAAATAATCAATTTTCGGGGATCCATAAATATTTTATAGCCATGAACTATAATGTACATGATAAAACCTTGACATATCATTTACTTAAAATATCAAATAAACACGAGTATTTGGTTTGATTTTAATTAAATATTTGTAATTTGGTCGCTTTTGTGAGAAAAAAATTAAATAAAATCAAAATATCAAAATTTAACTATAAAAAATATATTTTGACAAATGTTAAACTTTATAAAACATATCACTTTTGGTGATTAGGTTTAAAAGGGAAAATTAATAAATTTAATTTGTTACACATAAAACTTCAACATGTGATTACTTTGGTGACTAATAATATTATATGTATACGAATCAAATTCCTAGTTAATTACCCAGCTATAATTGAATTACATTTTTCTGACATAAATTCCAAGACTATAAATTCAATTTGAATTCTCAATTCAAATAAAGTATCATCATTGAAATTTTGTTTAGTCAGAGACAAAATGTCGCACACAATGTAGAGTCAATGTATGCAACCAGCTTTTTGATGCAATAGATGAAAAATATAAAGCGGTGCGTAAAGTAAATGAAACAAATAATAATAACCCACATTGGTGAAACGTAATCTACTCTGGGGGCAGTTTTCCCAGTGAAATGACATTCACTTTATGAAAAGTAGTCAATAGTACATGATGGTCTTATATGAATGATCCCCATTTCAAAGCCATTTTCCAACTACTTCTCTTGAATTTCAACTCAAACTCCCTCTGAATTTGAGCTCATTTCACTTCCACCCAAACACTATCCATGTGTTTATTTATATTCAAATGTCAATAATCGTGAATACTCAATCTCAAAATACAAAGACCATTACGGACATAAGCTTTCTTTTATAGTTGTCAACATCTCTGGAAGTCTTAGAGTTTCTTTACCTATTCACATGGAAAAAATATACGTACAAGGTCTTCTGCTAACAATCCTAGAAAAATTGAAAATTTTCCAAATACACAGATTTTGCGCATAGCAAACAAGATGTGTCAACATATCATCGAGCAAGTTGGAAGATATTTTGCCAAAAAAAAATAAGGCAACAACACATGTACCAACAAACTCTCCCTTGATTATTTTTTAGGCAAGTATTTCCAGAGTCAGTACTTTTCAGACAAAGTCTCAATAAAACTTAAATTGACACTCCACACATATACTAGTAATCAAAAGTCAAAATAAATGATAAGTTAACTACCTCTTTCCTATAGTGCTTTAAAAACAAACCAAAGGCAAGGATAGACCAACTCAGAGAGAGGCACAAGTATGAGAACACGCATATGGTACTGAAGCAAACACAAGTAGAATACACAAATGCATAAATTCATAACAAACATAAGTCTTGACCAAGATCAGAGAGTAGCAGAACCTGAAGGAGTACATACTATAAACATAAATTCGGAGCAAAAACACATAGCTAAAGAGAAAATATCCAAAAGATGTACAGAGTAAAGCAAATCAAATGGTAGGAGACAGAGAACTAGAAGTAAAATTTTCATCATCGGAGCCACTAGAAGAGATGGAGTCTACATCAAACTCTTTTTCAGCATCAGCACGACATGCTGGGAGGTAGAAGCATCATCAGTGCGTGTTGTTAGAGTCATCAGCTTAATCAAACCGTCACACATAACTTTCTGGTGGGGAGAGATGTCAATGATCCCTTGTGAAGCACGAGCCTCATAGATCAAGGCTTTCAGAATATGACCTTGTTGCTTGTACCAAGGCCGACATCAATAGAAGGTCCACTAGATGGCCTAACATTTTCACATGCATGTTTCCCATCAAACAACTTGTGACTAAAGTTAAGCTTCCTTGGAAATGCACCAGAAATATCATCATCAGGAGAACATATCTATTTTGGCTCAAAAGAATGATGGTGAATGTTGTCGCATGAAAAATGAACAATTATATAATGCTTCGAGCGGTTCGACCCAAGGCCGCACCCCAACCAACTGAGGGAAACTCAAAAGTCACAAGTTGTTCACTTCGTCGCGGAGATCTAACAATAAGAAGAAGATATATCAAACGTAGAAGGGCGTAGAGACAGTGCCTCTAGCGTGCTCTCCAGTGCTCAACATTAGTATGATTGCTATGTAAAGTGAGGGGCCAATATTCGTTACTGAATATTTAGAAATACTGTATGCTCGATAGAGGAAATGGAGTGCGGATGATCCTCGCAACGTTTCAAACAACTAGAATCGAGTAAGCTTGAGAGAGAATTATGTGTACACGACCTTTCTAAAGAGGGTATATATAATGCTTGGGAGGCTGAGGGGAGCCTCTTTTTCATTTTGCATAGAGCGCGCAATGTAATTTGGTGAGCGCGATAACAAGGAGCAGCGCGCGCTCGTCTGCGTACTGGCATGCCGCGCCGGATGGGCCTTAGGACTCAAAATTCGATGTGGATCGCACTGAATTTAATATTTTGAGTCTTCTAAGAATAATAAAAAATATTAGCCTCCTAAGTTCGTTGCTCGGAGGGTCCGGGCGATGAACTTTAGTCGTCTTACTCTGGGTGTTCTAGGAAAACGGATTTCCTGGACTTAGCTGTCGCGAAGAAAGTTCCTTTTTTTTACTAATCTATCGTGCGTTTTCGGGGTGGCACGACGCACCAGATGTGTGCGCTTGTGCAGATGGGTGTATTGGTGCGTGGTGAGGACGACCTAGTAGTGCTTTTTTCCTCTTTTCCTTCTTTACTCTTTTCCTCGTTGGAGAAGGAGTATGATTCTTCGTTTTGGAATCTTACTTTTCCTTCCTGTTGGAATGGATCTAGGGTTTAAGAAAAAGTTTAACGCTTCGGTAAGCGGCGGAATTTTAAAAAATTTCTTTTGACAAGTAAAACGATTTTACTAACCTCGACAAAGAACAAGTACATGTAAATAAAAACTATTATGAGCATAATAAATTTACTATCATTTTTAGAAGCTTGAATGTTGATGAGCCTTCGGAAGGCTGAAAACGTTTGTCTCCCTCGCATCACGTCTCTCTTCTTTCCTCACCAACTCGAGCAACCACGAAAGTTTATATCACTATAATCACTCGAGAAAAATAGGAATTAGTGTGTGGGCACTTTTAAACACTATGACTCAAGAACAAGTCTCAAAGTCGAAGAGCTAAACTCGCTAGGTCAAATGAGGACCTAGGTGCAAAAAAAAACGAAAAGAACTTAGAGAGAGAAGGAGAGAGGGGCGGCCAAGCTAGAGAGAGAAGCTCTCAATCTCTAAAACTTGGGATGAATGAAATGTGAAGAATGAGGCTCCTATTTATAGGAGAGGCTTTACCTTCAATAAGGTAGTTTCCTCTTCTATAGAATATCACATATTTATGAGGAAATATTGTCTTATTTCCTCTTTCATTTGCGCGGCCAAAGGGGCTTCTAGAAGGCTTGGATTTGTTTCATATTTTGCTCCATTGCCTTGCTTGGCCAAATTCCCTTATGCCATGCATAGGTAATTTGTTTCCTCTTTTTCTTTTGGCAAGTATCTTGATACATTTATGCACAAAATATTCTCTCTTTCTTTTGGGTAATGGGCGCCCAAGGCTTCTCTAGAAGGAGCTTCTAGAAGCTTCTTCATTTGTTCATGACAACATGAGAAAGGCCCATTAAGAATTTTCAATAAAATTCTTATGAAATGAAATTAATCCACAAGGCCCAATGAACTCATCATGGGCGAGTGATATAGGTCATCATATGACCATGTCAAAAAATTTATTGACATTCATTTCATCCTATGTCCTAAAAGACAAAAATACCCTTTTGACAATTTTTGTAAAACTTGTCTCATTTTTGTTTTGACTTAGCTTCTAGTTTAACTATTCCTACTCGATGTGATTTGTGATAGTAACCTCATGGATCCAAATTAACAAAGATTGAGCTAAACACTTGGACTCAAAAGTTCACAAACCTTTTCCAAGTTTAGCTTAATGCCAACTGACTCCACTAAAGAGTTGACACTGAAAATCTCTCGGTTCAAATGAATTTATTTTCTACTCAAGAATTCCACCAAATTATGATGAGCGGATCCACTGATTATTATCTATGTTTACCCTTCATGAATATCATCAGCTAGCCGGGATTTACAAAATTACCATTTTACCCTTCTAGCTGTTATTTCCTCAACTCCTTTGTTCGGAATCACATAGTGAGTCCGAACTCTGACTTTCTCAAATGAGAATACGTAAGCTGTGAAATGGCATGTCTCATTTCAGGATTAAGGTAAGCACGATGCAATTCATACGTAGTGACTTCGAGACATAAGAGGTTAAATGCTTTGTTCTTATTTCGTCTCTAGAAGTGCACTGGTCAATTCAATACCTTCGGAAGATAACTAGAAGAACTATAGAGTCTCCACCTCTCAATGCCCCATGACCAGACATCATAGATTCTCCTAACAATCGTGCTGTGGTCAATAGTCCTTTGACCATTAGATTGCGAATATATCGTTTTAAGCAAACTACGAAGAGTTTGTTCATGCAAATCTACATTTGTCTCTTCGTAAGTTGTTAAGTTTGTTTATGAACTAAAGACTAATGTTTTATTATAAAGCTTCAACAAACAAAGAAGAATGAATGAACGTTTCAACTTTTTAATAAATGAATAAGAAATTACAAGAAAGAGTCTTCGTGAGACTTTATTACATCAAATGTACAAAATAAAGACTACAACTCTTCTTATGGGCACCATTGACAAAAACTCCCACTTGACTCAAAGAAGATGTGTGTAGTCCTTCATGCCTAATCCTTCTCGATGTTGGTCGAAGACCTTGTTCGCTAGGGCCTTGGTGAATGGATCTGCCAGGTTGTCCACCGTTGAGATCTTCTTCACTTCCACGTCTCCGCGATGCATGATCTCTCGAATCAAATGGTATTTCCTCTCAATATGTTTAGAGCGCTTATGGCTTAGAGGTTCCTTTGAGTTAGCGGCAGCCCCACTATTATCACAATAAAGGGTCATGGGCTCGTCGACGTTTGGAACAACTTCCAAATACTCAAGGAATTTTCTAAGCCGTACAGCCTCTTTGGATGCTTCAGAAGCATCCACATATTCTGCTTCCATTGTGGAGTCAGCAATGCAAGATTGCTTAATACTCCTCCACACAACAGCTCCACCATTAAGGATGAACACAGATCCCAAATTGGATTTTCTGGAATCCTTATCCGCTTGAAAATCGGAGTCGGTATATCCCTTCATAGTCAGGTCAGTACCTGAGTATGTAAGCATCAAGTTCCTAGTTCTTTGAAGATACTTGAGAACATGCTTAACAGAAATCCAGTGCTCGGGTCCTGGGTTTGATTGTAAACGGCTTACTACGCCAACGGCGAAACATATATCAGGTCTAGTTCAAAGCATAGCATACATGAGACTTCCTACGGCAGAAGCGTAAGGAATTTTCTTCATTACTTCAATCTCTTGTGCAGTCTTGGGAGACCGGTCCTTAGAGAGTGAGACTCCATACCTAAAGGGTGTTTGGCCCTTCTTGGAGTCTTGCATCGAGAAACGATCCATCACTTTATCAATATAAGATGCTTGAGAGAGCGACAGGGTCCGGTTTTTCCGATCTCGAAAGATTTGGATCCCCAGAATGAACGTGGCTTCTCCTAGATCCTTCATATCGAATTGTTTTGCTAACCAGACCTTAACCTCAGATAACTTACCCATATCATTACCTATGAGTAATATATCATCGACATACATTACCAGAAACACAACTTTACCTTCGTGCATTAACTTGTAAACGCACGGCTCATCTATTGACTGCTCAAAGCCAAAGCTCTTCACAGTTTCATCTAATCTAATATCCCATGACCTAGATGCTTGCTTTAGTCCATAAATGGACTTAAGTAACTCACAAACCTTGGTCTCTTGACCTATATCCATGAAACCGTCTGGTTGAGCCATATAAATGCGCTAGTCAAGATTGCCATTCAAGAAGGCTGTCTTGACATCCATTTGCCAGATCTCATAGTCAAGAGCTGCAGCTATGAATAGAAGTATACGAATGGATTTAAGCATCGCGACTGGCGAGAAGGTTTCTTCATAGTCAATCCCTTCTTGTTGGGTATAACCCTTAGCCACTAGTCGTGCTTTGAACATCTCGACGTTCCCATCAGGACCCATTTTCTTCTTGTATATCCACTTACACCCTACGGGTTTAATCCCTTCAGGAAGGTATACAAGTTTCCAGAATTTGTTGACATACATCGAGTGCATCTAAACTTTCATGGCGTCAAGCCAAATGTTTGATTTAGAACAAGCCATCGCTTGGCCATAGGAAACAGGATCATCCATGTTAGAGACGGCTACGAGAGAGTCTCCATAGGACATGTACATGTCAGGCTTTTGAGTAGCCCTCCCACTACGTCTAAGTACTACTTGACGAGATTCTGAAGAGTTAGGTTGTGTTTCAGTTGGGGTAAGAACAGTTCTTACAGATGAGGTAAAAGCTTCCTCACCCAACTTTTCTTCAAGCACAATTTTGCTTCTAGGTTTTGCATCCTTCATAAAGTCTTCCTCAAGGAAACGAGCATTCGTGCTAACGAAAGTCTTATCTTCCTCGAGACTATAGAAGGTAAAACCTTTGGTTTCCTTTGGATATCCAACGAACAGACACAATTTTGACCTACTAGCCAACTTGCTAGTCTTTTTCCTTAGCACGTGTGCGGGGCAACCCCAAATTTTGATGCGGCCAAGATTTACTTTACGGTCAGACCATCATTCATAAGGAGTACCGGGAACCGTTTTGGACGAAACTTGGTTCAGAATGTAAGCGGCTGTTTCGAAGGCATATCCCCAAAAGGAAAGAGGGAGTGATGAGTAACTCATCATTGATCTAACCATCTCCATAAGAGTTCGATTTCTTCTCTCTGACACTCCGTTTTGTTGAGTTGTGCCAGGTGCGGTAAGCTGAGAAGCGATACATTCTTCTTTAAGAAAGTCATCGAACTCTTTAGACATTTACTCACCACCTCGATCAGATCGAAGGGTTTTGATCACTTTGCCAGTTTGCTTTTCCACTAAAGCCCTAAAGACCTTAAATACGTTAAAGGTCTCGGATTTGTGTTTGACCAAATAGATAAAACCATATCGCGAGTAATCATCGGTGAAGGTAACGAAGTATTCGTATCCTCCATGTGCCTGTTGGCTGAGCGGACCACATACATCAGAATATACTAGTTCCAGCAACGCAGTGGCTCTTCGACCCTTATCGGAGAAAGGTCGCTTAGTCATTTTTCCTTCTATGCAGGATTCACAAGTAGGTAGCGAACCTATTGCAGAGGCTTGGAGTGGACTATCCCTCACAAGTCTCTTAATCCTGTCTAGACTGATATGACCAAGTTTTAAGTGCCAGAGATATATTGATTTTGTTAGATCGGAGGATTCAGAAGGTTTGATCCTCTTTGTCTCGCTAATTAGATCGTTATCTATTTCGGTGTCTAAAAGAGAATGTTGAGTGGGATAGATGTAGAAAAAGAGCATTCTTCATGCATGCATCAGTGACAAAAGAATTATCAGTAAACGAAATACGAATTCCATTCTAAATGAACTTTAAATAATAATCTTGCTCAAGAAGATGAGCAACTGATATTAAGTTCTTCCCAAAGGTAGGAACATAATAAACATTATTCAAGTTTAAAGTGCGGTCTTGAAAAGACAGCGTCACGGATCCCACAGCTTTCGTAGACACCAGGCTCCCATCACTCCATTTGAAACAGAAGTCGCCTTCCTCCAAGCTTTTGGTTGAAACCAGTCAAGGAACAACAAATATGGTTAGTAGTAGCGGAGTCAAGAATCTACGTTGATACATTATCAGCTACTAAACATGCTTCGGTAATTAGTACGATTCTATGTTCCTTTGCTTTGAGATAGGCAGAACAGTTCTTCTTATCGGCCTTATAAGGTCTCTTCTTAGATTCAGAGGTGGAGGCTTTGTGCTCAGTAGCATGAGCCTATCATTGATTCCTCTTTCTCTTACTGAGACCTTCAGCAGTGTGAAGTTCCTTCATAAGCTTGGTAACAGTGTACTCTAGCTTATTCATGGAGTAGTTCCACTTGAAGGTATCAAAAGACTCGGGGAGAGTTTCAAAAGATCATATCTATTTTGGTCTCCTCGTTAATCTTAGATCCTAGGATTTCCATCTTATTCAGGTAACCAATGATCAGCATCATATGGTCCCTGATAGGAGTCCTAGCCTTCATGCGACAGTTCATAAACTGTTGGACTGCTTGTTGCCTTGCTTGACGCCTTTGCCCTCTAAACATCTCAAGGAGATTGTAGAGCATGTTGGCGGCAGTCTCGATATCACGATGTTGTTGTCGCAACACATTGTTCATTGATGCTAAGATATAGCACCTCACAATCTCATCGTATCGGAGCTAGGCTGCCAAGGCGTCTTTGTCCTCTTGTGTCGAATCTTCATTCATTTGAGGACAGGGGGTGGTGAGAACCCATTTGTGCTTATCGACATTAAGGACTATGTCGATGTTACGTTTCCAGTCGACGTAATTGTCGCCTTCAAGTTTATTCGAGGAAAGAATTGCTGAGAGAGGGTTGAGAGACATATTTCCTATAAAAGTTGAAACAAGTTTATGATTTAGTCTTTGGTTTAGGATTTAAGTTTGTTTAAGACTTGATAAAATCCAAAGGTGTTATAAACTAAACGATAATTTACTCCCTCAAGAAAAGGCCGCAAAAATCTCCATTTATAAGTAAATGACGCATCATTAATGCTTAGCCAAGATGTCAATACACCAATTTTGACTAGCCAACTTTTAAATTGGTTTGATCACTCACATCCTTTCGCAGAGCCTCAACGGAGGATTACTAGGGATTGAGCCTAAGTGTGCAACCAACCACTTAGTCCAAAAGGTCAAGTTTGAAAAACAATCCCCCAAGTGGAGGCCTTGTCGTCATTGTCTCACTCTCGGACGTAGCTCATTGAGCAATGATCGAAGCAAAAACGCCTTAGAGAACTCCCATTTAAGAGAGGGCCACAAGAACGGCTCTTAGTCTCACGTTAATTGCTTCTTTCATTAGTGTTGGGGATCGTGGGTTACAAACAACAAGTATAACTCTCCCACTTAGTTTTTGGAGTTGGTACATTGACTCTTATAAGTTCGGAAATGGATTTTCTAGTTATAGAGCGATAGAGCGGACAACTAGAAAAGAATCCTAGATTTTCATGTTCAGAGCAGTGTTAGTGCATAAAGGCACAAGGTACATACTCGGATCTTTTCATATTTTCTATTCGGGAAAGTGCATGAGGGAAGTTTACAAGTATTAAAAAAATAGTCCATCGATCCTAATATCTTTATGGTATTCTTAAAATACACATCTATATATCTCTTTTTCATATTTTTTATTAGAATATTCCAAAATAAAAAACCACTCTAAAAACAATCCTCATGAGCTCTGAAAGAACGTCTCTTCTCCGCCGTAGTTTAATCTATGATGTTCACTCTCCTCCACTGCAATATTTCTTCCAACGCTAGCTACGTACCTCTCCGACGTCAACGCTCCTCCGACTTCGTCTCTTCTTCAGCGCGGCCTCTACTCCAAGACTAGCCCTTCTATGACACTGCATCCCTTACGACGCTGCCTCGTTGATGTAATCTCTTCACCGACGCGCCTCTTCTTCGACGCTGGCACACGAACAATGTATCTTCTCTAGCGCGGCCTTTGCTCCGACGCAGCTCTTTTACCATACTACCTCGCTGACGCCGACTCTCCTCCGACACTGTCTTTTCTTCAGTGGCGTGTTACGCAACTTTTCTTTGACGCCGATTCTTATCAGGCGTCAAGCTAGCTATATTTTTTGTGTGTTAATGTTTAGGTTAAGTAGCTAATTAAATTAAGTGTACAAGTTAACTGATTAACAAGTCTATACAAATTAGATTTTGTATACGTGAATGTTGAGGCTGTATAAGTTGATTTACTTCGATAACAAATTTAGATTACATGCAATAATCTGTGAACCATGAGTTAGTTTACTCCATTAGCATGGAAGTAAATTAATTAAGTAATAGCAAACCAAGTGTTTTTTTTTTAATTTCAGGGGCCCATTCAAAACCTTACCATCGATAAATAAAAAAATACCCAAATCATCTCATTGAAACTTCGGCTTCCGCAAATAAAATCTCACGCACAAGCGGATGAGACTCCCTTAGAGCATAAAAACCGGCATAAAAACCGGAACTTTTACTACGCCAAACGTATTTACAAACATTATGACTCGCAACATTGTAGTTCCTAGACTACCACTTTAAAACTAACAAATTCGAACACTTCCAAACAAGACATTTACCTATAGCTCTGAGAGATTCTAGCAGCAATTTGTTGTCGCCCAGTATTATGACCTTCTTCAAATATCTGAAGTTGGATAGAAGAAAGGCCATTTGAATCGCAACCAGTTCAGCCTCCACTGCCGAGTGAGCATTGACCGGGCTTCTTCATAACCAAACAGTGCTTCCATCTCTATTATTGGCAACAATCCTTACCAAGGTCTGGTCCCATCGTTCCACAGAACTCGGATTACCTAACTTAGTCGGCACCGGAGGCCTAGTCCTGATCTCGCCACAATACATTGAGTTCATCTGTTCTTGAACCCTAGCTCTGATTTGGATGAGCACCATTTTATCTCCAAAAACTGTTACACCCCTGAAAGTTTTATCATTCCTCCACTTCCACATCTCTTCTAGAATCGTACATGCCCTAATGATAAATTCATCAGCAGTCATTTTGATTATGAAATTACCTAACGTGGTTAAGATGATTGTCCAAGTTTTAGGTTGATCAACTTATTGAACAACTGATTGTTTGAAGCAGATTAATCATGGTGATAAACACGCAAACATTAAAACATAAAGCAATAAAGAACACGAGGGAATTGGAAATCTTGTTCGGTATAAACAACCTACTCAGGGGGACTGATACGTCCAGGTAAAAAACAATCCAATATAATCAATCAACCAATGTTATATGAATATTAAGTTTGACAAAGCTATCCTTCGCAAACACCTCTCTCATTTGGTTATCTCCAATGGATATGGATCCAAGCTCCCCTCGGATCTAGAGACTCCATCTCTATGCTTTACCCAATCTTCTCTAGAATATTGATAACATGTAAATGCAACACACGATCTCACACTTAATACGACGTCCACAAGTTGTGAGTTGTTCTAAGCTTGTTGTCGATGAAGATCTCATAATAACTAGAGGGACAAACAAATAACTATGGTGCCGTGTTTATGCCAAAACCGAAGAACCAAAACAACACACCTTTAATTCAAACGCTAGGTCGGTTATATATAAGGTTTGGTTCTGAATCCTACGCAGAAAGTCAAATCAATCGGATCCATCAATTCCGAGATTATGATTCCAAGTAAATTGGGTAACTAACTAAAATAGTTAGTTATTTGATTCCGTGTGAGGAAAAGACGTAGCTGCCCTGACCTTAAGTTGCTTGAACAACTTGTTGACGCTCCTGCTTGAACAACTCGGTTACAACTTGTTTTTCGAAATAAACTATGCCATAAATAGTGAGAACCAAGCGCAGCCATGATATAGTAAAAAAAAATCTTCTAAACAATAACTGGAAAACGGATGTTTATGAATTAAGTCATGAGATATATCAATAAGATGAAAAGAAAAAATACAAACGGTAAATTGAAATTACTCGTCTGGTAAATTATTAACTAAACAAAATTCGAAAAATTTCAATTGTAACTAAAAAAAATATAAACAAACGATTAGAACTTGTTATACAATGAACGTGCAAACGATTTTTTTAACGACGGTTAGTCATATAACCCGTATAAACCCCTACGTTATAATTTTAGCCGAATTATCTAAGAAATTAAAGAAGTAATTCAAACTAAAGTATGACGCATGCACTATAATATAGAGCCGTAAGCATGAATTGAACTATTTATTTAATTAGTTAAATAGTTTGACTATTATTTTAATTGAAGGTCGACCTTTGGCCATTTCATGTAGTTTCTTCTTTAAAAAAAAAAATCATGAAATATACCAATAGAATAAAAACCCAAAATCTAAATGGTAAATTGAATTAATTCTTTTGGTAAATTAATTTACTTGACGAACTTGAAAATCTGCAGAATCAACTACAAGAATTATAACAAAAATTCTAGGCAAAACGATTCGAACTGGTTTTTTTTATGAACCTGCACACAAAACAAAAACAAAGAAAAAAAATTTAAATAAGAATAATCACTGATTTTGGTTAAAAATATCATAAACTCAAAGAATTGAAAAGTAGTCAAAAACTATTTTAAAACCAATAACTTTAACAATCACAAAAAAAAAAGGAATAAGCTAAAAAAGTAAACAAATCGTAGCTACAAATCCATATAGTTGTGATCTTCTCATTCATACGGGAGAGAAGGAAAAAAAAAAATAGAGGTGTTAAAAGAAGGAATGTAAAATCATCTCTTTAATAAAATGAGAGTTAAACTTTTTATTTAAAAGCAACTAGGAGATTAGCTAGTTTAAACAAATTCTTGTCAAAAATATATAATCGAAGTCAAGTTGCTTGAGTGTTACATATTTAGCGATTATCACACAAAACAAACAAAAACACAAAATCGATGGTTATCACAAAATATTCTTCTACCGATATATATATACAAGACGATTATCACTCGATAATTGATAGATTGTGGGCTTGATCAACCGACAAACTCAAAAACTTCAAGACTCTAAAATGCAAACTCAAACCAAGTACAATAGGATGCTAAGATTTATTTTGGACACACTTTTTCATCTTCCAAATCATAAACCATCATCATTTAATTCATTTTTTCCCTCTCTTTTTTTTAAACATGTATGTAGTAAGGTAGTAAGAGACACTCACAGTTACATATTCATAGTGTGTTATTTATATTGCTTGATAACTTATGTTCGTCGTAGGACAATTGTAATAACATTATGGTTGTCAACCTATTATATATTTGAATATGTGTCTAGGAGAGAGTCATGAGGTATTAAAATGGATATATTTATTATTATTATTATTATATATATATATATATATATATATATATATAAGTGTGTGTATGTGGAAAAAGCATAGGGCGGAGGTTGTGGGACGTTGACAGGGCAAGGGCACAGCTAGGATTGGGGATGTTTCCTTGCAATGGGGATGTGACCTGTCTCTAAGTCACCACCATGCCATAAAAAGCTTTTTGGGAATGAATGATGTTGGAAAGTTTGGAAACTGCTTTCGCTTGATATATTTCATCATGTGTGTTGTAGGGTTAAATATGTACATTATGGCTCATTTAAAACTTTTCAATACCCACTTATTATTACCATCTAATTCAACTTGGTACATTCTTTTCCCTTTTATATCTTTAGAAATATAATAATGGTGGACGTCTTTTGTAAAACATAATAAAGAATAATAGTTTAGAACTAAATAATTTATAAAATGAATAAGGTTTTAAACTTTAGCAAAATAATCTAAGTTTTATTATCTTGATTTTTCTCCACCGTCTATAATTTTTTTAATACTTTTATTGAAGGACAATTAGGTCAATAATCCAATAGCTCATCCTCCTTTTAAAAAATAGCCCAAATTACATTTTATTAAGAAAATAGCTAACAAGGCTGGAGTAAATTAAATTAACTAAAATACAATTAATTTAATTTATTTCGGTCTGGTACTATCTTCATAATAAAACGAAATTTTGGCTAGAATCTTAAAAGAAGCTAAGTGATTAAGTAGTTGCAACACATTCCTCCCTTTTATTAAAACAATAATTACCGCTCAAAAAATTTATTGACTAAGTACAAATACAGTTTTACAAATATTAATTATTTATTAATTTTTTCCATTTGTTAATTAATTCATTCTAATTGGCTATTTAATTAGAATACCCATTTTTTTTATGGTGGTGGTCATTATAGTCCTTTAAATTAAGTTACTAAATTACTAAATCAGCAAAGCAACATTAGGAATTAAAAGTCTTTTCTTACACATAAAATTATTAGTCACGAAGTAGAGAGAAGATCTAGATTCTCATCAATGACAAAATTTGTTAAAGTCCGAAAGTACATTAATTCTTGCTCGAAAAAAATTATTATAATGATTCACTCAATCAAAGATCACCTTTCAATCCGTTTCTGACAAGGTTCTCTTCCACCTCTCATCATGGTAAGGTCGTATGTTTTCACAAGCGGGTCGGGAAACATCATCAAGGTTGTGGCTCTCGCCTTACCTACATACTTGACGGTGTTTCTCAATCGCCCACCGAGCCTTTGTGACGAGATGGAGTCCATTATGGCCAGACTTTGGCGGGGTGGTGATCCCGTTAACCACAAGGCCGACATGATAGCCAAGCAAATTTGGCGTCTCATCTCGAGGCCTTCTTTGTTGATGGCTCGGGTCCCTAAGGCCGAATATTATCCCGCCAACTCGTCGGCAAGAGTCAAGAATGGAGTTTCCTATCTCTGGCGCTCTTTTATTGGGGACGAGAAGCGCTTGCCAAAGGTCTCCGATGGCAAGTCATAGGCGGCTGTGAGATCAAAGCCTTCTCAGATCGTTGGTTACCCTGACAATCGAGCTTTACAATGATTACGAGAATGCCCCCAAGCCACCACAATCTCCAAGTTTCTGAGTTGATAAATCCATCCTCTCGGTCTTGGAGTGTAGAGCTGCTCTATACTCTTTTCAGGCCTCATGATGTTGAAACTATCCTCTTTGTACCGTTGTAACTACAAACAGGTCCCGACACCCCTATTTGGCACGACTACGACTCGGGTTCCTACACCAAGTCTGGATATCGCCTCATCTTCGAGACCGCCCCAACTGCATCGTCCTTTTCGTCTCTTTCACCCTTTTGGAAGAGCTTATGATCCATGTATGTCCGCCAAAGGTCAGGATTTTTCTTTGGAGGTTAGTTAACGATATCCTTCCCACTTTGCTCTCTCGCGAAGACATGTCCCTTGCTCCCACTCTTGCCTTAGGTGTGGTGCATTGAATATCTCCCACACGTGTTCATTTATTGCAAACAGACTCGGGGAATGTGGCAGAACATCACCCTCGAGGACCGTATTTTTCATCGATTGATCTCATCCATATGGGACTTTATTGAGTCTCTGTGGCCCAGGCTCTTTAGCGAAGATCGCGACATCTTCTCCACCATTTTCTTTCTCATATGAAAGTTTCGAAAAAAATAGCAATCACTATACCCCAACGCATCTGATCCCACAGTTTACAAGGACCTGGCTCCACAAATTCCATTCCGTTAGAAGTCGTCCACAGCAACGGCGAGTCAATGGCCCAGGCCTAAGCCAAACGGGGTCCCCCCTAACCAGGGCAAGCTCAAGTCTAATATTGACGATGCTCTTCCTGATGATGGTTCTAGGATCGGCTATGGTGGTCTTTTACGAGACAGTTTAGGCACGGTTGTTGGTTTCTGCAATAGCTCCTCGTCCCGCCACTTTCCTCTAGAAGATGAGGCTATGACCTTCCGGGAAGACCTTTTGTTTGCCAAAACCCAAGGATTCACGATCAACACGGTGTAAAGCGATTTCCTTTTGCTGGTTGATGCCATCACTGGTCGTAGACCATCCCTCCACATTGATCCAATTTTCTCCGACATCTGGATCCTCCTTGTCGATGGGTGTCACGTCGACTCTCTTTTCTCCTCACTAGGGGAACAAAGGAGCTTATACACTTGCTCGTTCTTCTTTTGGTTATTCTAACACTGTTTGTTGGCTGTTTGAGTGTCCGCCTTGTATTGAACATATTACAGCAACCGATTTGGTTGACTGATTGATGAAATTGCTCCTCAACCTTTAAAAAAAAATTCAAAGATTGATATTGGTTAGGGTTTTTGGTAAGTGCGCTTTGTCACATGTTTCACCTCCCTAAGCCCTTATTTTTGCTGTGTTTAACTCCCTTATAATATTTTGTTGATATCCTCCACAAAAAATTACATATTTCACAAAAAATTATGCTTTAGTGGGGTTTTGCTAGTAATTTTTACTTTCTTTTAAATTTTTAATAAAATTAATAATGATATTCAAATGCACATTAAATCAGTTACTATAGCCAAGCTATACCCCAAATTCAAAAGTTGAAATGCTACACCACGTAACATATTATTTGTAGTAGGTTTGATTATTATCGTTTAATTTTATTATTCATGATTTAATTATCCAGCTAGCATTTGTAGGGCAAATTTCCACGAAGAACCCAGTAGAGTGTCGTACGCGGTCAAAATAACTTCATATTCATACCATCAATATTCATTCATGCATGTAGACGAAAAGTCAAATCACAATCTCAATCTTGTTTCCAAGATAAATAGGAAGAATTTAATAGCAGTCCATGTTATAGTGAAAGAAATAGTCGATCGGTAAAAGACAAATAATACTTTAGTACGTACAGCTATACTGTGGCTTATTGACGTCTCTTAGAGGGTCATGTCTCAACTTGTTGGAACCTTAATTTTGACCTACATATGTCTAACAGTTTGAGAAAAAAAAAAAAAAAAAAAATTGGCTCCTCATCCAACTCTTAGCATAATCACGAGGGCTTGGGGGCCACGAGTGATGCGAGGGAAACGTGAGGGCATGGTCACCAAACAGTTTCAAGGGATGCTAGGGTTTGGGCTTTGATTCATGGCCGTGGGAGCCACAATCACACGGGTGAGGCAAGTGAGCGAACCAAATAGACCACGACCTTGCACATGCAATATAGACTAGCTAGTACAAAATAGAATTCTAATGATTTTGCGTCACGACGAGGACACACAAAGTCATGACGAAAATCCTCCGCTAGATGGAAACTCATCTTGTCGTAGCGGGAGTGAACCAAATCATAGAATATTAACGACTTTTGTACAAAACATGAACCAAATCATAGAAAATTAATGATTTTCTTACCAGACAATTGTATTAACTCATAGTCATCATTTCAAATTTATCTATGTGGGTATTTCCTCGGTTTCACTATGTAATAAATGAGGAGCATAACTGTTATGCCGTCATTTTCACAAAATAAAAATGACATAAAAAAAAGGCATGACAAGCCCATGCACGTAGCCTACCACAAACAAAGGGCTCTGTACAAACTCGTGTCAACTCTATAACAAACTCGCAAGCAAGAACTATTGCAATCTATAACTTGCCTTCAACTTGACACTTTCCTTCAACTCGAGTTTTATCTTCAACCCGAGTTTGGGTTGAGTTTTGTCTTCACTCTTACTTTTGCCTTCAACCCGAGTTTTTCCTTCAACAGAGTTTTATCTTCAACCCGAGTTTGGGTTGAGTTTTGTCTTCACTCTTACTTTTGCCTTCAACCCGAGTTTTTCCTTCAACTTAACTTCTGCCTTCAACCTTATTAGTTTCTCCTTCAACCAGAACGCTCCTTGCCATAAACCCATGTTGATCACCAAACATACCTCGCCGCCAACCCATTTTGAACACCAAATAAGTCTTGCCACCACCCCATTTTGGCCACCATTCATGTCCCGCCGCCAACCCATTTGGCCACAATAAAAACCTTACTACCAACCTATTTTGGAAGCTAAACAAACTTTGCCTCCAACGCTTCTTGGTCACCAAATGAACCTTGCTGCCAATCTAATGACGCCGCAAAACTCAAGTGTGCCACCAACCCCCTTGAGCAACCAAACTCTAAGCTCTCGTCAATACACAATGGCTGCCAACCTAGCCACACCACCAACCTCCCTGGCTGCAAACTCTTTCTTGGCCGCCAATCCTCATGCCTTCGACTCCTAGGTGC
The DNA here is from genome assembly GCF_054948205.1 of Urtica dioica subsp. dioica. Classification (NCBI taxonomy): domain Eukaryota; kingdom Viridiplantae; phylum Streptophyta; class Magnoliopsida; order Rosales; family Urticaceae; genus Urtica; species Urtica dioica. The sequence continues at coordinate 8,958,978 of NC_142761.1, forward strand.
CACCAATTCCCATGCTCGACCATGCCTTGATTCTAGTGTCTCCAAGACACAAGGAGATAACTGTTGTCAATGGTGCCCACAAGAAGAGTAGTAGTGTCTATTTATGTACATTTGATGTAATATAGTCTCACGAAGACTCTTGCTTGTAAATACTAAATCATTAATAAAAGTTGAAACGTTCATTCATTCTTCCTTGTCTGTTTGAAGCTTTATGATAATCTATAGTCTTTAGTCCTTAAAAAAATCTAACAACATATGAAGAGACAAATGTATATTTGCATGAACAAACTCTTCATGGTTTGCTTAAAACAATATATTCGCAATCTAAGGATCAAAGGACTATTGATCTCAGTACGATTGTTAGGAGAATCTATGATGTCTGGTTATGAGACATTGAGAGTTGGAGACTATATAGTTCTTCTAGGTATCTTCTGAAGGTACTGAATTGACCAGTGCACTTCTAGAGACAGAATAAGAATAAACCATTTAACCTCTTATGTCTCAAAGTACATATGAATTGCATCATGTTTACCTCAATCCTGAAATGAGACATGTCATTTCATAGCTTACGTATTCTCATTTGAGAAAGTCAGAGTTCGGATTCACTATGTGATTCTGAAGAGGACTTATTGGTGAAGTACTAAGTTATGAAGATGTCACGAGTAACTTTGTGAAGATCTCATAGATATGAAATTCATGTACAAGATTGCTTAAATGCAATGTATATCACATCATGCTTTACTCCTTGGAATGTGAATAAATGAACTGGCCAGTGTCCAAATTGAGTCACGAGTCTTTTGGATGAATCAGTGTGACTTGTTAGCTCCACGTCAATGTTGTCAATGGTGCCCACAAGAAGAGTAGTAGTGTCTATTTTTGTACATTTGATGTAATAAAGTCTCGTGAAGACTCTTGCTTGTAATTGCCTATATATTCATTAATAAAGTTGAAACGTTCATTCATTCTTTCTTTGTTTGAAGCTTTATGATAAAACCTTAGTCTTTTAGTCCATAAACAAACTTAATAACTTACGAAGAGACAAATGTAGATTTGCATGAACAAACTCTTCGTAGTTTGCTTAAAACGATATATTCGCAATCTTAGGGTCAAAGGACTATTGACCTCAGTATGATGTCTGGTTATGAGGCATTGAGAGTTGGAGACTCTATAGTTCTTCTAGGTATCTTCCGAAGGTACTGAATTGACCAGTGCACTTCTAGAGACAATATAAGAACAAACCATTTAACCTCTTATGTCTCGAAGTCACTATGTATGAATTGCATCATGCTTACCTTAATCCTGAAATGAGACATGCCATTTCACACCTTAGTATTCTCATTTGAGAAAGTCAAAGTTCGGACTCACTATGTGATTCCGAACAAGGCCTATTGGTGAAGTACTAAGTTGTGAGTCTGTCATGAGTAACTTTGTGAAGTTCTCATAGATATGGAATTCATGTACAAGATTGCTGAAATGCAATGTATGTCACCTCATGCTTTGTTCCTTGGAGTGTGAATAAATGAACTGGCCAGTGTCCAAATTGAGTCCTGACTCTTTTGGATGAAACAATGTGACTTGTTAGCTCCTCGTCAATACATTGTTTCTAACTTATTCACAAGCGACAAAGGAGTTGAGGAAATAACAGCTAGAAGGGTAAAATGGTAATTTAGTAAATCCCGACTAGCTGATGACATTCATGAAGGGTAAACATAGATAATATTCAGTGGATCCGCTCATCATAATTAGGTCGAATTCTTGAGTAGAAAATAAATTCATTTGAACCGAGAGATTTTCAGTGTCAGCTCTTTAGTGGAGTCAGTTGACATTAAGCTAAACTTGGAAAAGGTTTGTGAACTTTTGAGTCCAAGTGTTTAGCTCAAGCTTTGTTCATTTGGGTCCATGAGGTCACTGTCACGAATCACATCGATAGGAATAGTTAAACTGGAAGCTAAGTCAAAACAAGAACGAAAATTGTCGAAAGGGTATTTTTGTCTTTTGAGACATAAGGATGAAATGGATGTCAATAAATTTTGACAAGTTCATTTGATGACTTAATGTCACTCGGCCATAATATGATTAACTGGGCCTTGTGAATTAATTTCATTTCATGAGAATTTTATTGAAAATTCTTAATGGGCCTTTCTCATGTTGTCATGAACAAATGAAGAAGCTTCTAGAAGCTCCTTCTAGAGAGACTTGGGCGCCTACCCTAATAGAGAAATAGGAGAGTTTATTTTGTGCATAAATGTATTTAGATACTTGCCAAAAGAAAAAGAGGAAACAAATTTCCTCCAAGAGGAAAGTGGGAATCGGCCAAGTGAGAGACAAGGCAAGGCCTTGAACAAAATTGGAAACAAATCAAGGCTTCTAGAAGCCTTGAGTTGGCCGAGTGTCTCAAAGGGAAAAAAGAGGAAATTGCTCATGAATATGTGATATTCTATAGAAGAGGAAACTACATTATTGAAGGTGAGACCTCTCCTATAAATAGGAGCCTCATTTCCTCACATTTCATTCATCCAAGTTTAAGAGATTTGAGAGACTCTCTCTCTAGAACTTTGGCCGAACTCCTCTCTCTCTCTCTAGTTTATTTTCGATTTTGTTTTGGCACCTAGGTCCTCATTTGACCTAGAGTTTAGCTCTGCGACTTCAAGACTCGTTCTTAAGTCGTAGTGTTTAAAAGTGCCCACTCACTGATTCCTTTTATTTCGAGTGATTTAGTGATAGAAACTATCGTGGTTGCTCGAGGTGCCGAGGAAAGAAAGAGAGACGTGCTGCGAGGAGACGAGCGTTGCAAACTTTCCAAAAGCTTCTACAAAGTTCAAGCTTCAAGAAAGGTTAGTAAACTCTTAGCTCATATTGGTTTTTAATTACATGTACTTGCACTTGTCTAGGTTAGTAAAAACCGTTTTTACTTGTAAAAGAAAATTTTTAAAATTCCGCCGCTTACCGAAGCATTAATTATTTTCTCAAACCCTAGATCGATTCCAACAGTCAATACATTGTTTCTAACTAATTCACAAGCGACAAAGGAGTTGAGGAAATAACAGCTAGAAGTGTAAAATGGTAATTTTGTAAATCCTGACTAGCTGATGATATTCATGAAGGGTAAACACAGATAATATTCAGTGGATCAACTCATCACAATTAAGTTGAATTCTTGAGTAGAAAATAAATTCATTTGAACCGAGATAATCTCAGTGTCAACTCTTTAGTGGAGTCAGTTGACATTAAGCTAAACTTGGTAAAGGTTTGCGAACTTTTGAGTCCAAGTGTGTTAGCTCAATCTTTGTTCATTTGGATCTATGAGGTCACTGTCACACGTCATATCGAGTAGGATTTGTTAAACTAGAAGCTAAGTCAAAACAAGAACTAGACAAATTTTACGAAAATTATCTAAAAGGTAATTTTGTCTTTTTAGACATGGGACGAAATGAATGTCAATAAAATTTTTGACATTGTCATATGATGACAAATATCACTCGGCCAAGTTAATATGCCTTGAGGATTAATTTCATTTCATGGAATTTTACTTGAAAACTCTTAATGGGCTTATCTTATGTTGTCATGAACAAATGAAGAAAAATCTAGAAGCACATTCTAGAAGGGCTGCACGTCCAAACCCAAGGAAGAGAGACCAAATTTTGTACATTGATATATGAAGATACTTGCCAAAAGAAAAAGAGGAAACAAATTTCCTCTAGAAGGAAATTTGTATGGGCGGCCAACAATAGGCAAGGGAGAAGCAAAACAAAAGAGGAAACAAATTCAAGGCTTCTAGAAGCCATGTTGGCCGTGTGACTTAAAGAGAAGGAGGGAAAATTTTGCTCATGAATATGTGATATTCTATAGAAGAGGAAACTACCTTGTTAAAGGTAATTCCTCTCCTATAAATAGGGCCTTCATTCTCATTGTTTTCTCATTCCACATAAGTTAGAGATTGAGAGCTTCTCTCTCTAGACCTTGTGGCCGCCCAACTCCCTCTTTCTCACTAGTTCTTTTCGTTTTTGTTTTGGCACCTAGGTCCACATTTGACCTACTGTTTTAGCTATTTGACTCTTAGACTTGTTCTTGAGTCTTCGTGTTTAAAAGTACCCACACACTAATTCCTTCTTATCTCGAGTGATTTATGTGATAGAAACTTTCGTGGTTTCTCGAATTCCCGAAGAACAAAGAAATACGAGCTGCGTGGGGAGACGAGCGATTCAACCTTTCCAAAGGCTTCTCAACGATCAAGCTTTTATAAAGGTTAGTAAACGAGTAATGCTCTTTAATAGTTTTAATTTAAATATAAACATGTGTTTGCTCTTTGTCTAGGTTAGTAAAATCGTTTTACTTGTTTAAAAGAAAATTTTTATTTTCCGCCACTTGCTCGAAGCGTTAAATCTTTTCTTAACCCTAGACCAATTCCAACAATATCCTCATAACCCCCAAGACCTCTATAAATACCCTATCAATTTTCATTCTAAGGTAAGTTTCTTTTTACTGGAAAAACTCTACAAATTTCTCTAATAAACATTTCACTCTCTCTAAGAATCATTGAGACGAGCACAAATTCATTCATGAAAACACAATACAACCGATTAATGTTTAGCGTCAGAGCATGCGCCGAGGGTAAAACCCCTTCGGACTTATGTTTCTTTTGTTAAAGGGGAAAGCACGAGGATTCAAAGACTCGTCAAGGAAGGCGAAGAACTCGAAGGTTCGGAGAAGAGCACAAAGAACATGAAGTTACATAGATTCAAGAGCGAGACAACTCAAAAATCACAAGAGACACGAAGATGGTTCAAAGAACGTAAAGGACTTATAGACGCAAAGAACTCAAAATCTCGGAGACAAACACGAACAAATTGAAGATCCAAGGATTCAAGAGCTCTAAGATCCAAAGATCGCAATGGATACGAAGATGACTCGAAAAATGCGAAGAACTTAGATACTTGAAGAGCTTGAGGACTCGAAGTTGAACGCCAAGAATGTGAGGTCTTGGAGAAGGGTTCAAGGGTCGAAGACTTGGAGACGCAAAGGTCAATTCGAGGCCTCGATGATGAAGGGTTGAAGACTCGGAGAAGCGAACACTTAAGTACTCGAAGAAGAATCTGAATACCCAAAGAACATAGAAATCCGAAGATTCCAAGAAAGGCTATCTATTGACAAAAGGATATCTATTGATGAGACAAAGACGATAAGAAGAGAAGACTTCATCACATCCTAACATACGTGCGGTCATAGGATTTGGCCCTAGATCAAACAACGGACAATTCTAGGTGTTAACAATCATCATCTATTTAATTATCTATCTCTTCTTCGATCGATGGTAATCACTCTATGAACGGTGAAATACTATACATGTCTTCGTCTTCATCTCGTCAACATTTATTGATTTCATGTGCACTACAAGAGATGATTTTGCGTTGGCTGGATCTGAAATGTAAGGCACTTGACTTGCTTGCGCGGTCAAAAAGAAAGGATTATTTCTATAATCGAGCCGTCTAAAGTCGATAATTACTATATATTTTTTGCCCTCTTTTCTGCGCTTAAATAATCTAACTTGCAAGCTACCGAGCACCAAATGTCTTCTTTGTAACCGTAGTAGCTCATAGCACCATATTTTGAATTCTTATCACCCAATGATACATGCAATGCGGTCAACAATTAATGTGAAACCTATATTTTAAACGGGTTGTTGTCTCTTTCTTGTGTTTAAGACATCTAGCCGTTTGATAATGATGTGTACTTTTTTACCATTGATGAAGGGGCACGACATAGTTTTACTAACATCTTCGAATATCTAGTCTATTGATACACACTCTTTTGGGAAAAAATTGAAAGAATGATTGTTTACTTCTTGTAACCATTTGTCACATTTACATCTCCTTTTATTTTCAACTTTCAACTCATTTATATGAGGCTCCATAAATGGCGTTACATCAGAAACATTGTGGAGAACATTATGTCATGTATTTAGAGTAGCATAAAAAGTTGAATTAAACATAAGAACTATATGAATTAAACACACGTATTTATAGTAGCATAAAAAGTTGAATTGCAATCAATAAAAGCTTTTGATGCCCGAGTTGTTTGGTTTGCGACTCTAATTGCATGTGTTTTGGCTAAATATTGTAAGCAAAATCCAACTAAATTATGTGTAATGTACTTCGCCACTATGCTCTCATATGGCCTTTTACAATTTTTCATGCAAATCTTTATTAGAACTTTCATGTAGCGCTCGATTGGATACATCTATCGTAAAAATATCGGTCCACATAATTTTACTTCACATAATAATTGAAGAGTTAAGCGAATCATTATGTCAAAAATATGAAGATGGGCAGAGCTTCACGAACATGCATATCTTCTTAATCAGCTTTGACTGCATCAAATCAAGATGATATGGATTCTTTTTCAAATTATGCCTTTGACATCCTTGACCATGTCATATAGATCTCCGCCTGAAAAAAATTCAACGAAGGGCTATATCTTTTGTAATTCCATCTGAATCTCTTATAACCAATATAAAAAATCTTATTCTCATTTTAACAATCAAACAGTCAACTAAGTATCCTGACAAATTTTCGTACGCAGGAAAGTCATTTATTTTCGTCATTTACATGGCTTTCAACTTAAATGATTCTCTGCAGAAAGCATCTTTGACATCGATCCTTCTTACCAAAAAAATTTCCATATTAGTGACCAAAACAGTGACAAATAACATATCATTTCTGGGTTGGATTGCTCCTGATGTCAAAAGAACCAATATCAACAAGTTTATCTTCGTACACAACTTTCGAGGAATATTTTAGTTCACTAATATAAAAGGCCAAAAACTATATGGACTATACATACTTCCAAAATGGTTTATGAAATTCTGTTTAGTCAAAGTTAAGATGTCGTACACAATTTAGAGTTCATGTATGCAAAAATCTGTTCTGATGCAATAGATGGACAAATATAAAAACATTGCGTGAAAGTAAATGACACAAAAAATGATAACCCAGTTTAGTGCAACGTTACCTACTTTGGAGGGCAGCACGCCCAGTGAAAAGAAAATTCACTAAGTAGTGAATAGTACAAAAATAGACTTGTATAAAGGATCTCCACTTTAAGGCTCTTTTTTAATTACAACCCGTGAATTCTAACTCATGCTCCCCCTAAATCTGATATTCCCTTAATTCTACTCTCAAACACTCTCCCAGTGTTTGATATTCTTCGATTTCAACATCCGTTAAAACTTCAATCACAAAATCACATAACCTTGATAACTCTCTAACACTCAATATATCTGGAATAGTATCTAGAGAATTAAACCACACACATCACACAAATAGCTCTCAGTCCACCGATCGTGCACGTTTAAGAACCTGCCAGAAGAAGAGAGGCTGATCTGCACGATAATCCATAGACCAGAGTCTTAAACAAGCCAAACTGGCAGCAAATAACTAGAAGAAACACACCAACTAACAAGCAATATTATCCAGATAGTACACACCAAAGAGCAAATCAAATACTAGGGGAGAGAGAGAGATAGAGAGAGAGAGAGAGAGAGAGAAAGTAGCCATAATCATTACTAACATCGTCACCCTCTTCACCATCAACTTCATCTTCATCTTCTTCTTTTCTAATAGGATAGGCATGCTGAGAAGTGGAAGCACTATCAGTTCAAGCCACCGGGGTCATGACCTTGATCAGCCTTTCACACACTGCTTTTCGACGAGTAGATTTGTCGATAATCTCTTAGAAACCTGAAACCTCTAGAATAAGAGCTCTTAGAATGTCACTAGGCACTGACCGAGACAGAGGGGCCACATCAAGAGTTTCGCCAGTAGAGATCTCAAATGTAATAGAAGATGGCCTGACAATATTACGTGCATGTTTCCATGAACAACTCCCACAGCATTGTAGTCACGCAAAATGTCCTTCTTTTGAGAAAGAAAGATCCAGAGATGAGAGAGGGAGATCATATAGGCAGCTTAACGGCATAGGACTCGAAGTGCTTAACCCGTTGCTCAAAGATAAATTCTTCAAAATCAAAAGAAGGGCGAGTACCTATTTGATACAGAAGGTTGGCAAGAGCAAGAGTGACACCAGAGCCGTGAGAAGAAGAAGCCCAGGTTGCAATTCCAATTCTATAAAAAAAAATACTTGGCACTGAGGAAGGCAGAGGGCAGAAGTCCCATCTTAGGCCATTCCTTCTTATCATATCGAGAAATCTCATGAACAATGATCTTCAAAGAGGAAAAATGATCAGCATTATTGATCCTATACCTCAACTAAGGTAGTAATTAATTACAGTCGGAGAGATGTTGAAGCAGTGACCTCTCACAAACACTTTGCTGAAATCCGGGCTATCAGGCATGTTGAGATCAAATGGCAAGTTCACAATGAACTCGTTTACCAACTTCGAGATTAGGGTCCGATCCCAATAACAGTCATGAGCAACTGAGCGTCACTCAATAGCTCCATGATCTCACCAATTTTCAGAGCCTCCTCAAACAACTCCCTCTCAGGGAAGATCTTTCGGTGATACACAAATTTCCACTTGGTCACATTCTCTTCAACGTGGAAAGACACATTATTCAAAGGAGTTGTAGGCATATTTTTAAAGCTGAAAAATGGAGCAATTTCCAGACTTAGGAAACATAGCATCAAGCTCTTCTTCCTCTTTCCCAGATGTCGCCCAAAAAGGTAGCAACATCTTCCTCGACAACCTTCTTTGCAGGCTTCCTCATCATCAACTTCTTCTTATTCAGACCCACATTTTATTTCTTCTTTTTATCATCAAACTTGTATCTTCCCTTTCTCACTAGTCTTCTTCTTCTTAGGCAGCAGAAAAGACAAACAGTATCATCAATAAGAATAGCTTTCCACTTCTGAGAGGACTTCTTACCAGAAACAGGCACAAACTCAACCGGTGCCTCAAAACTTCTTTCTTCAGCCACTTTCCATGTCTTAGTAGCTACATGATCTGAAGGAGGATATGCATCCTTCTAAACATTATGAGCATCAAGATGAGCAAGGTTCTCAACGGCTTGATCAACCACAACATTGATAAACCCATAATTCCTCCAATAACTTCAGCACTATGAGGATCAGTGGGATCCAAGAGATATTCCAAATTTTCTTAATCCTTCTCGAAATTCTCATAATTCTCAACCCTAGCCTCAGTTTTCTTCTCTATAACAACATCATGGTTCCTAGTATCTACAATCTCTTCAACACCAACATTAGACACATTAGGGGTAGGAATACCTTGCACCATCACATGAGGAGTTTCAATCAGAGAGATGATGGAATGATCCTAAGTGGAGATAGGGGGAATCTATTCGTCTTCACTAGAAGGGGTGGAGGACATAGTTACCTCGTCGGAAGAATCGATGGGGACAACCCTACTAGTGATGTCTTCAATGCTTAGTCCAACATTCCTTGGTGCAAGGTTTCCATAAGATTTTTGTGCAAAACTGATCTCTTTGTGAGTGGGCGTCCTTCCAAATGGAGCATCTCCGGCCTGACCATCCGAACTTTCCCCAGAAGTCATACCCATAACACAAACACCATGTTTATGCGTCTCTTTCTCTATAACTTCATTTGCGAAATTTTTCTTCTTTAGAGCTTTCTTCACAGGGACAGAAGTTCTAGCACCAATTCTTGTACCCGTCATTCTTAAACCACTCAAAAATCTAAGAGAGTAAAGGTGAAGAGCACAATCGCACAAAGTTACAAGCACAAAATTCACAGAGAATATAAAGGTAAATTTGTGAAATTTTGAGCTGTTAGAATTCAAAAATAAAAGAACTGGATTAAACTTACTCGAGAGCGTTGTTCACTTTAACCTCCTTTAAAGGTATCGGACGAAGGTTCCCCAGCATCGTCTGCAAAAAAGCCAATGTTGACATGAACAAGAGGTTAATTTTCCATTGTTCCGATCAATATATGCTTTTGTATATTATTATTCTGATTTTTTTTAGTAAGCACGCTTTGGATTTCCTATGCGATGTAGATATATTGATTTATTCATATTTATGAAATAAGAAAACTTTATTCCTCTGTGTAACTGAAACTTGTTTTGTAGCAGAAGAATATAATTAATTAGATCGGGTCTTAAGATTCGTATTTAGGTATAAGAACATAGAACATACAACTCAATTTTGAGGCAAAAGAGGATGAATTTTGTTTTGACGAATGAAATGTTCTTTCCTAGTGTCTTGTAATTGGGCAGTGAAGTTAGATTATGTCAAACATTTATCACTAGTATTCTTCAAAGAAATTAACAAATAAAGTGTTGATGTCATGTGACTATTGTATATCAGCACTGTTACCTTGCAGACAATTTCTCTTGTTTGTTCTCTTAACTATTAATAAATAGAGATTTTAACGAGTATAAACGATGTATGTGATTGTGCAGAGCCGGTGAGATTACTACTCATGAGCCTGACACCTTGATGACCTGCGTCAGCTCAAGATCCCCAACCGGTTCTTGAATAGAAAGAAGGACTACAAAGAAGAGAAATACAGGTTGTCTCCAACGCTTTGGACATGAAGCTCAGGGGGACCACCTCGAGTGTTTGAAGAAAAGTTAGCTATACTTCATTTTTTTTTAAATAAACATTGATTCTTGTTTGTGATTGTAAATTATATGTTTGATCATTATATGAAATATGAGATTATATTTTATTTTGTTTTGAAATTATTTTAGCATATATTTTTATATAAAAATTGAATATATAAATAAAATGTACGATATACAAAAAATTCCATAATCTAATATTTACAACAGTAGTCTACTTCCTAAATGCTTTGAATAAAATAAAACTAGTTTTTTAGTTTTTATTGATGAGATCAGTAAACACTACATATATAAATAGTAATAACATGTTTTCACTAACGTTTTATAAACTTAACACACTATGAAAAAAATTGGAGTCCCAGGCAAAGTGAAAAGACTCCAGTGCGATAGATGTCAGTCACTAAACCATAGTCGAAGTATAATGACTACAGCTTTCTGTTGTAGTTGTTAAGCCTTTTCTCTAGTAGTGGCTCCCACCCTGAGCCTCCTATATTTCACCTAGATGTCTTCCGAGGAAATATATCGTTGACATTATGCAACCTATTATCGATCGATTATCTTTGGCAATCTCGATGTGGACCACTCTAGTGAGATTTTTTATGTTTCTATTCTCTTTGCCGCTATGATGAGTATGTGTTTTGAGCCCTAATAATTGATGGTTTATTGTGAAATTGCACCAAACTGTACTAAGTATTCATTGTATCTTTTTTTATGCATCGTTTAGTTGTTCGTCATTACTTTTTGTGCATTTTGTCTCACATATTATTCCAAAATTTTGTATGACACATTGCATCAAACTAAACACAATTTCATAAGAGATCTTAACTCGCAGGTATCTTCAAACCTAGTTTGAGAAAACGATTTAGTGCAAGCATATGTAAGTAAATTTTTGTATATATGTGTCTAGGCTTTGTAGTAACAAGTATGTGATGGTGTATAAAACCTAGATATTGCCCAAACGAATGGAATTGTGAGTTGATTTATCTTAAATCCTAAAAAAAGATCACTATAAGTAGTGAACTAGATATTGAGGTATCCGAGAGGCACTTCTAGAGTAAATTATTGCGTGTAGTAATTCACATATGATAGGTTACATTTATACTAGGAAGTCCATTTCAGGATTCTTGATAACTTTTGCTGAAGTAGCGGTCTCTTGGACATCCATATAACAAAATGTGTAGCATTTTCAACCATGAAATATGACTATATGACGATTAATGAGGGATGCAGAGAAGCTTTGTAAACGATAAAATTTATAGAAGAGTTAGACTTGAAGCAAGATAAGTATCTTGTCTATAGTGATCATCAGAGTGTCATCCACCTCTCAAGGAATTCGACATTTGCATTCGAAATCCAAATATATTGAAGTGAGGTACTAGTGGATATTTGTGATGGGATTGGAACAAAACAATTAGAATTCGAAAAGGTTTACACCAGTGAGAATAGATCCAATATAATAGAGAAAACTTAATAAAAAAAAGAAGCTTAAAACTTAGAATTGAATAGCGGACTTGCAAGTGCCCATAACACGAGTCTGATGGGGAGTTTCTGTTGCCAGGCCCACTCATAGGCTTGACATAATAAAGATATAAAAGTTCTCGATAAAGAATAAAAAGAATTAGGAAATGGAAAACAAAGCGTGTGTTTTAGTGGCGAAGAAATTTGCACAAGTGTAAATTAACAAACAACAAGAAGAGAAGAAAGAGAAGGGAAAGGAAAATAAATAAGTTGGGGAAAAGCCGGGGTTTAATTTTTGGCAAGAAGCTCGCAAGCCGGGGTACATCAAATTTTTCTCAAATTTGGAGGGGAGATTTCATGGACTGTGCTAGTCATTCCTAGTTCTTCTTTTTTGTGAGATCTTTTATTTAATTGATGACTTATTTGATGGATGTGACTTCGATGTACCCATTATTAAATTAGTGGAAGATTTTATTCAGCGACAATGGTTTTCACAGTTTTTTTTTACTCTCGTCTTGAGAATTTTCCATGTTTAAATTGGGTATGTGGATGATGGTTGATCGTTTGATTGGATAATTATTTTGATGTGTGCTTGACTTTATAGGTTTCTCTTAGTCCATTTAATTTGTACACAAAAAATTAAAGAAAATCAAATTATCTATTGTTTCATGTTTTTTTATTTAATAGATTAAGTGGAAAAAAAATTATTAAAAACAAAAACAAAAACCATGTTAGCACCGTTAGGAAGTGAGTCACAAATCTGACCTAATCATAAAATAATAAAAATCAGCACAAAATAACTCACAGATCTAGTTGTTGACTCTCGATGTAAGACGTCCGCTTTGCTATTGCAGGTTTCACTTCTAATCTATATTAAGAGTTGTGTTTACAAAAGGCATTGCATTGAATGAAACATAATCGTTGTTAAATTTTCTTAATCTTACCGATGAGTTAGGCTCTACAATGGGAAAATATCACGAGTATCCCTTATGTTTAATCGAAATGCGAGATTTATACCCTCTATTTTTAGAAATATCAGACATATCCCTTCAGTTTAATATAAATGACATATACATCCCCTAAAAAATGTTATATTACAAATATCACCATTTTCGTTTACTTTTTACAAAAAAATAATTTGAAACCCCCTATATACCCTTAATGAAATAATTTTTTATCTTCTATTCTATATACAAAAAAATTAAATTAAAAAAATTTCTTTATAAAAAGTTAAGGTTTTTTTTATAAAGGGAGATTTTGATTTTTTTTAATTAAAATAGTAAATAAATATTTATTCTATTAAGGGTATTTTGAGGAGTTCAAATTATTTTTTTGTAAAAAATAAACGAAAAGGATGATATTTATAATATAACATTTTTTAGGTGATGTATATGTCATTTATAATAAACTGAAGGGATATGTCTGATATTTCTAGAAATAGATGGGATAAATCTCGCATTTCGATTAAACACGAGGGGTACTCTAGATATTTTCCCCTCTACAATTCAACAAACACAACCCCAAAATCTAAATACAAAAACACGTGTAATACGAAAGTGAAAATCAAATAAAGGACATAAATGTAATAATAACACATGAGCATTACCAAAAGCTATTATTATTATACTAATCGAGTTTCCAAAATTGCATGTAACTGAGCTCTTTCTTGCAAGTATTATATGTTTTGCCTAGGCTCTTCAATTGTCTGCCGTTCTCCTCGCATTGATTCCATAAAGATTCATCGTAATCTGTAAGCAGTTAATTTAATCGTAAACTATATATAGCTAGCTAGCAAATGTCCGTCAATTAATCTCTTATAGCCTTATAGCTAAATCTAGGGCAAATTATTTGAAATAATTACGACGGATCGCAATTATATGAGGGCGTAACATTAAATATAAGGAAAGGAATAGAAGATTCCTATAAGAGTATAATATATATATATATATATATATATATATATATATATATATATATATATGGTAATATATATTGTCTATTAGATGAGTTGTATATTGGATAAATTGAACAATTTTATCTCACACGTTCATAACTGAATTTGGATGAATCGTGCTCGGTGATGATCATATGGTCCTCTCCGACATTTAAGAGAATAAATTAAATTTACTGAAAATGAAAGGCAGGTGAAGGGAACAGGATTATTCTGCAGCTCATTAAATATAAATCTATATATTGTGACCACATATAGCTTGAAATTTTATAATATATACTGAATTTCTGTGGTCTCATAGTGAGATTATGAGAATTTAATGTAAAAATGACTCAATGAAATTGACCTTGAGAATGACGGTCTAGGGAATATATTACTGCCTTATCTTGTGTTAGATCAAGCAACTATAATAACAAACTGACCGACAATGTGTAAATGTTCCTCTCCATTCCATTTTGTAATCTGATGCCTGATGGGGTGTGCCTGATATAGTTTCGAGCGGTTTAGGCCTCATACGGTTTCAAATAGTTTTGAATTTTGACTGTTTATTAATCAATTAGTGTTAAATTATCTATGTATAATTTGTTAAACTCAATGTATTTTATTTACTTTCAGAAATTTAAGCATAGTAATTTGAGTTGAACAGTTAAGTTTAAACTGAAAATCGTTAATTATTTATTCACTTTAGGATTTTTTATCATTGAATTTTTTTTACCTTTTTGTACTGTTATTGAAATTCCAGATCTACTGTATGAACTATTTGTAAGGTGTTGTAGCAGACAGTAGTAACACCTGTAAAGACACCACACAATAATAGAAAAAGAACACACACAGAATGGTAACCCAGTTCGGCCTTAACAGCCTACTCTGGAGGGATGAGAATCCCGGTGAAAAGAGCAACTTCACTAACGGAAAATGAGTTTAATCGGAATACAATGAATGATAATCTTTCACTATTCCTAACTCCCAGTGAACCGTAGCTTGATGCTAGTCTAGGCTCCCCCTAAACTTGAGCTCCCCTCACTTTTCACCCTTACAATCACACAGTGTATTAGTGTGTTGTTCTTCGCCCTGGAAAACAAAACTCACCCAATGGAGAATACACAAAAACCTTTTTGGCACACTCAGGTTTTTCGGCGTGAAAGTGTGTAACCCTACCTAGGGTTTCGCATTGTCTTATATACGAGACAAACAAAACGAATGACCTCTGATCCAAGACAGAGACAGATGGCACGCATCCAGCGAGCCCAGAAATAAAGCTGTCAGCGAGACCTCTCCGCGAGCTGACAACTTTAACTAAGAGATGTTCTTTGAGATGTTAGAACCACCACGAGAGACAAATAGCAAGCCTGAATCAAATGGTCAACTTCTTGTAACAACAATCTCCCCCTTTGGCTTTGAGCAGGCAAAAGTCTTCCTTCAAAAACGAAACACTATGCCAACCTTCAAGGAGCACTCTCGCCACACACACAGCACAACAGAACATCTAACTGTGAGATCACTCTTGTCACAGTGACTGACAGAGGAGACAACAAAATATATCCATAAAGTGGAGGTCCAGAAGTTACAGACATATAACCAAATAACCAAGTTTTAGAAGTGACTTTTTGACTCCCCCTTTTTGCCATGCAAAGACAAAAAGGAAGTAAAAAAAAAGCTAACCAGTGCATGAGCCACGCAAAAAAAAACTTGAAGAAAAAAAGTTTAGGTACTTGGGAGAATACGAACTAAAGCATCTTCAAGGGCCATCTTGCGCTCAGTAGAGGTAGCAATCACTGTCTCCAGATGCTTGATCTCATCAACAAGGGAAAGAGCTATCAGTTTCCTGACGTCAGCTGACATGGGAGGAACAGCCGGAGCATCATCATCATTGAAGCGAGCGTGAGGTAGGCTGGACTGGGGAGGCTTCTTGATGTCTGCCACATGATGCTTCTTACAAAGTTTGTAGCTGAAGGAGATCTTCCCTGGAGTCGAGCTACAAGCTTTCATCTCTTCTGGTGACAGAATATCCGGTTGTTGATGCAAAATGATCCCAGTGATCATGGAAGGATAAGGGATAGGAAGCTTTATAGCTTCAGAGCCAGCATGCTTGATGATTTGGGAGTAGAAGAGTTTCCCAACGTCAACCGAACGACCTGTGCCAATCATGAAGAGAAATTGAGCAAGGGCGAAAGAAACACATGTGGAGTGAGCAGTAGGAATCCAGTTCTTGACTCCAATTTTGTGAAGAACAGAGTACTTAGAACTGAGAAGAGAAGCATGGTACAGCCCAGACTCAGGCCACCCTTTCTTGTCTTTCCCTCCAGTGAGTTCAGAAACCAGCTCAATTCTTGAAGGCGCTTGATCCTCAGAAGTGGGAGCATTTGAACCCATGAACTCATGGATGACCTTGGGAGAGAAGTCAATGATTTTGTTCCTGACCACCACCTTTTGAAAATGAGGGGAAGTGGCATCATCGACTTGATCAGGAAGATTGACAATGAACTCCCTCACAAGATGAGCGTGGTAGGAGCCCACTGAGGTCACTGTGGAGAGAAGCCCGGTGCTCTTGAGTAGTTCAATGACATCAGCGCATTCCATGGCTTCATCAGAGAGCACATGTTCAGGAGCAATACTCCGAAGAATAACGTACTTCCATCGGCTGGCATTCTGAAGGGTGTGAAAAGATATTCCTGTGATTGGAACATCAGGAACATCCTGTCTAGACGACTTCTTCTTCTTATCACGAGACCTTGCTTCCTCCACAGCTTCTTCATCTTCGACGATGTTAGTCACATGTTCTCTGACATCCTCCACCACAATCTCCTCCTGAGGATTAATGGCATTCGCTTCAGTGGTCTCCACTCTGCTCTTCTTCCTCCTAGCAGATTTCTTGACTTTCTCCACAATGGAGGACTTCTCAGCAGCCTTCTTGGAGGTCCTCTTAGTCTTCTTTCTGGGCATGTCTCCTGGGGGAACCACATCTGAGTCTGGTTGAAAACCCTCATCCATGATTCGGTCAAAGTCTTCACGGGAGATCAGCTCTCTGCGGTTCTCTCCTAAAACGTCCTCATCCGACCTAGAACCTTGACCCTTAAGTTCTCTGGTCATCTCAGCCAGAGTGGGATTGTCCACTTCATCAGTCTCCTGAGCTTGAGGATTAGGGAGATTAGATTTATCACCGAATCTGGGAGAACTAGGGTTATCCGTGGAGGTGTTCTCGACATTTCCTTCTCCTGAGTTTCTTAGAGTCATCATGGCCTCTACTGTGGGGCTTATGGTTTCCCTCTCAGAACCGATAGGCTCAGAGGGAACATCCACATGCATGCTTTCTTGGTTAGAAACTGAGGAAGGAACAGGGTGAGGGAGAACTGTCGCTGATACCTGAGGAAAAGTAGGGAGAAGACCACGAAGGGCAGTAGCCTCAGCCCTAGACGAAGAGTCTCCGGCCTCACCATCGACTCTGACGGACTGAGGTTTCCTGATTCTTACATTGTACTTGTTCACTTGAATGTTCTCCGTCTTGGACGAAGAGAGACCCTTCGCCTTTCCTTTCACCGTGGACTTGGAGGCGTTCACTGTACCTCTTCTCGTGGACACCATGATTATGAAGAAAACTGAGTTTTTCAAGAACTGAAGAGAAGGGATTAAAGAGAGATGCAATAAGAGGCAAAGATCTGCGAAAATGATGATAGCAGTTGGAAAAATCGTACTCTTTCTTGGGAAATAAACCGTCACGTTGTAATTCAAATGAATTACTCTAAACGCTGCGTTTTGAGAGAGAGTGGGAACAACATTTTCCCAATTGGGCCTTCTATGCGCCAAAGTCATAGCCCATAAATGACTTCGCCAGCCCAATAATTGCTATAAGTCAGGTATGCACACTCCTAAGGCAGAACGGAGCTTCTCAAATTTCACCATATCCAGAGGTTTTGTGAAGATATCAGCCAGTTGATCTCCGTATTGACATGCTCTAGAGAGAGAATTTTGTAATTCACAAGATCTCTGATATAGTGATGCCGAATCTCAATATGCTTAGTCTTGCTGTGTTGAACAGGATTCTTTGCAATGTTGATGGCACTGGTGTTTTCACAGAACAAGGTGACAACATCTTGAGGAACATCATACTCTTCAAGCATAGATTTGAGATAAACCAGCTCTGTGCTACCTGCCCCCGCAGCAATGTACTCAGCTTCAGCAGTGGATAAAGATACACAATTCTGTTTCTTGCTGAACCAGGAAATCAGATTATTCCCGAGAAAGAAACATCCACCCGAGGTGCTCTTTCGGTCATCAGAATTGCCTCCCCAATCTGCATCAGAAAAACCAACCAGACACGAGTTCGTGTCAAAAGAGTACAAGATACCATAGTCAGCAGTACCGTGAATGTACTTGATAATCCTTTTAACATAATTAAGATGAGTTGTGGTGGGTTGAGACTGAAATCTAGCACAAACTCCCACTGAAAACGAGATATCAGGTCTGCTAGCGGTTAAGTATAGCAGACTCCCGATCATGCTTCTATACAGCTTGGTGTCAACTGCCTCACCATCATCATCTTTATATAGTTTGACTGTAGTAGAAGCAGGGGTTCTCTTTGGTTTTCCTGACTCTAGCCCGAATTTCTTGACCAACTCTTTAGCATATTTGCTCTGTGACAGGAATATTCCTCCTTCAAATTGCTTAATATGGAAACCAAGGAAAAAGGAGAGTTCTCCAACCATACTCATCTCAAACTCTGATTGCATATGTTCCACAAAGTGATCCACCATCTTCTGGGACATTCCTCCAAAGACAATATCATCCACATAGATCTGAGCAAACATCATCTCCGATCCACTCTTTCTAATGAACAGAGTTTGATCCTTAACACCCCTGACGTATCCCTTTTTGGACAGATATTCAGCCAGTCTCTCATACCAAGCTCGAGGCGCCTGCTTCAATCCATACAAGGCCTTATACAGCTTGTACACATGGTTTGGAAATTTAGGATCAACAAAACCCTTTGGTTGCTCCACATAGACTTCCTCGTTGAGGAATCCATTCAAGAAGACACTTTTGACATCCATTTGATAGAGTTTGAACTTCTTCAGACAAGAGATCCCTAGAAGTAGACGAATGGCTTCATGCCTAGCAACAGGGGCAAACGTTTCTTCAAAATCCAGACCTTCAATCTGAGAGTAGCCCTGAGCAACCAGTCTAGCTTTGTTTCTGGTGACATTTCCAAGAGCATCTGACTTATTCTTGAAAATCCACTTGGTACCAATAACATTGACATCTTCAGGTTGGGGAACATGTTTCCAGACTTCATTTCTTTCAAACTGCACCAATTCTTCTTGCATAGCATTCATCCAGAACTCGTCACTGACAGCTTCTGTGACATTTTTGGGCTCGATTATGGAAGTGAAGCACACATTACTAATCATTTCTCTGTAGTTTACTGGCTCTTTCCTCCTGGTGACGACTCCTTCATTTAGTTCTCCAATAATGGCATCGGAGGGATGATTCTTTTTTATCCTACTAGAGACTTTCTTGACAATAGTCGTTGAATCAAGTGCGAGATTCTCTTCATTGACAGCGGAAACTTCTTCAGTGTCTGAGACATCTTCAAGAACACTGGGGAGAATTTCATATGAGACTCCCGTCTCATCTTCCTCTGACTGCTTGTCTTCATCATCCACAATGACATTCCTCGATTCCATGACACATTTTGTCCGCTTGTTGAAGACTCTGAACGCAGCACCACTAGAGGAATACCCCAGGAAAATAGCTTCATCACTCTTGGCATCCAACTTCTTTCTCGGCTCCCTATCAGCAAGCACAAAGCATGTACTGCCGAAGATATGGAAATATTTGACACTAGGCTTTCTCCCCCTCTAAATTTCATAGTTGGTGCAGGACATACCGGGGCGTATAGAGACACGGTTGAGGATGTGACAAGCAGTGTGAACTGCTTCTGCCCAAAAGCGATATGGGAGAGACTTAGCATGGAGCATGACACGCGCCATTTCTTGAATAGTCATGTTCTTGCGTTCGACAATCCCATTTTTCTGAGGGGTGATTGGAGCAAAAAACTCATGCTTGATCCCTTGGGAGCTGCAAAAATCAAGGAACTTCCCATTCTCGAACTCCTTACCATGATCACTCCGAATTTTCATTATTTTTCCTGAAGAGTTTTCTTTCTCACGTTGAAGTCTCAAGGTCAAGGATTGAAAAGCTTCAAAAGCATCAGACTTTTCCCGTAAGAAATCAACCCAGGTGTACCTGGAGTAGTCATCAACAACCACAAGGATATATCGTCGACCACCAAGACTTTCTACTTGCATCGGTCCCATAAGATCCATGTGGAGGAGTTCCAACACCCGAGAAGTGGTGAGATAGTCAACCTTTTTGTGAGAGGCATGGACTTGTTTCCCAACTTGACATTGCCCACAGATCTTGCCTTCTTTGATCTTGAGATAAGGTAGACCTCGAACAGCCTCCTTGGAGACCAAATTACCCAAGCTTCTCAGATTCAAGTGACCAAGCCTCTTGTGCCATAAATCAGTCGCATCTGTTTGGCTCAGGAGACATGAAGCAGAAGTCATAGACGGTCCAGACCACAGATAGCAATTGTCTAGAGACCTCAACCCCTTCATAAACACTGAGTTTTCTTCTCGTGTTACCTTGCAGTCATTTTTAGTGAAGGTGACAGTGAGATCCTGATCACATAGTTGACTGATGCTTATAAGATTTGCTTTGAGCCCATCAACAAGGAGAATATTTTCCAGAACCGACAAACCAGATACATTCAACTTCCCTTTTCCTACAACAGTACCAGTAGATCCTCCTCCAAACGTGACATGTCCCTTGGAACATCCCTTAACATTGTTGAGGAAAGAGCCTTCTCCAGTCATGTGTCTTGAGCAGCCACTGTCGAAATACCAGTCCTCTCTCGTTGTAGCTTTCAAGGAAGTATAGGCGACCTGTGCCCTTAGATCCTGCTTGATTCTCCACACAAGGTGAGATCTTTCTCCCAGATCAACCCTTTTTCTTGGGAAATCTGCTTTGAGCACCCAGAACCTTTTGACCAGTATTTTTCCTCTCAAGAAATCTTCCATACAGAGAGAAGCAGAATGGACGAATATGTCCCCTTTTTCCACAGAAGTGGCATTTCCAGTCTGGTCTTGTGTGATGCTGTGGAAAAATTTGATCAGATGTTGCAGGAGGTGTGTGTGACACCTTTTCTGCTGAACGAGGTTTTTGCTGGGAAGCAGGAATAAACACAGTCTTCTTAGAGGGAAGAGACCCAGAACAATACCCAAGTCCTCTGTGGTCGGAGGAGGATTGACCAATCTTGAGTATCTCATTCAGACTTGAGGTCCCTGAGTTCAACATTTGAACAGATTTGGTCATGCTAGCAAGCTCGCCATTCAGTCTTGCGATGTCCTTCTTTAAAATTCCAATGACCTCCAGCAGACGAGATTTTTCTTCTAGAAGAGATTCAATCCTGATCTTCATCTCCTCAGGAGAGTCCTTTTTCATCTCAGCGATTTCTTCCAGGAGACTAGATTGCATCAACTCAAGTTCTTCTATTTTAGCCTTTTGATTGTGAAAGGCATT
This sequence comes from Urtica dioica subsp. dioica, assembly GCF_054948205.1. Taxonomy (NCBI): domain Eukaryota; kingdom Viridiplantae; phylum Streptophyta; class Magnoliopsida; order Rosales; family Urticaceae; genus Urtica; species Urtica dioica. The sequence goes on from NC_142761.1 coordinate 8,980,526, forward strand.
AGACTCATCTGCCCATTTTACAAAGAGAGTCTTGTAAGCTTCTAAGAGTACTTCATCACTGAGTTCCTCTTATGTCTCTTCTCTAAGACTCCCCGAGCAGTTCGATGCCTTAGTCTGAGACACGATAACTTCGTACGCATGGAGTAGAAATTCATCGCTTAGTTCTTCACTGCTAGCAGACTTGAACTCATTAGAACCCTCAGAAGGAGCCAGGGCATTCCCTTTATTCTCCTCCGAGGTGACCTCGCTAGATTCAGTGTTCCTAGTCATGAATGCCAAGAAATTGTTTCCTCCTTCTTCTCCACCATCACTCCCGGAAACACTCTCATCATCACTGAGAGTAGTATTGAAGTTCTTCTGTTGGCGTCTCAAGTAATTTGGGCATTCAGCTTAGATATGACCAAAACCCTCGCACTCTCTGCACTGAATTCCCTTGGATTTAGGTCCAAACGGGTTGCTTCTATCCTCTCTCCCTTTCTTGTTGAAAGTCACTGGCTTGTAGTTCTGAGGAGTCTTTTCTCGGTTGTGAAATGGATTAGACTGACTTGGTGTGTTTGAAGATCTCCTCTCAAACCTCTTCATTAGCTTCCCATAGTTTTTTACCATCAGGGCAAGGGATTCATCGTAGGATTCTGAGGATCCTTCCATTTTCGGAGATTCAGGCTCAGCTGACGTGGTCTTGAGAGCTAAACCCATGTGCTTCTTATCTGATGAGTTAGTGAAAGACATTTCATAAGTGAGAAGAGACCCAATGAGTTCATCAACTTTCATTTCCGATGTATCATGGACTTCATCAATCGTAGTCACCTTGATCTTGAATCTCTCTGGGAGAGACCTCAAGATTTTCTTCACCATCTTAGCGTCTGACATGGATTCTCCGAGAGCATGAGACTCATTGGACAAGTCTCTAATTCTTACATAGAACTCACTGATTGTCTCTTCCTCATACATCTTCATGTTCTCAAACTTGGTAGTAACAAGTTGGAGACGAGAGTTCTTGACCTTGTCAGTGCCCTCATAAGTAGTTTCCAGAATGTCCCAAGCCTCCTTAGCGTTTTCACATGTATTGATCAGTCTGAAGACATTACTGTCAACACCATTGTAAATGGCATTGAGGGCTTTTGAGTTGTACAGGGCTGCTTCATCTTCTGTGGGACTCCACTCGTCTTCTGGCTTCTTCACATAGGTGGTACCATCACTTGGCACCTTTTTGGGTGCTTCCCAACCTGTGACAACAGACTTCCATGTTTTCTGATCAATAGACTTAATGAACGCACCCATCTTGGCTTTCCAGTACGCGTAGTTCTGCCCATCAAGAAGTGGTGCTCGTGAGATGGAACCTCCTTCCCTGAACGTGTCCATCTCGGTCAACAACAGCTAGATCTAACGGATCTCACCCAGTAACTTTGGGTGCCCGCTCTGATACCACTTGAAATTCCAGATCTACTGTATGAACTATTTGTAAGGTGTTGTAGCAGACAGTAGTAACACCGGTAAAGACACTACACAATAATAGAAAAAGAACACACACAGAATGGTAACCCAGTTCGGCCTTAACAGCCTACTCTGGAGGGATGAGAATCCCGGTGAAAAGAGCAACTTCACTAACGGAAAATGAGTTTAATCGGAATACAATGAATGATAACATTTCACTATTCCTAACTCCCAGTGAACCGTAGCTTGATGCTAGTCTAGGCTCCCCCTAAACTTGAGCTCCCCTCACTTTTCACCCTTACAATCACTCAATGTATTAGTGTGTTGTTCTTCGCCCTGGAAAACAAAACTCACCCAATGGAGAATACATAAAAACCTTTTTGGCACACTCAGCTTTTTCGGCGTGAAAGTGTGTAACCCTACCTAGGGTTTCGCATTGTCTTATATACGAGACAAACAAAATGAATGACCTCTGATCCAAGACAGAGACAGATGGCACGCATCCAGCGAGCCCAGAAATAAAGCTGTCAGCGAGACCTCTCCGCGAGCTGACAACTTTAACCAAGAGATGTTCTTTGAGATGTTAGAACCACCACGAGAGACAAATAGCAAGCCTGAATCAAATGGCCAACTTCTTGTAACAACAATTATAATTTAGAAAATAATGTATAATATAAATGGTCTAAAATCGGACTAAACTCGAAAAGTTTAATTTGGACTCAGCCGACTTCGATGTATGGTCAAATTTGATATAATTCAGTCTGTCTTGACTTCTTAAATATTTAAAACAAAAAATTTATAAGCAATTAAGTCACATCAAACTTATTATTTATTAAATAGTCAATATTTTGTTAATTATAAAGAATTAACTACTAATTCTATTAATTGTAACTAAACAATTTTGTCCAAATAAGTCAATTAATCGACCGGAATTATTTGGAAGAAGATGTCAATTTAATTGTAGTAAATAGAATCAATAACTAATTAGCTATAATTAACTAAACGTTGCCTATTATGCAAATTTAAAATTTATGTATGGCTATATAACTATAGAACATGTTGCAACATTATGTGTTGGCTTATTTTTTACTGAGTAAGGAAAGATGTCGGTCAACATGCTTCAGGATAAGTAGAGATATCTTTCTCTTTGTACACAGACTGTATTTCTGGCAAGTTTCTTGTTTTACCAGGTCGTATCGCTGAAGACTTTCCTTGATGATCTTCACGCGCTTATGGGTAAGGAAACCCTAGATTGACTTCCAGACTTGTATGACTACTATAAAAGCCGAGTGCTATCTCTTTAGCCGTTCTTGACGCTATATCAAAATACTTAGGGTTCGGCCTAGACGTGCACGATTGGCAGACTAGAGACTATTTGTTTTGTTAAGAGCAGTGTAATTCTACAAACGCTATTCTATAAGTCTGAGTGTTTGTGAGCTTGGGTTTTGTGATTGCGTGATTGAAGTCTTCACGTGCATTTGACATAGAAGCTAACCAAGCATCGGAGCGTGCTTGAAGAATGAAATTGAGATGGATCTCAAATTCAAGTGGAGTCCATGTTTTGGTAATCACTTGTAGTAATAGTTTCTAGGGCATTGGTATTTGTGTTGTTCATATAAGTTCTTGTTTGAACTATTGACTACTTGATGATGAAATCTTTTTCACTGGCAGTGAGCCCCCAAACGTAGGTCACGTTGCACCAAACTGGGTAACCATATTGTGTGTTTTTACTTTTACGCACTATTCATTTCATTATCCATAATCTGTGATAAAGCAAGTTGTCAAACATATTGCTGCTACATTGTGTGTGACATCTTGCCTCTCACTCAAAATAGAATTTCAATTGGTATCAGAGCGGGCACCCAGATCTTAGGGAGGTTTCCTGTTTAATCTGTTATGTTTTGTAATGGATAGTTCCAGGGAAGGAGGATTGGTTAATCACCCCCCAGTTCTGGATGGAATGAACTACGGCTATTGGAAGGGTCACATGGGTGCCTTCATGAAATCTCTTGACAGCAAGACATGGAAGGCTGTTATTCATGGTTTGGAAGCCCCTGTCACTAAGGAAACCGGTCTCAAACCTGAGAAGGACTGGGATCCTGCAGAGGATGAAGCAACTTTGAGTAACTCTCGTGCTCTTAATGCTATTTTTAATGAGGTTGACAAGAATGTTTTCAGGCTCATAAATATATGTACAAGTGCAAAAGAAGCATGGGAAATTCTTGATGTTGCTTATGAAAGGACCACCACAGTGGCGAGCAAAAGCTTGAGTATATTACTACCAACTTTGAAGCCCTTACCATGTTTGAAGATGAGTCTGTAGCTGAGTTCAACGTGCGTATTCAGGATCTTGCTAATGAATCCTATTCCCTTGGGAAACCAATGACTGATGAGGAACTAGTCAGAAAATCGTCGAGGGCTCTAAGTCCCAGATTCAAAATGAAGATCACAGCCATTGAGGAAGTTCATGATTTGAAGACATTAAAGTTTGATGAGCTCATGGGATCACTTATGGCATTCGAGCTGTCCCTTCCTAAACTGGAGAAGAAGAATAAAGGAATGGCTCTCAAGAGCTCTATCCTGGATCAAAAGGAGTAGGTATACTCTGACTCAGATAATGAGATTGATGACACTATTGCTATGCTTGCCAAGAATTATGGCAGGGAGATGAAGAGGTTCAATCAGACAACCAAAATTTCATAAGAATGGAAATCCTCACAAGAATGGTAAAGGTGGAGACCGTACTTACAATACCTCTGGCAGAGGGAAAGGAATCCAATGTCATGAATGTGAAGGGTATGGACACGTTAAGAAAGAATGTCCAAATTTCTTGAAGAAGCAAAAGAGAGGGTATAATGTCACTTTTCCGTTAATGAAGCAGATGACAGTGATTTTGACCAGATAAGCAATTTTGTTGCCTTTACTGCCTCTATTTCAAATCAAGTTGTTGATATTCATACTGATATTGCTTGCTCCTTAATGATTAATACTCTTGCTATTGATGAGGATGACCTATCTGACGATACTCTTAATGATGCTTATAGTGTGTTGTATACTAAGTGGGTTGAAGAGTCTCAGGTTCTGGACAAGCAGAATGATCTAATTCTTGCGCTAACTGAGGATAAAGCCAGGCTCGTGAAAACCATTGTAGATCTAAAGCGTGAAGTGAGCTGTCTAAATGGAGAACTTTACCAGATGACCAAATTTGTCAGAATGTTAAACTCAAGCACAGACAACCATGACAAAATTCTTACTGCTCGAAAGCCTTCTAAGAATATGAAGGACCTTGAGTATACTCATGGTGGATCTACCTCTCAGACCACTTTTATCCCTCAGAAGACAACTCCCCGGATGCCTCACAACATGTCTCAGACATTTGTCCCTGACAAGTATCATAATCAGTTTCAGCGGCAGCATAATAGATCAACAAGGTCTCTTGTCAACAGACCTCGTTGGATCTGTCATTATTGTGGTCGTCGTGGTCACATCTGCCCCTTTTTTATCGCCTGTATGAGAGGAATTTTCATCAACATCAATCCTCTCAAAGGCGACCTCGACACAACCTCCCACCACAACGGGTGTGGAGAGCAAAGATAACCTCTCACTGTCCCAATATTGCTTATACCTCACTTCGTGCCTCTATCGGAGATTATTCGTATTTTGATAGTGGATGCTCTCGACACGTGACAGGAGTTAAGAGTTTTCTATCCAACATAAAACCCTACTCAAATTGCCATGTCACCTTTGGTGATGGAGTCAAGGCCAACATTATTGATAAAGGTCAGCTTAACTATCCTGGATTATCTTATTTAACAGAAGCTTTGTTGGTCGAAGGTCTTACTGCAAATCTAAGTATTAGTCAACTTTGTGATCTGAACCTGTCTGTTAACTTTACTCGTGATTAGTGTGTGGTGACTAACAAGGAACAGGATGAGCTGATGAAAGGAATCAGATCTCAAGACAACTGCTACATGTGGTCTCCAAGCAAAGAATCATCTGTCATAGCGTGTCTCATCTCACAAGTTAATGAAGCTAAGCTATGGCAACAAAAAATTGGTCCTCTAAACCTCAAAAACATGAACAAGATTGTTTCTAAAAAGGCCATTGTTGGACTATTTGACATTAAGATTGTTAAAGGAAAAATCTCTGGTGATTGTTAGATAGGAAAACAGGTCAAGAAGTCTCACAAGATAGTGCAACATCTTACCACCTCACGTGCTCTGGAGCTCCTACACATGGATTTGATGGGTCCTATGCAGATTGAAAGTCTCGGTGGAAAGAGATATGTGTTTGTCTGGGTCGATGACTTCTCTAGGTACACTTGAATTGATTTTATTCGCGAAAAATCTCAAGCAAGTGCAAAGAGAGAAAGGTGAAAGAATTGGTAAAGTGGTCAGAATTAAAAGTGATCATGGGAGGGAGTTTGAGAACAAAACTTGTGCTAACTTTTTTATTGCAACATAATGATGCTTGCCATGAATTTGTACTCCTATTATTCCACAACATAATGAGATTGTAGAAAGAAAGAACCGTACTCTTCAGGAAATGACGAGGATAATGATGCTTGCCAAAGACATTCCTCTACACTTTTATGATGTTGGACGAAATTTGATTTTGGAACATGCTTCTAGATGTTTCTTTATTTGTTCATGACAATACAAGAAAAGCCCATGTATAATTTTCACATAAAATTCCATAAAATAAAATTCAATCCTCAAGGCCCAATTCTCAATGTTGGCCGTGTGGATCAATCACATTGTCATCATATGACAATGTCCAAATTCTTATTTTGACATTTATACCATCTTATTTCCATATGGACAAAATTACCCTTTAGACAATTTTCGTAAAACTCGTCTAGTTCAACATTTGAAACTTGTTTTGACTTAGCTACTAGTTTAACAAATCATACTCTAATGACTTATGGTAGTGACCTCATGGATCTAAATGAACAAAGCTTGAGCTAGCATGCTTGGACACAAAAGTTCACAAACCTTTTCCAAGTTCTAACTTAATGTCAACTGACTCCACTAAAGAGTTGACACTGAAAATCTCTCGGCTCAAATGAATATGTTTTCTACTCAAAATTCTACTTAATTGTGATTAGTGGATCAATTGAATATTATCTATATTTACCCTTCATGAATATCATCAACTAGATGGGATTTATAAAATTACCCTTTTACCCTTCTAGTGTTATTTCCTTAACTCATTTGTCACTTGTGAATAAGTTAGAAACAATGTATTGACGAGGAGCTAACAAGTCACATTGATTCATCCAAAAGAGTCATGACTCAATTTGGACACTGGCCAGTTCATTTATTCACATTCCAAGGAACAAAGCATGAGGCGATATACATTGCATCTCAGCAATCTTTTACATGAATTCCATATCTATGAGATCTTCACAAAGTTGTTCATATCACATAGTGAATCTAGAACTCTGACTTTCTCAAATGGGAGTATGTAAGCTATGAAATGACATGTCTCATTTCAGGATTGAGGTAAGCATTATGCAATTCATACATAGTGACTTTGAGACAGAAGAGGTTAAATGGTTTTGTTCTTACGATGTCTCTAGAAGTGCACTAGTCAATTCAATATCTTCGGAAGGTACCTAGGAAGAACTATAGAGTCTCCAACTCTCTATGTCTCATAACCAGACATCTTAGGTTCTCCTAACAATCATACTGAGATCAATAGCCCTTTGATCCTTAGATTGTGAATATACTGTTTTTAAGCAAACCATGAAGAGTTTGTTCATGAAAATCTATATTTGACTCTTCATTTGTTGTTAGGTTGGTTTAAGGACTAAAGTCTAAGGTTTATCATAAAGCTTCAAACAAACAAGGAAAAATTAATGAAAGTTTCAACTCTTTATTAATTATTCAGTACGGTTACAAGCAAGAATCTTCGTGAGACTTTATTGCATCAAATGTATATAAGTTATAACTACTACTCTTCTTGTGGGTACGAAAGCCAACAAACTTCCACTTGACTCAAAGAAGATGTGAGTAGTCCTTCATGCTCAATCCCTCCCGGTGTTGGTCGAAGACCTTGCTGGCTAAAGCCTTGGTGAATGGATCTGCCAGGTTGTCCACCGTTGAGATCTTCTTCACCTCCACGTCTCCGCGCTGCACGATCTCTCGAATCAAATGGTATTTCCTCTCAATATTCTTATAGCGCTTATGGCTTCGAGTTTACTTTGAGTTAGAGACAGCCCCACTGTTATCACAATAAAGTGTCATGGACGCGTCGACTTTTGGAACAACTTCCAAATACTTAAGGAATTTTTTAAGCCATACAGCCTCTTTGAATGCTTCACAAGCAGCCACATATTCTGCTTCCATTGTGGAGTCAGCAATGCAAGATTGCTTTATACTCCTCCAAATAACAGATCATCCATTTAGGATGAACACATATCCTGAAGTGGATTTCATGGAATCCTTATCCGCCTGAAAATCAGAGTCGGTATATCCCGTCATAGTCAGGTCAGCACCTGAATATGTAAGCATTGAGTTCCTAGTTCTCCGAAGATACTTAAGAACAGGCTTAACAGTAATCCAGTGCTCGGGTCAAGGGTTGGACTGAAAACGGCTTACTACACCAACTACGAAGCAGATATCTGGTCTAGTACAAAGCATAGCATACATGAGACTTCTCACGGCTGAGGTGTAAGGAATTTTTCTCATGTCATCAATCTCTTGTGCAGTCTTGGGAGACTGGTCCTTAGAGAGTGAGACTCCATGCCTAAAGGGTGTTTTGCCCTTCTTGGAGTCTTGCATCGAGAAGCGATCCATCATCTTATCAATATAAGATGCTTGAGAAAGCGATAGAGTCCGGTTCTTCCGATCTCGAAAGATTTGAATCCTCAGAATGTACGCGGCTTCTCCTAGATCCTTCATATCAAATTGCTTTGCTAGCCAGACTTTAACCTCAGATAACTTACCCACGTCATTACCTATGACTAATATATCATCGACATACACTACCAGAAACACAACTTTGCCCTCGTGCACTAACTTGTAAACACAAGGCTCTAATATTCCATGACCTAGATGCTTGCTTTAATCCATAAATGGACTTAAGCAACTCACAAACCTTGGTCTCTTGACCTTCTTCCATGAAACCGTCTGGTTGAGCCATATAAATGCGCTCATCAAGATTGCCATTCAGAAAAGGCAGTCTTAACATCAATTTGCCAGATCTCATAGTCGAGAGCTGCAGCAATGGATAGAAGTATGCGGATGGATTTTTTTGTTAAGAGCGGTGTAATTCTACAAACACTGTTTCAGAAGTCTAATTGGTTGTGAGATTGGGTTTTTTTATTGCGTGATTGAAGTCTTCGCATGCGTTTGACATTGAAGCTGACCAAGCATCGAAACGTGTTTGAAGAGTGGAATTAAGAAGGGTCTCAAATTCAGGGGGAGTCAGTGTTTTTGTAATCATTTGTAGTAATAGTTTCTAAGGCATTGATCATATTTGTGGTGTTCATATAAGTCCTTGTTTGTACTATTGGGTACTTGATAGTGAAATCCTTTGCACTGACTGTGATCCCCAAAACGTAGGTGACGTTGCATCGAACTAGATAACCATATTGTGTATTTTTACTTTTATGTACTGTTCATTTTATCATCAATAATTTATGATAAAGCAAGTTGTCGAATATATTATTACTACATTGTGTGTGCATGTGTGACTCTTGTCTCTTACTCGAAACACTCGAAACAGAATTTTAGAACACTTAAAATAATCCCATATTGATTTTCGATCCGGACTAGACCATGTCTACTCTTTTACACTGTTCATGTAATTATATTTCTTTGGATATATTTATTTATATTTTATTTTCTGAAAAAATGAGTACCCTTTGTGTTTAAGTTAATTTTTTTAATTATTATCATCTATATTTGAAGTCAAATAATGATTGTGTGTTTCCAAGCCTTTTGTTTTTTTACATCTTCAAGCCGTATTCTTTTTTTTTTTTTTTTTTTTGATAGCTCATGCCGTATTCTTAGTAATACGTTATATTCAATGGAAAACTCTGTAATATTGGGACTAAGAATAATATTAAAGGGGCTCGTTTAAGGAGATTTTTAACCGCGGGATGCTAAAAAAGTAAAAGAGTTCTGCAAAGAGAAGACCCCTTATCTTTTTTTTTTCTTTTCTTTTTTTTTTCTTTTTTAACTTATCTGAATGATTATTACAAATAGAAATCTCTTCTCTTTCTTATTATTTTATTTGTTCTATATTTGGCGCTAGGTCAACATGGGAGATCTATAATCTTTCATATAAAACTCACGGCTAATTATAGCACATAGCTATATTCCAAATGAGCCATTTATCTGTTACACTATATGTATTTTTTAACATTTCTAAAATGTATAATAATAATATGTAACATTAAATCAATCAATCAAAGAACACAGAATCACTGATCCAGCGTGCATATATGTCTGGATATATTAATGGAGACTGTAATAATTGATCATATTTATGAGGTACATTTTCATTTATTTGTTTATATTTTCTCATGTATATTTACATATACATACAACATAGAAGTAAGAATTAATCATTGCATCAAAGTCCTCGATTTTCTTATTAACTCAAATATAAATAAACACTTATTTTCTCAAAAAAAAAATTAAATAAACACTTATTTTCTCAATATAATTTTGTGTAAATATATATCATATGCATCTTGAAGTTCTTGCTACCGGTGCACTTAATTGTGCAACCATTCTAGGATGACGGCGTTAGACTAGCCTTTATTTTGTAAGTATTTTCTTTGCGTTTGAGAATTTTATATTTTCTTTCACTCTATAAGAACCTGAAAGATAAATATAGCATAATCACGTAGCGTGGTGAGACATGAAAATATGCGGTCTCATTATGAATATGCTCATTAGCATGAACATAGATAAATCTTCTTGCGTCATATCAACATATTAACTAATTATCTATTTCGATGATTTTCTTTTTAAAATTTATTTAACACACGCAACGCTTATAATTGGTTCAATTTTGTAATTTTTTCAGTGTAAATAAAAAAAATTATTGTATGTAAATATGAGGCATTATTAGGAGATAACATGCAACGGACATAGAAACCGTTAATTATAAAAGTAGACAATTAATATCATTGTATTTCATTCATTTTAACCGGGTAGATTGACTCTATCGTTCACGTCGTCTTTCAACCCGTCGTCTTTCAACTCGTCGCCCTACCACATGTCACCTCATCACGGGACGAATGAATATAGATAACATCATTGTAACATATATATATATATATATATATATATATATATATATCCCTTTTAAGACATGTACTATCCTATCTTGATACATTTGACAAAACTACTCGATGAATGAAACACTGCCACGGCTGATGAGATGCCATGTGCATTCTCTGATTTTATATGCAATTGGGATATCTGTTACTATAAGCTTTTTACTTCAATTGAGCCAAAATAGCAGAAAAATAATACCGCTTTCATATTCCCTATCCTATTCAATTGGTTGAGTTATATTATATGGTAGCGATCAGCTAGAGACTCACTGAGCAATTATTACAAGCTACACCAAGTCAAGAATTGGACCATTTTTTTCTTTAATTCTTCCATAGCTACATATAGCTAATAGCATACAAATAAGTATAAGTAGGTATAGTGGCGAGTTAATTTGCATATATAATTAATACATCTAGCAATAATTATATTATATGTTGTGGATATGTACGTCTTAACTTTTCTATCTCCGCAGATGTTTAAGAGATCGTGAAAGGATTGGTCCAAAGCAGACACTAACTATGTGTTCGATAAGAATATCATTTATTGTCATTTTGATGACTTAATGGTTAATTAATTAATCTAGTACTTTTGAGTTGATTAGATTAGTAAAAAAAATGGACACGTCACATTCGATTTGAAAGCTTTACATAGTTTTGTTCTATTCCAGAGTCTGGAGATATTAAATACTTAATATGGAATTTATAATTAAAAAAAAAATACTTCAAATTAAACATCCCGTTTAACTATTACGATATTATCCTATATTGTAAAATTAAACCTACCTAATTTCGCTTCTATTTCTGCGGCCAGTTTTATAATACTTACGGCACCTCCTACTCATCTCTATTATAGAGTGGGGCGGATAACAAAGGCTTTGAATATGTAAAAACATGGTCAATTCAACTCTTTTTCTCGCTATCCTAGTAAGAAAATAAATGAATAGTAGAACTCCGAATATTTAGTTTTACTATTAAAAAAAGAGATTTGTAAACAAGTAGCCAGTTTAATAAGGTGAGATTAAATTAGTAGTCAAACTATTAATTTATTTAGGAAAATAGTCAAACACTGATTGAGTTCTCCAAAATGCCCTTTTTCCCAGTTTCACTTATTTCCCACGCTCTCTCGCCAAAACCCTCTCTCCGATCTTCTCTCTGATTCTCCGCTCTGACCGTCTGAGCCTCCGACGCCGCCGAAACTACCTCTCGCACGACAACAACCTCTGCATTGACGACGGCGAGGAGATTTACAGGTGGCTCGATCTGATTGGAGAGAGGGTCCGGGCGATGGGGTATTCGCCGGATTATTCTCAGGCGGCGATGGTGGACGAGGGAGGGGATAAGAAAGGGGAGTCTCTGAGAGTGCATAGTGACAGGATAGCGGTGGCTTTCGGGCTTATAAAATCGGCGACAGATTTCCGGCGGCGGAGGAGGGAGGAGATCGGCGACGCCGACCTGGAGCGGGCGGGGCTGTTGCCGCGGGAGCGCGATGGAGATAGTCCTCGGACTACTTCGTGCTTCAGGGCTGAGAAGAACCCTTGCTTCGTCTCCATTGGGAAACCAGTGAGAAAAGAAAGAGAGGCAGTGTGTGAACTGTGAAGTGAAGAAAAAGGCCTTTCTTTGAAGCGTTTTTGGTTGGTGTTATTCCCGGTGCCGGAGTCGAGCTCCGCGACGGCGATTGCGTCAAGATCGGCGAGGCGACCTCGATCTTGGCCAAATCTGAGACAGGTATGTTGTTTTTCAAATGGTAAATATTATTTACTATCGAACGGCGATTTGTAAATATTATTTACTATCAAGGTTATGATTTGGACAAATTGGAACGAGCCGACGAGTATGTGTAACATTACTGCAGTTATTTTTCATTTTGCATGTTTTACTATTAAAGATGAAGAGAAGAGATCACACTATAAACGACATTGACTTTCTCGCTTCAAGATGTTGGTTTTTTCAAATGGTAAATATTATTGACTATCGAACGGCGATTTGTAAATATTATTTACTATCGAACGGCGATTTGTAAATAATATTTACTTATCATTTTTATGAATAATCTAACCCAAAATCGTTCGGAGATGACGTCTAGGGTTCAGTTAATAATATTTACTTACAATTTAATGGTTAATCTAACACAAAATTGAGCGGGGATGAGGTCTAGGGTTTCAGTTTGGGTGTTTTATGAGATCGCAAAGAATTGTTAATAATATTAACTAACCAATTTACTTCGTCGGCGCCGAAAGTGGAGAGATTGAAGGATTTGAAATTACCAGAGATTGAAGGTTGAGATACTCACCATTTTTTCTTCGTCGGCTTCGGAAGTGGAGAGATCGTCGGTTTCGTGTTCGCGAATGAGGGTAAAAGAAATTCGTTTGGCGGAGAGGTTTGTTTCGAATGAGGGAATTGTGTTTTGCGCTCTATTATTTGAACTAAGGGTAATATAGGAATATTAAATTGTTTGGTAGTGGATTGGGCTACTTACTTAAATTTTGTGATAGTTGGGCTATAATTTTAATAGAGGGGGTCAATTTCGGCTAGATACCTAGCCGTCCCTTAAAAAAAGCTCTATTATAAAGTTAACATTTTATATTAGCTTCAATAAACATAATATACTCTCGGCTAGAATCTTAAAAAAAAGTTAATTACAACAATTTTTTAATTTATAACTTTTATTGGTATCATATTATAGCAAATTAATTTTCATACTCTTAAAAGTATTTATACATTATAATTAGAATTTATGGTATTAAAATTAACCATTAATCATTGATAATTAGTTTACGTAATTTTTTTTTGGAATGTGTAATGTATTCTAATTAAAATTGTATTTTATATTTTGTATATTTTGTGTTTAAATATATTGTATAATCTGTGATTATTTAAAAAAAAATTAGTAATATGTTGTTCACGTTTATTTGAAAGTCTATAAATTGAAATTCATATAAAAAACAATTAAAATACAATTATATAATATAAAATATATAAGTTAAATATATGTTGGCTAAAATATGATACGTCAAAAATTGATAAAATTATTAAAATAAAAAATAAAAAAAACAAAAGTTTTTTTATTAACAATAAAGTTTTTGGTCGATAATAAAACAATGTTCAATGTTCAATGGTGTATATAATAGAGTTTAGGTTTGAGATAGTGTGAATGCACAAAAATATTATTTAAATAAAGGAAGAACTTCAATAAATTAAACATCCCATATTAATATCTTATATGGCGAATTAGATAAATTAGAAGAATAATGATTATGGCCAGAACCGTGAGCCATAATTAAATTAAATGTGATGGCTCGACTGTTGGTGGTGAAAACCATGCCAGCCACAGCCTCGAAATCTAATCATGATCGTCATGATGAAGATCAAGTTGCGCAATGGCCCACCGAAAGATCGGACGCGCCAAAATCCTACACGTGTCAGCTCTTCATTACACCATAGACACGATATGACATACACATGCACTCACTCACACACACACACACAACACAAACGTCCACAAGGGCTTATATTATTGAGTGGGGAATCATTATCACTCTCACTTCCTCAATAACTAAAATAAAAAAATAATACATCTTTGGAAGAATAAGAAGAAGAAGAAGAAGAAGAACAAGTAGAAGAAGAAGAAAGAAACAAAGACAATCAGAAGAAGAAGAAAGAAGAACTTGTGGGAGAGACTATTTTCGATATATTATCATCATTATTATTATTATTATTGTGGTGGTGGTGGTGATAATGACGAGTAGTACTATGAGCGAGAGAGATTTGAACTTCAAAGAGACTGAGTTGTGCCTGGGTTTGCCTGGGGGTTCTCTCAAGTCTACAGGGAAGAGAGGCTTCTCTGAGACCGTCGATCTGAAGCTCAATCTTCATCATAACCAGTCTAAGGAAGAAAGTGAAGAAGAAGAAGAAGATCTGATCATCAATGAGAGCGTAACAGCCAAGAAGAACAACACAAACGCAACCAGCAACATCATCAACACTGTCGCTAACACCAACGACAAAACCACCAAAGATCCAGCAAAACCACCTGCCAAGTAATTAACCTTTTCTTCTTTCCTTTTTCTTTTTTTTTTCTTTCTTTGAACATATATTTATTTTAGTATTTATATTTATATTTTGTGTTCTTTGTAAACATAACATATCTGACACCTCCACTATAACACTGGAACAGGCCTTATCTCCTACACCAATAATTAATAAATTCAATATACTAGCTTTTACCATGAAACATACATTTAAGGAGGAAAAGAAAAATAAAATGCATGCGTAAACTAGTCTTTGCATATGAAATTAATTATATTCATAATTTAATTAGTTCATAAAAGCCATATTATTTCCTTTCCCTTTGATACTACACCTTCAGATCTTTCCCTTCAAACCTTAAAAAACAAAAAATTTAGTGCAATTAGTACAAAAATAGGGTTTCCTTTTTTTCCCTTAAAAAAATCGTTAGAGGTATTATCTTTATACAAAACTAACAAACTTTTTTTTTCCCCTATGTTCCAATATTGACAATAGAGCACAAGTTGTGGGTTGGCCACCAGTGAGATCTTACAGGAAGAACATAATGGCACAGAAGAGCAGCCCAAGCGAGCACGAAATCTCCGGTGGCTCTGAGAAGACAAGCTCCGGCGGTGGCGCCAGTGTTGCGGCGGCTTTTGTGAAGGTTTGCATGGACGGCGCGCCATATCTGCGAAAAGTTGACCTGAAGATGTACAAGAGCTACCAAGAGCTCTCTGATGCCCTTGCCAAGATGTTCAGCTCCTTTACCATGGGTATAATTAATATATTACATCATAATATTATACTACTTTTTATTAATTTTATACATAGGTTTTAATTTTTCATACTCTCTTCAAAAATTAATAATTAAAAGAGGTGTGAAATTTAAGGGGATATATTATGTTTGCGCCATGTTTTCATGAAGAATATTTCCGAAAACGGCCGGTTATAAAATAAAATTTAGGTTTATTTTAGATGTAAGAAACAGACAATAGTGTACTACAAGCAAGTCAAATTAGGAAGAAAAAGGTAAAATAAAACAAAATACGCTATGACAAGTTATGTAATTAGCTTAAAAACCACATGCTGGCTGAATTTATTATAGTTTTATTTTTGGATTCATGTATATGCGCATATATATATATATATATATATATATATATATATAGCTCCTCTTGTAGATCTTAAGACTATAATATATGCCAAATGTTTTAACAACTTTACAGCTTTGAATTAGAACAATTTCTTTGAGCATAATTAACCTGAAATCTCATAATAAAAATGTATTGTTTATTAATTGAAGGGAATTATGGGTCCCAAGGAATGATAGACTTCATGAATGAAAGGAAGCTAATGGATCTTCTGAACAGTTCTGAGTATGTTCCGACCTATGAAGACAAGGACGGGGATTGGATGCTCGTCGGCGATGTTCCATGGGAGTGAGTTTTTCCTGCTTTTTATAAAACCCTAATATATATATATATACACACACACATATAAATATGTGTGTGTGTGTGTGTGTGTGTGTGTGTGTGTGTGTTTGTTTGTGTGTATGCGCTGCTGAATTTAGCAAATATATGCAGCTGATGAAACCTATTTCAGTTCAAATTAATCCATCATCACACTAATTAGTTACCTCGGCTCATTAATATGTATGTAGGATGTTTGTTAACTCATGCAAGCGCTTGCGAATAATGAAGGGATCA
Source organism: Urtica dioica subsp. dioica (assembly GCF_054948205.1). Taxonomy (NCBI): domain Eukaryota; kingdom Viridiplantae; phylum Streptophyta; class Magnoliopsida; order Rosales; family Urticaceae; genus Urtica; species Urtica dioica. The sequence continues at coordinate 8,996,966 of NC_142761.1, forward strand.
GAAGCAATTGGTCTTGGTATGTTATATATATATATATATATATATATATATATATATATATATATATATATATATATATATATTGAATTTCATACTATTTCTCTAAGGAAAAATTATGGTTATATTTTGGGACTAGCAAATTAACTTTGGCTGGTATATTACTTGATGGTGATTTCAGCTCCGAGAGCCATGGAGAAATGCAAGAGCAGAAGCTGAACGATACAATTTCATTATAAAAACATGTCGCCATAAGGAAGTTGTTTGTGCAAGGACAAATGGATCGGCTTACTCTGTGGACGTGTCTGTACTATTGGATCGTATATAGATATCAAAGATCTACTATTGGATATTTGTAATATTATTGGGACAACGAAGCAATAAACTTCAGCTATTGTCTGGCTTGTTTATTACTACTACGCCTTGGTGCTGAACAATTTCACGTTTTGTTTTTCCGTTTTTTTTTTTTTTTTTTTAATATTCTCTTCTCTGATTGTTCAAGTCCTTGCTATCATATCATAGCTGTTTCTGTGTGTATTTTGTTCTTTTAATTTTTATTAATGTACTCTTTTCTTTTTTTTCTTCCTTCCTCTGTGGAAAAGATTCTTCATGTCATTAACTTTAATTATCTATTGTATATAAGTTCATGTATATATATATACATGTTTGTGATTGATTAGAATTATTGTACTGGCATTATTTTTAGTTGAGAATTAATAATGGTGTATTCATAAAACTTGAGATGACCCAAAGTTATGCAAGAGGGAACAAAGCCATGTGAATGTTTGATGGGGCTCTCATTTATGTCCATTTAATTAATCCTTCTTTGTTTATTTGACATTCATTGGGACAATACATATAATTAATCAACATGCGTCTACGTATGTAATACATACATGTTTCTATTCAAACATCAGTTAATGCGACTATTATTTTTATTATATATATATAATGCGAGTGAAAGTGTATATGTGCTTTGACCGGTGTGTAATTGTGGCTGAAATTCTTTTTTTCTTTAATGCTGTATTATATATCTTGTAACTTTTTTTTTTTTGAAACTGTATATCTTGTAACATTTGCATCATTGCATGTGTATCTGCGTTTGAGGCTTTTAGTTTTCTTATATATATATATATATATATATATATATATATCGTGTGTGATTCTTGGGATCGATTAAATATATTCTTGGATCAATACGATTTTTTCACCTTCTCACTCTCCATCAAATATTAGTATTTAAGATTTCTTGGATCTGAAAAATCTGACAGTTTGGCAGACTGAGTCTAAAAGCTTTGATGAGAAAATAAGTAGGGTTTGACAAGTTGGCGTACTAGTACTAGTAGAATAACTATGATCGAACAAAATCATAATAGAGGCTATATATATATATATATATATATATATATATATATATATAATAAAAGGGTCTGAATATATTATAATAAGGCCTGATTAACTAAAAGAAATACAACTCTGAGTTGGGCATGGCAGAGTTAATATCGACAGAAAGTGCATGGAATCCTGATGTATACACATGATATCGCTCATGGTTTTGAATATTCATATACATAATATAATTCCATTTCCCCTTAAAAAAATATTCCATTTTTAATCATGAGCAGGGATAAAGTTTACACCTACGTTCATTCCTGGATGGCTCTAGCTGCTACTATGTAGCTTCTTATATATTTTATAGAAAAACTGAATACATTGTTTATAAGCTTGTGTCCTTTTTTATTTATAATAATTGAAAACCAAAAGCCTCGATTCAACTTATTCCTTCCCTTATATTGCATTAAAAATTTGTTACTCTACTTTATTCCTCTAGAAGATAGTTGATTTTTTTTTTTTTTTTTTTTTGTATAGATATTTCCTTACATTCTACAAAAGCATGTGAACACAAATTATAATGATAACTTTATAAGACACATACAAAAAACAAACTTACTAGAATTTTTACATTTGTTGGGGTATGTTAGAAACCGGTAGAATATGAAAGACAAGAATACAAAGATGTACGTTAGAAATACCATACAGAAAAAATACGGACAAACTGAGATTTTTTTTTCTTTTTTTGAGAAATAGACATTTATTACATGAAAATCTAGGTTAATTACAGACTCTGTCGAGAGAGGAATTTTCTCCAACCAAGTGAGTTTATCATCTATGAAAAGAGTTAAAGTTGTTAAAACTGTAGGCTGCGATATTCGCTATTGTATAGATTTGAGACAACTCTACTCCTAAAAATTAAACAATAAATTAGATACATCCGACAAAATAGAACCAAACTTGTTTCTAAAAATAGAGCGCTTCACAAGAGCTTGGACCACCGTCTTAACATTTGACTCCACTAAGTGGAAAGGCAATTTCACATCCAAAGCCCAAGATAGACCAAGGCGAAGAGCAAGAGCCTCGAATCGCACAAGTATAACCGGGGAGGGAAAAAGCCTATTCGGCGAAAAGAGAAAGAGCATCAAAAAGTTGGTTTTGATTTGCACGTATATAACCGAGGAGAAAAAAAAGTGCCAAAAGTAAAGTGTTAAATATCATCGGTGCAATTCGAATTATATTTCACATTTATCGTCTTTCCAACAAAGCCTATTCAAATTACCAAATCTCAAACAGTAATATAACCCAAGACATTTCTTGCAGGCTGAACCCAATAAATAGCAGGGGGTTAAGTTATTCCCGGGATTATTATTGTCGTTAGCTGAGCCGGAAAAATCGGGGATGTCTGTCGATTGCAAAGATCCCGGAGACATTTGAAGGACTAGCAGAGAAGAAGATTTTGTTGATGCAATCATGTTGAGACATGAGATATGCGCATTCTTAATCTGATCCATGGTACTCGGCGAGGCAGTCCGGACGAGCCAAGGATGGAGATAGATGCGCGCATTCTGAAACTTTGACTAAAATCTAAAAAGGAACTAGAGAATGGCTAGTTGCAACAAATTCTTATTATTCTTATGGTGTTGAACCATATTTTACAACAAGTGGAATATCCTACGAAAATACTTATATTTTGCTCTCATTATCTATTTATTATATTTCAAATTAGCTATCTATGAAAGTAATTGTAACATATCATGGAATACGGTGTAAATTGAAAATCATATGCAACTAATCTTTTTTTTTTCTAAGCTTCAAAAAAATATGTATTATATTTCTAAAATTTAAGCAATATTCAAAATTCATAAGTGTAACTATTAGAGCAGCTCCAACGCTGGCATCTTTACGCTGATGTGGAGAGATCTTTAGGAAAATCTTATTGCTCAAAGCGTTGTGGGCAAGGCTAGTGGTAAAGCAAATATGGCATCGGTGCCCTTGCCTGGCACCGATGCCCACATCTTTTTAAAAAAATATATATGTAATCAATTAAAAATAACTAATAAATTAGTATTAATCCTCTTCTATTCAACTACCCCCAATTAATTTTATCTACCATTCAACTACCAATTTTATCATATTCCCATTTTTTTAAAACACATTCTCAATTTTAGAAAATGGTTATTCATTAATTTACAAGTAACAACTACATTTAACTATTCCATGTTCTCAACAATTTTACCATATTCCTAATTTTATGGGAATTCAATTTTTTTCCTCTATAAATAAGCACCGTGCTATTCATAATCTCCAAACCAAAATCAAAGTTTTCTCAAGTTTCTCTGTTCCCCACTATGGATTCCCATAATTCTCCCAATTTACCACATCCTCATAATTCTCTATCTACAAACTTCCAAAATCTAAATTCTTCGTAACCTCAATTCTCTACCTCTAACCCTTACTTGAATTTTTGCTCCACGCCACAACTCAAATCGTCATACTCTCAAAATACTTACGAAACTATGAGTTTAGACGATATCATAGTAGCAGAATGTACTGAGGAAATCGATGAAATATACTACAACAACATGATTGGTGGAGGTAGCTTACACAATCAACAAAAGAACAGAGCTCACCTGGATAAACGTCGTGAAGAAGGACATCAACGTGTGTCCAAAAAATTACTTTTCCGATAAACTGGTGTATACAGAAGATCAATTTCGGAGAAGATTTCGAATGCGTAGACACGTATTTGAACGCATAGTGCATGCCCTTGGTATTCACTCAAATTATTTTAAGATGAGGAATGATGCGATAGGGAGAAAAGGACTTTCACCGCTACAGAAAGGCACTACAGCTATACGAATGTTAGCTTATGCCGCAGATTATGTTGACGAATATGTTTGAATTGGTGAAAGTACTACTATCGAATGCCTGGTCAATTATGTTCGGGGAGTGAATGAGATATTCATTGACGAATGTCTGGGAAGGCCAAATGCCGATGACGTTCGCCGCTTGCTTCAAATGGGGGAGTCGCGTGGATTTCCTAGCGTGTTGGGAAGCATTGATTGCATGCATTGGGAATGAAAAAAGTGTAAAGTTGCATGAAAAGGTCAACTTACACGAGGTGGTTATGGTACTTCAACGATCATTCTCGAAGCAGTCGCATCATCGGATCTTTTGATTTGGCATGCATTTTTTTTTGTGTGCCAGGATCCAGTAATGATCTCAACGTGTTGAATCAATGGTTACTGTCTCCAGATGATATATATCCAGAGTGGGGTACGTTTGTTAAAATTGTCTCATTGCCTCTAGGAGAGAAGAGGCAAGTATTTGTGCGATGTCAAGAAGCAGTCCAGAAAGATGTGGAGCGAGCGTTTGGAGTACTTCAATCCCGATTTGCCAGTATATGAGGACCATCATGTTTTTGGAAAAGATATGTTCTTAAAGATATTAAGTATGCATGCATCATATTGCACAATATTATTGTTGAAGATGAACGAGATACATATGAAGGCGTGCTTAATCTGAATTATGACGAAAGTTTTGCCAACACCCTAACACTTGAAGTATCACATAGACCTATTTCGGATTTCCAAACGATGCTTGAGAGAAATGCGAAAATTCACGATAGAGGCATGCATCGCAATCTCCAAACACACTTGGTAGACCATATATGGACTCGATTTGGAGAAGATTTTCATTAGAAATTGTTCATTTACTCCTTTTATGTAATCTTATGAGAATTTTATTTTATAAATGTTGTTTATTTTAATTAAAAAAAGTATTATCGGATGAATTTTCATGCTTTCTCAACATTCGATTTTATAAATTAATTATATAATATAATGTTAAATGTTTAATTATTTATCATGTAAGAGGTGTGGAACCTAATCGGCATTGATGTGACAGCTGAAGACCTTACGACGATGATTTACGAATCGACCTACGCTCGAGTCGACATGGGGTTTGGAAACGGAGTGGTAAACTCCATTCCCGAGGGTCGTAAGGAGCAGAGCTCCTTGGACGAAAATTATATTGTAAGGGTTATTAGTTTAGGGTATTTTGAGAATTTCAAGCCCTTCTGTTAGCCCTAATGTGTTTCCTATACCCTATGCACTGATGTTCTTTGCAGAGCGCAAGAGAGTTGTAAACACATTTTCTCTCTATTTGGGTTTTTTAGTGAGAATCTGTAGCGGTAAAGTGGACGTAACTTTCGCATTGAAAGTGAACTACTATAAATCTGTGTGTGCTAATTTTTTTTCTTTGCGATTTCGTTTTTTGATTTTAGGTAGAATTGGTGTGTCGAATCCTAACATATCATATAAATATAAATAAATAAAAGTTATAGAAAATTAAAAAGAAAATATGGAGGTCAACTTTTATAAATTTGTTGCATTGGAGTAATTTTGTTAGAAATTGTCAACTTAATAATGTAAAAGAGAGATATAATTAAATATTATTATTTTTGTGACTCTTAGTATTGGAGTTGCTCTTAGAGAACCAAAGTTCTAAACATGAAGTTTTAGAGCTTTACACCCACCAGTGGTAGCCAAATTCCTTCTGATATATTTGTTTTTGCATATAAAAACGAGGGTACAATCTTAACAGGTTATGCTAATTGCTAAATTATAGTTGAAAAAAAAAAAAATTTGAGGAGCTTCTTATTTTATAAAACAGGTGATGTATAATTATAAAGTCGTCAAGTGGTTTTTGGTACACATACACAATCTCACTTCTAAATAACCAAAACCCTGATTACAAATAAATTTCAACTTGAAGAGCAAATAATTATTTCTTCAGAGAGACCGAGACATCTCACGTCACAGTCACTCCAAATTCCTACACCTACCAATTCTGTTCAAATCTCAGTGATATTAAAAAGCGAAAATGGAAACGACATAAACTACAATAAAAAGGCCAGTACAGTCCACTGAATCGGTACCTCGAGTCCAGAGCCATTTCTCAGTGATATTATCCTCATTTGTTTTAGCCTGTGAATTGTCGTCCTAAGTGAATTATTACGACATGCCACAATGAAAAAGCTGAGCCCCCCTCATATGCTTCAGCTTTTATTTCTTTTATAGCCCAAAAATATACTGTTAAACGAAGATCGATGTGTCACGGTTCTAATAATTTGGGTAATAACTAAAAGGCATAGATTTGGCAGCTTTTTTTTTTTTTTTTTTTTTTTTTTTAGGGCAACTTTATTTGCTTACACTTCTTCATGGGAACTGTTAGACTGAAAAGAGGTCAGCGACATCAATAGTGTGTAAAACCATGAATGTAAAGCCAATGCATCAATGAAGTTAGTTGAGTTTGACGGTCAAAAGCTTATATTTTTTGAAGTACAGACTATTTCTCATCTCAAACTGAAATTTTTCTCTTTGAAGATCCTGTGATGAGTATTTTAACTCAGCAAAATACCATCTTGGGCCGAATAAATAATACAATTATCCGATGACTGCATAAAACAAATTTAAACCCGGATTAATGCCAATACATCAAAGCTTGCGCATAAAGCACAGTTTAAAAGCAAAAAACCACTAGTGGAGTCTATCAGTATAATCCTCTTTTCCCTGCTAAAGAGATTCATTTAGCAATACCAATGAAAAACGACAAATATAACTACACATCTTGGTTAGCGCACAGAAAAATCTTGTCAGCGCACGTCGGAATGGGCTTCTGAAACTAGGCTGTCTATAAAACCTGTTGCCTTTGGGGATTTTGTGGAAGCCCAAAGTGTAAAGGATCTATGTTCTGGAGAGTTGGAACAGTTTTTAGGCCTCAATCATTTCTATGCATTATTTGATGTCACTTCTCTGCATTCTTTCATTCGTTGACGAGAAAGCAACATATCTTGAAACATTTATATTATTTGGTGCAGTTTCAGACAGTCTTAGTATGGAAGATGCTAATAACCCAGCCACATAGAAACACTGCACCCTTCAGATTAAATGAGCAGTTTAGTCATCTTGACAGAAGAGGAGATGAATAATTCAAAAAGAAAAGAAAAACAGTATGATGACAAATTAGCCCATAAAGTATATTTCCCCCGAAAACATCAAATCATGTTTCATAACATAGCCCTCTCCTAAGTTTTACTTCTAGTTCTATCTCTAAAGGGATCTAAAATATTTCCCCCGAAAACATCAAATCATGTTTCATAACATAGGCCTCTCCTAAGTTTTACTTCTAGTTCTATCTCTAAAGGGTTCTAAAATCGAAAGTGCGCAGATATTTTATTCTTAATCTCTCCTAAAACAGGATGTACTCGGCGATATAATTTTTTTTTCTTACGCACATTGTTAAACTGTTAATCTAATCTATTACACTCTGCAGAACAAGAAATTGTGTGTAAAGCTAAAAACACGTATGTGAACAAGTATACTACAAATGTAAGAAATACATATTACCATGTCATTTTGCCGGTATATGATTTTGGGCTTCTGCGAAGAAGTCTTTAGCATTACGTGCTACCTCTGCTTCAAGTACTGCTTCCAACAAAATGTCTGATCCGCTTGCATTATCTGTATTATACCATGTTATGAAACAAATTTAATTTAGATGACCAAGCTATTAGAAATGATTTACTTTAAGAAAAGTACTTGTAACGTATGCCAGAAATGACGATTTGCAACAAAAGTTCAAGTCAATCATTACTTTTCACAAAATACAGTTCACCAAGATATGGAGTTGATACAATAGTGTTATCAACTAGATTTTGAGAAGACATTAGGCCATTAAACTAGAGGTTAACATTAGTATTATTAAATGTGTTGACCTATAAATATGAGCTGAGAATAAATAAAAAAAAAAAGGAGGAACTTATTTGGGTTTTAGACTTAGCCTTTTGGAGAGTTCCGGGTGTCTCGAATACCCGGGTCTATCTTGTTTTTTTCTTTACTGTTCATGAAATTTGAAAGTTCCTATCAGATACCTACAGCAATCTATAATTTCGTTACAACAATGTATGATATATTCATACGAAAGGGGTGCAAGATAAGTGGTATAACAGGGATTGAATTCAGATGATCAAATATGTATGCCCTTCATACTTGTCAGCTGTCCTAAACATTTTCAGAATCATTAACCAAAATTAATTTATGCCTTGGAAACATAATAGTAAAGAAGGAAAATATAGCAAATGTTAGTAGTTTGTACAATGAGAATAATGCCACAAATCAAAACCAAGGCTCAATCAAATTGCAATACTATTTGCACAATGTTACGATAAAAAAGTGGAAACATCCTCAAACTAACCATTCACTTTGAATGATTTGAACTAAGCAATGGTAAAAAAGAGAAGTTTGAAACTGAGTATCATATCACAACTAAGTGAAAACTTGAAAAGAAAGAAATCTCACACATATAAAAATATGTTTAGCCCCAACCAAGCACTAGATTGAAATCGGCAGTACAATCTACATTAATCAAAATATATAAATAAATAAATAACATTATTAACTGATAAATCTGAACTTAAATTACCCTTGCGATTTGGTAACATCTTAGCAGTTTCGGCTGAGACCGGGAGGACCGCGAAAAGACCAGACTCGTCATCAAGCCCCAACTTTTCCACATTTTTCTTTAAGGAAGCGGCCTTTAGAGCCTCAACTTCAGCCAATTTCTCATATGAAGTTGCTTGGGCGTGCAAATCGACCGGCCCCGAAGTTCTGAATCCATTATTCTAAACGGGAAAAAATTAAACGTGATGAGTGACTTAACAATAACACCCTTTTCATCATACAAAAAAAATTTGACAAAACAGATTTGAGATGGATTTTCGATTTTTAGAACCTTCACAATTTTCTCAATCCGCTTCTTCAGCTCTTCTTCCCCGGCGAGCTTCTCCGACACAATCCCATCATTTCCTATCAAACACTAACATATGTCAACATTGCCAAACACACACACGAGAATGGCTTAAAGGCAGAGTAAGAAAAAAAAAATCACCAGAATCAGATGGAGGACTGGTCTGAGTTTGATTCTCCATGAAACCTCTTGTCATCGGACCGGGATTTATCAGCGACAGACCTCGAATTTCGTATCGGATCGCGTCTAACTTTGTCATCGTGTCTTGAAGCTCTTTGTGAACCTGAGTCAAGAAACTGCATTTCAAAACCTAACCGATGGAACAAACACTCTCAATTCAATTCAATTGATATCAGATTCTCTCACCTGACGAGCTTGAGATTGTTGCATCACATTGTCGAACTGTCCGCGAGCCAATTGTACATAACCCACTGCTCGACCAGCCATTCTACCAGCTGTTCTTGCGATTCTCGGAAGATCCTTCGGCCCTAAAAAAAAAAAAAAAAATTAAACACAAGTTTGACACTTGAGAGAGAGAGAGAGAGAGAGAGAGATTACCGATGACAGCAGCGGTGACTCCGATCAGAAGGAGGATTTCTCCGTACGAGAATCCAAGCATTTTTCAACCTCCTTTCGGTGCAAATTCTGAAACATTGAAGAAAAATAAGAATATCATCATCATCATCACCAACTACAAAAACAAAGAAAATCTACAAAAAGACCAATTTAATACCTGGTTCGCGGCAAAGAGAACTGTCGAGCTCCGTTATGAAAGGTTACAGACGGTCTTCTTCAGCATCGCCGTATCAGAGTCAGGGAAGCCGAACTCCAGTATAAATCGAAAGGAGAGAGAGAGATGGTCGGCGCCGGCGACTTGGGAGTAGGAGCGAGGATCGGCAGCGAGTTTTCTGTGTGTCTATGGAGGTTTGAACCGCATGTCGTATATAGTAATTCTAAAATAAAAAACGACATGTGTTGAGAAATGAGGACACAGAATAATAAAAACTTGTCGTTCCCATATTGAAGAAATTTCATAAAGTACACCTAAATGGGTACAAAATATCATTATTAGAACACGTTTATTAAAAATATCCAAAACTAAACCTTTTGCTCTACAATGGAAAAAAAAATACCCTTAAAACAATAAAAACACAAAAATTTCAGAAAAAACAAAAAAAAAAAAAGTAAAAACAGTCGCTCATATTCTCTCCCTCTCTCAATTCCCTCCTCCATTATTCCGACCGATTACGACGCCGAACGACCGGTTGCGACCAAGTACGACGTATTGCGACCTCTTTCGATGGAAACCGGTGGACAAGGCTTGAACTCCGGCGGTGGTGGTGGTCCAAGAGCTTGCGGGTCTCAATCCAAGAAAAAGGTAAGTTTTTTTCTTCGATTCTCTTGTTAAATCTAGTATTTAATAGTTAGAAATGTGTTTATGATAGATATATATATAAATAAGATTTAGGGCCATTTGGATTGATTTGGATTGATTTTGAAAAGTTAGGGTTTTAAAATTTTCCCGGAATTTGCGATGAACTTCAAGCATTTGCGACCGGTTGCGATGAAATGCATACCAAATTGCGACCGGTTGCGACCAATTGCGACCGTTTGCGATATTTATAATTTTTTTAAAAAAATTATATTTTGCGACCAAGTGTGACGATTTGCGACCAATTGCGACGGTTTGCGACCAACTGTGATGCTTTGCGACCAATTGCGACCGAAAATGATTTTTTGACTATTTTTTTTTTGTCTTTTGTAGGATCATTTGAAATACTTTTATGAAGTGGATTTCCCGGCTCGGGTCTCGTATCTTGGGTCCACATCATTGAAGAAAGTGTATGAGAGATTTTTCAAGTTGGAGATTTTGGATAGAGTTATCGTGACTCCGTTTGAGCAATTTTTTACGAAAGATCAAGTCGAGTTACAATACTCGGGCGTGCTTATACATAATTTGCTTCAGAGGAGGATTGAGCCCACTGCACGGGGAGAGATACACTTCGGAATAGGTTCTCAAAGAGTGAGATTTGGACGCCTTGAATACGCTTTAGTAAGCGGTTTCACGTATGAAGATGGTCCGAGTTTGACAGAACAACAAGAGTGCAAGAGCGACAGATTGATCACTGAGTACCTAAACGGCAGAGACAATTGCAAGTTGAGTGCGTTAATAAACGCGTTTAATGTTGTGCGAATGTGGATGATGCTTTTAAACTTGGCCTCTTAGTCTTCGTCTACAGGTACTTGCTTGGGCAAGTGACCAACGTCGCAATCGATGAAAGATTTAGGAAGTTTTTGCGTATCGTTGAAGACTTGCCGTTCTTCTACACATTGCCGTGGGGAAATATCACGTGGTCCGTACTTTGTACTGAACTCTCGGTGGACTTGGGGCATATTCACGAGAAGTTGAAGAAGAAGCCAGATGTGGATGAGAAAGAAGCAAAGTACACATTACGCAGCAATATTCAAATGGTTTAATACTGGACGTACGAGGCAATTCCGGATGTTGGAATTAAATTTGCTACAAACCACGACAGAGCAATGCCGAGAATGCATTCTTGGACCAGTAGCCTAATCATTACGGCGAAGGAATTGTTACCAATTCTCAGGAAAAAAAAAACGGTAATTTCTATTACTTTTAACTTTATTCAACTTTTAAAATCGGTAAAGCTTAAAAACATGTTTTGTTTTTGTAGACCGGAGTTTTACCGATATTGAGACCACGAGTTGGAGAGAAAGATTTTTTTGAGAATCTAGAGACGCAAACAAAGAAATGTCTATATCCGGTAGACATTGAGGGAGAAGCCGTGAAGGAGCTGGAAAATCTCGATGATGAGATTGATTTAGTAGCGTCAGTCGACGACAACAATGATGAAGAATACGATCCAAACGAACCACATGTTTCTCCTACTCATCGTCCTGGAGTTTCTCGTCGACAAGCTCTGCCTCCACAAGCTCCTGCTCCTGTACCAGCAGATGATCCCGACGCTCCAGTCATTATTAAACGCGCGATGTGGGACGAAATGATCCAGTGTCAATACATGCAAATGCGAATGCATGCCACGAACAGGAGACGCCTTGAGAGAATGAGGCGGGATCATGGATAATTTTATTTTTAATATATTTGTTATGTCTAACAACGTAATTCTTTGAACTTTTTTTTAATGTATTGAATTTTTTGTTATTTGAACTTGCAGATAGCCATGTGTCATAGGCTTAACATTATTTTCCATGACGTGACGGGTTTACCTCCCGGTGACGTACCCACTACACAGGCTCATGGCGAACAGAAGAAGCCATGACCGCCACCCGAAAAGCGAACCGCGTCAAAGCGGTCACCTTCTTCTTCGAGGCGATCACCTACTTCTTTGAGGCGGTCACCTTCTTCGCCGAGGCACTCAACTTCTTCGCTGAGGCACTCACCTACTACACAGGGGTCCCGTTCAAAGAGGCCAGCTTCAGACGACATCCCAGATAAACAGAAGTCGCTTCTAAAACCAGCTATGGACGCCGATAATGACTGGTTCAAGAAGCCGATGGAACCAGCGGAGTGGCTCGATGATTCGGTACGTTTTCGTTATACTAAAATTTTAATATGTTTGTCATATTATATTCCTCTTTAATTAGCTATGTTAACGTGTTACAGCATCTTGATGCTATTACGCACGTGATTCGGAGACGCCAACTAGAGCTCGACGATTACCGACAGGAAGTTCGCGTCATGAGTACAAGATGGGGCAGCTCTGTTATCTCAAGCTTTCTTAAAGAAGAAGAGAACAAAAAAGAAGGCATAAGGCTAGGCCAGAATCCCGAGCCAGTGAAGTGGAACCGTAATCTTGTGTTTAGGGAGATACAAGGACACAGAGGCAATAAAATATTGCCATGGAAGTCCGCAAAAGAGATAGGGTTCGTGGCCAACTTCAAAAACATCCATTGGATCACATTCCTCATTAACTTAGACGACTGGTATATCACCGTATCCGACTGCCAGAGAGAACTGGTCAGGAATCCAGAACGCGCGCCACTATTCCAAGAGCTGATGGAGGTGCGTATGAATATAACTTTTGTTTTGTTTCATTTAATATAGTAGTTTCATTTCTTAATTTTAATACTTTTGCAGAATTGGTGTCGAGCTATACCTCGGGCGATGGTCTTGAGTGGGGCATATGCTAGACATGAGAAGGCGTATTCTAATTTAGAGACTGGGGAGCCAACTCTGCCTCCATTGGAGTGGCGCATTGACGAAGAAGCCCCGCAGTGTTGTTGGAATTGATCTAGGGTTTAAGAAAAAGTTTAACGCTTCGGGTAAGCGGAGGAATTTTAAAAATTTTCTTTTGACAAGTAAAACGATTTTACTAACCTAGACAAAGAGCAAATACACGTAAATAAAAACTATTATGAGCATAATAAATTTACTAACTTTTTTAGAAGTTTGAACGTTGAGAAGCTTTTGGAAAGTTGCAACGTTCGTCTCCCCTCGCAGCACGTCTCTCTTTTTTCCTCGCCAACTCGAGCAACCACGAAAGTTTCTATCACTATAATCACTCGAGAGAAAAGGAATTAGTGAGTTGTCACTTTTAAACACGACGACTCAAGAACAAGTCTTATAGTCGAAGAGCTAAAAACGCTAGGTCAAATGAGGACCTAGGTGCCAAAACAAAAACGAAAAGAACTTAGAGAGAGAGAGAGAGAGAGAGGATGGGCTGCCAAGCTAGAGAGAGAAGCTCTCAATCTCTAAAACTTGGAATGAATGAACAATGAGAATGAGGCCTCTATTTATAGGGGATAGATTACCTTCATAAAAGTAGTTTCCTCTTTTGTACAATATCACATACTCATGAGCAAATATTGCCCCTATCCCCTTTAATTCACACGGCCATCTCTATGCTTCTAGAAGTAAATTTGTTTCCTCTTTTTGCTTGCCTTGGCCGCCCAAATACATTCCTCAATTAGGAAATTTGTTTCCTCTTTTTCTTTTGGCAAGTATCTACATACATTAATGCACAAAATAAACTCTCTTTCACACCATGGCATGAACGAAATTCAGCCTCCTTTTCCTAGGGTTGGACGTGCAAGGCTTCTAGAATGGGTTTCTAGATTTTTCTTCACTTGTTCATGACACACATAAGAAAAGCCCATTAAGAATTTTCAAGTAAAATTCCATGAAATGAACTTAATCCTCAAGGCCCAATAAACTCTTCATGGCCGAGTGTTTTAAGTTTCATTTGTCATCATATGATAATGTCAAAAAATTTATTGACATTCATTTCGTCCTATGTCTAAAAAGACAAAAATACCCTTTAGACAATTTTCGTAAAACTTGTCTCGTTCTTGTTTTGACTTAGCTTCTAGTTTAACTATTCCTACTCAATATGATTTGTGACAATGACCTCACGGATCCAAATGAACAAAGCTTGAGCTAAAAACTTGGACTCAAAGCTTATGACTTCGAGGTTCCTTTGAGTTAGCGACAACCCCACTATTATCAAATAAAGGGTCATGGGCTCGTCGACGTTTGGAACAACTTCCAAATACTTAAGGAATTTTCTAAGCCATACAGCCTCTTTGGATGCTTCAAAAGCAGCCACATATTATGCTTCCATTATGGAGTCAGCAATGCAAGATTGCTTAATACTCCTCCACACAACTGCACCACCATTAAGGATGAACACATATCCCGAAGTGAATTTCCTGGAATCCTTATCCGCTTGAAAATCGGAGTCGGTATATCCCGTCTTAGTCAGGTCAGTACCTGAATATGTAAGCATCAACTTCCTAGTTCTTCGAAGATACTTGAGAACATGCTTAATAGAAATCTAGTGCTCGGGTCCAGGGTTAGATTGGAAACGGCTAACTACGCCAACAGCGAAACAGATGTCAGGTCTAGTGCAAAGCATAGCACACATGAGGTTTCCTACGACAGAGGCGTAAGGAATTTTCCTCATGTCTTCAATCTCTTGTGCAGTCTTGGGAGACTGGTCCTTAGAGAGTAAGACTCCATGCCTAAAGGGCGTTTGGCCCTTCTTGGGGTCTTGCATCGAGAAGCGATCCTTCACCTTATCAATATAAGATGCTTGAGAGAGCGACAGAGTCCGGTTCTTCCTATCTCGAAAGATTTGGATCTCCAGAATGTATGCGGCTTCTCCTAGATCCTTCATATCGAATTTGCTTTGCCAGTAAGACCTTAACCTCAAATAATTTACCCACACCGTTACCTATGAGTAATATATTATCGACATGTAGCACCAGGAACACAAATTTACCTTCGTGCATTAACTTGTAAACGCACGGCTCATCTATTGACTGCTCAAAGCCGAAGCTCTTTACAGTTTCATCGAATCTAATATTCCATGACCTAGATGCTTGCTTTAATCCATAAATGGACTTAAGCAACTCACAAACCTTGGTCTCTTGACATTTTTCCATGAAACCGTCTGGTTGAGCCATATAAATGCGCTCGTCAAGATTGCCATTCAGGAAGGCCGTCTTGACATCCATTTGCCAGATCTCATAGTCGAGAGCTGCAGCTATGGATGAGAGTATGCGGATGGATTTAAGCATCGCGACTGGCGAGAAGGTTTCTTCATAGTCAATCCCTTCTTGTGGGGTATAACCCTTAGCCACAAGTCGTGCTTTGAACGTCTCGACGTTCCCATCCGGACCATTTTTCTTCTTGTATATCCACTTACAACCTACTGGTGTAATCCCTTCAGGAAGGTCTACAAGTATCCAGACTTTGTTGACATACATCGAGTGCATTTCAACTTTCATGGCGTCAAGCCAAAGGTTTGATTTAGAACAAGCCATTGCTTGGCTATAGGAAACAGGGTCATCCATGTCAGAAACGGCTACGAGAGAGTCTCCATAGGACATGTACCTGTCAGGCTTTTGAGTAGCCCTCCCACTAAGTCGAAGTACTACTTGACAAGATTCTGATGAGTTAGGTTGTGCTTCAGTTGGGGTAAGAACAGTTCTTACAGATGAGGTAGAAGCTTCTTCACCCATCTTTTCTTCAAGCACAATTTTGCTTCTAGGTTTTTCATCTTTCATAAAGTCCTCCTCATGGAAACGAGCATTCGTGCTAACGAAAGTCTTATCGTCCTCGGGATTATAGAAAATGAAACCTTTGGTTTCCTTTGGATATCCGACGAACAGACACAATTCTGACCTACTAGCCAACTAGCTAGTCTTTTGCCTCAGCACGTATGCAGGGCAACCCCAAATTTTGATGCGGCCAAGATTTACTTTACAGCCAGTCCATCGTTCATAAGGAGTACCAGGAACCGTTTTGGACGGAACTAGGTTCAGAATGTAAGCGGCTGTTTCGAGGGCATATCCCCAAAAGGAAAAAGGGAGTGATGAGTAACTCATCATTGATCTAACCATCTCCATAAGAGTTCGGTTTCTTCTCTCTGACACTCTGTTTTGTTGAGGTGAGCCAGGTGCAGTAAGCTGAGAAGCAATACCTTCTTCTTTAAGAAATTCATCGAACTCTGCAGACATATACTCACCACCTCGATCGGATCGAATGGTTTCGATCACTTTGTCAGTTTGCTTTTCCACTAAAGCCCTAAAGACCTTAAATATGTTAAAGGTCTTGGATTTGTGTTTGGGCAAATAGACAAAACTATATCTTGAGTAATCATCGGTGAATGTAACGAAGTATTCGTATCCTCCACGTGCCTGTTGACTAAGCGGACCACATACATCAGAATGTACTAGTTCCAGCAACTCAAGGGCTCTTCGACCCTTGGCTGAGAAAGGTCGCTTAGTCATTTTTCCTTGAATACAAGATTCACAAATAGGTAGTGAACCTATTGCAGAGGCTTGGAGTGGAACGTCCCTCACAAGTCTCTTAATCCTATCTAGACTGATATGACCAAGTCTTAAGTGCAAGAGATATGTTGATTTTATTAGATCGGAGGATTCAGAAAGTTTGATCCTCTTTGGCTCCCTAACTAGATCGTTATCTATTTCGGTGTCTAAAAGAGAAGGTTGAGTGAGATAAATGTAAAAAGACCATTCTTCATACATGCATCAGTGACAAAAGAATTATCAGGAACAATAATCTTGCTCAAGAAGATGAGCAAATGATATTAAGTTCTTTCGAAAGGTAGGAACAAAATAAACATCATTCAAGTTTAAAGTGCGGTCTTCAAAAGACAGCATCACGGATCCCACAGCCTTCGCAGACACCAGGCTCCCATCACCCCATTTGAAACAGAAGTCGCCTTCCTCTAAGCTTTCGGTTTTCTTGAAACCATTCAAGGAACAACAAATATGGTTAGTAGCAATGGAGTCAAGAATCCACGTTGATACATTATCAGCTACTAAGCATGCTTCGGTAATTAGTACAATATTATGTTCCTTTGCTTTGAGTGAGGCAGGACAGTTTCTCTTTTCGGCCTTATGAGGTCTCTTCTTAGATCCAGAGGTGGAAGCTTTGTGCTCAGTAGCATGAGCCTCTCTTTGATTCCTCTTTCTCTTAGTGAGACCTTCAGCAGTGTGAAGCTCCTTCATAAGCATGGTAACAATGTACTCTAGCTTGTTCATGGAGTAGTTTTACTTGAAGGTATCGAAAGAGTCGGGGAGACTTTCCAAGATCATATCTATTTTGGTCTCCTCGTCAATATTAGATCCTAGGATTTCCATCTAATTCAGGTAACTAATGATCATCATCATATGGTCCCTGACAGGAGTCCCAGCCTTCATGCGACAGTTCATAAACTGTCGGACTGCTTTTTGCCTTGTTTGACGACTTTTCCCTCCAAACATCTCATGAAGATTGTAGAGCATGTCAGCGGAAGTCTCGATGTCACGATGTTGCTGTTTCAGCATATTGTTCATAGATGCTAAGATATAGCAACTCACAATCTCATCGGATCAAAGCCAAGCCGCTAAGGCGTCTTTGTCCTCTTGAGTCGAATCATCATTCGTTAGAGGAGCACACGGGGTGGTGAGTACCCATTTGTGTTTGTCGACAGTAAGGACTATGTCGAGGTTACGTTTCCAGTCGACGTAATTGTCGCCTTCGAGTTTATTCGAGGAAAGAATGGTTGAGAGAGGGTTGAGAGACATATTGCCTATAAAAGTTGAAACAAGTTTATGATTAGTCTTTGGTTTAGGATTTAAGTTTTATTTAAGACTTGATAAAATCCAAAGGTGTTATAAACCAAACGATAATTTACTCCCTCAAGAGAAGGCCGCAAAAAATCTCCATTTATAAGTAAATGACACATCATTAATGCTTAGCCAAGATGTCAATACACCAATTTTGACTAGCCACCTTTTAAATTGGTTTGATCACTCGCTTCCTTTCGCAGAGCCTCAAGGGAGGATTACTAGGGATTGAGCCTAAGTGTGCAACCAACCACTTAGTTCAAAAGGTCAACTTTGAAAAACAATCCCCCAAGGGGAGGCCTTGTCATCATCATTTCACTCTCGGACGTAGCTCATTGAGCAATGATCGAAGCAAAAACGCCTTAGAGTACTCCCATTTAAGAGAGGGCCACAAGAGCGGCTCTTAGTCTCACGTTAATTGCTTCTTTCATTAGTGTTGGGGATTGTGGGTTACAAAAAACAAGTCTAACCCTCCCACTTAGTCAATTCAAACTATGACTTTAGCAAAATAGCCATAATTTCGTTAGGTATAGCAAAATAGCCAATTGAGAGTACTACAAATTTTAATCATGTCTTCATAAAGCTTACATTCTGTCTTTATAGTTCGTTGGGATTAAATTTAATCCAACCTAGATTAATCTTACTTTAGCTAGTTTGCTTATAGTTGACAAATTATGGCTATTTTGCAAAAGCTTAAGTTTTATTTGGCTATATAGCCGCTTGACCCTTAATTAATATACATATATAACTGTAATTTTTTTATACTATTTACACGATTTCCTTATTAATAAATGATTCATAGATTGAAACGAGATGTTTTATTCAATAGTCATTATAATTTAAGTATCATTCTTATGATGCAAATAAATAAATAAATAAATAAAAGGAAAAATTGTACAAAATAGTCATTTGAAACTCATTGATTAGCAAAATAGTCAAAGTTTCAACTTTTTAGCAAAATAGTCAAATTTAGGTTTTCAAAATTTTTTTGATAGCCAAGATTAAATTTTTTGACGATTATTATAAGCAATTTATCACTTTCAAAAAACTTAATCTTGAGTTCAAAATTTTTTTTTGAAACCAACTTGTTGCACATTTTGGCTATTTCACTCAATTAAGACAAACCTTGACTATTTTACAAATTCATAACTTTAAATTGGCTATTTAGCTACATTACCCAAAAGGAAAAATTGTACAAAAATAAAATGATTTTTTGTAAGTTTTTCACTATTTATTCTTTTTATTTCTCGATATTAATAATTTTTTTTATCTTAATATTATTTATTATTTTTAAATAAATATAAATAGACATTCCTTGTTTTTTTTATTATTAAAAATATGGAGTTTCGGTTTTCTACAACCTATATATAATTTTCATGTAATATATATATATATATATATATATATATATATATATATTATTTTATATGAAATTTATCAATATACTCGTCGGTATTCGATATATAAGTGATTTTGAAACGGTATAAATCGGTAGTTGTATTAAAATAATTCTGACCTATCCGTCGATAGTCGATATTTCAGTATAATCAAAATCTCGGTATCGATATTTTAAACATTGGTTTAATGCAATTGAAAATTTATTGGACACTAGCATTTAAAATCAAGCTAGTAGATTTGAGTCAGTGGAGTAATTGCTACAATATGAGGCAGCTCGACATATACGGGGGCCTTGGGCGATAAGCAAATTAAGGGGCCTTAAAATATCATGAGTTAAAAAGAATTAAAAATTATACATAACCAAATAATGATAAATTAAATTATAAAAATGAAGTTACATCTTAATAAATATTTCATAGTAGTCATATCTAATCTGTATTCTAGGATAAAACTCAATTTCATAATTGATCAGTTGAAAATAAGAATACGAAACCGAAATTAAAAATTATAATATAAAAAACAATAGAAAGAAATTAGGAGATAAAGAATGATAAAGTTGAAATTACTTTATGTATATATAATTAGTATGTCTATTCTTCAATATACTAATGTTTTATTTCTGCATGAAGTACCAAGAAAACCACAATACTATTGACATTCATTAATCAAACAAAAACTCTTTGACATCTTCGATTGTTTTAAGTTGAGAATTCCATTTAAATTAGGATATTAGTACACAACTACATATGTATAAATATAATAACTTTTTAATTTTTTTTAAGTGGGGCCTAGTGAATGGTGGGGGCCTTGGGCAATTGCCTTTTTTGCCCTCTCCTTGAGCCGGACCTGGTTACAATAGATTACGAGTTATTGATAAACATACAACAAATAACATTAAGTGAAATGGTCATATGTTACAAGTAGTCTTTGAATGCTTCATGACATCAAAGTAATTCATGTTTAAGATGCGATATAAAAATCGGTTGGTTGTACACGAGATGTGATATTTAAGAAAGTTACTGAAAAGTACTAAACAGAAATGTTTTTTAGAAACATCTGTTAAGTACCGACTCTAAGAATTAAAAGAATTGAGAAGCGATGTCTTTGAAGAAGTTCATTATGACTTAAATGAAAAATCTCTAAGTATACATATCTTTGATAAATACGAGAACGTATTATTCAAGTAGACTCAAGAGGTTTAGATTGTGTTTCACAAAAGCTAAACAAAAAAGAGTTAGAGGATAGATAGGGAGTATCGAGTCATGAATATGCTAAAATAACTTTCTAATCCTCAGTATCGTAGAAGAAAACTAGTTGATACCATATGTGAGATTGTTGAAGAAATATCACCTTCTTCTTATAAACAAAAGGAATTAGGTGAAAATTAAAGACTTAACATCAGTCACGATTAAGTTTAAAACACATGTCATGTCGTATATAAGAGTAAAAAATAAAAAATGAGATTTGAATGAGGATGCCCCACTTTGCTTAAACTATAAGCTTTTATGTCTCCATTGTGTTTATTTTTATATCATACTAATTTTGATGTTAATTTTCATGTAAATGTGATGCATGAGAGAAATATAAAAAGGGCATTAAAACGTCGATTTCGTGACGATAATCCCAAAACTCGAAAACTGCGGTGATCGATGGAAATTGGGGAGAAAATAATATGGAAATTTGAAAATATTGTGCCGACGGAAATAGCAGGGGCTGGCTAAAATTTAAAAAAAACATGGAAATGCCGATTGAAATAATGTTACATAATTTTAAATATAAAAAATAAATTTCATACTACCATACACATAACAAAATTAGTTTCAAACACACTCATAATAAGTTTAAACTTCAAACTCAAGTCTCAAACACACACAATAAGTTCAAACTTATAACTCAAGTCTCAAACACACATAATAAGTTCATATATTATAAAAAAAAAAAAAAAAAAAAAAACAAACAAACAAAAGATCCAAAACACATAAAAAGTTCAAAACACTTACTAAGTTCAAAACAGATAAAAAGTTTCAATAGTAACTTGAGTGGCGGTGGAGTTGATAGCCCCGGATCGTGCATGGAGGTCACAATATTCAAACCATGTCATGTGACTCGCATAGGTCATGGTGTAGCTGTTGAGATGCATATTGTAGTTTAGTTGGTCACCTCCAACAATATTGCAGAGGAAAGGATACTGAGGTAATACTCCAATTAGGTGATGATAGGATACAACATATCCAACAGTTTGAGGCGAATCATCATCTACGGAGTCCATGGAGGCAGGGACGGAAAAATGAATAGGCACGAGCACTGTATAAGGACATGCGTAAAGATATAGATACGAAGCTTCACCTCATATGTACGGCATTTGGTCAAACGACATTGAGCCAAATTAAGTCGCGATGGAATCGACGTCATAATCAATAGAAGACATGGACATGGTGGAACCCATTCCTATCTGTCTATGTCACGCCCCGGGAAAAGTGAGGCGTGATTAGAATATAAAAAAAAAACACTAATAAACTTTACATAACTAACCCACGGTGCATACTCAGTTATTTACTTTACAAATCCAAAGATAAAAGAAAGAAAACGAAAAATAAACCAACCTTCGACACTTGATAGTCTATCCAGCGAAAACCTTCAAACTCTCGACCACACTTAATCCCGAGGTCGTCCTAACACTTCTTCTTACTTTCCTGGTTATACAGATAATTTAAGAAAAAACAAAGAAACGTAGGGGTGAGCTTGAGGCCCAGTAGGTGTTATAATATTTGGCTCGATTTTAAAAAAAAATATAGATTTTCAAAAACAATTATTCTCATATATCATAGTACTATTCTTGTCCCGTGTAGATCTACATACACGTACAAGTATATCCATCGTCACGTGTTGATATCCAACCACGTACGAGTCTAACTTGCAGAAAAGTAAACGTGCATTGAATGATGAAATATGCAAATGCAAAATGCGATTTTTATGCTGGTGGCCTGCCACCGCCTGCCCACATAACCCGTGGCATTCATCTGATCAGAATGGTGCACTCTCCACACCCTTTTATATATACGCATGCATTCTCCGCTTCGTATATATAAGGATCCGGCTATCCCAGGCCAATAAAGAAAAATATTATATTTATATTTTTCAAATAAGGGATATATGTATAATACTGAAAATATTCTCAACTTCATGATCAGATATTCTGAGATGAAGTTCCGCCACATTTTCTAAGAACGGTCTAGGTTTCGTGGCACGTTCACAACCATTTTCATTTCGAAAATAATATATACTTGAGGCCAAACCATAAAATCAGGAGAGAAGGGTTATAATAACCTACCTCGAGATTAAACGTCTATGTCGCTCGTCCACGAGACGTTCGCTCGTCCTGTGAACCCAAACGTTCACTAACACCGTGAATCCAGACGTTCACTTACACCGTGAACCCTTTAAACGGCTCCCAACTCGTTATCCTATTCCGATAAATAATAATCAGATTAGATTCTCAACGGAATCCACAAATTCGAGTTTACTAAAGACGAAGCACGTAAACAACAATCCGGTGGAAATTTCCAATTTCCCAAATACTAAGCTCGAACCAAAATCGAGAATCAATTATCGAATCAATTCAAGTTTGAATTTCAATAATTAATTCAAACTCGAGTCTCAAATTCACATTTCCCCTTATATTCGTGAAATCCTTATAAACTCGTTCAACAAGTCAATAAATTTTTAACTTGTCAATAAATTTTACAAAAAAACCAAACATGAAATCCAAAATACATTCCCAACTCTTTCGATACTAAACTCGATCCAGAACAGAGAAAGATTAGCTATTAATTTAAAATCTTCGCATCACAGAGTTCCAATGCTTCTGTGCTGAAGCATTTAACTCCAAGCCCTGTGACACGAGACAAAGTAAATAAGTCGACCCATTAATTCCATATCCAAATATCGGAGCAACAATTCTCAAACTAACACAATAAATCTGAAACTCAAACTCAGCCAAACAAAAACATAACGACTCAGTTACACGGCCAAGAATAACATACACGGCCAAGTCTCACGGTCAAAACCAAATCACGTCCAAACTTGTTCAAAAACCAATAACAACCACAAATCCAAACATAATTCAACCCAAGAACATCCAATCACGTCCAGAAAATCAAAACCCCCAATTTCATGAACGAGGAACCCTAACTCTGTGAAATTCGGCCAAAAAAATCCAAAGAACAATTTCAATCCACAATTTTCGAGTACTAACATCACAAACAAGGTCACACAACCATCCAAGACATCAATTTCCCGAAATTACTCAAGAAAATCAAAATCCCTAAATTGATTTTCATCTCTAGCTTTTCAGATTTCAACCCGGGTAAGAGAAATTATTACCTTGTTTCGTGAAATTGATAGTCTTCGATGCTCACCACTCCTTCTCCGGCGATTTCCTTTGGTCCGGCGTCCCTTGGTGGCTCGCGGCGACCGTTTTCCCTCAGCCACGGCACGCGCTCGAGATGGGTTTCGGGTCTCGGTGACTTGCTGTCGGCCGAGCTTCCTCTTCCTCCGCGAGCTCAACTCCGTCTCACTCTCTCTCCCTCTCTCGGTCTCTCTCTCGCTCTCTCCCCCGAGTTCTCTTTCTTCTTCTTCTTCTTTCTTTTCTTTCTTCTCTTTTTTTTTCCTGGTTTGCGCTTTGCCTTAGTCGGCCAAGTGATATATATCACTTACAAAAGTTTCCAGACTCTTGATGACGTGGCAATGCTATACTTATCCTTTTATTTACAATCCAACCCCTTTTTCCTTGTTTTCATTCAAATGAGCCCGGAAAATATGACAACCACGTCCTTGTCACAAAATTTTGTGACTAAAACCGTAACCGATCGAACTTTTAATTAAAAGACTCGAACCGAGAATTTTCTCGTTTGTTCTCGATTCATTAAAATATATTTAAGGTTTCTCGGAAATAATTCTCATCCTTGAGAATTTATTTTCTTAAATTAATTTCTGGAACATTTCCTCGGAATTAATTTCTTATTCGAGACGAACTCGATAAATCCTTCTTTTTATTCCGAGATTTCTCTTTACCTTAATATATTTCAAATCCAAAAATACTAGAAATACTTCATAGAAAATTAATCACATAATTTTCTCGTCCTTTGGTTAAACTTAATTTACAACATTAAGTTTACAATTTCGAGTCGCTACAGTTCTCCCCTCCTTAGAGAAATTTCGTCCCGAAATTTAAGATCTAACTGGTTACATGGAACAAGCATGGATATTTCTCCATCATGCTACTCATGTTCTTGCGCATCCTTCGAGTAAATCAAAATGTCATCAATGAAAACAATGACGAGCTGATCCAAGAATGGTCGAAAAACTCGATTCATCATATCCATAAAAGCTGCAGGAGCGCTCGTTAATCCAAAAGGCATTACCAGGAACTCAAAATGACCATAACGAGTCATGAAAGCCGTCTTGAGAATATCCTCTTCACGAACCTTCAACTGATGATACCCAGATCTCAGATCTATCTTGGAAAAGAATCGAGATCCTCCCAGTTGGTCAAACAACTCGTCAACTCTTGTAAAGGTATCGAGGATAAGATCAATACATAACTCTATCTCCCGATCAGGCGGCAGACTAGTTAACTCTTCTGGAAAACGTTGGGAAATTCATCCACAACAGAAATAACTAATCATGTATTAGAGTCTTCTACGTCGACTTCTGATACCGAAAGAAGTGCATAACATGAAAACTTTCTTCGTCCTCCAACGTAGGACTTCATAGTATAAGTCTGCATCCTCTTACCTTGGCCTCCCTGATAAGGAACTATCTCCCTAGATTCCATACGTAGCTTAACTCTTTGCCAATGGAAATCTAGTTGAACTCTATATGTTGACAACCAATCTATGTCAGAACATTACCTTTTACGTACATAGGTTGTCCATGTATTCTCCATATTCAACCATCATCACTAGGCCATATCTTAGAAGACTTTCCATGTCCAGCTCATCCTTGTTCATACGCTTGGCTATCTTTAAACAAAAGCCTCAAAGCCATCCTCAAACCTTATGCACTTCATGTGCTTGGTTTCGATAATGAGAGTGCAAAACGCACCCTATCACAACCTTGTCTCTCATTGAGACGCTATTATCTTCCTTTATCGAGGTCCACCAACTTCCATCCAGAAAGCATTGTACGTAGAACAATCCCTTTATTTGTTCTCACGTCATGAGCATTGTACATTTTCGTGAACAGTCCTTACGTTAAACTAGCACGAGCTTCGTGCTTAGTTACCATGAACTCTACGCAATACTCTAACGGAGTTCTGACTATATCCAACTGCATTACGATATTCTTAACCCAATAACCTGCAACTTCCAGAATCATATATCCTTAAATACGTGAATGTAGAAGTCCTAGAACTTTCAAAGACATCGACTTCTAGACGTACACGCGCTTCATCCTAAACACGTGTTGTCACTTCCTGAAAAACGATTTATTACTCAACCATACTCAAGAGGCTCAAGTGGACATAAGGATCCTTGTAACAAAGGAACATTTGAAGAACTCACATCCAGCGACCTTCAAAAACTACTATCGATGGACTATAGGTGTAAAGTAAACCGAGTATGCATTCCCTAGAGACTCTTAACCTAGAGCTCTGATACCACCCTGTCACGCCCCGGGAAAAGTGAGGCGTGATTAGAATATAAAAAAAAACACTAATAAACTTTACATAACTAACCCACGGTGCATACTCAGTTATTTACTTTACAAATCCAAAGATAAAAGAAAGAAAACGAAAAATAAACCAACCTTCGACACTTGATAGTCTATCCAGCGAAAACCTTCAAACTCTCGACCACACTTAATCCCGAGGTCGTCCTAACACTTCTTCTTACTTTCCTGGTTATACAGATAATTTAAGAAAAAACAAAGAAACGTAGGGGTGAGCTTGAGGCCCAGTAGGTGTTATAATATTTGGCTCGATTTTAAAAAAAAATATAGATTTTCAAAAACAATTATTCTCATATATCATAGTACTATTCTTGTCCCGTGTAGATCTACATACACGTACAAGTATATCCATCGTCACGTGTTGATATCCAACCACGTACGAGTCTAACTTGCAGAAAAGTAAACGTGCATTGAATGATGAAATATGCAAATGCAAAATGCGATTTTTATGCTGGTGGCCTGCCACCGCCTGCCCACATAACCCGTGGCATTCATCTGATCAGAATGGTGCACTCTCCACACCCTTTTATATATACGCATGCATTCTCCGTTTCGTATATATAAGGATCCGGCTATCCCAGGCCAATAAAGAAAAATATTATATTTATATTTTTCAAATAAGGGATATATGTATAATACTGAAAATATTCTCAACTTCATGATCAGATATTCTGAGATGAAGTTCCGCCACATTTTCTAAGAACGGTCTAGGTTTCGTGGCACGTTCACAACCATTTTCATTTCGAAAATAATATATACTTGAGGCCAAACCATAAAATCAGGAGAGAAGGGTTATAATAACCTACCTCGAGATTAAACGTCTATGTCGCTCGTCCACGAGACGTTCGCTCGTCCTGTGAACCCAAACGTTCACTAACACCGTGAATCCAGACGTTCACTTACACCGTGAACCCTTTAAACGGCTCCCAACTCGTTATCCTATTCCGATAAATAATAATCAGATTAGATTCTCAACGGAATCCACAAATTCGAGTTTACTAAAGACGAAGCACGTAAACAACAATCCGGTGGAAATTTCCAATTTCCCAAATACTAAGCTCGAACCAAAATCGAGAATCAATTATCGAATCAATTCAAGTTTGAATTTAAATAATTAATTCAAACTCGAGTCTCAAATTCACATTTCCCCTTATATTCGTGAAATCCTTATAAACTCGTTCAACAAGTCAATAAATTTTTAACTTGTCAATAAATTTTACAAAAAAACCAAACATGAAATCCAAAATACATTCCCAACTCTTTCGATACTAAACTCGATCCAGAACAGAGAAAGATTAGCTATTAATTTAAAATCTTCGCATCACAGAGTTCCAATGCTTCTGTGCTGAAGCATTTAACTCCAAGCCCTGTGACACGAGACAAAGTAAATAAGTCGACCCATTAATTCCATATCCAAATATCGGAGCAACAATTCTCAAACTAACACAATAAATCTGAAACTCAAACTCAGCCAAACAAAAACATAACGACTCAGTTACACGGCCAAGAATAACATACACGGCCAAGTCTCACGGTCAAAACCAAATCACGTCCAAACTTGTTCAAAAACCAATAACAACCACAAATCCAAACATAATTCAACCCAAGAACATCCAATCACGTCCAGAAAATCAAAACCCCCAATTTCATGAACGAGGAACCCTAACTCTGTGAAATTCGGCCAAAAAAATCCAAAGAACAATTTCAATCCACAATTTTCGAGTACTAACATCACAAACAAGGTCACACAACCATCCAAGACATCAATTTCCCGAAATTACTCAAGAAAATCAAAATCCCTAAATTGATTTTCATCTCTAGCTTTTCAGATTTCAACCCGGGTAAGAGAAATTATTACCTTGTTTCGTGAAATTGATAGTCTTCGATGCTCACCACTCCTTCTCCGGCGATTTCCTTTGGTCCGGCGTCCCTTGGTGGCTCGCGGCGACCGTTTTCCCTCAGCCACGGCGCGCGCTCGAGATGGGTTTCGGGTCTCGGTGACTTGCTGTCGGCCGAGCTTCCTCTTCCTCCGCGAGCTCAACTCCGTCTCACTCTCTCTCCCTCTCTCGGTCTCTCTCTCGCTCTCTCCCCCGAGTTCTCTTTCTTCTTCTTCTTCTTTCTTTTCTTTCTTCTCTTTTTTTTTCCTGGTTTGCGCTTTGCCTTAGTCGGCCAAGTGATATATATCACTTACAAAAGTTTCCAGACTCTTGATGACGTGGCAATGCTATACTTATCCTTTTATTTACAATCCAACCCCTTTTTCCTTGTTTTCATTCAAATGAGCCCGGAAAATATGACAACCACGTCCTTGTCACAAAATTTTGTGACTAAAACCGTAACCGATCGAACTTTTAATTAAAAGACTCGAACCGAGAATTTTCTCGTTTGTTCTCGATTCATTAAAATATATTTAAGGTTTCTCGGAAATAATTCTCATCCTTGAGAATTTATTTTCTTAAATTAATTTCTGGAACATTTCCTCGGAATTAATTTCTTATTCGAGACGAACTCGATAAATCCTTCTTTTTATTCCGAGATTTCTCTTTACCTTAATATATTTCAAATCCAAAAATACTAGAAATACTTCATAGAAAATTAATCACATAATTTTCTCGTCCTTTGGTTAAACTTAATTTACAACATTAAGTTTACAATTTCGAGTCGCTACAGTCTACCACCAAGGGTCATGCTCAAAAAAAGAAAAAAAGTCACAAAATTGGCCTAAAATATCATCAACACAAAAACAATGAATTATCACCGACACATCAGCGATTTTACGGTGACGCCGCACCGAAATTGTTGATTTTTGAATAGAGGGAGTCGAAAATACCAGAGCACGGTCGAAATAGCGCTACTCTATCGACGTTTGGGTTTGGCGAAGTTCATCGATTGTTTTAGAGTTTGTATCGACGAAATAATACCTCATTGTCCCTTTTTTTTTCCTAAACCAAACGACATTGGTCGCCGAAACGACATGAAAATGACATGACAAGGCAATATCGGCGAAATGATCAGAATGATACATTTGTGTCGGAATCTAAAAAATAATGCAATTTCGACGAATTTTCACCGAAATTTTAATCCTTGATTAAAACCTAACATGAAATAAAATAAGGGAAAATAACACATTTATATCCTGTGTTTTAGTGAAATGTCGAGTTTAACCCCCGGTTTTCAAAAATGTCGAGTTCATACCCTCTGTCTAACTAAAATGACGAAATTATACAATCTGTTTAACTAAAATGACGAAATTATACCCTGAAATGAATAACAGCGTCACAAATGTCATTTTCATTGATATTAACTCTTATATAAGAAAAACCAAATCAAATCTAAATCAGTGCCCTAACTTCCAAATTCTCAATTTTGAAATAAAAATAGCCTTAAATTGAAATTAAATAATAAAACTCATACCTCCTAAGAAATGACTTCATTCTGTGTTTGAATTGTAACTCTAAATCCTTGATTCTCTGTTCGAATATGCGATTTTGATGACTATCAACTATCGATGTTTACCCCTTTGCCTCTTTCTGTGTTCTTCACGATTAAGAGACTGTTGTTTATTTTTTAGTTTGTAAATAAATTATATATATGGCGCGAATGAATAAAGATAATTGATGTTTATATATAAATATTATAGTCTAACGTCAATGAAAAGTCAATAAAAAGAATATTTGTGACACTGTTGTCTATTTCAGGGTATAATTTCGTCATTTTAGTTCAACAGAGGGTATAATTTCGTCATTTTAGTTAAACAGAGGGTATGAACTCGACATTTTTGAAAATCGAGGGTTAAACTCGATATTTCACTAAAACACAGGGTATAAATGTGTTATTTTCCCAATAAATAATGAATAAAGAAGAACAAAAAACGACACATTCAGAACAAAGACAATGTCGTCGTTTACAGAACAAACGCATAAACAAGGAAACAAACAGACACACTCACTCCTCCGATCCGATCCCCTCCATAGAAATGGACTTCGCGGAGCTGGAAGCGATCGAAGGCCTCCGATGGCCATGGAACTCGTGGCCAACACCACCTTCGTCATCAGCTTCTCTCCCGATCCCCTTAAGCGTGATGTGCACGCCATTGATGCACCAATCAGAGCTCCCCGTCCTCCCCTACGACCCCGTCCTCTGCGCCCACTGCGGCGCCGCGCTCAACCCCTACGCGCGCGTGCACTACACCTCCCGCATCTGGACTTGCCCCTTCTGCCTCCGCCGCAACCCCTACGCCGCCCCCCACGCCGACGGAACCAGTCTCCCCGCCGAGCTCTTCCCCACCTACAGCGCCGTCGAGTACCGATGCTCCGGCGACGGAGCTTCGGCTTCTCCGGCTTTCGTGTTTGTCGTCGACGTCGCTTCTTCTTCCGCGGAGGAGGAGCTTCAGGCGCTTAAGGGAGAGCTGCTGAGAGTCGTGGAGCGGATGCCGGAGAGCGTTTTGGTTGGCTTGATTACGTTTGATTCCATGGTTAGGGTTCATGATCTAGGGTTTGGTGAGTGCTCTAGGGTGGTTTTGCTTCGCGGAGATAGAGAGGTTTCGGCGGATCAGGTACTTCTTTTCCTCTCTTTCTCTGTTGTTGGAATGTGTTCGACGAACGAACGAAGGGAATTTAAATTTCTTTCTCTATGATTAGACCCAACGATTTCTCGGATTGAAACACACGAAGCACAGGCAACAATTTCTGCTGCCAATTTCGGAGTGCGATTTCAACGTCACCACCGCGATCGACGAGATACGGCCGTCGCGGGAAGCCGCGCGTGGCCAACGCGCCGGGAGGTGCACCGGCGCTGCGATATCGGCCGCGGTGGCTCTGCTCGAAGGATGCTCCGTCACCACCGGCTCCAGAGTCATGGTGTTCACTTCCGGGCCCGCCACGCTCGGTCCGGGCATCGTCGTGGACCCCGATCTCGGCCGTTCGATCCGGACCCACCGCGACCTGATCAACGGCTCCGCCCAGCACTACGCCAAGTCCCGAAGGTTCTACGAGCGGCTCTCGACGCGGCTCGCGGGATCGTCGATCGTTTTGGACGTGTTCGCGTGCTCGCTGGACCAGACCGGCGCGGCGGAGATGAAGCCCGCCGTAGAGCGCTCCGGCGGATTCATGCTCTTGTCCGACTCCTTCGACTCCGCACAGCTCCGCGGCTGCCTCTCCCACATCTTCGCGCGCGACGAGAACGACCCGAAAAAGCTCGCGATGTTCCTCGACGCCACCGTCGAGATCGTCACCACCGCGGACGTCAAAATCTCCGGCGCCCTCGGCCCCTGCGTCTCTCTCCGGAAGAGCCACGGCCTCGTCGACGACCGCGAGACCGGCGAGGGCGGGACCCACGCGTGGCGGCTCGGGTCCCTCACCGACAAGACCTGCCTCGCCTTCTTCTTCCGGGCCAGCCCGGACCGAGAGCCCTCGCCCGGGTCGGCCTTTTTGGTCCAGATCTCGACCCGGTTCCGAACCGGGCCGGAGATTCGGAGGCGGGTCGTGACCGCCGCGAGAAGGTGGGTCGCGAAGGGCTCGCCGGAGATCGCGGCGGGCTTCGACCAGGAGGCCGCGGCCGCCGTGACCGCCAGGCTGGCGGTCCACCGGCTCGAGACCGGGGTCCGCGTCCGAGAGGTGATCAGAGAGCTCGACGACTCGCTGATCCGATTCGCGGCGGAGTTCGGGGACTACGTGGCGGAGGACCCGTCCACGTTCCGCCTCGCCCCGAACCTCTCTCTGTACCCGCAGTTCATGTACCACCTCCGGCGGTCCCACTTCGTGGAGGTCCTCAACACGGTCCCGGACGAGACGGCCCACGCCAGGCTGGCGCTGCTCCGGGAGGGCGTGGCGGGGTCCACGGTGATGGTCCAGCCGACCCTGACGGAATATTCCTTCGAGGGCCCGCCGGCGCCGGCGCTCCTCGACATCCGCTCCGTCACGCCCGACTCCATCCTCCTCTTCGACTCCTACTTCTGCGTGGTCATCCACTACGGGACGAAGATCGCGCGGTGGAGGAAGCTCGGCTACCACCGCGACCCCGCGCAGGAGAACCTCCGGAAGCTTCTGGAAGCCCCCGAGGCGGACGCGGCGGCGCTCCTCGCGGAGCGGGTCCCGGCGCCGAGGCTCGTCAGGTGCGACCAGCACAGCAGCGAGGCCAGGTTCCTTCTCGCGAAGCTCAACCCGTCTGTCACCCACAACACCACTCACACGGGCGGCTCCGACGTCGTTCTCACCGATGATTTGAGCCTCGAAGCGTTTCTGGATCACTTGCAGGTACTGGCTGTTCAGGGCTGATCTGCTTCGAACCTTTGTGTATAGAGTTTTTTTTCTTTCTTTCATTCTTCATTACATGATTTATATAGGATTGGTTTTTAGTCCCCATATCAGATAGAGCAGTTTGACAAAAGGAGAATGGCTGATTAGGTTCTGTGTTAAGGTAGTTCATGAGTCTTGTGACTACAATTCTTGGACTGTCTTAATAGAAGAGGGATCTTTTTTTATCAAAGGAAAGTTTATTTTCTTTAATTTGTATTACATGATCTTTATAGAGTGGGATTTTTGGTAGTAATTATAGTGTGAGATTTGAGAGGGAGTAAGTGTGTAGTAGCTGCCTTTAGAGCGATTTTTAGCCTTCACATGAATTGGTACATTGATTTTGTTGTATAGTTAGAGAAAAAAAAGAAAAAAGAAAAAAAAAAGGTGCAGTTTTGAAGGTCGTAAGCTGTATAAACTGTTTTATGTGTGGCAATTCATGAGTGAATAGAGATGGACTCTTTCATAATTGGATCGGAAATTTTTATCAATGGATGATTATTTTGCATTATTTCTATTCAGTGATTTTTATTGCATGATAAGCTGTATCAGTTTTTATTTCTTATGTTTGAATAATTATAATGTGAGATTTGGGAGAATACGTGTGTTTGTCGTACTTAGCCCATAACAAACAAATTTGCATAACGAAATAGGGACATAAGATGGTAGGGGTGTAATAGAGGGGAAAATTTCATAACTAAAAACATGGGTCACTTTTTAAATTTCAATCATATTCTTAAAACATATCCTCATTCTTCATAAATTTAGTCCATAATCGTTTTTTTCCGGATAAAAATACCCTGATATTTCATAAATTGAGTCAACAATTATTAAAATCTGATCATCAATTGTTGAAATTACTGTTATTGAAATATGATTTATTGAAATTTGGTTAATTGTTGTTTGAAATCTAGTCAATAGTTATCGAAACATGATCAATAACTATTAAAATATGATTAACTATTATTGAAATATGATCAACAATTATTAAAATTTGGTTAACTGTTATTGAAATTTGGTTAACTGTTATTTATAAAAATTAAAAAGTTCAGTGTCTAATATTGAAAAAAGTCACTACTAGAAATATGACATTTAGCGACTGAAGTATTAGCGACGACTAAATCGTCGCTAAATTTTCGTCGCTAATCAACCTTTTAGCGACGATAATTCCGTCGCTAATTATTTGGTGCCAAAACTTCTAAAGTTTGGCGGCAAAGATAATTAGCGACGAATTTATCGTCGCTAAATGTGTAAATTCGTCGCTAAGTTCGCGGGGAAACAATTAGCGACTATTAAATCGTCGCTAATAGTTTGGAATTAATTTCGAAATTTAACGAAATTCAAAGAGGGAAAAATCCCCCCAAAATAATTTAAATGAAATGATTTAGCGACGATTTTATCGTCGCTAAATATGTAAAAATATATTAGCGACGAGGAAATCGTCGCTAAATGCCTGGTTTATGAACTGAAAATTTAAGTTGATTTAGCTACGAAATTTAAAGACATTTAGCGACGATTAAATCGTCGCTAAATGTCTTTAAATACCAGATCGCGACCCAGACCCCTCATTCGCTCCCAAACCCTAAAATCTCTAAAATCTCTCTCTGGTTTCTCCTCCTCCGCCGTGCGCTTCCTCCGCCGTGTGCCGCCCCGACGCAGTCGACGCCGTGTGCCTCCCCGGTAAGTCTCTCTCTCCTCACTTCTCTCTCTCTCCTCACATCTCTCTCTCTCCTCACTATCTCTCTCCTGTCTGCAGCTCCGCTGCCGCTCCGCCGCCGACGCCGTCGCCGCTCCACCACCAACGCCGTCCTCGTCCTCGTCCTCGTCCTCGTCGTCCTCGTCCTCGTCCACCGTCCTCGTCTTCCTCGTCCTCGTCCACCGTCGTCGCGCGTCCACGGTAAGTTTATTTATTTATTTTTTTTTATAACTTTATATATAAAAATTGTTATATATAGTTATTTATATTATATAGTTAGTTATTAATTAGTATATAGTTATTTATATTAGGTAATTTAAATTATTTAAATTAAATTAGTTATAAATAAATGAAATTGTATGAATTAGTTATAAATATTTATATATATATAACTTTATTTATATATTAGTTATAAATGGTAATGAATTAATTAGTTATAAATTGTTAATTAACAGATTAGGTTTTAAAAATTGTGATATTATGCTTATTTGGGTGTTATAAATATTTATATATATATAAGTTATATTTTATATAATTACATAATTTAGTATATAGATATAAGTATTTATATAATTAGTTATAATTATATAGGATATAAGTATTTACATAATTAGTTATATATATAATTAGTTATAATTATATATAATTATTTAGGATATAAGTATTTAGGATATAATTTAGTATATAATTTAGTATTTAGGATTTAATTACGATATAATTTAGGATGTTTGATAATTTAAAATTGTAAATTGGGATTAGAGATTAATAAATTAGGAAATGTAATTTTGTTAATTACGATTAGAAAATTTAAAATTGTTTAAGTTTGTGTAGTTTATGTATGAATTAATGAATTAAAGGTAGTTTAACGAATTAGTTTAAAGGTAATTACTAACCGATTCTCTAAAGGTAACAAACTTAAATTAATGAATTAGTTTAACGAAAATTAGGTAGTTTATGTGAAATTAATTAATTGGTTATGGATTGAAATTGAAATTGGATTTAATTAGTTGTTTATAGATTTAAAAATGATCGAACCACTGAGGTTGGATTTATTGTTAGTTTTAGGATGTTTCTATGCAGGTTTTAAAGTTAAAAGCTGATGCCGGGTTGTTAAGTTTATGGGGGAGGTTCTGCCGAAATTTCGGTAGGATCGTATTTTGTTTTGAATTTCAGATGGCTGCGGCTACAGGAGCTGGAGGCAGCGGAGACGGGGATGACTTCTTAGCCCGTCTCCCGAATTATTGCCAGTCGGCGCCCGTACGTGATGGCGTCGAAGAAGAAGACGAGCATATCGAACCGGCCGTGCGTGGGCCGACGGTCGGGATTCGATCTGAGCGTGCACGGCGCCCCGGGGTGAAGGAAGTCGTCGTTTATAACGAGGAGTTTCAGTCGTTCTTGCAGCCAGAGCGCGAGATGGATCAGGATCTCGCGACGTTCGCGAACACGCTCGGGTTGGTCGTCCGAGACAAGATCTCGCCTACGGTCCCAAGGTGGACGAATGCGAACGTGGGGCCGGCGAAGGAGGCCGAGATCCGAGCAGCGATTCGAGACAAGTACGACATTCGAGTCGATGGTGATGCAACCGGGAAGAAGAAGGCGATTGTCGATGCGGAAATCATTCGAGACGCGAAGACTCGTCTTCGCGATTGGAGGCATACCTTGCGGTCATGGTTCGACATCGACTGCAAGAGCAGCGTACAGGTGGCGCGGTCGCTGAAACCGAGGACCGTTAAGCTCGACACCGAATGGGAGACGCTGATACAACGATATACGAGCGATGAATTTAAGGTAATCAAATCATTTATGTTAAATATGTGTTTACCCTTTTATTAAACGATTTGTTCTTTACGTGTACGGTTACTTATATTACAGGCCATTCAAGCGAAGAATAAGGCGAATCGTGCGAAGAAGAAGACGAAGACTCGACAGGGGACGATTGGGTTCTCGACCCACCGCATGAAGAACGTAAGTTTTATGTTTATATGATACATCAAATCGTTAAAATTATCTAACACTTGAAGTTTTGTTTACATGCAGAAGAGCGTCGAGACAGGCGCATTCGAGAGCTTGTTTGCGAACTACAAGCGCCAACATCAGTCCGACAAGTCCGAATGGCTGACTCCTGAAGCCTCCGCACGTTATGTAAGTTTACATTTATTTTTCTTATTTTTTGATTAATATATACTAACTAGTTAATTATATCAGGATCGACTGGTCGCTAGGTTCAACACGTTGCGAGCGGAGGCTGAGCACCAAGGAGCGGACGTTGATATTTCCGTTCTAGAGCAGCAGGCGATCCGCGATATTATTGGTTCGCGGACTGATCACTTGACCGGTGTCGGACGTTTGGTGCCACAGGGAGCAAGGATGGCGGCTGAAGTCGCCGAAGTCTACGGTTCGGAGGCTGGGACGTCGCAACCAGGATATGTCTCGCAGGAGGTGTTGACATCGACCCTCGCCGCGTTCGCCGATACAATACAGAGTCAGGTGCCCGGCCTCAACCTTAGCTCGTTCATGTCCCAATTTTCGCAGAGTTCGCAGCAGGCTCCGTCATCCCACAGCCAGTAGACTCCGACGGCCGGCGTCCACACTCCGACGCCCGACGTCCACACTCCGACGCCCGACGTCCACACTCCGACGGGCGGCCAGCAGAGGACTCCCGACGCCAGCCAGCAGACGACGCCCGGCGGACCAAGTCAGTCTACTCCGACGCCGCAGCCTGCAGAACTTCAGCGCCAGCAAAAGAGCGTTTCACGTCGAGGAGGAGGAAAACGAGCGGCGGGACGACAAAGCAAACGTCGCGAGTAGTGTTTTATTAGAAATTTTGTGTATAGTAGATTATTATTTACATATTTCTCGATAACCGAAAACGTACGTAATCGGATTTTATATATTTCTTGATTTGGATAATATAATTTAGTTTTTATTTGATTTTTCATAAACAAAAAACCATAAAAAATAAATAATTAACGACGAAAAAAAATAATAATAATAATAATTAGCGACGACAAAGTCGTCGCTAAATATTATTACACAGAAGTAATTAGCGACGATTTTGTCGTCGCTAATTCCCGCGGGAAATTTTCGCGCGCCAATTAGCGACGACAAAGTCGTCGCTAATTATCTGTTTCACAACGAAAAAAACTTCTCGTCACAACATTTAGCGACGACTTTGTCGTCGCTAATTGACGCGGGATTTTTTCCCGCGGTAATTAGCGACGACAAATTCGTCGCTAATTGTCTGTTTCAAAATGAAAAAAAACTTCTCGTCACAACATTTAGGGACGACTTTATCGTCGCTAATATTGTCGCTAAATATTTACCGACGATTAAATCGTCGCTAGATATATTTAGGCACGGAGAATTAGCGACGATTTTTATCGTCGCTAAATACATTTAGCGACGATTTTAGGGTTATTACCGACGAAAAAAATCGTCGGTAAATGTTGTAAATGTTGTAGTGAGTTACGAAAATGTTACTTTCGACTATTTCCAAAAAAAAAAAAAAAAAAAAAGTGGACTGGATTGGACCACCAATTTTTAATTTATTTAGCTTGGTGCAATTGTTAGACCAGTTTTAAATGGTTAGGTTGAGTTTAATATATTGAAATTAGGGATGACCAAGGCCGGCTTAACATAAGTTGAGATCTAAAGCAATTTTTTTTAAAAAGGCATTTTTTAATAAAAAATATATTAATGATTACATATATATTATATATATGTAGATAATATATATATATATATATATATATATATATATATATATATATATATATATATATATATATATATAGGAGTTAAGATAGAATTAATGAGTTTTATTCATTTTTATTTTTATTTTTAGAAAATTTAGGATTCATTCCAATGGACCTTTGTATTAAATGGGTTTTATTACCATGGGGAGTATGCGTTGAAATGGCTGTTATCAATACATATTGTTGATCAAATGAGATAATTTTCATTACTGTGCTATATCCGCCTCTAAATCACTGTACAACGGGGTGCATTCTCAATCCATGATACATCAGCCTGAACATCTAGTGCATATTTTGCTAATTTATGAGCAGGAATATTACATTTTCTAGATATAAAAGAGAAGAGGACTCTGATAACTCTGGATCTCGTCCACCAACATTCCCTGCTTTGTCAACGGAGTCTGAACTTGTTCAATCAAAGCAATCACATGGTGGCAATCAGACTATATTTCGGCTCTGCGATATCCCATCTCCATCGTTGTGCGTAACCTCATGAGGATTGCTTTCGCTTATGCTTTCCGCTGCTTTAAGCCACTAATGCATTATAGAGATGATCGAGGCAAGGAGTTTGCCATCATATCTTCTAATTACACATCCAGCGCCTATCATTTTCCCTGATCGCTGCGTCAACCGAGATTGCAATGAAGTGTCTTTCCGACAGTGGCCACGCTATAGTTCGGTGTTTATCTTCTTGGTTTTGAGGATGTTTGGTGTTATGGCTGTCTTCGAACTCCCTGAGAAAGCTCGCTGCCCATTCCGCCATCTCCAGCATCGGTCTGCTTTGTTTATTCACCACTCACTTGTTGCAGACATTACACAATTGCCAAGTCATGACAAGAAACCACTCAAACTCTCCTCTTTTTAGTTCAGTGGCCATTCGTGCCAGCTCCTCGAGAACAGGGACGAAGCCAGGAATATAAATTAGGGGGGGCTAATTTGCAACAAAAAGTTCAGAGGGGGCTGATTTGTAAATTTTGAGGGTAAAAAAATGTAAAAATAAATGAAAAACTGGGTAAAAAGTGCAAAAAAAAAAAATTTGAAGGGGGGCTATAGCCCCCCTGGCCACCACTTGGCTTCGTGCCTGCTCGAGAACATCATCTGTCTCCATCTCTCACAAGATGATTCTCACATTGACGCATTTCCAAAGCTTCTTCTCATCTCGGCAAACCCACAATGCATGAAAACATGTTTAGTGAGTTTTTGTACATCGTGGGCAGAGGTCTTCTTCAGTGATTCTCCATTTCCTGAGCTCAGTATTTGTTGGAATCCACTTATGACAGAGTTTCCACACAATATTTCAACATGTGGAGGAGTATTAGCCTTCCATTTAAACGACCACCATCAAACTTTGCTGCTTGTGTCTGACGCACTTGACTTCTCCTTTGTGTCTTGTGCCACCCGATACCCGTTTTTGACACTATACTCCTCATCTACGGAATAGTGCCATATGAGTTTATCCTCGGGATTTAGCCTTCTGCATGAGAACGTCAAGATCTGATCCGCATCTTCGATTAAGAACATGACTCGAACCAGCTCGATATCCCATTCCCCGTTGGGGTGTTTCTGTTCCACTAATTTCATTCCCCGTTGGGGGTGGTTCAATGAGCATGAACAACTTAGGCCTCAGAATCAACCCATCTCGGGTGATGTCTACCTCTTCTCCATCTCCGATATGCCACCGAAAGCCACCTTCAATCAATTCCCTGCCCAAAAGAATTCTTTCCCAGATATGGGAACTTGAATAGCCTTCATTAGCCTCCAAAAAGTGAGTTTGAGGGAAATAACTGTAAGGAATATTGCCCACTTGAAAATAATAAATAAACATGAATAATCACTGAATTGGATAAGAATTTTACTTTATTAGCGTCATATGATTAGTGTGTTGAGTTCTGAAATCAGAATCAGTAACAACTATCTTCCATAGCCTCCGTATTAAACTGAACCACGTGTTGGGCACCTGAGTTCGGGCGGTGAGCTAAAACATGGTCGATAATTAATATACGTCTGGATAAGTGTATCTAAAATCATATATGTGGAACACGAGTGAAGGTTGATCACTTCGTGGGAGTATTTTGCACTTTTGGTAAGTGTATGACCAAGACAGACTTTGGTAATATATGTGTTGTTTAAGTACCGTTACGACGCACTAGCCGAGGTCGCTTATGATGTTCACAGTGAGACGATCTAAATCTTGAAGTGATCATGGACTTCTAGTTCATATCGCCGGGTTCTTTGACTCATTCGTTAAAGGCTACTGAGACGCTGATTAAATTTATGTCTTGGGAATTCGAAATATGATTTGAGAAGAAAGTGGTTGACATATACGGAATCCGACCTTCTTGAAAGAAGTTTAATGTTCACTCACCTAAGGGTTGATTCCAGAACCGATACATTGCTAGCACTTTCGAAGTAAGTAATGTTCGGAAGAATCTTTTGCTGGGGAAGCTACGGTGCTTAGGGCATATATGTATAAAGAAAGGTATAACGAAATAATTGACTTTTCTCGATACTGGTTGAACCTGGAGGATCTTGATTACAAACTGACTAGATCAGTGGACACTTGTCACGATGAGTAAATATAATTCTAGTATAAAGGAGGGTTCAGTCTTGGCTTACATGGTGGAGTATTTGAACAAGATTAGACGAATCGATGGAAAAAGAGAAATAACTTTTTCGTCTTTTTCATCGGATTTGTTAAGCTTCTATTACTAGGTCCATATTCCCCGATTCGGCTTCAATAAAGACGAATAAGAACTCTCTAGTAATAATGAATTTCATTAATACAATCTTACAAGCTGTAATGGGTATTGACAACATTAAATTCAGAAAACATGTATTTTCTTAATTAATAAGTTATTTATAGTAGAATTGTTTATTTATTGTTAGATCAAGTAAATAATCAATTAATTTTTTTTATTGTTGGACCAAGTAAATAAATAATTAATTGTGTTTTAAGTAATTTGGTCTTGCACTATGATAAAATCGAATTTGCCATAGTCACATGGTGTTTGCGTTTTTTTCATGTTGCCGTGCTATGGTCGAATTTTGCTTATTGGTATTTACCAATATTTTATCTTTAGTTGTTTAAATAAAGGAGAGAGAATAATATTTAAGAAAATAAGATATTGTCATTTATTCTCTCATGAATATTTAGAGAGAATATATTTAAAATTAAATAATATATTTTTCTTTATTCTCTCATGAATAAATATTCTTTATTAAAACAGAAAATAAAATATCCTAGATATTGATGTGATGGATGAAAAAAAATAGGATTCATAAGATGAGATCCAAAGGCTGAGATTAATCCATTAATGTGAACACATAGTGTGAACGCAATAAAGGAGAATAATATATTCTAGAAGGTTCCAGGAATATCTCATTCAACTATTATAAATAGGGGTCCATGAGAAGGCAAAAATCACTTCAACATAAGCAAAATTTCGCCCACTTCCTCTCTGTTGTCAACGAATTTTTTTGCTCTCCTCTCTCCCTCAAAATTTTGTTATTCCATTCTTAGAAAATAAATGTGAGATCTGAAACTTCATAGTAAGATCTAGTGAGATTAAATAGAGTGTGGTCCACACCTTATTCTTGTTCATCCGTAGATTACGTTTTAGAAGACTAAGATGTCATCGAGACGTAAAGAAGGATCGGGGGAGTTTCAAAGACATCCCGAAGGTCTGATCGTAGAAGACGACACTATGAGGCTGAGACGAGACGAGAAGAAGACGTGGAGCTCGAGGAGATCCCGATTCAGAAAGCTTAAGGAGAAACCCGTAAGTTTTCTAGTAACTCGTCTCTTTATATTGGTTGCTTCACTTATATGCTCTCATGGTTAAATTAATTAAACAAAACTAGATCTTGTTAAATGACTATTAAATTGATAGCTTAAGATAGCGTAATTAATTATCTTTTCCGCACTGTTATTATTTTTGGGTGCATAATCACCAACAATAACTAACCCGTAGTACTTTATTGACCAGGTTATTGGGAAAGCATAGCAGATTCCACGTTTTTTTAGCCAGTAATGCCCGATTGAAGTCCTCCAAATCTCTGAAGCCTAATCCGCCTTTCGGTTTATGTTTACACAAATTTTCCCATGTCTCCAAATGCGTTTTCTTTTTCTCTTTCATGCTACCCCACCAAAAGGCGTTCATTAGTTTGTGGATTTTGTCCACGAGGCTCTTCGAGAGTTGAAAATAGCTCATCGCATGGATGAGAATGGCATGAATGATAGCCTTGAGGAGAACTTCTTTCCCAGCTTGTGAGAATAAGCCACATTTACAACCCCTTATTTTATTCCGTATTATGTCCAGCACAAACTTAAATAAGGTTTTCTTCTTCCTTCTGGAGAACGTCAACATACCCATGTATAGTTCTAGGTTCTTTGTCGTCTTGGAACTCTATTTGAACACTAGAGGCAAAGGTAACAGACAACTTTTTAAAATTTTACTATGTCAAGATGCGAGTTCGTAGTTAGCAAAGACTTCTGATTGTCATCGCATTCTTCTCATCGGCTTTCAAGAATAACATGTCGTCGTCCGCGAATCCGACCCCTTCCAAGTCTCCCATATCTTCCGCTTTGTTTAGAAGTTCGGGTAGGCCTTATGAACAAAAGAGAAAAAAGAAGGGTGACAATGGTTCGCCTTGCTTAAGGCCTCGTTAGAGAGTTACCGATCCTACCAGATGACCATTCAGATTAAAAGAATAGCGGAATAAAGTTATGCACCTTATAATTTAACTATCCATTGTTCCGCAAAGCCAAGCTTCCTCATCGCCATCTCTAGGATGGGCAACTGCCATGTCAAGTTTGAGAGCAGCATGTGCACCATTTTGGAATTTTCTCCACTTCATGTTGTGAATGCCTTCAAACCCCACCATAATATTGTCACTAATTTGGCAGCCTTTAACGAATGCATTCTGGTTTTGTGAGATGGTTGACATTGTTAATTTTAGGCGCTACGTTAAAAATCTAGAGACGATCTTGTAAAGGACACTACATAAGCTCAGAGGTCTAAACTCCTTCATCAGCTTTAGGTCTTAACTTTTGTGATCAGCACTAAGATCGTCTTGTTTAGATCTTCGGAGGTTGATAAGAGTTTAAGACCCGTAAGCACAGCTCTGTGGTCTCTACTCCCACTGAACGCCATAATTTCTGGAAGAACGCCGCTGGAAAGCCATCGATTTCGAGAGCCTTAATTGTTTTTAGCAAAGAAAGCTTCCTTAACCTCTTTCGCAGTGAAGGATTGAAGAAGGCGATGATTCATCTCTTCAATGACTCTCGTGTCGATGCATTCTGTGATCTCTTAGATTTTTTTTGACGTCTTGCTTGCAGTGCTGTAAATCTAAGTAAAATACTGAGATATTATCTCCGTCATTAGCATCATCCAATCTCCAGCCACCCCCGAATCCATTAAGCCCTTTGTCGTGTTCTTTTTCCTCCATTGTGATGTTTTACGGTGGAAGTACTTTGTGTTTGGTCCTCCGCCCGGAGCCAAAGAGCGTGGCTTCTTTGTCTCCAATAGCGTTCCTCCTTCTCAAGTAATGCCTCGAGTTTTTTTTTCTGGTGTCCTCTACCAAACCCCCGACGATGCGCTCCGTAAGCCTTTCCAAGACCACAATTTTCTGTTTGATTTCTCGTTGTAGGATTGCTGTTGCGAAAAAAATCACACACACAAGCGTATGTGTTACCCAAGTAATATAGTGTACAAGAAGTAGAGTATTGCTCTCACGAGGAATAGTAATTTTAATGCTTTCTTTAGCTTGATGCGAATTGATTCCAAAGTAAGAGTAGGATGGCTTTAAACGATTAACAAAAATAGTTAAAAGTAAGAAACAATGAATCTAACGAGTTTAAACAAAGAAAATCGTTTAAACAAAAATAGTTAAAAGTAAGAAACAATGAATCTAACGAGTTTA
Source organism: Urtica dioica subsp. dioica (assembly GCF_054948205.1). NCBI lineage: Eukaryota > Viridiplantae > Streptophyta > Magnoliopsida > Rosales > Urticaceae > Urtica > Urtica dioica. The sequence continues at coordinate 9,041,020 of NC_142761.1, forward strand.
AACAAAGAAAAAAGCCGGGCCACGACTTCACCACGAACCGACTACGTTAAAAACTCCTAATTTGTCTATTGTTTCCTCGTACCTGTGTTACCTATCTCACTCTTTCTAACTTATTCACTAGCCTCTCTCGAGTGTTATAGCAAACCTGTGAAATTGACGGATTATTATCCTTTCGGCCTCTAATCCTATTAAAACAATTAAACGCATAAAGAGTAGGAATTCAAATGATTGCACTCGGGCCTAGTGTTTCTTACTAACCCAGATCGATCTTGACGATTATAGAAAAAGCATGATGTATTCCTCTCTTTTGAGTAGCAAAAAAATCCTATATAATAATTCAAAGGTGGTTAATCAATGAACTAATAACAATCATGACTAATAATCAAGAAAACAAGTAACATCTATCCCTAACAAAGCCCACAACCATTATCAATCCCGACAACATCACAACCCCATAAGAAACCTAGCCTCTAATGGTGTTCATGATCATCATTAAACATAACAGAATAATAAAAAAAAACATTAAAGTAAACAATGAAAGCAAAAATGAGTTCATATTAATCTAAATTGATGTTAAATAATATTCAAAAGCAATAAAATAAATAAAATAAAAGGAAGAAAGAAGAACAATTTGATTTGAGTGCAAGAGACACTTTTTCTTTCTTCTTCAAACAGCTTTCCAAAGCAACCAAAAACTCTAATAAAAAGTAAAATAAATGGAAAGATGTGATTTTGAAGTTACAAGGTCGAATATATAGGTCTAGAGGTGATTTTCGGAGCAATATGGACCTTTGGATTGGATCCAAAGGTTCAAAGACGTAAAAAATTGGGTAATAAAAATTGTGGTTCTGCGAGTTTACACGCCGCGCAAGAGAGTGGCGCAGCGCGCTATTTACGGGCATGGCCCGCTGAAACAAAAATTGATGGAACTTTGCAGTGCACAAAAAAGCTATGCGGTGCACTAAGTGCTGGGTTTGGCCGTGCTCTGTTGCGGGTCATTTGGCGCAGCGCAGTGCGCGGATTGACTAGCTTTGACTATCATGAAAATCTTCATTTTTGCTCCGTTTTGACTCCCGCTTTCTTCTAAATAACTCCCACAACATCCTGATGCTCAATTATCCACCCAAAACCTAAAATTCACAATAAAATCACCGAACAACCTTCAAATACACTAGAGAATTCGCTAAATTCACGCTTGGGAATGATAGATTTGGATGTATAAAATGTACTCACCAACTCAATTGACTACATCATCTAGCTAATTGTGATCACTGAATCATTTCTCCTGCTTCCCAAGCCTCTTCTATTATTTGTTGGCACTCGAAATCGTCGCTCCATGCCTCATCATATCTGAACCGTCTAGCTCTACTTCTACTGCTCGGCTCTCCTTCTCTACTGCTACTCGACATATTGAGTAGAAGAAGATGATGGTTCAATCCCCTGAGAGCTAGATGCGTCACGGATGCCTCTAGCCAGCCTTCAACCCACTCCGTGTTCGCAAAACATCTGTCTAACCACACTTTCACAAGTCCAATGATCGTTTTGTTTTTTCATATGTAAGGATGTCCTTCATACCCCAAATCTTGGAGGGCATAATCGCTCACCACCTGTCTCAACTCTTCCATTTGCCCAATGGGCCTCTCATTTCCCCCGCTCTTCTTGTGTGCATGTAGGATTTCGTTGAAGTCACTGCCACATAACAACAGTTATATCCCTTCTCCATTCAGGCGTCGTAGTAGATTCCACGAGTGATATCTGAGGCTCATTTCTGGAATTCCATAGAAGCTGACAACACGCCAACTTCTACCGTCCTCCTTTACCATCATATCATTAATATGGCCTTGTGAAAATCCTAAAATCCTTAACTCCCTCTCATCTTTCGAAAAAAATGAGCTAAGCCTCCGGTTAATCCGACTTTGTCCAGCGTAAACGGCCATAACCATATCCCAGTGAGAACTTTAATCTTTCTATCAGAGAGCGACCAGCCTTCATCTCAAGTAGAAAGATAAAGTCCGGGGAGTTCTTCTTCACGTGAGTGAGAAGTACCTTCTTTGTCCACGGACTCCCCGTTCCTTGGATGTTCCATATTAGGGCGACCATTGTGCTCGGCGGCTTTGTTCCTCAAGGCTTGTCGCTTTAACTTTAAAACGGATTGTGTGATCATCACTGGGTCTTGAAAAATCCATAGCCAGAAGATAATTTTCTGAGATAAGAAATCGATTTTGCTCCTTGATTGTCTCAACAACAGTCTCGGAGGTGGCACTGATGCTTGCGTGCTTCGCGTTATTGACGACCCTTCGAGGAAGCTCCTTAATTAACGATTTTTGGCCAACCTTCTGCCCCAAACTTTTCTTTGATGAAGATGAAACTCTGACAAAAGAATCGCACGCAGAGGAAAGCTTTGATATATTGTTTTAGCGCTTGATGGAGTTTGGACAATCTAGGCTTACGTTAGGTGTAGGTAAATCCTGATGACCCCAAATGTTTATTGAGCTGGGCTCATCTCCAAAAATACGGTTTCTCCTTACTTAGAGAGAATGATTGGGGTATTGGGTCTCAGTTGTCTTAGTTTAAGTTTGAGATAAAAAGTGGGGCCCAATTTCTTCTATACACTTTAGAGGATGCGACTATGCATTTGAAATCTTTTCGATAATCTATTCTCGTGCTCTTTATTCCTTTGGTTCTCTATTAAAGGGAGTGTGATTTCCAACTCCATCAACGGCTCTCGGGACTCCAAGTGATGATGAGCATTCTCGATCCTTGGTAATTTTGCGTTAGGTGATGGGATCTACGATTGGCCAACACCTGCATTTCTCGACTGGTTCTCGGGAATTCCAACGGGTTGTCTCAACCTTCGGGTTTCTCCGTAGCGGCGGGCAAGAGGAATTCTCCAGGTCCTCTTTTATCAGCTTTAATCTAGACCCCTAGGACTTGAACTTCTCTTCTGTCTTCCTTTTTGATCATCAGGGTTGGGCTTGTACAACTCTTCTTATCATGGGTTAAGCTCCCGCATATTGGGTGTAGCCTCTCGTATTGAAACTCAACCTATCTTGTCTTTCCCTTATCAGGCACAAATCTGCCAAGACTCAATTTTCCATTCAGACGAGCAGATATTTTGAACCATAAGTAATTGTTGAAAATTGCTTCTTTGAAATTTTTGAGATTTAACTTCGTGACCGCTCCGGCCGAACTTGCCATTTTCCTCTCGTCCATCATATGTGTCATATCCGATGGGAGGCCAACAACTCTGACCCATAAGTTCCGGTCCTCCAGATTCTCATTTTGCCAGTTGCTCGTCGTTGCTATCTTCTCACCTTGGAGTATTCCTTGCACTAAGTATGTGCTCTCTTCTTTCTTCTTACATAATAATTGGAAATTCATTCCTTGGTCATCGAATCTAGTATTTTAAGTCTCCACCCCTTTGACAAGCTCCACAACCCCTCTAGGAGGGCTCCCAGAGCTTGCTTACGGAGTGGTTTCTTAGATACCAGCCTCCCAAGGAGACCTTCGTCGGAAAACGAAGATGCAGATTAATCCTCTTCTTGGTCCCAATCATCGTCTTCATCTTCCATTCCAAGAAGATATGTTTGCTTGGTCAGTTCTTCCACCACATCAGTAGTGTCTTTCATAGTCTACTTAGAGTAGTCTATCTCCTTCTAACAGAGAGAATCTCGTTTAGGAGTCTTAGCAATACATTTTATTGGAGTATATTAAATGGACTTTTTTATTAAATGGATTTTATTAATACATACATTAATATATTAAGGGGGCCTTGAAATGAGTTTTAGGTGGTACATGTGTTAGAGCATCATTGAAACGAAATGAACCTTTTTAATAGTTTCATCAAATTTTATTTGTGGCATTCTCAAAAGTAAGGCCTAAAAAAAGAACTTTAGTGCATTTGAGGTTGGGCCGGGCTTGAAGATGAGAATGGATAGGAAATGGGTAGGGTATTACAAAATCAGACCATATTCACGAAATAAAATTAAAATCATAACCTATTCATACCCATTTATATTTAATACGTTTGAGTCTGGTTAAACCCATGGGTATATCTTACCCATTTAATATTAGATTTTCATGAAATAAATAAATAATATTTTATAGAAGAACTTAAAGTAATAAGTGTATGTCAAAATTCCCTTAAAATTTATAAATAAGAGAAGTTTCAAGAAAATATTAGGTTTTCTATATAAAGTTCATATTTTTTTATTATGAAATTGTTTATTATAGGGATAATATATTAGAAATCTCGATGACATTCATATGATTATAAATATAGTAATAATTTTAAACGGGTAGGGTATTATGTAGGATACTTAAAAAGAATATTCTACCCATAGTCATATAAATTTTAACGGGTAATACTCATAATCTACCCATTGACCATTTATTCGGGTAAGAATTTCATATTCTCATGATCCAAAAAGAATTGCCCAGGTTATCATAACGACACTGTGAAATTTTGTTTAGTCAGATATAAGATGTCGTACACTATGTAGAGTCAATATGTGAGACAATTTGTTATGATGCAAGCGATGGATTATAAACAAGACAATGCGTAAAAAAAAAAAAAATGATACAAAGAATGGTAACTCACTTCGGTGCAACATCACCTACTCTTGAGGGTTGTGTGCCCAGTGAAAATGAAATTCACTATAACAATAAGTAATCAATAGTACATCAATGGATTTGAGATCCGCTTAATTTCACTTTCAAACACTCTCTCAGTGTTTGGCATTTTTTTTCTCTCAAAAGATATCTAGCACTTGTCTTGTAACTTTTAGGATTCAAGATGCAGTAACACTAGAGAGAGAAACTAAAAAATTGCTTATATTGCTGAGAACTTGGATGGTCAAAATGAAGGTTGCACCTCTAAAACTGTTATGTGTATTATTATTATTATTATTATTATTATTATTATTATTATTATTATTATTATTGATGATTGAAGAATACTAAGTTAATGTATTGTTGTGGATTAGGTATGGGAGTGACCACTTATGACACTGCTTTGACTAAGACAGCATGTATTTTTATATTTGTTGAATAACAAACAAGTAAAGTGATCTAACAGTATGACTAAGGCTAGTATGCACTTTGTTAAATACCTAGAAATGCCATATTTGTTTTCATCTTTCATGTACTTTGTTTTTCAAAAGAGCAATGTTGAAAAATTCTTGTACCACCAAGCATTCCTCTATTCATTCTTAAAAGAATTATTTAAGATTTGACAATTGGTCAACTATTAAGAGCTGGGATAGGGTGATAGTGGACTCGGTGTTTGAAGCGGAGCTGATTGGAGTACATTTTGTGATTCTTTTGGCCAAATTCTGGAACATAGGGAGGCTGGTTGTGGAAGGAGAATTTTTTTTTTTTTTTTTTTTATAATAAAAGTATTTAAAGGCTTTTAATAAATAACGTATGAAACTCAAGAGTACAAATATCTTACATCTCTTAATAAGATAAAATGAGACATCAATACAACAATGATTCAATTATAAAATCGGTTGAAAACACGTTGCGTGAGAACTTCAGATGACCTATATATAGATCACACTAAAATTAAAGTAACTCATTGGCTCTTTCTAAAAATCCTAAAAAAATAGTGAACAAACTAAAGTGCTCGAGGACCACCAATCGTGGTAAAAAAAACGTTCGAGTGTTTGCACCGTCAAAAGACTAACAAAAAGTTCAAACTAAGTACCCAATAGATGATTAAGTCATCTTTAAAACATAAAAACTACCTTAGTATATTGGACAAATCATCAAAGCTTAAACATCTTAAATAATGCAAAAGAGAGACTAAGTTAAAACTAACATCTTCTCTAACAAACACACCACAAGAAACAATAAGCACCACCAACGCACACAGAGGAAGTCGCGGCGGAACGGACCACGGAGCTGGAGGAGGCGGAGGGAGACGATGACCGTAACAATGTCATCGAGAGACCGAATCTGAACACCGTCGGAATGGGAAAAGCGAAATCCAACGAGATGAGCTAGGTGTAATCCGATGAAAATGCTCCAGAAGTGATGGTTTATAGAAGATGATCAAAACTCCGATCCAAGGCACCTGCTAATTTTTCAAAAATAATAAAAATCTTTCGTAGTAGGACTAGCTAGTATCATCACACCTTCGAAAATAATTTCTTATCCACATACTGACATACACAAACCTCTATTCTCTTCAAAAACAAAATTAGTGACATACACAAGTTACAAAACCAATATTTATATTTTATAGCCACGATCATTATCATTATATATTAAAAAAGTGAGACATTTCTACTCTAAAAAAGATATCAATCATTGTCATTATTGTACTCTTTTTATTTATAATATAAAGTGTACCTATTCCATATGTACAAATATATATATATATATATATATATATATATATATATATATATATATATATATATTTGTGACTTTTCTTCATACTAGCAAATACATCATTTAGCTTAACGACACACTAAACAAATATTTTCTTTTTCTTTTTAAATAGAGTAATTACTCAATTTATTTTCCTTTTTTCTACCGTTGAATACTCATAAGATCTTATTGTTATTGCTACTTTTATAAATTCAGAAGAACAAGCATATACAGAAAAAATACGTATCTGTGTAGAGATTTTGAGTAATAAGTTAGAAAATTACATTGTTTGCATTTTTCCTTGAATATTTATTTTATAAAATGGATCGTGACTTTCGTCGATTTTCTTAAACCCAACATATTTGGTCCCCCTGATACAAATACATATATCATCGTATGCCAAAAATAGAGGCAAACTATGCCACAACTATTAAGCTTTATTACAAAAGATGCCAACACTATTTAACTTTATTTTAAAAGATAGCAATACTACTAAGCGTAATTATATTGTATCGATGGTATTATAGAACTTCTGCTTGGAAGTGTTTTGAAGTGTCCTAGAATGATTTATGCATTTTAATCCTTTGTCAACAGTCACGGAGGAAAAAAAAATTCCTGTGTCAATACTCCTAAAATTTTGATAGAGCTTTCAAATATCGGCGTGCCATTATTAAATGCTAAAACATGAAATTTCGTAAGGAACTTTTATGTCAAGGAATAAAAATCGAATCTAAGAGATATTTGCTATTATTCCATCTTATTAATACTATTTAAGATGCTTTACGATTTTTTTAATGTAAAAACTCAATGATTATTAAAAACTAGGGTAGAAGTAGAACATAACATAGCATGAAAGAGGACTGCTGTGACATTTGTTAAGCCGTTTTTTGGGTTTAACATTCGAGGACACGTGGCGTGTCTGGAATAGTCACGTGCCTAGTACGGGGTCGGCCCAAATTACTTTTCGAGAGTTCAATGACTCAAGGAAGTTCGGGACAAAGCCCAAAGCGTCCAGGAGCTTCAGAGGATCTTAGAATCGTAAAGAGGGAAACGATGCTTTGCCTTCTTTTTCGTCGGGAACGCGTCCTTCGTCTTGGATTTCTGGCCTGGAGGTCGAGCTCGCCTGGGGGTCGAGCTCGCCTGGGGGGGGTCGAACCTGCCTGGAGGTCGAGCTCGCCTGTGGGGTCGAGCTCGTCTGGGGGTTGAGCTCGGCTGGAGGTCGAGCTCACCTGGAGATCGCCCCTGCCTGGAGGGTGAGCTCCTGCCTGGGGGGTGAGCTCGCCTGGGGGGTCGAGCTCGGCTGGAGGTCGAGCTCTCCTGGAGATCGCCCTTCCTGGAGGTTGAGCTCGCCTGGGGGGTCGAGCTCGCCTAGTGATCGCTCCTGCCTGGAGGGTGAGCTCGCCTGGGGGGTCGAGCTCGGCTGGAGGTCGGGCTCGCCTGGAGATCACCCTTCCTGGAGGTTGAGCTCGCCTGGGGGGTCGAGCTCGGCTGGAGGTCGAGCTCGGCTGGAGAGTCGAGCTCGCCTAGTGATCGCCCCTGCCTGGAGGGTGAGCTCGCCTTGGGGGTCGAGCTCGCCTGGAGATCGTCCCTGCCTGGAGGTTGAGCTCGCCTGGGGGTCGAGCTCGGCTGGAGGTCGAGCCCGCTTGGGGAGTCGAGCTCGCCTAGAGGTTGAGCTCGCCTGGAAGGTTGAGCTCGAATTAAGATCGCCCCTGTCTGGAGGGTGAGCTCGCCTGGGGGTCGAGTTCGGCGGGAGGTCGAGCTCGCCTGGAGAGTCGAGCTCGCCTAGAGGTTGAGCTCGCCTGGAAGGTTGAGCTCGCCTGGAAGGTTGAGCTCGCCTTGAGATCGCCCCTGCCTGGAGGGTGAGCTCGCCTGGAGATCGCCCCGCCTGGAGGGAGCTCGCCTGGGGGGGTCGAGCTTGTCAGGAGGTCGCCCCTGTCTGGAGGGTGAGCTCGCCTGGGGGTCGAGCTCGCCTGGAGAGTCGAGCTCGCCTAGAGGTTGAGCTCGTCTTGAAGGTTGAGCTCGAATTGAGATCGCCCCTGCCTGGAGGGTGAGCTCGCCTGGGGGTCGAGCTCGGCTGGAGGTCGAGCTCGCCTGGAGAATCGAGCTCGCCTAGAGGTTGAGCTCGTCTGGAAGGTTGAGCTCGAATTGAGATCGCCCCTGCCTGGAGGGTGAGCTCGCCTGGAGGTCGCCCTGCCTGGAGGGAGATCGCCTGGGGGGGTCGAGCTTGTCAGGAGGTCGCCCCTGCCCGGAGGTTGTGCTCGCCTGGAAGGTTGAGCTCGCCTTGAGATCGCCCCTGCCTGGAGGGTGAGCTCGCCCGAGGGGTCGAGCTCGGCTGGAGGTCGAACTCGCCTAGAGAGTCGAGCTCGCCTAGAGGTTGAGCTCGCCTAGAAGGTTGAGCTCGCCTAGAAGGTTGAGCTCGCCTTGAGATCGCCCCTGCCTGGATGGTGAGCTCGCCTGGGGGCCGATCTCGGCTGGAGGTCGAGCTCACCTGGAGAGTCGAGCTCGTCTAGTGATCGCCCCCGCCTGGAGGTTGAGCTCGCTTGGAGGTCGCCCTGCCTGGAGGGAGCTCGCCTGGGGGGCGTGATCGTGCTCCTCGTGAGCTGCCTACTTACCCGCCTTGCGGGATCAGGTCATGACGTAGTTCATGGGATTCTTGGTTCAGGCTCTATTCCAGAGTCGGGAGTGGAATTTTTCGGGGTTTAGCGTATTTTGGGTTCGGAGTGAATCCTGGATCTTCTTCTCCTTTAGTTCGGAATGAGTTCTGAGTTCGGAGTGAGTCCTGAGTTCGGAGTGAGTCCTGAGTTCGGAGTCCTCTTGAGTTGGGAGAGTATTTGGCTGAGTGGATTCTGGGATTGAGAGTCTCTGGGGTTTAGAGAGTTCTTCGAGTTCGGGGAATTCTTTTTTTCTGTCCCTTTGAGTTGAGAATGAGTGAATTATTTATAGGAAAAGAAACCGGTGCTTGATGCTTGGTTGATGCTTGATTGAAGCTTGGTTGGCGCTTTGTTTTTGCTTGGTCGGTGCTTGATTGAAGCGTGGTTGGCGCTTGGTTTTTTCTTGGTCGGTGCTTGATTGAAGCTTGGTTGGCGCTTGGTTTTTGCTTGATTGAAGCTTGGTTTTCGCTTGGTTTGAAGCTTGGTTTTTGCTTGGTGTAAGCTTGGTTTGCGCTTGGTTTTTGCTTGGTTGGAGCTTGGTTTTCGGCTTGGTTGAAGCTTGGTTCTTGGCTTTGGTTGAAGCTTGGTTTTTGGCTTTGGTTGAAGCTTGGTTTTTGGCTTTGGTTGGCGCTTGGTTTTTGGCTTGGTTGTGCGTGTTTGACTTAAGCTGTGACGTCGTTTTTGCGATTGGGGTGTCGTTTTTTTACCATAAGAAAAAGACGGCATAACATTAACCCCCCAGTTTCGCGTGCGACTTGTCGTGTGGGAAACTTTGCTTCCCCTCCCCTTCTTTATTGATTTATTTATTTATTCCCACTTTGTGTGGCCGAGGGAATGGTCTGTGTAGCCTCGCTTTGAGCAGTCTTCGAGGTGGGTTGGGTTCTCGATGGCCTGGAGGTTGAGCTCGCCTGGGGGTCGAGTTCGCTTGGAGGTCGAGCGAGGCCGAGCTCGTGTGGAGGTCGAGCGAGCCTGGTGGTCGAACTCGCTTGGAGGTCGAGCGAGGCCGAGCTCGCTTGGAGGTCGAGCTCGTTTGGAGGTCGAGCTCGCCCGGTAGTCGAACTCGCTTGGGGGGCCGAGCTCGCTTTGTCGTGTGGGAAACTTTGCTTCTCATCCCTTTTTTTTTTTTTTATAATATCGTATGTGTATAATATCTTTATTTATCTTTTTAGGGCAGGTGACTAACCCGGTCATGACTTTTGAAAAGTATATGCACAAGTACCCACGCATTTGCAAGTTGCGTGGGTTTCCTTTTTAGGCATTGACCTATATATGCATGTTGATGTACTATAGGTAGCCAGTTTTTACGTCATCATTTTTCCGTGTATAGGTATATGCCTATTATCTTATCTATTATTTATTACTACTATTATCATTATTTCCTGTGCTCTGTGTATGGATGTGTTTACTCATTTGTTTCTTTGACTTTAACACTTACCCCATGCTCTCTTTTTCTTAAAAACTGAGATGCGTCCGGGGATTGAGCTGCCATCACAGGAGCGTAGCAGAGTTGAGATCAGCAATCCCCCCGGATTTTCTTGCTTCTTTCTTGAGGTGGGTTTCTTCTTCGGTGAATATATACACTTTTTTTCTTCTCACTTTGCCATTTTATTTCTTTTTTCATTCTGTCTCTCGACCCTCCTGTCCTCTTCTTTGAACCTTTCTGGCTTTTCTTCCAAAATACTGTGATGACTTTAAATGATCTGGTCAGCGGTGGGCCTAATCCACCTCGTGGTTCCAGCGACCTAGCGGTCCCACCCGACTTTTCTAGGGCTTTTGGCGATTCCGACTTTGGCGAGCTGTGGGTGTTTGATGAATTTCCAGGCGCTTTTGGCGAACTCCTGGGTTCCGCAAGTTCACCTACTGGTTTCGGAGATGGCGAACTCAACGCCCTCCTCGATGCGGTCCTCGGACGGGGGCCGGTTCTGCCTACGTCGGGTCTGTATTTCGATGGGAGAGGTAACGTCGTTCAACCGGCGGCCCACGGCGAGTCGTCTCGGTCCCCGCTGGCCGTGGGAGGCTGCGAGGCTGGCCCAGCGGATGAAGGCGACGTCACACCAGGTATTCTCCGGAGTTCGGAAGGTGATACTCCCTTGACTTTGACGCCGTTTTTCTTCACAAACGGGTCCCCGCTGCTGCCGGCGGACTTCGGAGTATCAAGAGGTGGGTTTCTCCCGGTGTCGATGGGCTGCGAGGTTGGTTCGGGCCGAGGCGCTGCCACCGGCGGGCCTTTGTTGACATCGGGGGAGGGCAACGTAGGCGTTCTTCCGAATGCCTGCTCGTCGTTTGCGGCGGAGGGCGTAGAGGCTTCAGCAAGCGAGCCTCGTTGTAGTTTCCCGAAAAACGGGAAGAAGATGTCGTTGTTGCTTGAAGCGTTCGGTCATTCGGTCGGAGGTGAGACTTCGGTGCGTCGCATCTCAGGACGTGACGACGAAGGCCTCGGTGCCAACTCCTCGGCGGGCGGCGAGGTGAGTTTTCCGTCTCTTGGGGTTGATATTGATGATGATGGTGATAAGGTTGTTATGGCAGAATGTTCTGAGGGAGAGGTCGAGTCTTATCGGTGCAACTCGTTCGTAGTCGAGCCCCCACAACGGCCGCGGTCTCGGCCGAGGCGGTCGAGAGGTGGGGATTTTGCTGGCCTCGACGCCGCGAGCCTGACGACGGAAGATAGAGTTAGGTTCCTCCGCGAGAAGTACGAGATCCCGCCGGAAATCTCTATCATAGTTCCCTCCGTCGACGATTATTCCAGCCAGCCACCCGAGGGATATACAGCCGTCTATGTGGAGAGTTTTAAGCATGGGCCGAGACTCCCCCCGCACCCTTTCATATGTGATTTGCTCGAGAGGATCCAGCTGCCACCCGGTCAACTAAATCCAAGGGGCTATTGGGTCATCGTGGCTTGTTATATCATGTGGTTCCAGGAGAAGCACCGTGAAATGACGGTGTGTGAATTCCTAAGTTTGTGTGCTGTGGTCCCGAATTACAGAACGAAAGGGTCGTTTTTTCTTCGCAACAACACGTCAAAAAAAGTACTCAACAAACTACCCGGCACGGGGCGTGAGTGGGTTGATGAGTTCTTTTACACGCGCGTCGACTATTTTGGGAACATTCCCCTTGGTTTTCGTACATCGGCTGATTGCCCAAGGCCCTCGGGTCAGCGATCCGAGTTTGCTTCTTTTCTCGAAGGGGTACCTCTTAGTTATCGCGAGGCTAGCTTGTTCCTTGACGACAAACTGTGGGAAGAGGTTGGGTGGTTCCCCTACCGTCCGGCCGAGGATGTTCCGTTGCCGTCTTCGCGCTCTTTTCCGTTCTCGGCAGAGTCTGGTGGTATAGTAATAGGGCTATCACAATTTGGTTCCCATACGTGTGCATATCTCATTTTTTTAATAAAAACTCTAATTCTCCCGACGATTCTTTGCAGGTATGGTGGCTTACGGGGCCCGGGGGGTTACTGGGCCAGGATTCTCTGCGGGGCGGCTGCTGCCGGTTCCTCTTTTTGGTTCGGAGGCGTCGCTCCCTTCGCAGCCCTCGAGGGTAGGCTTATCTCTTCGCGCTACCACAGCATCTATGCCAACCACAAAAGCAGCGATTACTAGTTCAAAAAGAGCGCGAGACGAGGCCCCGTTGGTGGCTTCCTCGCGTGCTAGTTTTGGGAAGAAGCTTAAAGCCCCTCTTCGCTCATCGTCCGACATAGCGGTGTTGTCGGGTTCTCGGTCGCTGACTCCTTTGGCCCGTAAAGCCATTAGTGGTATTGAGTCCACTCATGCATCGGAGGCGACTAAGTTGGATCGGATGACCGCGGTTGCCCTTGCTGAGTTGCTGACTCGCGAGGCCCGACAGGTTTTCCCCCACGTGCACGGCTCGATATTTTCTTTGTTTGCCGTCTTTTCGCCTCCTTTAAATACCCATTATTTTTTTTGTAGTGCTATCTGGCTTCTGTTGCGACTAAGCGTAATATTCGCGAGTTGGTGAGGAAATTGGGACATGAGACCGAGGCCCGTCATCGGGCACAGGTGGATGCCGATGGTCGTGTGAAAGCTCTCGAGGCTGAGATTGCAGGCCTCGGGAAAGGCGAAGAAGATGATGCTATGAAGATATGTGAGCAAAGAGCCGAGCTCCAACGTCTGCACATCGAGCTGGGGGCCGTTCAGGCGGAGCGGGTTGGTTCGGCTATTGACTGGGCACATCGCGACTTGGTTTCCTACTGGAGTGGACCGGGAAAGGAAAATCCTCCGGAGGGAGCGGAGAGACTCTCCGCCTTAGATGACAGTGACTCGTCTTAGAAGCTCGAGTCCCTTTCCCCTCTTTTTTGTGATGGACTAGCGGCCTCATCGCCCCTTTTTTGTATGTGAATTTGGGCAAACTTTCATTCGTCAGGATTTTTCTTTTTGATGGCGCGGTCGGTTGTGCGTCTCTCAAGACCCGTTGTGTTTTTTACGGGCCCCGATTTTGGGTATAACTCTGGCGAATGGGCATTTTCCCTTTTTGCACTGTAAGCTGTATGGGCTATTGTATAGTATATGTAATCCCTACGTCTCTTTTACTTGCTGTGCTTGCGATTTTCCTTCTCTGTGTATTTATGTGATGGAAAACGTCTTCGCTCGTTCAGCGGCCTCGTCTAGTCGAGCTGGTCACCCGCTAGTCGAGCTTGCCGCCCGCAGTCGAGCTCGTCACCTCATCTAGTCGAGCTCGTCACCAGCTAGTCGAGCCCGTCACCTTGTCTGGTCGAACTCGCTTGGGGGTCGAGTTCGCTTGGAGGTCGAGCTCGCCTCGTGGTCGAACTCGCTGGGAGGTCGAGCTCGCTTGGAGGTCGAACTCGCCTGGTGGTCGAACTCGCTTGGGGGTCGAGTTCGCTTGGAGGTCGAGCTCGCTTGGAGGTCGAGCTCGCCTGGTGGTCGAGCTCGCGGGGAGGTCGAGCTCGCTTGGAGGTCGAGCTCGCGTGGGGGTCGAGCTCGCCTGTTGGTCGAACTCGCTTGGAGATCGAGCTCGCTTGGAGGTCGAGCTAGGCCGAGGTCGAGCTCGTGAGGCCGAGGTCGAGCTCGTGAGGCCGAGGTCGAGCTCGTGAGGCCGAAGTCGAGCTGAGGCTGAGGTCGAGCTCGTGAGGCCGAGGTCGAGCTGAGGCCGAGGTCGAGCTCGTGAGGCCGAGGTCGAGCAGAGGCCGAGGTCGAGCTCGTGAGGCCGAGGTCGAGCTCGTGAGGCCGAGGTCGAGCTGAGGCTGAGGTCGAGCTCATGAGGCCGAGGTCGAGCTCGTGAGGCCGAGGTCGAGCTGAGGCCGAGGTCGAGCTGAGGCCGAGGTCGAGCTCATGAGGCCGAGGTCGAGCTCATGAGGCCGAGGTCGAGCTCATGAGGCCGAGGCCGAGCTGAGGCCGAGGCCGAACTCATGAGGCCGAGGTCGAGCTGAGGCCGAGGTCGAGCTCGTGAGGCCGAGGTCGAGCTGAGGCCGAGGTCGAGCTCGTGAGGCCGAGGTCGAGCTCGTGAGGCCGAGGTCGAGCTGAGGCCGAGGTCGAGCTCATGAGGCCGAGGTCGAGCTGAGGCCGAGGTCGAGCTCGTGAGGCCGAGGTCGAGCTCGTGAGGCCGAGGTCGAGCTGAGGCCGAGGTCGAGCTCGTGAGGCCGAGGTCGAGCTGAGGCCGAGGTCGAGCTGAGGCCGAGGTCGAGCTCGTGAGGCCGAGGTCGAGCTAAGGCCGAGGTCGAGCTCGTGAGGCCGAGGTCGAGCTGAGGCCGATGTCGAGCTCGTGAGACCGAGGTCGAGCTGAGGCCGAGGTCGAGCTTATGAGGCCGATGTCGAGCTCGTGAGGCCGAGGTCGAGCTCGTGAGGCCGAAGTCGAGCTGAGGCCGAGGTCGAGCTCGCTTGGCGGTCGAACTCGCTTGGAGGTCGGTCGGGGACTTGGTGGCGCAAGCCCCCGAAATCTCGGGTCGCAAAGAGTTGATACGTTCGGGGTTTCAACGTTGCGAAACCCCATTTCTCGGACTCCGTGGACGCAGTTGAGGTCGGTCGGGGGCTTGGTGGCGCAAGCCCCCTCATCTCGGGTCGCACGGAGTTGGTACGTTCGGGGTTTCAACGTTGCGAAACCCCATTTCTTGGACTCCGTGGACGCAATTGAGGTCGGTCGGGGGCTTGGTGGCGCAAGCCCCCTCATCTCGGGTCGCACGGAGTTGATACGTTCGGGGTTTCAACGTTGCGAAACCCCATTTCTCGGACTCCATGGACGCAGTTGAGGTCGGTCGGGGACTTGGTGGCGCAAGTCCCTTCATCTCGGGTCGCACAGAGTTGATACGTTCAGGGTTTCAACGTTGCGAAACCCCATTTCTCGGACTCCGTGGACGCTTTGAGGTGCGTTTGGGGCTCGATGCTGCGATTGCTATGTCTGTATTCCTGCATTTTCACATGTATGCATATATATATATATGTATATATATATATATATATATATATATATATTTTTTGCGTTTGCGTTTTGCGTGGTGCCTTAGTGTTTGTCTTACTCTATTAACCCCCCAGTTTTTATGCAATTTTGTTTAAATTGTATGAAAAGTTAGGAGCTAAAGATTTGCAAACTGAATGCGAATTTCGACTTCATTCATTAATTGGGCGCATGGCCTGCTTTTGAAAAATTCAACGTTCATTGGGGCCGGTGGCCGCTTTTGGAAAACTAAAAATTTGAAAGGACTTGATTTGTTTGTTCAGGTTTCGTCGCTTGCTAACCTTCAGGTGCCTTGGCGCCACGGCCTATTGGTAGTACTGGCAGAGATGCTCCGCGTTCCACGGGTGTCTAATCTCCTTGCCGTCCATCTCGTCGAGGTGGTAAGTTTCGTCGTGTACCACCTTTCGAATTCGGTAAGGCCCTTCCCAGTTCGGCCCGAGTACCCCTGCTCCGCGAACCTGGGTGTTTTGGAACACCCTCCTTAGGACTAGGCTTCCTTCGGCGAAACGGCGGATTTTGACCCTTGAGTTGTAGTGCTTCTCAACGACCCTCTTCTGTGCGGCCATGCGGGTGAACGCTTCAGCTCTCCTTTCCTCGATCAAGTCGAGCTCCATTCGGAGGGCTTCGTTGTTGCTGTCTTCGTCGAAGGTCTCTGTCCGAAATGACGGCGCCCCGATCTCAACGGGATGACGGCTTCGACCCCGTAAGTGAGGGAGAAAGGCGTTTCGCCTGTGGCGGTCCGCGTAGTCGTCCGGTAAGCCCACAGGACAAGGGGGAGCTCGTCGGCCCATGCGCCTTTCTTTTCTTCCAGCTTCTTTTTCAAAGTCTCCTTGATCGTCTTGTTCACGGCCTCAACTTGGCCGTTTGCCTGTGGGTGGCGTGGTGAGGAGAAGGTCTTGCTGATCTTCAATTGTTCGCATATCCTTCGGGCCATTGCGTTGTCGAACTGGCTGCCGTTGTCGGTGACGATCGAGGCGGGGATGCCGTGGCGGCATATGATCGATTTCCACGTAAAGCTTGTAGTGTTTCCTTCGGTTATTGTGGCCAGAGGCTCCGCCTCCACCCATTTCGTGAAGTAATCGATGGCGACTATCGCCTAGACTCGCTGGCCGGACGCCATTGGGAGTTTGCCTATGAGGTCCACCCCCCACTTCGCGAATGGACGTGCCACGAGGATCGGGCACAACGGGGCCGGGGCCTGTCTTAGAATATGCGAGAATCTTTGGCACTTGTTGCATTTTTGCGCCCAACTGAACGCGTCTTTCTTCATCGTTGGCCAGAAGTAGCCTTGCTTGAGTGCCTTCAAGGTCAGGGATTGACCTGCGGAGTGATTCCCGCAAATTCCTTCATGGATTTCCCTCAAGACATAGTCGGCTTCGGCCTCGTCCAGGCATCGGAGGAGCGGCTGCGAATACCCTCTCTTATAGAGTGTGGATCCTCGCCATACATATTTGTGTGCATGATACTTCACCTTCTTAGCTTCAGCCTGGTCGGTGGGGAGGACGCCATCGCGGAGGTATCCGATGATCGGCGTCATCTAGTTCGGCTGGGGCTCTTCTTCAATCAGGTTCACTTCTTCCTTGGTGATGGACGGGAGCTTTAAGGTCTCGACAGGTACCTTGCCTAACTCCTCGCTGTCGCAGCCAGAGGCCATCCTGGCCAGTGCGTCGGCCTCAGCGTTTGTACCCCTGGGGACCTGCACGATCTCGTACCAGGAGATTGCCTCCAGTCGGAGCTTGGTTTCCTCAAAGTACGCCCCATGTTCTCCTCTCTTGCCTGGTACTCTCCCTTCACTTGGTTGACCATGAGGAGCGAGTCGCAGTGGATTTTAAGGTTTTCGACCCCGAGCTTCCTGGCTATGTCGAGTCCGGCTAGGAGGGCTTCGTATTCGGCCTCGTTGTTCGAGGCTTTGAATTGGAAGTGGATGGCGTACTTGAGCTTTTCTCCGTCCGGGTTGACGAAGACGATCCCTGACCCTGACCCACGGACATTGGATGCTCCGTCTACATGCAGGTTCCAGACCGGCCCATCGGGGGCGGCCTTCCTTTTCTTTTTCGGATCTTTGTCTCCCGCGGTTTCTTCTTCTTGCTTGTCTCCCTCGTCGTTGCCCAGATCCACATCGTAAGTGAATTCGGCGATGAAGTCGGCGACGGCCTGTCCCTTGATCGCGGCCCTCGGCTGGAACTCCACCCCGTATTCTCCTAGCTCCTGGGACCAGACGGCCATCCTCGTTGAGGTGCCCTTCTGCAGAGCTTTCTTGACTGGGTATTTGGTCCTCACTATGACTTGGTGTGCTTGGAAATATGGTCGAAGCTTCCTTGCGGACATCGCCAGAGCAAGGGAGAGCTTCTCTATCTCCGGGTATCGTGTCTCAGCGTCCAGGAGCGCCTTACTTACATAATACACGAGCCGTTGTATCTTCTCTTCTTCTCGGACGAGGACAGCGCTGACCGCCCTCGTCGACACAGAGAGGTACAGGTAGAGGGTCTCGCCGTCCTTGGGCTTTGCTAGGAGCGGTGGCGTGGCGAAGTATGTCTTCAAGTCCTGGAATGCGGTTTCGCATTCGTCGGTCCACTTAAAGTCGGCTCCCTCTTTGATGGCTCGGAAGAAAGGCTGACATCGGTCGGTGGCCTTGGAGACGAACCGACTCAGCGCGGCCATGCGTCTAGTGAGGCTTTGGACTTCCTTTGCCTTGGTTGGGGACCTCATGTCCAGCAGTGCCTGTATTTTTTCGGGGTTGGCTTCGATGCCTCGCCGGTTGACGATAAATCCCAGGAACTTCCCTGACTGTACACCGAACGCGCACTTGTTCGGGTTCAACTTCATCTTGTACTTTCGGAGAAGGGCGAAGGTCTCCTCCAGGTCTTTTACGTGGTCAGGCGCCTCGAGGCTTTTAATGAGCATGTCGTCGACATAGACCTCCATCGTCTTCCCGATTTGCTTAGCGAACATTTGGTTTACCAAGCGCTGATAAGTGGCTCCGGCGTTCTTCAGCCCGAACGGCATTACCTGGTAACAGAATAGGCCTCGATCGGTGGTGAAAGTGGTCTTCAGCTCGTCCGGTCCGTACATTCTGATTTGATTGTATCCCGAGTAGGCGTCCATGAAACTCAAGAGCTCGTGCCCTGCGGTGGAATCGACCAGCTGGTCGATCTTCGGCAGGGGAAAGCAGTCCTTCGGGCAAGCCTTGTTGAGGTCGGTGTAGTCGATACAGATTCGCCACTTCACGTTCGACTTTTTCACCATGACCACGTTAGAGACCCAACTAGGGAACTTGGCTTCGCGGACGAATTCGGCGGTGATTAGCTTCTCGACCTCCTCGTTGATCTCGAGATACCATTCGGGGTTGAACGATCTTCATTTTTGGACTTTTCCCTTCTCTCCAGGGACTACGTTGAGCCTGTGGGTGATAATCTCCGGGTCGATCCCCGGCATGTCTGCGTGTGTCCACGCAAAGACGTCTTTGTGTTCTTGGAGGAACGCTCCGAGCCGATCTTTTAGTTTGGCTGGCAGGAATGCTCCGATCATGACGACCTGTTCGGGGCTGGCTTCGTCGAGTATCACAGGTACGAGGTCGCTTGATGCCTCTACTTTCTTGGAGTCGGTTTCTTCTCGCGGGTCCAGGTCCTCGAGTGTTTGTGCCTTGCCGATCTCGCCTGAGAGGTCGTCTCCGACTTTACATATGACACTCACCATGGCGTCGCCTTTCCTGACGCGGGATCCCTAGACGTGGCATGCCCTAGAGTCGGCTTGGCTTCCGCGCATCACCCCTACTCCCTTGGGTGTCGGGAATTTCATGAGGAGGTGGTATGTTGAGGTGACCGCGCGCAGCCTGTTGAGCGTTGGTCGCCCTATGATGACATTGTGAGCGGAAGGTCGGTCCACGATTAGGAAGTCCACCAGGCGCGTGACCTGGGCTCCCCCCTCCTGTCCGAATGTGACTGGGAGGCTTATGGAACCTTCCGTGTAAACGCACTCTCCTGCAAACCCGAAGAGCGGGGTCTTGACTGGGGTTGGATGAACTTCTCCGAGGTCCATCCGGTCGAGGTTAGCTTTGAATAGGATGTCGGCCGAGCTCCCGTTGTCAATGAGAATCCTCTTCACCATATTGTTTGCTACTTGCGCCTTGACAACGATGGCGTCGTTGTACGGGTGCATCACCTGGCGGGCCTCTTCCTCGGTGAAATGGATTGTTTCGTATGGCGTAATCGGGCATGCGCTCTGGGTGAGGTTGATATGGTGGGAGGGACCCTCTCCGTTCGCTGCTCGCGCATATTTCCTTCGTTCGCGCGCAGTATCTCCCGTTTCTGGCCCTCCAAAGATAGTGGTCACCAAGTTGAGCGGGGCGTTGGCTACGTTACCTCGGGTGTTGTTGTTGTTGCTTCCACCTGCGACAACTTCTTTTCCACGTTCCTGCCGCCTGTCGTTTTGGGGAACCTGTCTCCTTGGCGCGGGGTCTGGATTGGCGACCATGGCCATCACGAACTCCTTCAGCTCGCCATTTTGGATGTGACTTTCGATCTGCTTCTTGAGCTCGAAGCATTCGGCGGTGAGGTGACCGTGGTCTTTGTGGAAACGGCAGTACTTGTTCTTGTTGCGCTTTGATGGGTGCATCGTCATGGGTCGGGGCTCGGTGAACATGTCCCCGTGCAGGGCCAAAATTCGATCCGACGTAGCTTTGAGTGGCGTGAAGTCGGCGTTCCTCTGGAACTTCTCGACCAGCAGGGGTCTCTGTCTTGGCGGGGGTCGGACGCTTGAAGCCGCGGCGTCGGCGCCCCGGCTCTTCTTTCTTCATTGGTCGTTGTTGACCTCGTCCTCGTCCCTGCGCCGGTTCCCCCTCTCGCGGATCCTCCGAATTTCGTAGTACTCCTCGACGGAGATGTGCTGGGTAGCTTGGGAGATGAGCTCTGTCATCGTAGCGGGCCGCTGCTTCACCAGTGATGTTAGAAGGTCGCCAGCCCGTAGGCCGTCGATGAAGGCATAGACAGCGTCGCCGTCCTCGTAATCGTCCACCTTGTTGGACTCCTCGATGAACCGGTTGAGGTAGTGTTGGAGCATCTCGGAGCTGCCCTGTTTGATTGTTAGGAGGTATGATTTTTCCTTTCTCCGGACCCGTGAGGCGGAGAAGCGAGTGAGGAACCTTTCCTGGAGGTCTTCGAACGATTGTACGGATCCTCGCCCGAGCCTTTGGAACCACTCGAACGCGGTACTGGTGAGGGTGAGACAGAACGCCTGGCACATCGTTGATGGGGACTGTCCCGCCATCCTCATGTTGGTCTGGTACTGGTGGATGTGGTAAAGAGGGTCTGTGCTTCCGTCATAGAGCGGCATGGTGGGCGGACGGAAGCTCCCCCCGGTGTCGTTAGCGAGGACGTGTGCCGCGAATGGCGAAGCCACGCCCTCGATCATGCTTCTCACCAAGGGGGTTCTTGTCCGGGCTGCCTGCAACTCTCGGATTTCCTCTCTCAACACGTGGAACATGTTAGTTACTTCATCATTTCCGGCATGTATGGCGATAGGCGCAAATCTGGTGGTACGTTCTCTTTCATTCGATGCTTGATCGATCAGAGTGACATGTGCCGCAGGCGGCGTTGCCGTAATTGGAGGGGCGACTTCTTGTGGTTCGCCTGTTTCGGGGACGACTTGGCGCCTCGGGATCTCCCACCGAGAGTTGAGGTGATGTCGTAGATCCACGTTGGGCCCTAAGCGTCCTGGCGACCCCGTACGTCGCGGCGGAGGAGATCTTCTGACGTCTCCGCTATCTGCTACCTCTTCTCCTTGGCCCAGTCTATCGAGAGCAGACCTTCGCGATTCGGCTCCGGTTCCTACAACGAAGCGGGCGGCCTGAGGGATACTGACGTGTTGTGGGTCGGTGCCTAAGTTCTGCGGTCCATGTTGATCTAGCCCCCGAGCGGTTCTTCGTTCTGCCCGGTGGTGGCGGTCGATGTCTCGAATACTTGGGTCAGGGTCGCCGTCTTGTCTGCCTTCGATGTTCGCATTTTGCGTTTGCCCTTGTTCGCGCCTTTGACCCCCAGAGTTAGCGTTCTGCGGGCTCCCTTCTCTTGCATGGGCGTGTAAAGTCATGACCCTCTCTTCTCGATCTCTAGCGAACTCGCTTGCTAGCAGGCAAAGACTGTTCTCGAGGCGCTCCATGCGGTCGTCTTGTTCGACGAAGACAGTGTCGAGGGTGGGACTTCTAACGCCGGTGGTATTTAGGTGTGGCAGAGGCGCGGCGCCTGTTGCCGGGACGACGCTTGGCGGCGAGGTTTCTTGACCGTGCCTAGCCTGAGTTCGGGCCCGTGTGTGAAGTGCTACGCTCTCCGCCTGTTGAGGGGCGTTGCTCCCCGAAGCGGCGATGCAGTTGGACATCTTGCAGGAGATTTTTTGCAGGAGGAATCTTCCGGTTGCGATGATTTGGCGGATTAGTCCTCCGCTCTTGAGACTTTCGGTGGAGGATTTCTTCTGGTTTTTGAAAAGAGAAGGTCTACTAGGGAGGCTTGTGATGGTCCCGTGGAGGGAGGTGGATTTTCCGGTGGAGAACTCGTGGTTGTTTTCGAGATCCCCTCCTTCTAGGGCCAAAATGTTAAGCCGTTTTTTGGGTTTAACATTCGAGGACACGTGGCGTGCCTGGAATAGTCACGTGCCTAGTATGGGGTCGGCCCAAATTACTTTTCGAGAGTCCAATGGGCTCAAGGAAGTTCGGGACAAAGCCCAAAGCGTCCAGGAGCTTCAGAGGATGTTAGAATCGTAAAGAGGGAAACGATGCTTTGCCTTCTTTTTCGTCGGGAACGCGTCCTTCGTCTTAGATTTCTGGCCTGGAGGTCGAGCTCGCCTGGGGGTCGAGCTCGCCTGGGGGGGGGAGGGGTCGAACCTGGCTGGAGGTCGAGCTCGCCTGTGGGGTCGAGCTCGTCTGGGGGTTGAGCTCGGCTGGAGGTCGAGCTCACCTGGAGATCGCCCCTGCCTGGAGGGTGAGCTCCTGCCTGGGGGGTGAGCTCGCCTGGGGGGTCGAGCTCGGCTGGAGGTCGAGCTCGCCTGGAGATCGCCCTTCCTGGAGGTTGAGCTCGCCTGGGGGGTCGAGCTCGCCTAGTGATCGCTCCTGCCTGGAGGGTGAGCTCGCCTAGGGGGTCGAGTTCGGCTGGAGGTCGGGCTCGCCTGGAGATCACCCTTCCTGGAGGTTGAGCTCGCCTGGGGGGTCGAGCTCGGCTGGAGGTCTAGCTCGGCTGAAGAGTCGAGCTCGCCTAGTGATCGCCCCTGCCTGGAGGGTGAGCTCGCCTGGGGGGTCGAGCTCTCTTGGAGATCGTCCCTGCCTGGAGGTTGAGCTCGCCTGGGGGTCGAGCTCGGCTGGAGGTCGAGCCCGCCTGGGGAGTCGAGCTCGACTAGAGGTTGAGCTCGCCTGGAAGTTTGAGCTCGAATTAAGATCGCCCCTGTCTGGAGGGTGAGCTCGCCTGGCGGTCGAGCTAGGCTGGAGGTCGAGCTCGCCTAGAGGTTGAGCTCGCCTGGAAGGTTGAGCTCGCCTGGAGATCGCCCCTGCCTGGAGGGTGAGCTCGCCTGAAGATCGCCCCGCCTGGAGGGAGCTCGCTTGGGGGGGTCGTGCTTGTCAGGAGGTCGCCCCTGTCTGGAGGGTGAGCTCGCCTGGGGGTCGACCTCGGCTGGAGGTCGAGCTCGCCTGGAGAGTCGAGCTCGCCTAGAGGTTGAGCTCGTCTTGAAGGTCGAGCTCGAATTGAGATCGCCCCTGCCTGGAGGGTGAGCTCGCCTGGGGGTCGAGCTCGGCTGGAGGTCGAGCTCGCCTGGAGAATCGAGCTCGCCTAGAGGTTGAGCTCGTCTGGAAGGTTGAGCTCGAATTGAGATCGCCCCTGCCTGGAGGGTGAGCTCGCCTGGAGGTCGCCCTGCCTAGAGGGAGATCGCCTGGGGGGGGTCGAGCTTATCAGGAGGTCGCCCCTGCCCGGAGGTTGAGCTCGCTTGGAAGGTTGAGCTCGCCTTGAGATCGCCCCTGCCTCTGCCTGGAGGGTGAGCTCGTCCGGGGGGTCGAGCTCGGCTGGAGGTCGAGCTCGCCTAGAGAGTCGAGCTCGCCTAGAGGTTGAGCTCGCCTGGAAGGTTGAGCTCGCCTTGAGATCGCCCTTGCCTGGATGGTGAGCTCGCCTGGGGGCCAAGCTCGGCTGGAGGTCGAGCTCGCCTGGAGAGTCGAGCTCGCCTAGTGATCGCCCCCGCCTAGAGGTCGAGCTCGCCTAGAGGTTGAGCTCGCCTGGAAGGTTGAGCTCGCCTTGAGATCGCCCCTGCCTGGAGGGTGAGCTCGCCTGGAGATCGCCCCGCCTGGAGGGAGCTCGCCTGGAGGGGTCGAGCTTGTCAGGAGGTCGCCCCTGTCTGGAGGGTGAGCTCGCCTGGGGGCCGAGCTCGGCTGGAGGTCGAGCTCGCCTGGAGAGTCGAGCTCGCCTAGTGATCGCCCCCGCCTGGAGGTTGAGCTCGCCTGGAGGTCGCCCTGCCTGGAGGGAGCTCGCCTGGGGGGCGTGACCGTGCTCCTCGTGAGCTGCCTACGTACCCGCCTTGCGGGATCAGGTCATGACGTAGTTCATGGGATTCTTGGTTCAGGCTCTATTCCAGAGTCGGGAGTGGAATTTTTCGGGGTTTAGCGTATTTTGGGTTCGGAGTGAATCCTGGATCTTCTTCTCCTTTAGTTCGGAATGAGTTCTGAGTTCGGAGTGAGTCCTGAGTTCGGAGTGAGTCCTGAGTTCGGAGTCCTCTTGAGTTGGGAGAGTATTTGGCTGAGTGGATTCTGGGATTGAGAGTCTCTGGGGTTTAGAGAGTTCTTCGAGTTCGGGGAATTCTTTTTTTTTTCTGTCCCTTTGAGTTGAGAATGAGTGAATTATTTATAGGAAAAGAAACCGGTGCTTGATGCTTGGTTGATGCTTGATTGAAGCTTGGTTGGCGCTTGGTTTTTGCTTGGTCGGTGCTTGATTGAAGCTTGGTTGGCGCTTGGTTTTTGCTTGATTGAAGCTTGGTTGATGCTTGGTTTTCGCTTGGTTTGAAGCTTGGTTTTTGCTTGGTTGAAGCTTGGTTTGCGCTTGGTTTTTGCTTGGTTGGAGCTTGGTTTTTGGCTTGGTTGAAGCTTGGTTCTTGGCTTTGGTTGAAGCTTGGTTCTTGGCTTTGGTTGAAGCTTGGTTTTTGGCTTTGGTTGGCGCTTGGTTTTTGGCTTGGTTGTGCGTGTTTGACTTAAGCTGTGACGTCGTTTTTGCGACTGGGGTGTCGTTTTTTTACCATAAGAAAAAGACGGCATAACATTAACCCCCCAGTTTCGCGTGCGACTTGTCGTGTGGGAAACTTTGCTTCCCCTCCCCTTCTTTATTGATTTATTTATTGATTCCCACTTTGTGTGGCCGAGGGAATGGTCTGTGTAGCCGCGCTTTGAGCAGTCTTCGAGGTGGGTTGGGTTCTCGATGGCCTGGAGGTCGAGCTTGCCTGGGGGTCGAGCTCGCTTGGAGGTCGAGCGAGGCCGAGCTCGTGTGGAGGTCGAGCTCGCTCGGGGGTCGAGCTCGCCTGGTGGTCGAACTCGCTTGGAGGTCGAGCGAGGCCGAGCTCGCGTGGAGGTCGAGCTCGCTTGGAGGTCGAGCTCGCCCGGTAGTCGAACTCGCTTGGGGGGCTGAGCTCGCTTTGTCGTGTGGGAAACTTTGCTTCTCATCCCCTTTTTTTTTATAATATCGTATGTGTATAATATCTTTATTTATCTTTTTAGGGCAGGTGACTAACCCGGTCGTGACTTTTGAAAAGTATATGCACAAGTACCCACGCATATGCAAGTTGCGTGGGTTTCCTTTTTAGGCATTGACCTATATCAATCTATCTCAATGCTACTTATGTTGAGCGTCGGAGATGTGATCAAAGGCACTGCCTCTGGTTCCCTTTGAAGTTCATCATTGTTCTTCTTTGATTACAGGTCTCCCGACGAATAGGTTCCACCAACACCTACAAAGAGGAATCAAATCCTCTCGTCCTAGAACCCTCAACTCGAGCGCGATCACCTTGTCCAGCCTCGGATCGAATCGCTCGCGTTGTTAAATCGTTGTCCAAAAATCGGCGGCAACAACTTGCTTAAAACACCCACCGCAACATTATTTTTACTATAAACGTGGTTAAAACCTAATATTCTTCATAGCTTCATAAACAAAGACCCATCATCACTGAATCGACCACAAAGGCTGTATAGTTCCGATAATAGCATCGACAAGTATCTTACTATCGCTCTCAATACTTACAATGTTCAGCCAAAGGTGAGTTAAGCGATGAACATACCAAAATAAACTGTCAATTTCAACCTCAAGACTTGAATGGACATCGACAAACCAGGAAAATAAGCCAAGCAGTCACCATTATGGTTATAAATCGGACCACCAACAGCCCCCATTTTCTGAAATAAACGATCTATTGATATTCAGTTTAAAAGCTTCCTCAACCAAGAGAAAAGACAAGAATGGATTGGTGAGCAACTGAACTCCCTTATAGGTCTATGATCGTCCCACCAATTTCTTATTCATGTCCTCATTGCCTTGGAAGCGAAAAAATGGAAGTCCCGATTTCTTCTTTTTTCACTACACATCCTTCTTTGCACTTTCACCTCACTGAAAACAGCTCTTGAATCTATCAAGCCCCTACTTGCCTGGACTTCCGCACCACTGAAAATAGCTTCCTGTCCTACCAATATCCCCTTTCAGACTCTCCCTGTAACGCCTAATTAAACTACGATGGAATCTATTATTACTAATAATATTTATTATTATTATTATCGTTATTAATTTGTTTTGCAGTGAAATATCCACCGACGCGCTCCAGCGATTATAAAGTGTCAAAATTAATTAATGGTGACTAATTATGCTTATAAGTAAAATTTTAATTTTAATAGATATGTGTATATATATTATGTCTATACATGTGTGCATATAATATTATAACTTCTTTTACGTACATAACATATTTGTTTTATTTTGACATAATTCAAAATTTTCTTAAATGATTTTTTTCTCTTCTCCGAGGTGTAATGTGAATGTACTGGATAGTTGTCGATAGTTGGTTTCTCAAACACTACTCTCAATAATATTTTTTCCTTGCTAGTTCGGTAAAAAAATGTTAGAGGAAATTACGGTGGTGTTGAAATGTTGACAAATTTATACACATATTCATACTGATTTGAGTTCTCAATTCTTCCGTGGCCATAAATATTTGACAAAAGTATACCTCTGTACACACTAGCCTCATTATCAATAGGCCACGTTACACTTTGCATGCTATATATCTATATATGCATACATTGGTATATATATAAACGCATATAGAAAGTTTTGGGACAAACAAAGCTTCTCTCCATAATCTCTGTACCGTTTTTCTCTCTTTTCCACTGAAGTAAATATTGGTAAATACACTCACTTGCTTTTTCTTATTTATTTTGATATCATCTCATGCACGCTACTCAAGTGGCCACTATATACCACATTTTCTTTATTTCTCTCTTTCTATGTATTTGCATATAGTACTATATATCAACGGAGACAATAATTTAGATAGCATATATATATATATATATATATATATATATATATATATAAATATTTGAATAAGAGTTATTTTTTAGTCTGTTTGTTTATATACACGATTTTTTTTTCTAAATTCAAGAGTATTTTATTTTTTTTGGAACTATTTAGTTTAAATACTAAATTAATTCCATAAAGTTGCAAATGTGTGATTTATAATTATATTAGGTGGAATTATTTATAAAGTCGTACATATTTTATAATTATGTTACTAATAACAAACGATACAATAATTATAGAAAATTTCGGGGCACATATATCGTGAGCGGTCGGAGGAGACTTTCACGTTATTAACATCTATCGAGGTAAGTAAACCTTACTTACTTGCATTAGTTAATAGATTTAATTTATGTATGATTATGTGTTTGTGTGAGTTATCTATTATATGCTTGATTGATTGATATATGTCATGATAGAATATTACATATGAAATTTAGGTCTCAAGCATAACATATCATGATAAAGTTTTCAAAACTCATGAATCCAAAGTTTTTAAGGAATAAAGGAATAAAACACTACTAATGATATGAAAATGGTTTTCATAATGTAAAGGGTGTGTGTTTATGTCTAGAGGGTGCAATGGCAAGGGGCGCGGAGGACCGGCGTACCCACCGACTGAAAATGTTTTTAATGAAATGAATGACTATGCTAGGGAAGGTCCCTTATTTTCCTATTCATGATGGGGACAATGAGCCCGTTTCGGCGGGAGTATTGAGTGGTGTACGATTCCATGGTTTAATTCGTACTCTTCTCCCTCTAGCATAGAGCAATGGATCCAATAAAGGTTTAACAGGTTCTTTAACCACGGTCCATTGGTACCAAAAGCGTAGGCACACACCGAGCGCTCGAATCAAAGAGAAAGATTTAAATAAACGAGATGCAAAATAATTTAGAGATATAGGTTTTATTATCATGTCATCATTCACGTGCATGAGGTTTACTTACTGAGCTTTATAGCTCACCCTTTTTTTCCCAAACTCTTTTTCAGGAGACGAGTAGTTGGTTACCGAACGAAGACGATGAGCCGACTTGCGACGTGGCTAGTGGCAAATATATAATTAGTTATCTATTTTAGTACTAATTATGACCTTCTAATCTAAGTCTATGTTTTAAATTTCCGCACTCACTCTACTATGTTTGAGGATGTATAATTATTGTCCTTTTATTTTCTAGACTTCTAATAGTTGAATATTAGCATTTTGAAATAAAAAGAAAGTATTATGTTTTTTATAAAAAAAAATTATGATTTTGAATTTTAAACGGGTATTTTCAGTTTTATTTAAACTATTAAATAAAAGTACGCGCTACACTCCTACTCTGCCATCACTTTTCCCTAAATTGCGACTTACCTTAGTTTCTCACAATGAAGTTCGCTCAAGTGTTTTCCCCCATTTTAATCCTCACAAAAATTTTCAAGTCCGGCATATTTTAAAAAAAAATGAATCCTCACTAGAGAGAAACTACTTCTATTGTTGACAACTTGAATGGTCAAAATGAAGGTCTCACCCAAAGTTTGCCTTACCGTTACTATTACCATTACCGTACCGAGACTTCAATTTTGGGGGTAAATCATTTACCGGAGGAGTATTCAGAAATAAAATCAGTACCGGTAGAAAATAGCTTACCGTAGAGGAAACTGACGAAAAATGTAGGAAACTGAGGGATATTCAAAAAAATATTTTGCAATAAACATACTTTTCATAGTTCAAACTTCAAATTTCATACCAAACATAAAATGAGTTGAAAAACAAAAAGTGCCATAAGCAGAATATACATTTATTACAACACGTACGATAAAATACACTAATTATAGGTGGACTGTCTCAGGAGTTGAGATCTGCCGGCCTAGATGTTGTTGGAATTGATCTAGGGTTTAAGAAAATAATTAACGCTTCGGGAAGCGGCGGAATTTTAAAAATTTTCTTTTACAAGTAAAAACGGTTTTTACTAACCTAGACAAGTGCAAGTACATGTAATTAAAAAACTAATATGAGCTAAGAAGTTTACTAACCTTTCTTGAAGCTTGATCTTTGAGAAGCTCTTAGAAAGTTGCAACGCTCGTCTCCCCTCGCAGCACGTCTCTCTTCCTTTCCTCGGCACCTCGAGCAACCACGAAAGTTTCTATCACTAAATCACTCGAAATAAAGGAATTAGTGAGTGGGCACTTTTAAACACTACGACTTAAGAACGAGTCTTGAAGTCGCAGAGCTAAACACTAGGTCGAGTGAGGACCTAGGTGCCAAAACAAGAAAAATCGAAAATAAACTAGAAAGAGAGAGAGAGAGGAGTTCGTCCAAGTTCTAGAGAGAGAGTCTCTCAAATCTCTTAAACTTGGATGAATGAATTGTGAGGAAATGAGGCTCCTATTTATAGGAGAGGTCTCACCTTCAATAAGGTAGTTTCCTCTTCTATAGAATATCACATATTCATGAGCCAATTTCCTCTTTTCCCTCTTGAGACACTCGGCCAAACAAGGGCTTCTAGAAGCCTTGATTTGTTTCCTATTTTGTTCATGGCTTGCCTTTTTCTCAACTTGGCCGATTCCCTTATGCATCCCATATGCAAATTTGTTTCCTCTTTTTCTTTTGGCAAGTATCTTGATACATTTATGCACAAAATAATCTCTCCTATTTCTCTATAGGGTAGGCGCCCATATTTTCTAGAAAAGGCTTCTAGAATTTTCTTCACTTGTTCATGACAACATAAGAAAAGGCCCATTTAGAATTTTCAATAAAATTCTTATGAAATGAAATTAATTCACCAGGCCCAATGATCAAGTCATGGCCGAGTGACATTAAGTCATCAAATGAACTTGTCAAAAAATTTATTGACATTCATTTCACCCTTTGTCTCAAAAGACAAAAATACCCTTTTGACTATTTTCGTTCTTGTTTTGACTTAGCTTCCAGTTTAACTATTCCTATCGATGTGATTCGTGACAGTGACCTCATGGACCCAAATGAACAAAGCTTGAGCTAAACACTTGGACTCAAAAGTTCACAAACCTTTTCCAAGTTTAGCTTAATGCCAACTGACTCCACTAAAGAGTTGACACTGAAAATCTCTCGGTTCAAATGAATTTATTTTCTACTCAAGAATTCGACCTAATTATGATGAGCGGATCCACTGAATATTATCTATGTTTACCCTTCATGAATGTCATCAGCTAGTCGGGATTTACTAAATTACCATTTTACCCTTCTAGCTGTTATTTCCTCAACTCCTTTATCGCTTGTGAATAAGTTAGAAACAATGTATTGACGAGGAGCTAACAAGTCACATTGTTTCATCCAAAAGTCAGGACTCAATTTGGACACTGGCCAGTTCATTTATTCACACTCCAAGGAACAAAGCATGAGGTGACATACATTGCATTTCAGCAATCTTGTACATGAATTCCATATCTATGAGAACTTCACAAAGTTACTCATGACATTCTCACAACTTAGTACTTCACCAATAGGCCCTGTTCGGAATCACATAGTGAGTCCAAACTCTGACTTTCTCAAATGAGAATACTAAGCTGTGAAATGGCATGTCTCATTTCAGGATTAAGGTAAGCATGATGCAATTCATACATAGTGACTTCGAGACATAAGAGGTTAAATGGTTTGTTCTTATTTTGTCTCTAGAAGTGCACTGGTCAATTCAGTACCTTCGGAAGATACCTAGAAGAACTATAGAGTCTCCAACTCTCAATGCCTCATAACCAGACATCATAGATTCTTCTAACAATCGTACTGAGGTCAATAGTCCTTTGACCCTAAGATTGCGAATATATCGTTTTAAGCAAACTACGAAGAGTTTGTTCATGCAAATCTACATTTGTCTCTTCGTAAGTTGTTAAGTTTGTTTATGGACTAAAAGACTAAGGTTTTATCATAAAGCTTCAAACAAACAAAGAATGAATGAACGTTTCAACTTTATTAATGAATGAATAGGAAATTACAAGCAAGAGTCTTCATGAGACTTTATTACATCAAATGTACAAAATAAAGATTACAACTCTTCTTGTGGGCACCATTGACAACAGATGTGCACCGTGGATGATCATCCACCATCATGTTATACTAATACCATAGAATATGTGCTCATCCACTTACGGAAGTGATAATCGTAGGTCTCCTGGCTAGGACTTATAGGCCGCGAGTACGGACAATATCAGGGCTCCCAACGTGTGAAATTGGTTTGACTGTAGTCAGTGTATGTCTCATGTGTGTCCTCCACTGGGGTTACAGGTATTATGGGTACGAGGACAGGGACAAGGATGTGGACGTAATGGTAGAAAGAGTAAAACTGGTTCTTGTAAGGGTCGTATAACGCCGTTTTCAATGGATAACCAATCTCAGATCCATTGGGTGTAAGAGATAACAGTCCATAATCAAAATTCATCATATCAACACTTGTAGAAGACATTGACATCTCATCGTTCATACCTCTTTGGTTCCTGCCTTGATTCCCTCCACTTCCCTGTGCAAAAAGGAACGGATTGAAGGGCTCACCCCAATATTGTTCCTCGCCGCCCCCTTATTGAGACCCTTCGGCCATGTATTATTCCCCACCATTGCAGCCTATATTAAAACTCGCCGCCCCTGTATGGTGACTCGCTGCCACCATGTGACGACCCGCCACTTTTATATTGTTGGCCTTCACGGCCACATGTTGTCACACATAATCATTCGAACTATAATTATTGAAACAATAAAGACGATTATAAATGAAGTCATTACCACTATCATCGGAATCATGATCACGGGTATCAAGTCCAACTTCCTCACTCAGTACTTGTTCGGGGTTTCTTCCTTCCGCCCGAGCATGGGCTTCCGCCAAAGGATCGGGCAAGTTTTCAGCATCATCCATGTAGACCGGATCGATCCAATGGTAAAGCTCATCCTCTCAAGAGGATCGAGAGGTTTCATTTCATCCGCGTACCTCGTTCTTTTGTCTCTCAAGCTTAACATCATGTTGTAGCTTGCAAAGACAAGCTTGTCGAGCATTGAGTGCGCAAAACAGTTCCTTTGCTTCTTGTGAATCAAAGAAAACGTACTCCAGTTCCTCCCACAGGTAGATTAGGACGTCGTTTGCGATATGATTTGATTTGCCAACTTCTACTACGTAGGTTTATGATTCCCATATAGTTCCCACCACGTAACTGGAGTCAATATGAATGTAGTTAATAAGTGAATAAAACATGAATAATATCTTAATAAAATTGTACCTACGTTCACGGTCCCCCTAGTAGACATTGCACTTTTCTGTCCAAACCCACCTCACATATCTCGAAATGACAATAACTAACTCGCCAACGTCAATGAATCTTCGTCGAGGTGTAGAATGTCGAACACCTTTGTCACTGCGGCCATATGGGTACTATCCTTATGGAGTACTTTGTTGTACTGCAACTTTGGATGAAGGAAGAAAATTGCACATAATTTAATAAAATGTTAGGCTCATATTTAATTATTAATTATAATATTAATTTTAAAAAAATATGTTACGTGCTTCATGTAACGGATGGCCTAGTTGGTTGTTCCACCTATTGTTGATGATGTCTACGACCCAACGACGTCCGTGAAGCGATTCCAATCGCTTCCGCATCTCATGGAACACATAGTACAATAATCCTGTGGTTGGATGCACCTCTGAGTCAACTAGTCGTAGACACGTGTACACGGGCTCGAAGATGGCACACACGTCGTCGACTCATTGCCAAAAACGGGATTGTAAAGCATTATCGGAGACCCATTTCCCATCTCGAGAGGAAGACAACCTCAAATCCTCCCACCATTGAGAGGTGAAGAGGTTCCTAAGAGGTGGTTTTTTTGCTCGGAGAGTTTAGAGAGACAAGTAGTTAGTAGCGAACCTTGTCACCCCGGGTCTCACAATTTCATTCGGACTTGTCTCTCTCCCCTTGGACAGCACGGAGCCATGATTGTAGACGAATTTGGTCATCTGCCGAGTAGCTTTCACCACTTTGTCGACACTGCGCATCTTCCCGATATATTCGTGTTGGCATTGGTGCCCACAAGAAGAGTGGTAGTCATAACTTATATACATTTGATGTAATAAAGTCTCACGAAGACTCTTGCTTGTAACAGCTGAATAATTAATAAAGAGTTGAAACTTTCATTCATTCTTCCTTGTTTGTTTGAAGCTTTATGATAAACCTTAGTCTATAGTCTTTAAACAATCCTAACAACAAACAAAGATTCAAATACATATTTGCATGAACAAACTCTTCATGGTTTGCTTAAAGCAGTATATCCACAATCTAAAGATCAAATGGCTATTGATCTCAGTATGGTTGTTAGGAGAACCTATGATATCTGATTATGAGACATAGATAGTTGAAGACTCTATAATTCTTCCTAGGTACCTTCCAAAGATAGTGAATTGACCAGTGCACTTCTAGAGACAGTGTAAGAACAAACCATTTAACCTCTTCTGTCTCAAAGTCACTATGTATGAACTGCATCATGCTTACATCAATCCTGATATGAGACATGTCATTTCATAGCTTACTTACTCTCATTTGAGAAAGTCATAGTTTTAGATTCACTATGTGATATAGACAAGATCTATTGGTGAAGTACTAAGTTATGAAGATGTCATGAACAACTTTGTGAAGATCTCATAGATATAGAATTCATGTACAAGATTGCTGAAATGCAATGTATATCACATCATGTTTTGTTCCTTGGAATGTGAATAAATGAACCGGCCAGTGTCCAAATTGGGTCATGACTCTTTCAGATGAATCAATGTGACTTGTTAGCTCCTCATCAATACATTGTTTCTAACTTATTCACATGTGACAAAGGAGTTGAGAAAATAACAACTAGATGGGTAAAATGGTAATTTTATAAATCCCATCTAGTTGATGATATTCATGAAGGGTAACACATAGATAATATTCAATGGATCCACTCATCACAATTAAGTAGAATTTTGAGTGGAAAACATATTCATTTTGAACCGAGACATTTTCAGTGTCAACTCTTTAGTGGGGTCAGTTGACATTAAGTTAGAACTTGGAAAAAGTTTGTGAACTTTTGAGTCCAAGCATGCTAGCTCAAGCTTTGTTCATTTGGATCCATAAGGTTACTACCACAAGTCATTAGAGTAGGATTTGTTAAACTAGTAGCTAAGTCAAAACAAGTTCAAGTGTTGAACATGACGAATTTTACGAAAATTGTCTAAAGGGTAATTTTGTCTAAAGGACATAAGATGGTATAAATGTCAAAGTAAGATTTTGGACATTGTCATATGATGACAATGTAAATGGATCCACACGTCCAACATTGAGAATTTGGCATTGAGAATTGAATTTCATTTTATGAAATTTTATGTGAAAATTTTACATGAGATTTTCTTGTATTGTCATGAACAAATAAAGAAACATCTAGAAGCTTGTTCTAGAGGGAAAATTTCGTGGCCTCCATCAATAGAAAAGAGAAATTTATTTTATGCATTGATGTATGAAGATACTTGTCAAAAGGAAAAAGAGGAAACAAATTTATATCATGAAACTATTGGTATGGACGGCCAAGCCAGAGGATTAAAAGGGAAACTATTTTTCCAACCTTGGTATTATGATAGGAATGAGAAATAAAGATTGTGCTCATGAATATTTGATATTCAATAGAAAAGAAGAAACTACCTCTTCAAGGCAATCCCTCCTCCTATAAATACCACACCTCATTCACAATGTTAAGCACACAAGTTTTTGAGATTGAGAGTTTCTCTCTCTAGAACTTGGCCACCCACCCTCTCTCCATCTCTCTCTCTTCTTCCTCTTTTGTTTTAGCACCTAGGTCCTCATTAGGCTTAGCTTTTGTATTAGATCTTTGTGTCTAAGACTAGTTCTTGAGTCATTGTGTTTAATAGTGCCCACACACTAAATCCTTTCTAAACTCGAAGACTCTAGTGGTAGAAACTATCGTGGTTACTCGGATTCAAGAAGACGCAAGGAGACAAGTTAAGTGGGGAGACGAGCGATTCAACCTTTCCAAAGGCTTCTCAACGCTCAAGCTTCTAACGTGGTTGGTACCGAGTGAAAACTCTTTATAGTTATTAATTTTAAATTATATGTTCATGCACTTTGTTTAGGTAGTAAAATTGTTTTACCTGTTTTAAAAAAAATTTATATTCCACCGCTTGCTAGAAGCGATAAATTATTCTTAATCCTAGATCTATTCCAACAATTCGAACATCAAGTCTAGGCAATATGCGGCGCAGAGGGTCAAGTACAAGTTGTATTTTCTCATCGAATTCTTCCTCGTACACTTGTAGTTGGACCCATTATTGGTGACGATCTGTACGATATTCGCGGGTCCCACTTGTTATATCACCTCGAAGAGTATCCCGACAAGGTAGAAGGCACTCTTGATCTTGTCAGAAGACGGCCGATCCACCACAATACACCATAATGTTTATATGATTCTTAATCTCGTGGGTCCGATCAACCATCGGCCATGATGGTGCATCCGTACGTCTGCCACTTGACCTTTTGTTCTTCGTCATACTTTCGCATGTCTTTCACCTCCTCGTCGAGGAACCAGCCATTAATGTCCTTCGGGCTCGGCACCGGGACATTCGGTGCTACATTTAAACAAGATCAATATATCACATAAACGAGATTGCAATTTATACTTGTAAAAGCGAGAATAAATTAAAATTTACTTACCCACTTCACCAAAACATGAATCATGTTCAAAAAGTGATGGTCAAGCGACTTGTTTGTGGCAACTTGCGAATGAATGAAGAATCGGCTGCTGGCTTTGGCTAACATCTTCTTGATCCCGGGGTGGTGCGATTCGTCAACCCTCCTCTAGCGCACTGTCACAATTATACAACGACAGTGCGGTCGTTGCAGATCTTCTTAGCTCGGACGACCTGGAAGATCCACCAGGACCTTCACGTTATTTCTGGCATTGTTCGGCGGCTTGTGCTTCTCGGGACCTCCTCATTTGCCGACAGAGTTCCTGATCTTCGTCTATTTTTTCGTCAGAGTCTCGTCTCTTCCCTAGATTTCTTCGGAAGTCGGCTCGTATTGACTCACCCAAACTCTTACATTGCATATTCTTTTAATTGTTACCGTCGAGTAACTCTCACATTTCCTCCTTTAATTCTGGAGGAACCTTGTCGCACATCTTCACATTTTTTGTCTTCTACATGTTCGCCAAGTGGTTTTTCACACGAGTGATTCCACCACCACCCATGATGTGCCTGCGAAATTTGCATTTGCTTGCATTCGGTCGTCCTTCGACGGGCTCACAATACTTTTGTGTCGGGTCGTACGCCATACTACATCATCATAATCATTTCAAATCAACATATCCACAATCACAATCATTCAAAATCAACATATTCACCATCAAATTAATTTAAAATCAACTTATTCACCATCACAATCATCAATTCATCATAATCTTCATTTCAAATAAAGATATCCATCATCATAATCATCAATTCATCATCATACTCATCTAAAAATCAACATATTTATCATCATAATGATCAATTCATCATCATATGCATGGATTAAAACACAAAATAAAAAAAATGAAAGAAATCCCCAAATCCGAGAAATCCTGGTGACTTACCTCTCGAAAACTTTGAAAAACTGACAAACGACGTATGTGAAGAACGGAATCCGCCGGGAAGCACCTTGACTTTGAAGGAAATCGAGAAACGAGACCTGTAAATGAGCAAATCTAAGCTGGACGAAATGAAATCCATAAGAAAATAGTTCCGTCAAAACTTGACTTGGGAAGCTAGGTTTCCCCGAAAATTAGAACAAATCCCTTGTATGCAATCCGGAAACCGATTCAAAGGTGTATGACCTTATCCTCCCGGTCCTT
This sequence comes from Urtica dioica subsp. dioica, assembly GCF_054948205.1. Lineage (NCBI taxonomy): Eukaryota > Viridiplantae > Streptophyta > Magnoliopsida > Rosales > Urticaceae > Urtica > Urtica dioica. The sequence goes on from NC_142761.1 coordinate 9,077,905, forward strand.
TCCGGTTCATTGATTTCCGTGTAGTTCTCGGCCAGTTCCGGCCGGTTTCCCCGGGAAGTCAAACCTTGGTCTCGCCTATAAAACTGTTATGTGAATTATTATTATTATTATTATTATTATTATTATTATTATTATTATTATTATTATTATGATTGAAAAATAGTAAATACTAAAGTTTATATCATTGTGGATTACGTACCTAGTATGAGGATGACTACTGTTGACAATGCTTTGACTAAGACAACATGTATATTTTATTTTTGTTAACAAATATGAAATGTAATAAAACATGACTAACGCTATACACTTTGTTTAATACCTAGAAATGCCATATTCTTTCGGAGCTAAAGGGTCAATACGGTGCCCCACATTTAGTTTTAATCTTTTATGTGCTATGTTTTTCAACAAAACAAAGTTAAAAAAAATTAGGGAAAATAACACATTTATACCCTGTGTTTTAGTGAAATATCGAGTTTAACCCTAGGTTTTAAAAAATGTGGAGTTCATACCTTCTGTTTAACTAAATTGATGAAATTATACTCTCTGTTTAACTAAAATGACGAAATTATACCCTGAAATGAATAACAGCGTCACAAATCTCTCTTTCATTGGTATTAACTCTTATATAAGAAAACTAAATTAAATCTAAATCAGTGCCCTAACTTCCAAATTCTCAATTTTGAAATAAAAATAGCCTTAAATTGAAATTAAATAATAAAACTCATACCTCATACGAAACGACTTCATTCCGTGTTCGAATTGTAACTCTAAATCCTGAATTCTCTGTTCGAATATGCGATTTTGATGACTATCAACTATCGATATTTACCCCTTTGCCTCTTTTTGTGTTCTTCACGATTAAGAGATTGTTGTTTATTTTTTAGTTTTTAAATAAATTACATATATGGCGCGAATGAATAAAGATAATTGGTGTTTATATATAAATATTATAGTCAACGTCAATGAAAAGTCAATAAAAAGAATATTCGTGACACTGTTGTCTATTTCAGGGTATAATTTCGTCATTTTAGTTAAACAGGGGTATAATTTCGTCATTTTAGTTAAACAGAGGGTATGAACTCGACATTTTTGAAAACCGAAGGTTAAACTCGACATTTCACTAAAACACAGGGTATAAATGTGTTATTTTCCCAAAAATTATTGCACCATCAGGTATTCCTCTATTCATTCTTAGAAGGATTATTTAAGACTTAAAACAATTGGTCAACAATTTAGAGCTAGGCTACTGTTGTTGACATGTTGTCTCCTCAAACTCTCTGACAATTCTAAAATAAATCTTGGGGTATTGACACTAATAATACCATCTCAATGTTACTTACCAGATATAGCCCAAAACTAAAAATTGACACATGTAGTACTTAGGCCATTATGTAAAGACTATTATACCCTCAAAATTCTTTAAACGCATGCAAACCCATTCCCGGGTATTCTTCATCTTTTTCCAAAAAAAAACCCCCTCATCTTCTCTCTATCTCTCTCTCTCTCGCACGATCCCTCCATTGTTTCTCGGTCAAAAAAATCGTGCACGACCTATCCTTCCATTCTCACTCGATCTCAGACCCTCTCTCGCATATTCTCTTTCAGTTCGCACCTATTTGTTTCTCGCTCAAAAAATGGGCCGCACGTTCTCTCTCTCTCTCTCTCTCTATCCCTCGCACGTTCTCTTTCTTTCTCGTTCATATAACTCGGCCGATCTCTTTGTTGGAATCTTGAAGTTGTCGCCCCCGCTATAAATCGGTGAAGAAGAAGAAGAGACTGTGTTCATCTTCATATCAAAGTAAATCGGCCGATCTCTATTAAAGCTTAAAATTGATTGAAAACTCTATTTAACCTCAGATTATTTGATTTAGGGTTTCGAGCTCAATTTTTTTTAGGTGTTTTAGTGTATTTGTGTTTGGGCGAGTGTGTATTGTGTTTGGCCGAGAATGTGTTGTGTTTGGCCGAGTATGTGTTTAGGTGCATGAGTATATTTGTGTTTGGGCGAGTGTGTGTTGTGTTTGAGCGAGAATGTGTTATGTTTGGCTGAGTATGTGTTTGGGTGTTTGAGTATATTTGTGTTTGGCCGAGTATGTGTTTGGTCGAGTATGTGTTGCGTAGTGTTTGACCGAGTATGTGTTGTGTTTGGCCGAGTATGTGTTTGTGTGTATTTTTGTTTGGGCGAGTGTGTGTTTGTGTGTATTTGTGTTTGGGCGAGTGTGTGTTTGTGTATATTTGTGTGTGTTTCGGGCTCGTGTGTATATTTGGTTGAACAATGTTAGGGTTTGGGCGAGTGTGTGTGTGTTTCTGGCTCGTGTGTATATTGAAGTCTTTTGGTCTTGAATTATTGATGTATTTCGTGTTCTCGGATTGTATTTGGTCTTGAAGTTGTTGAAAATTGGTGACTTGATTTGTTTTAGGTTTTATATTCAATGACGAAGTCTAAAGGAACCAAGGTCGAGGAGGCCTAAAAAAGTGTCCGAAGAAGTCCTAGGACGGCTTCGAAAAGGAAAATAATTTCGCCGTCCAAGCGTTCCGACGATGACGACGCGTTCATCGTCGCACCACCAAAGATAAAGAAGGTATAGAATAAAAATGAAGTGACTTAATTAGAGTAATGTATGGTTGTTTGATTTTGTTTTGTGTTTGATATAGACAAAAAACAAGGCTGAGTCCTCGGGCGTTGCGGCCGCCTCGGAGAGTCCTACCACTGTTATTTCCCGAAAGGTGAGTGTCACAAACTCATTTTGATCCTAGTTCGTGACAGATGTGTCACGGACTCACTCACTTCGTGACAGATGTGTCAGAAACTCGCTGACTTCGTGACAGATGTGTCACGAACTGAATCAGTCTGTGACACATCTGTCACGAAGTGAGTGAGTCCGTGACACATCTGTCACGAACTCAAGCATAATGGTTTCACTAATAATGTCATTGACTCATATGTGTAGAAGTGGAGACAGTGTATACCGGAAGCCAACGTTGAAGGATTTTCCTTTAACTTTCACGGGGGATTGGAAAATTTCCTCGCTCTCTTACTCGGCCGCAGCGTCGAAACTCAAGCTGGTTTCGCCCAATCATGTTTTGGGTAGTTTGTGGGGCAACCCAAAATAGTCCGATCATCGGCGATTATAAGCCACCTGGTGTTGAGGACCGGGAGCTTCGAGGGAGAAACCACTGGCATGCTTCTAATTGAGATTGGGGGCCAAGTTCGGGAGTTCACGAAGAGAGACTTCCAGAAGATTACATTCCTCAAAGTCGTCGATGACTACGAGAAATTCAAGTTCGAGGGGGTTGTTTCTGATGACAGCCTCTTCAAAAAATTCTTCGCAAGGAAGTATTTGAGTCGTAACTTGGTCAACCTATTCTTGGAGCCGAGCATGGATTGGCCGACAGAAGTTCAGGTAAATTACCTGAAAATTTACTTCATCTTGAATTTCCTCCTGGCGGACGACGCGAAGAACAGGACACCGTGCTTAGAGCTCATTAAGGCGGTGGAGGACATGGACACATTCAGTCGCCATCCATGGGACAATGTGGTGTGGAACTACCTTCTCGGCGAAGTCTGGAAGTTTGTTAAGAAGGGTGGCGAGCCATTGGAGCAAGGTAAAAAAAAGGAAGCTCCATCTCCCCGGATTCGTCGAGCCGCTTCAGGTTTGGGGAGTGTCTTCCTTTCGTGACGAACATGGGGGTTTGTCAGAGAGTCTCCACCACAGCTCGGCCAATAATGCGTCGGTGGAAGTCTATCGGACTTGTTCAGGATGCCGCCATGAGAGGAATCAACTTCAATGAGGTAAGAAATTTGTAGGTTAATTCATAGTTAATATTGATCACACTCGTTTGTTAACTTGTCCCACGTCTAGGTTGAATTTCACGGAATCGGCGACACTTCTTCAAGTGTTGCCACCCCTCTACGACGCTAGCGGTGGTGGACAAACGCCAGGAGAAGAAACCCAAAAAAGACGCCCCACAACCAGAAGCACCACCACAACAACCACCGCGACCACAAGCACGGACAGTTGAGGTAACACAATTTTGGGTTTCTATTTTAAGTTAAATAACCATTGTCCGTGACAATCTGTCACGGAGTGATGTGTCACGGAGTGGATTCACTTCGTGACACATTTGTCACCGAGTGGATTCATTCGTTAGCCAGCTTACTTTGTTATTTTGCTCATGGACAGTCCCGACTCGACTCTCTCGAAAATTCAGTTTGAAATCTCCACGATCGTTTCCTCTATATGCAAGAGGACTACAGGAAGTTCAAAAAGGAGATTTTGGATGCGGTGAAGAGCTACAGAGTGGCTCTTGATGAACTAAATCAGTACTACGATTGGAAAAGAGCGTTGCAGGAAGTTCACTTCGTGACACATGTGTCACGGACTGAATTCACTCCGTGACACATTTGTCACAGACTAAATTCACTCTGTGACACATGTGTCACGGACTGAGGTTTTTAGTGCTTATGTTTATCTTTTGTCGTGCAGCATGTGGACGTCGCGATGTACTACCTCCGGAAGAAGAAAAAGGCGGGTTTGTTACGTCACTCCTTCACCATCATGTCCACGGTCTTCTTTAAGTATCTCCAAGACACATGTGTCAGGGACTGAGATCACTTCGTGACATATGTGTCACAGACTGTGTTTACGTCGTGACACATGTGTCACGGACTGTGTTCACGTCGTGACACATGAGATTGTTTTATAAATCATTCTTAACAATAAACTCAATACCAATAAAGTTCAAAACATTCAAAATGTAATACATAGCAAAACACCAAGGAAGTTATAGACATTCATGGATAAAACGTGTCGAATTACAAACCAAACCAATGACCCATCCTCGGAGCCCTCATTTCTGGTGGAATTGGGTTGCGACACATAGCTCTATTGTGACCTACACCTCCACAATGGGAACATTTACGAAGCAGGGCATCAGATTCTCCAAGAGAGGGAATCCTTCTCTTCTTAGGTCTACCCGCCGGACGACCTAAGAAGTTAGGCGGATTTACTTTGATCTGCTTGATTTCGTCGGGAAAAGTCCATAACGATTCACTTCCTTGAGGATGAATAACCCCTGCATACGCCAATTTTCAATACTCGGTCGTGTAGTACTCTGCACAATAGCTCTCAACTGGTAGGTTGCGTAAGCGACAAGCCGCAATACCATGGGCATATACAAATAGATCAGTTTGAAATTCTCGACACGAGCACGTCTTATCAATCAAGTTCACTGCCCATGGTGTTTCATCTGTGTCTAAAACCTAGAATTCGTATACTGCAGAAGGTTGGACCTAAAACATAATAAAAAAAAACTTTAAACATAACCACTCAGTCCGTGACACATGTGTCACGAAATGACCCGAGTCCGTGACACATGTGTCACGAAGTGGATTCACTCTGTGACACATGTGTCACGGACTGAAGTCACTCTGTGACATAAGAGTCACGGACTCGGGTCATTTCATGATAGAATTTCAAAATTAAAAACACACTATAACCTGCATATTTGCCGAGACAGTAAGTTTTTTTAACATTTCGGTATGATATTCCATTGACAACACACTTTGAGTTGATGACGCCTTTTCTCATCGTTGGTAGAACCAAACTTGCATTCTCTCCCTCAACCAATCAAGGCACTTCACTATTGGAAATGATCTTGCTTTAACAGTTAAAGCATTCAAAGACTCTGCGAAGTTTGAAGTTATGATCGTATACCTTGATGTCTTGAAAAAACAACGTGCCCACTTCTCATTTCCTACTTCGTTGACAAGGTACGGCCGTATCAACGGATCTTCCTTGTCCAACATGCGCATAAACTTTTGATATTCAAATATAGTATACGCTTTTGCTGCACCGTAGAACTTCCAGTTGAATTCCTTAGCAAGTTTTTTGAATTTTGCCTTGACGTTATTCTTCACGTGGTATGCGCAAAAACCATGTTATGCTCTTGGAAAAACTTTCTTCGCGGCGTTATGACCATGTTATCTCTCTTCCCCAATGCTTCCTTAAGTTTGTTGAAGAAATAAAACCAGGACTTGGAAGTTTCTGACTCACCAATACCATAGGAAAGCGGGAATATTTGCTCATTCGCGTCCATCGCGAAAGCCGTAAACATGCTGCCCTTGTGAGAGTTTGTCAAGAAGGTTGCATCAACAATTACAACAGGCCGACAATACTTCCATCCCTCTCTAAACGGAGCCAAAGAAACAAAAAAGTACATGAAATATCCATCCCTCTCTGTATGAAATATTGACTCCAACCTCTGTTCGCATGTAACTCTGAATCTCCTTTGGGGTACAACTATGTACAGTTGGATCAATAAATTTATGTTTCACCCTCTCTCCAACCAACTCTGCAGTAGCTTGCGATTGCCCTTTTGTCTTACTCCACAAAACAAGTGTGTTTTGGATCATATCTTGAACCATAAACACGTACACAGGATCAAAAACATTTTAAAAATAAAAGTGCATCCATTTTGTGACAGATCTGTCATGAAGTGCATCCACTCGTGTCACGGACTAGATTCACTTCGTGACAGATCTGTCACGGACTGATTCATCTATGAAGAGAAGTTAAGAAATTTCAAATAAAATCAGTTTTTAGGTCGTGAAAATTTACCTGCTAATTTCAAAACAATCTGTGTTCTTTAGCTTCACTGCCCAGACCGCCCAATCACAATTTTTACCCGCACAAATTGTTGGAATTGATCTAGGGTTTAAGAAAAATTTAACGCTTCGGATAAGCGGCGGAATTTAAAAATTTTCTTTTTGACAAGTAAAACGATTTTACTAACCTAGAGAAAGAGCAAGTACATATAAATAAAAACTATTATGAGCATTATAAATTTACTAATCTTTTTAGAAGCTTGAACGTTGAGAAGCTTTTGGAAGGTTGCAACGTTCGTCTCTCTTCGCAGCACGTCTCTCTTATTTCCTCGTGAACTCGAGCAACCACAAAAGTTTCTATCACATAAATCACTCGAGAAAGAAAGGAATTAGTGTGTGGGCACTTTTAAACACGACGACTCGAGAACAAGTCACAAAGTCGAAGAGCTAAAACACTAGGTCAAATGTGGACCTAGGTGCCAAAACAAAAACGAAAAGAAAACAAGAGAGAGAGAGAGAGAGAGAGGAAGGGGGCGGCAACCACAAGTTCTAGAGAGAGAAGCTCTCAATCTCTAACTTATGTGGAATGAATGAAATGAGAGAAATGAGGTGGGGTATTTATAGGAGGATGATTACCTTCAAAAGGTAGTTTCCTCTTTTCTATAGAATATCACATATTCTTGAGAAAATATTATTTCCCCTTTTCCCACTATGTTGCATGTCCAAGGTTGACTAATAAAGCCTTGGATTTGTTTCCTCATTTAGTTTTTGTCTATCTCTTGCCTTGCATTGCCGAAATCCCCTTTTCCTCATTGAGAAAATTTGTTTCCTCTTTTTCTTTTGGCAAGTATCTTCATACATCAATGCACAAAATAATTTCCCCTTTCTCTCTATGGTATGCACGAAATTTTGAGCCTAGAACATGCTTCTAGATGTTTCTTTATTTGTTCATGACAATATAAGAAAAACCCATTAAGAATTTTCACATAAAATTCAATGAAATGAAATAAATCCTCAAGGCCCAAATTCTTTAAGTTCGACTTGTGATTTAAATTTCATTTTTCATCATATGACAATGTCAAAAAAAAAATTATTGACATTCATTTCGTCCTATTTCCAAAAAGACAAAAATACCCTTTTGACAATTTTCGTAAAACTTGTCTCGTTCTTGTTTTGACTTAGCTTCTAGTTTAACTATTCCTACTCGATATGATTTGTGACAGTGACATCATGGATCCAAATGAACAAAGCTTGAGCTAAATACTTGGACTCAAAAGTTCACAAACATTATCCAAGTTTAGCTTAATACCAACTGACTCCACTAAAGAGTTGACACTGAAAATCTCTCGGTTCAAATGAATTTATTTTCTACTCAAGAATTCAACCTAATTGAAATGAGGGGATCCATTGAATATTATCAATATTTACCCTTCATGAATATCATCAGCTAGTCGAGATTTACAAAATTACCATTTTACCCTTCTAGCTGTTATTTCCTCAACTCCTTTGTCGCTTGTGAATAAGTTAGAAACAATGTATTGACGAGGAGCTAACAAGTCACATTGTTTCAACCAAAAGAGTCAAGACTCAATTTGGACACTGGCCAGTTCATTTATTCACATTCCAAGGAACAAAGCATGAGGTGATATACATTGCATTTCAACAATCTTGTACATGAATTCCATATCTATGAGAACTTCACAAAGTTACTCATGACATCTTCACAACTTAGTACTTCACCAATAGGTCCTGTTCAGAATCACATAGTGAGTCCGAACTCTGACTTTCTCAAATGAGAATACGTAAGCTGTGAAATGGCATGTCTCATTTCAGGATTAAGGTAAGCACGATGCAATTCATACGTAGTGACTTCGAGACATAAGAGGTTAAATGGTTTGTTCTTATTTTGTCTCTAGAAGTGCACTGGTCAATTCAGTTCCTTCGAAAGATACCTAGAAGAACTATAGAGTCTCAAACTCTCAATGCCCCAAAACCAGACATCATAGGTTTTCCTAACAATCGTACTGAGGTCAATAGTCCTTTTACCATTAGATTGCGAATATATCGTTTTAAGCAAACTACGAAGAGTTTGTTCATGCAAATCTACATTTGTCTCTTCCTAAGTTGTTAGGTTTGTTTATGGACTAAAGACTAATGTTTTATCATAAAGCTTCAAACAGACAAGGAAGAATGAATGAACGTTTCAACTTTTTATTAATGAATAAGCAATTACAAGCAAGAGTCTTCGTGAGACTTTATTACATCAAATATACAAAAGTAAAGGCTACAACTCTTCTTGTGGCACCATTGACAACACAAATGACATGAAGTTTGAGCGGAGATGAGTTCTTCGTTTTGAACCGATAATGATTATTGATTGCATCTATCCGCAAATGCTTCAACAACGTCGCTTTGTTTGCATATAATCCTTTTTTTTTACACTTACCGGAGATAAAATGTCCAACACCTCAATATCGTTACTCTCGACACATTTATCTGATTCGGGAGCCGTAACTGAACACCTCTTTTGGCTCGATACCTTCTCTTTTCTTTGTGATTGAGTTGGCGGCTGTGGTGGAAGAGGAGGCTCTTGCTGGTGTTGAGTCTGTGGTGGAGCCTCTATCGACAAAATAACTGGTGGCGGAGACCCTCTGGGTTGGGGTGTCGCCTGGCTAAAAGTATTGATGTCATCAAACCCAACAGTATCATTGACGAAAGCCTCCGGACTTGGTACGTCCCATTCACATGACTCGGATATAGGACTCAGCATGTTTGGAATGATCTTGCTTCGATTGCAAGCGAATCCACTCTCGCTTGTGTTTGGTGTTGGAGTGCATCCAACCCGTGGAGAAGACGCTTCATCCGCTTTTTTCTCCTGAAATGCCTCCGGACTAATCTCAAGTACAAGATTCAACTTCGTCCGGTACGGTTCGTTCTTCCTCAAGTACAAATAACATCGCAAACTTTCGTTGTCGTCTATGGTTGGCGGTACGAGCCCGTCAGCTTCATTTTTGACGTTGATTGAATGCGTTGCAGGGGTCACGTTCAACCTGTTGTCAATGGTGCCCACAAGAAGAGTAGTAGTGTCTATTTATGTACATTTGATGTCATATAGTCTTACGAAGACTCTTGCTTGTAATTGCTTATTCATTAATAAAAAGTTGAAACGTTCATTCAATCTTCCTTGTCTGAAGCTTTATGATAAAACCATAGTCTTTTAGTCCATAAACAAACTAAACAACTTACGAAGAGACAAATGTAGATTTGCATGAACAAACTCTTCGTAGTTTGCTTAAAACGATATATTCGCAATCTTAGGGTCAAAGGACTATTGACCTCAGTATGATTGTTAGAAGAATCTATGATGTCTGGTTATGAGGCATTGAGAGTTGGAGACTCTATAGTTCTTCTAGGTATCTTCCGAAGGTACTGAATTGACCAGTGCACTTCTAGAGACAATATAAGAACAAACCATTTAACCTCTTATGTCTCGAAGTCACTATGTATGAATTGCATCATGCTTACCTTAATCCTGAAATGAGACATGCCATTTCACACCTTAGTATTCTCATTTGAGAAAGTCAAATTTCGGACTCACTATGTGATTCCGAACAAGGCCTATTGGTGAGGTACTAAGTTGTGAGTCTGTCATGAGTAACTTTGTGAAGTTCTCATAGATATGGAATTCATGTACAAGATTGCTGAAATGCAATGTATGTCACCTCATGCTTTGTTCCTTGGAGTGTGAATAAATGAACTGGCCAGTGTCCAAATTGAGTCCTGACTCTTTTGGATGAAACAATGTGACTTGTTAGCTCCTCGTCAATACATTGTTTCTAACTTATTCACAAGCGACAAAGGAGTTGAGGAAATAACAGCTAGAAGGGTAAAATGGTAATTTAGTAAATCCCGACTAGCTGATGACATTCATGAAGGGTAAACATAGATAATATTCAGTGGATCCGCTCATTATAATTAGGTCGAATTCTTGAGTAGAAAACAAATTCATTTGAACCGAGAGATTTTCAGTGCCAGCTCTTTAGTGGAGTCAGTTGGCATTAAGCTAAACTTGGAAAAGGTTTGTGAACTTTTGAGTCCAAGTGTTTAGCTAAAGCTTTGTTCATTTGGGTCCATGAGGTCACTGTCACGAATCACATCGATAGGAATAGTTAAACTGGAAGCTAAGCCAAAACAAGAACGAAAATAGTTAAAAGGGTATTTTTGTCTTTTGAGACATAAGGATGAAATGGATGTCAATAAATTTTGACAAGTTCATTTGATGACTTAATGTCACTCGGCCATAATATGATTAATTGGGCCTTGTGAATTAATTTCATTTCATAAGAATTTTATTGAAAATTCTAAATGGGCTTTTCTCATGTTGTCATGAACAAATGAAGAAGCTTCTAGAAGCTCCTTCTAGATGAGAATAGGCGCCCATAATACCCAAGGAAAGAGAATTTATTTTGTGCATAAATGTATTTAGATACTTGCCAAAAGAAAAAGAGGAAACAAATTTCCTCTAAGAGGAACAAGGACAATCGGCCAAGTAGAGTCAAAGAGGGAGAAGATATATGAGGAAACAAATCCATGTGGCATAGGTAATGCCTTACACGCCCAAAAAGAAAAAGGGAAACAATGGATTTGTTCATGAATATGTGATATTCAATATAGAAGAGGAAACTACCTTATTGAAGGTTAAGACCTCTCCTATAAATAGGAGCCTCATTCTTCTCATTTTTCTCATCCCACACAAGTTAGAGATTGAGAGACTCTCTCTCTAGACATTGTGGCCGAAATCCTCTCTCTCTCTCTTTCTAGTTTATTTTCGATTATTTCTTGTCTTGGCACCTAGGTCCTCACTCGACCTAGTCTTTAGCTCTGCGACTTCGAGACTCGTTCTCAAGTCGTAGTGTTTAAAAGTGCCCACTCACTAATTCCTTCTTTTCGAGTGATTTAGTGATAGAAACTTTCGTGGTTGCTCGAGGTGCCGAGGAAAGGAAGAGAGACGTGCTGCGAGGGGAGACGAGCGTTGCAACTTTCCAAAAGCTTCTACAAGGTTCAAGCTTCAAGAAAGGTTAGTAACTTTAATAGCTCATATTAGTTTTTATTTACATGCATATGCTCTTGTCTAGGTTAGTAAAAACTAGTTTTACTTAAAAAGAAAATTTTTAAAATTCCGCCGCTTTGCGAAGCGTTAAACTTTTTCTCAAACCCTAGATCGATTCCAACAAATGGTATCAGAGCTATGGTCAAAGGAATGCATGTGCATGTTTTTAAATTATGAGCTTGAAAATCGTTTTCGAAAGTTTACTAATTTTGTGACAAGTTAGAATTGTAATCTTAGATTTTTTTTAATTTATTGCTCATGCCTTTAAATTAAAAACCATGTTGATTTTCTATGAGTTTGGGATGATGTTAAAACACATTAGAATCAGTTCTAAAAGTTTTTAATTTTTTATATTGAAAAACGTGTTTTAAAGGTTTGAGAAATGTCGAGTAAAATTTTGTGACTAGTTTTGTTATCTTACTAGTTTCTTATTTTTACTTGAATCGTTTTATGCTTGTTGTTATTTCTTTTATATCATGTTATTACCTTGCTAATAAAACACAAATAAAAGCTTTAACAACCTTCATAAAACGTTCCGTTACACTCGATTCTTTTTCGCACCTTAAAAAGGACCAAGCTTTAATTATTTCTTTTTCTTCGAGCTGGAGTAAACCTGCATTAAAAGTGGCATAACTCTCTGCTCAGAAATCGAAATTTAATGATTCTTGAATCAAATTAAAGATCTGTCTGTCCTCTGTCCAATTCCACTGGTTTCGGCTCAAAAGGACATCGGAGCCGCCAGATATGGCGATTTTACTCCGAGGTGCGCGGCTGTCTGAAACTCCAGTTTTTTAGAAATCCGGATTTTCAAACCCCACTACCATGAGTTATAGAACTCTAATGAGAAAATTTTCTTGAGCAAAAATGTTTTTCATATGATTATAAACATGATGTGTAAGATTAAAAGTTTTGATTTTTGAAAGATTAATTGAAATTGAATTTTTACAAAACTAGTTTGAATTTTGAAAAACCGTTTTCACTTTCAAACTTGAAAAATATTTTGTCATCCAAATCAAATAAATTTTCAAAATGTTTTCAAAACTATATCTATATCACATATGTTCAAAATCTATATGCTCTTGAAAATTTAAGTGGGAGGTCTCCTTGTAGACAAGCCGAAAAATAAAAGGATGTGTAATCTCAAACTTTCAAGTGTTCGAGTGAGTTGAAGTTCACACTTCCCTCACGCACTTTCCCGAAATAGAAAATAGGAAAAGATCGAGTATGTACCTTGTGCCTTTATGCACTAATACTGCTCTGAACATGTCGATCTAGGATTCTCTTCTAGTTGTCCGCTCTGTCGCTCTCTAACTAGGAAATTTGTTTCCGAACTTATAAGAGTCGATGAACCAACTCCAAAAACTAAGTGGGAGGGTTATACTTGTTGTTTGTAACCCACGATCCCCAACACTAATGAAAAGTGCAAGTGTCGCCAGACTAAGAGTCACCCTCGTGGCCCTCTCTTAAATGAGAGTACTCAAGGGCGCTTTGCTCTGATCATTGCTCAATGAGCTACGTCCGAGAGTGAGACGATGATGGCAAGGCCTCCCCTTGGGGGATTGTTTTTCAAAGTTGATCTTTTGGACTAAGTGGTTGGTTGCACACTTAGGCTCAATCCCTAGTAATCCTCCCTCGAGGCCCTGCGAAAGGATGTGAGTGATCAAACCAATTTAAAAGGTGGCTAGTCAAAATAGATGTATTGACATCTTGGCTTAGCATTAATGATGTGTCATTTACTTATAAAAGGAGATTTTTTGCGGCCTTCTCTTGAGGGAGTAAATTATCGTTTGGTTTATAACACCTTTGGATTTTATAAAAGTCTTAATAAAACTTAAATCCTAAACCAAAGACTAATCATAAACTTGTTTCAACTTATATAGGCAATATGTCTCCCAACTCTCTCTCTTTCATTCTTTCCTCGATCAAACTCGAAAACGAAAACTACGTAGACTCGGTACGTAACCTCGACATAATACCTACCGTTAACAAGCACAAATGGGTACTCACCACCCCGTGTCCTCCTCTGACGAATGATGATTCAACTCAAGAGGACAATGACGCCTTAGCGGCCTGGCTTCGATCCGATGAGATTGTGAGGTGCTATATCTTGGCATCTATGAACAATATGCTGAAAGAGCAACATCGTGACATCGAGACTGCCGCTGACATGCTCTACAATCTCCTTGAGAGTTTTGGAGGGCAAAGGCGTCAAGCAAGGCAAAAAGCAGTCCGACAGTTTATGAACTGTCATATGAAGGCTAGGACTCCTGTTAGAGACTTTATGATACTGATCATTAGTTTTCTAAATAAAATGGAAATCCTAGGATCTGAGACTGATGGGAAGAATCTCATAGATATGATCTTAGAAACTCTCCCCGCGTCTCTTGATACCTCCAAGATGAACTACTCCATAAACAAGCTAGAGTACACTGCTACCAAGCTTATGGAGGAACTTCACACTGCTGTAGGTTTCACTAAGAGAAAGAGGAATCAAGGAGAGGCACATGCTACTGAGCAAAAAGCCTCCGCCTCTGAAACTGTGAAGAGACCTTACAAGGCCGATAAAAAGAACTGTCCCGCCTATCTCAAAGCAAAGGAACACAGTATTGTACTAGTTACCGAAGCATGCTTAGTAGCTGATAATGTATCAACGTGGATTCTTGACTCCGCTGCTACTAACCATATTTGCTGTTCCTTGAATGGTTTCAAGAAAACCAAAAGCTTAGAGGAAGGCGAGTTCTGTTTCAAATGGGGTGATGGGAGCCTGGTGTCTGCAAAGGCTGTGGGATCCGTGACGCTGTCTTTTGAAGACCGCACTTTAAACTTGAATAATGTTTATTTTGTTCCTACCTTTGGGAAGAACTTAATATCCGTTGCTCGTCTTCGTGAGCAAGATTATTGTTTAAAGTTCATTAAGAATGGAATTCGTATTTCGTTTCCTGATAATTCTTTTGTCACTGACGCATGTATGAAGAATGCTCTTTTCTACATCTATCCCACTCAACCTTCTCTTTTAGACACCGAAATAGATAATGATCTTATTAGGGAGCCAAAGAGGATCAAACTTTCTGAATCCTCCGATCTAACAAAATCAACACACCTATGGCACTTAAGACTTGGTCATATCAGTCTAGAAAGGATTAAGAGACTTGTGAGGGATGGTCCACTCCAAGCCTCTGCAATAGGTTCACTACCTACTTGTGAATCCTGCATAGAAGGAAAAATGACTAAGCGACCTTTCTCTGATAAAGGTCGAAGAGCCACTGAGTTGCTGGAACTAATACATTCTGATGTATGTGGTCCGCTCAGCCAACAGGCACGTGGAGGATACGAATACTTCGTTACCTTCATTGATGATTACTCACGATATGGGTTTGTCTATTTGCTCAAACACAAATCCGAGACCTTTAACGTATTTAAGGTCTTTAGGGCTTTAGTGGAAAAGCGAACTGGCAAAGTGATCAAAACCCTTCGATCTGATCGAGGTGGTGAGTATATGTCTGGAGAGTTCGACGACTTTCTTAAAGAAGAAGGTATTGCTTCTCAGCTTACCGCACCTGGCACACCTCAACAAAACGGAGTGTCAGAGAGAAGAAACCGAACTCTTATGGAGATGGTTAGATCGATGATGAGTTACTCATCACTCCCGCTTTCCTTTTGGGGATATGCCCTCGAAACAGCCGCTTACATTCTGAACCAAGTTCCGTCTAAAACGGTTCCTGGTACTCCTTATGAAAGATGGACTGGCCGTAAAGTAAGTTTGGGCCACATCCGAATTTGGGGTTGCCCTGCACATGTGCTAAGGCAAAAGACTAGCAAGTTGGCTAGTAGGTCAGAATTGTGCCTGTTTGTAGGATATCCAAAGGAAACCAAAGGTTTCATTTTCTATAGTCCCGAGGACGATAAGACTTTCGTTAGCACGAATGCTCGTTTCCTTGAGGAGGACTTTATGAAGGATGCGAAACCTAGAAGCAAAATTGTGCTTGAAGAAAAGTTGGGTGAGGAAGCTTCTACCTCATCTGTAAGCACTGTTCTTACCCCAACTGAAACACAACCTAACTCATCAGAATCTCGTCAAGTAGTACTTAGACGTAGTGGGAGGGCTACTCAAAAGCCTGACAGGTACATGTCTTATGGAGACTCTCTTGTAGCCGTCTCCGACATGGATGACCCTGTTTCCTATAGCCAAGCGATGGCTTGTTCTGAATCAAACCTTTGGCTTGACGCCATGAAAGTTGAAATGCACTCGATGTATGTCAACAAAGTCTGGAAACTTGTAGACCTTCCTGAAGGGATTAAACCCGTAGGGTGTAAGTGGATATACAAGAAGAAAAGGGGTCCTGATGGGAACGTCGAGACGTTCAAAGCACGACTTGTGGCGAAGGGTTATACCCAACAAGAAGGGATTGACTATGAAGAAACCTTCTCGCCAGTCGCGATGCTTAAATCCATCCGCATACTCCTATCCATAGCTGCAGCTCTCGACTATGAGATCTGGCAAATGGATGTCAAGACAGCCTTTCTGAATGGCAATCTTGACGAGCGCATTTACATGGCTCAACCAGACGGTTTCGTGGATAAAGGTCAAGAGGCCAAGGTTTGTGAGTTGCTTAAATCCATTTATGGACTAAAGCAAGCATCTAGGTCATGGAATATTAGATTCGATGAAACTGTAAAAAGCTTTGGCTTTGAACAGTCGATAGATGAGCCTTGTGTTTACAAGTTAATACACGAAGGTAAAGTTGTGTTTCTGGTACTATATGTCGATGATATACTACTCATTGGTAATGACGTGGGTAAGTTATCTAAGGTTAAGGTCTGGCTGGCAAAACAATTCGATATAAAGGATCTAGGAGAAGCCGCGTACATTCTGGGGATCCAAATCTTTCGAGATAGGAAAAACCGGACCCTGTCACTCTCTCAAGCATCTTATATTGATAAGGTGATGGATCGCTTCTCGATGCAAGACTGCAAGAGGGGTCAAACACCCTTTAGACATGGAGTTTCACTCTCTAAGGACCAGTCTCCCAAGACTGCACAAGAGATTGAAGACATGAGGAAAATTTCTTACGCCTCTGCCGTAGGAAGCCTTATGTATGCTATGCTTTGCACTAGACCTGACATCTGTTTCGCCGTTGGCGTAGTTAGTCGTTTCCAATCCAACCCTGGACCCGAGCACTGGATTGCTGTTAAGCATGTTCTTAAGTATCTTCGAAGAACTAGGAACTTGATGCTTACATACTCAGGTACTGACCTGACTATGACGGGATATACCGACTCCGATTTTCAAGCGGATAAGGATTCCAGGAAATCCACTTCGGGATCTGTGTTCATCCTTAATGGTGGAGCTGTTGTGTGGAGAAGTATTAAGCAATCTTGCATTGCTGACTCCGCAATGGAAGCAGAATATGTGGCTGCTTGTGAAGCATCCAAAGAGGCTGTATGGCTTAGAAAATTCCTTAAGTATTTGGAAGTTGTTCCAAACGTCGACGAGCCCATGACCCTTTATTGTGATAATAGTGGGGCTGTCGCTAACTCAAAGGAACCTAGAAGCCATAAGCACTCTAAACATATTGAGAGGAAATACCATTTGATTCGAGAGATCGCGCAACGCGGAGACGTGGAGGTGAAGTAGATCTCTGGAAGATCCATTCACCAAGGCCCTAGCGAACAAGGTCTTCGACCAACATCGTGAGGGATTAGGCATGTAGGACTACTCACATCTTTTTTGAGTCAAGTGGGAGTTTGTTGTCAATGGTGCCCACAAGAAGAGTAGTAGTGTCTATTTATGTACATTTGATGTCATATAGTCTTACGAAGACTCTTGCTTGTAATTGCTTATTCATTAATAAAAAGTTGAAACGTTCATTCAATCTTCCTTGTCTGAAGCTTTATGATAAAACCATAGTCTTTTAGTCCATAAACAAACTAAACAACTTACGAAGAGACAAATGTAGATTTGCATGAACAAACTCTTCGTAGTTTGCTTAAAACGATATATTCGCAATCTTAGGGTCAAAGGACTATTGACCTCAGTATGATTGTTAGAAGAATCTATGATGTCTGGTTATGAGGCATTGAGAGTTGGAGACTCTATAGTTCTTCTAGGTATCTTCCGAAGGTACTGAATTGACCAGTGCACTTCTAGAGACAATATAAGAACAAACCATTTAACCTCTTATGTCTCGAAGTCACTATGTATGAATTGCATCATGCTTACCTTAATCCTGAAATGAGACATGCCATTTCACACCTTAGTATTCTCATTTGAGAAAGTCAAATTTCGGACTCACTATGTGATTCCGAACAAGGCCTATTGGTGAGGTACTAAGTTGTGAGTCTGTCATGAGTAACTTTGTGAAGTTCTCATAGATATGGAATTCATGTACAAGATTGCTGAAATGCAATGTATGTCACCTCATGCTTTGTTCCTTGGAGTGTGAATAAATGAACTGGCCAGTGTCCAAATTGAGTCCTGACTCTTTTGGATGAAACAATGTGACTTGTTAGCTCCTCGTCAATACATTGTTTCTAACTTATTCACAAGCGACAAAGGAGTTGAGGAAATAACAGCTAGAAGGGTAAAATGGTAATTTAGTAAATCCCGACTAGCTGATGACATTCATGAAGGGTAAACATAGATAATATTCAGTGGATCCGCTCATTATAATTAGGTCGAATTCTTGAGTAGAAAACAAATTCATTTGAACCGAGAGATTTTCAGTGCCAGCTCTTTAGTGGAGTCAGTTGGCATTAAGCTAAACTTGGAAAAGGTTTGTGAACTTTTGAGTCCAAGTGTTTAGCTAAAGCTTTGTTCATTTGGGTCCATGAGGTCACTGTCACGAATCACATCGATAGGAATAGTTAAACTGGAAGCTAAGCCAAAACAAGAACGAAAATAGTTAAAAGGGTATTTTTGTCTTTTGAGACATAAGGATGAAATGGATGTCAATAAATTTTGACAAGTTCATTTGATGACTTAATGTCACTCGGCCATAATATGATTAATTGGGCCTTGTGAATTAATTTCATTTCATAAGAATTTTATTGAAAATTCTAAATGGGCTTTTCTCATGTTGTCATGAACAAATGAAGAAGCTTCTAGAAGCTCCTTCTAGATGAGAATAGGCGCCCATAATACCCAAGGAAAGAGAATTTATTTTGTGCATAAATGTATTTAGATACTTGCCAAAAGAAAAAGAGGAAACAAATTTCCTCTAAGAGGAACAAGGACAATCGGCCAAGTAGAGTCAAAGAGGGAGAAGATATATGAGGAAACAAATCCATGTGGCATAGGTAATGCCTTACACGCCCAAAAAGAAAAAGGGAAACAATGGATTTGTTCATGAATATGTGATATTCAATATAGAAGAGGAAACTACCTTATTGAAGGTTAAGACCTCTCCTATAAATAGGAGCCTCATTCTTCTCATTTTTCTCATCCCACACAAGTTAGAGATTGAGAGACTCTCTCTCTAGACATTGTGGCCGAAATCCTCTCTCTCTCTCTTTCTAGTTTATTTTCGATTATTTCTTGTCTTGGCACCTAGGTCCTCACTCGACCTAGTCTTTAGCTCTGCGACTTCGAGACTCGTTCTCAAGTCGTAGTGTTTAAAAGTGCCCACTCACTAATTCCTTCTTTTCGAGTGATTTAGTGATAGAAACTTTCGTGGTTGCTCGAGGTGCCGAGGAAAGGAAGAGAGACGTGCTGCGAGGGGAGACGAGCGTTGCAACTTTCCAAAAGCTTCTACAAGGTTCAAGCTTCAAGAAAGGTTAGTAACTTTAATAGCTCATATTAGTTTTTATTTACATGCATATGCTCTTGTCTAGGTTAGTAAAAACTAGTTTTACTTAAAAAGAAAATTTTTAAAATTCCGCCGCTTTGCGAAGCGTTAAACTTTTTCTCAAACCCTAGATCGATTCCAACACAACCGGGCATACAATGTTTGCATCAAACTTGGGTAATTCAAATTGGTAGGAAGTAAAAGCGTAAGAGTACCACCCTCTTGATATACGCCCGATTTTACCCACTTCCCGCTATGCTTAGCATATAAACATATTTCCGCCATGGCTGTATACGTTTAGTCATATTAGATATGAGTATTAAAAATGGTTATTAACATCGAAAAACATAAAGTTCGTGACACATGTGTCACGAACTGAATCCAGTTCGTGACACCCTAGAAAAATCGGGAAATCAACAAAAAACACCATTTTTTACAAACAAATCACACCCAACCACAATGGAACCTATTTCAACATGAATCAAAACAATTAAACATGTTCTTGTATGTTAAAGATAGGAAGAACTTACTAAAATTTGTTTGAAGAATTTTGGATCTTTGATTTGAACGGATATGAGCTTGGATCTATTCAATATTGAACAACCACTTTTGATTTTATTACATTGAGAGTTGGATTTCAAATGGGTTTCAGAGAGTTGGGTTTTAGAAATGGGTTTCAGAAAACAAACTTCAAGCTTGGGTTTTAGATATATAAGTTTATCATTATTACATTGAGAGTTGGGTTTCAAATGGGTTTCAGAGGAAGAAGAAGAGATTCCGGCGACAACGTGTGCAGATTCCGGCGAGGAAGAAGAAGAAAAACGTTGGGTTTCAGAGGAAGAAGAAGAAAAACGTTGGGTTTCAAATGAGTTTCAAATGTTAGCGTGAGAAGTTCCTGAATAGGGGTTGAGTGTGTATTGAATAGGGTTGGGGGTAGTTGGGTCAACATTTATTTCTCTCACCAAACTCTAGTATTAGTTTTGTTAATTTTTTAATTTTGAACTAAATATGGTAAGTGACATTGAAATAGTATTATTTGTGTCAATTCCCCATAAATCTTTATATATTCGTCAAAGTGTCATCGAAAGGTCTAAAGCGAGCTAAACAATTATTGATTTGTGAAACCTCTTTTATATATCAGGAATATGCCAAAACTATTTAAGCTTTATTACAAAAGATGACAATACTATTAAGATTAATTATTTAATATCGATGGTATTATAGAGTTTATGCTTGGGAGGAAAAAAAGTTGAAGTGTCCTAGAATTGATTTATGCCTTTTTAATCCTTTGTCAACAGTCACGGAGGAAAAAAAAAAAAAAAATCCTTTGTCAATGGTCTCATAAAATTTTGATAGAGCTTTAAAATTATTGGCATGTCATCATTAAATGCTAAAGCATGAATTTCGTAAGGAACTATTATGATAGAATAGAATACAGAAGGAATACTAAAATCGAATGTATGAGATTTTCGCTATAAATATTATTCCACATTATTAATACTATTTAAGATGCTTTACGAACTTTTTTAATAAAAAAAAAAAAAACTCAATATGGTTATTAACAACCAGGATAAAACATAACCTAGCATGAAAATGGCATTTTCAAAAAAGAAAAATGAGGCGCATATACAGTGACGGATCTAGGTGGGGGCCAGGGTGGCCATTATATAGATGCCATTAAATGTTTGAATTGAAGAACGAACTATTTCCCATTAAAGAATCGGAATATCGGACTCAGATACTCTGACATATGGGCCAATGCCTCCCCTCAATTTTTGAAAATTATTTTTTTAACCCCAAATTTTTATATTTTTATAATTTTACCCATAAATTTTATTAATAATTATGTTTTTGACCCAAATTTGTAAGTTTTTTTTCAATAATGCCCCTCCTAAAAAATATTTCTCAAATTTGCCCCCCCTTGATTGAAATCCTGGATCCGTCACGCATATATATGTATTTTATTTGAGGACACTACATCTCTTCTCTTGCATGAAGACATGAGCTCATCATTCTACCAAAACAACGATTTATCTTTATTATATGAAGTTTAAAGAATTTCTCTGTAATATGAGTTTAAATATTTCATGCACTATATGTCATTATATATGAATGTATAAATGAAAATATATATATATATATATATAGTATATAAACTCTCTCTCTCTCTCTCTCTCTCTCTCTCTCTCTCTCTCTCTCTCTCTCTCTCTCTCTCTCTCTCTCTCTCTCTCTCTCTCTCTCTCTCTCTCTCTCTCTCTGAGACAAAACATTACTAAATGATCCAAAAAAGGGTCATCATGCATGTCACTCAAATCTAATCTGAATTATGTGAAGGTGGAGGCAAATGAAGTTTCAGAAGTAAAACAACACTAGCCTTCTATGGCTCGTTTGGAGTTGAAGTCTCAAGTTTCTCATTTGAATATGCACAAATTGTAAGCTAAGATGGACCATCAGTCACATAATCACGAGGCTTAGTGTTAGCGGACCCACTATGAGCACTTCACCTTACGGACTACATAGGAGTTTTTTTTCTTCAATATATTCACTATTTGTTTTCTCTTTATAACTACTACTCATGGTTGAGCTTCCTAATATATTTAATTTTCCATTGATAACAAGCTTTTCAATCACTTCAGAAAGACAATCCCTCACTTCGACATATCTATCAAATTGACCGAGTTCCTTAGCATTCTTCTAGGCTCCCGAAAGACAATCCCTCTAGGCTTCCATTCTTCTCTAAAAGAGACATTACCATCGTTGTACAGTTCCTCGAGATACCTAACACAAGTCACCAACCAAATTATCAAGATTTTCAACGCTACTGTACACCAATATCTTCATTCATATCAAATCAACATTTTTCTAAGTCTCATTATTCAAAACATTTACCACGAGTTTCTCTTCAACACCTTTCTTTTGACTCTATTCCAGTATGACTGAGCTTTGTATCCTTGTATTCTTTTAAATCGTCAATGACCTCTAGATTCAAATCAAAGTTACACCCTTTTATTCTCATCTCCATCAACGATTTCAAACCCTTGTCCAAATCTCCGTTCGCATCCAAATTCAAATCAATGCCATTGGATCTTCAAACTCCTTCCCGTAATGAAATTTGGATCATATCAAAGTTAGACCTACATTCGAGTCCCTAGACACAGTAGCATCTTCACCAACCTTCCCCCTCGTTTTAGGATTCCGTCGACCCCCAATTTGTTTAAAGTTACTGTTCCTTTTAGGGGTGAAACTGGATCGGTTCGGTTCGGTTTTTGACATTTTTAGTATCCGAATCCGAATTTTCGGTTTTTAAAAACTCGGTCCAGTATCCGGTCCAATTTAGTCTAAAACCGAAATTCGGTTATCCAAATATTCGGTTATCCGGTTTCTTAAATCCAGTATCCAGTCCAGTATCCAGTTTTTAAATTCGGTTATCCAGTTTGTAAAATTTCAGATCCAATTTAATATCCAATTTTATAAAATGGATATCCATTTTCTAAAATCCAAATCCGGTTTGTAAAAATTCAAAAAACGAGTACAAACGACTCTTATAAAGCTCCAAAATGACAATACATAATCTAAAACTTAGTAAAAAAATAAAATTCAAAAGGACACTCGTTCCCAACTACATGCACATGTAAATATCATAATATAAAATTAAAATTACAACCCTAATGATCATAATGAACCATACAACAATTGAATTTGTATGTTACTTTTATAGATCACATAATCAAGTTGTAGTAGCAGTAAGAGTTGATATATGAGAAGTTTGTTCTTTTATGACAACTTGACCATCATCTGTTAATAATAATGACCATCATCCATTTTCTAAAATCCAAATCCGGTTTGTAAAAATTCAAAAAACGAGTACAAACGACTCTTATAAAGCTCCAAAATGACAATACATAATCTAAAACTTAGTAAAAAAATAAAATTCAAAAGGACACTCGTTCCCAACTACATGCACATGTAAATATCATAATATAAAATTAAAATTACAACCCTAATGATCATAATGAACCATACAACAATTGAATTTGTATGTTACTTTTATAGATCACATAATCAAGTTGTAGTAGCAGTAAGAGTTGATATATGAGAAGTTTGTTCTTTTATGACAACTTGACCATCATCTGTTAATAATAATGACATAAATTTAAAATAAATTTGTTTTAATAAACAAACAACAAATGAATATGTCAAATAAAATATCAAATTAATTATCTTACCCAAAACAACTTGCTTAGAATCATTTAGTGCTTCCACTTCAGCAAAATCTGATTTGGGTAAAAAAATAAAAACGCTAGGTCTCTCTCAAAATGAGGTCAAGTATTTTTTTTAATATATATTTATTTTTAATTAAAAAAAATCGGTTAAATAACTGATATCCAGATTTTCCCAAAATCAATTCCGATATCCGGTCCAGTTTTGTAAACCGGATCGGTTATCCGAATCCGAATTTAGGTTAGCTGACGTGGCTCCAAATTTCGGTTTCGGTTCGGTTTGGATATCGGTTTTATCCGATTTTCGGTTCGGTTTTGTACAGCCCTAGTTCCTTTCAGTTCCAGCTGCTAGGTTTCCCTACATACCCAAGCCGAGCCTTCGACGTCTTCGAGAGAGAGAGAGAGAGAGAGAGAGAGAGAGAGAGAGAGAGAGAGAGATTATAGTAATTTCAATAAATTAATAAGTCAAAAAGTTGACAAATGTCAAAATATGGTATAGATTTACCTCATGAATGATTTTAGAAATATACATCAATTTATAAATAACAAATTAAAGAACGTGACATTTTGAAAATCATAAGACATTTTATTAAAACTAATTATATATTTCGTTTTCCTTTTTCAAAATGCCATGCAAATGATTTCTTTTTTCCGAATATTCTTATAAAGACCATTTTTTTTTTTTTTTTTTTTTTTAAATATAAGCAATGTCCACATCATCATGAGCACGTCCAATTGTTTTGACGAAAAACGAAAAGAACGAACCTTCTTTATTTTCCCTCTTATTCTTCTTTTTCTCTATTCCGTTCGTGGCAAAATCCGAAATCGCCTCCGATTCCTCTTTCTCTTCGCTATCCGCTTCTACGAGATCTCCTATTCAGCTCAACTGAATTCGACGCAGAGCTTTGATTCGATTTATGTACAATCAACGGAGCTACTGATCGACATCCATATTTTAAAATATGGAATCCGAAACTAGGCCTGGATTCGAAGAATCTGGAGTTGAAATGTGAGAATTCTTAGGTTTATGCGTTAGGGTTTGTGTGGGAGGATATGGTTAGAGATGACTCGGGAGGTGTATGTGGTTCCTCTGGACCCGCAAGCCATGGTCATGGCGGTGAAGAAGAAGAACCCTCAGTCGTCTCGGAGCTGGGTTATGATGGATTGTACCGGCGAGTCGACGATTCTGGATGTCGACAAGTACGCGATCATGCACAGGGTCCAGATTCACGCTCGCGATCTCAGAATTCTCGATCCTCTTCTCTCGTACCCTTCGACGATTCTCGGCAGAGAAAAAGCCATTGTTCTCAATTTGGAGGTAATTTCAATGGAAGTGTGTTTGCCTTTCTTCCGTATAATTTGGTTATAGTTGATTTTGATAGGCTGCTTTGTGTCTCTTTGTGTTTGTCACAGCATATCAAAGCAATAATCACTGCTGAAGAGGTCAGTTACTTCTCTGTTTCTGATTGATATATATATATATATATATATATATATATATATATATATATATATCGTCATTTAAGTGAATAAATAAATCGCCTGTTGAAATTTCGATGGCTTTTTGAAAGAGTAAATAGCCATAGTCTGAAAGAACTTTAATGACTGAATCTCTGTTTTGTTTTTTAGTAAAGAGTTAGAAAACGCAGAATCCATGACGAGAAGTTAGCATTCGCCTTTGTTTTCATTTTAGAATTAATGAAAGCCATCAATAAGAAAGGAAACAATATTTCTTTTGCTTGCTGATATCTTCACATGTCTATGAATACAAATCAGTGCGGATAAATTCAAGAAGTGTAGACAACTGAAAGTGCAGATATTTTCTCTTAACAGAATACCACTTTATTGATTAAAACTAGACAATTATAAGAAGCAAGAGAGTAAACCAGAAAGGCACTCAGAGAACCGAATGCTGATATGGTTTTAATGGATTGTTAATGAGAATACAGGTTCTGCTTCGGGACCCGTTAGACGAGAATGTTGTACCTGTAATTGAGGAGCTTCAGCGGCGATTGCCTCCAGTGAATGCCATAAGCAACGATCATAGAGATGGACAGAATGACGTGGATGCTGGTGAAGAAGATGGTATTCTTCTTTGTTTCAGCTCATTTGTTTTTATCAGAAATATGTATTTGGGATTGTTGAGAAAAGAAAAGCTGTGTTTTTGTGAATTGCAATGTGTATTTTGGTCATTACATGCAGAGTCTCCATTCGAATTTCGGGCCTTGGAGGTAGCTTTGGAAGCTATTTGTAGTTTTCTCGCTGCACGTACAACAGAACTTGAGACCGCTGCATATCCCGCTCTTGACGAGCTTACTTCTAAGGTATAAAATTACTTCCTTAGCTTTTATTCGAACCATAAACCATGTTATTTTTTTTAATCTATGGTATTTGTTGCAGATTAGTAGCCGCAACTTAGACAGGGTTCGTAAATTGAAGAGTGCTATGACTAGGTTGACAGCCCGTGTTCAAAAGGTACTTGGGTTTATTTTTATAGTTGATATTATTTACTTTTAAACGGTACTTGGATACTCTTTATCACAACTATACTTCGTATGATAATACGCTTGTAATCGGGGGCTGTATCTCCGATTCTGGATTTTCAGTTTTTTGTAATATCTTAGCTGTGATGTTAATAATTAGTCCTTAAAATTTGTCAACATTCTTAATAATGCTCTAGATGTTGTATTGGTTGGTTTGTTGTGATCTGAAACTGTAGTTTACTTTTCAAAGTATTGTATTGAGTGAGTTCTTATTGGTTTTGGTTGTACGAAAGACTAATTAATTACCTCTTTACTACTGCAAATAACCCTTACTTATTGCTATACCAGGTGAGAGACGAGCTTGAACAACTACTAGATGACGACGATGACATGGCTGATCTTTATTTGTCAAGAAAGTTGGTCGGTGCATCTTCCCCCGTCAGTGGCTACGGTCCTGCCAATTGGTTCCCCGAGTCTCCAACTTTAGCCTCCAAGATATCAAGAGCAAGTAGAGCCAGCCGAGCGAGCATCGCTACCGTTCACGGCGATGAAAATGATGTTGAAGAACTCGAAATGTTGCTTGAGGTTGTACTAATGTTGACTATCTTTTTTAATTTCGTGTTGTTTATATGACTTGTTCTAAAGCTTGTGATAGTAACCTTGCAGGCTTACTTCATGCAAATTGACGGTACATTAAATAGATTAACAACGGTATGTCTTTTCATCGATTTGAGTTACTCGTTCTTTCTTTCATTTGGTTGTATTAGATATAATGTCATGTTTCTGTTCCTGAACAGTCAAAAGCTCACTGAATTTGTTGGGCAGAGTAGAAAACACAACTAGTTTTTGTTTTGTTTTGTTTTTGCCTTTTACTTTCTGCTATAAGGAGACATAAAATATGGCTAGCTTAATACATAGTTCTCGTGGTCATCAACGGAGTGAGGGTGCCTTGTATCGGTTGATTGTAGAAAAGATTATATATGTATATGTTTATTTAATTTCTCCGTTGATGCTTTAATTGGATATGTTTCAGTTACGAGAATATATTGACGATACAGAAGACTACATCAACATTCAGGTGAATACCATCCCCAAGACAAACATTCAGTAACCTACTTAAAAAAGAATGTTCTCTGACCAATTGTGGTGTTTGATGTTTTCAGCTCGATAATCATCGTAATCAGCTGATTCAGGTGTGTAACACACCCAACTCATGTTCATAATTCTCAATATAGAGTTAAAGTTGTGTTCATAGTCTATTTTGGCACTGCAGTTAGAGCTGCTGCTTAGTTCTGGAACTGTATGTATGTCCATTTATTCATTGGTGGCCGGAATATTTGGCATGAACATCCCTTATACATGGAATGACAACCATGGATACACATTCAAATGGGTATGCAAATTCTTTTTCGCGTTTTAAATCCCCTAAAAAAAATCACTAAGCTCACCATTCGACTCATTTTCTTAATCCCGCAGGTGGTGAGTTTGACGGGAATGTTCTGTGCCTGTGTGTTCCTAGTAATACTTGCCTATGCTCGCCACAAGGGTTTGGTCGGATCCTGAAATTTTTTACTTCTGAAATAATACATGCTTGAAAACAGATTCAGATTCAATGCCATGGATTGTTTCTCTCCATGTTGACGGTGAATAATCTCGGGTGATTCGAGAGCTGTTTCCGAAGAAGTCGGGGATTATTTTTCTTCCTTATTGGCCCTTTAATCATATAATGGGTCGAAGAGACTCGAGATACACACGTCTTTTAATTGAGATTTTTAGAAAAGAACGTGGCAGCTACTTTTGCTTTCAGGAATATCCTGATGGATTACTTTCTCAACAAACTGAAACTCGCAGTCTACAGAATTATAAATATCCCGCTTTCTGCGTTTGGGGTTTGTCACAATTCTTTGTTCTGCCATGTTTAATGTCGTTTCTTCGGGTAGCTGATAGGTTTGGATCAACAAATCTATGGTTATTTTTTTCTTCTTCCTGATTTCATTAGTTCTATTCTGTAAATATTCACTTGGAGAAACTTAAAGAGAAATTTCATTAAGTGGGCTTAATAAGCCTTTAAATATCATGATTAGACCCTAATTTCTAAAAATATCTAAATATGGATTTTTGTAGCGAAAATGGACAAAAATGCCCCTTGACCTTATATTACCGATTTGAACCCAAACTTTCCCTCTCACTCTCACTTTATCTCACTCGCTCAATCTCTCATAAAAAAAAATTTCGCGTACGATATCATACGAGTCAATACGACCCTGTACGAGTCATTACGATGGCGTACGATACTGAAGCTTCAATCTCCGGCGGTGGTGATGCTCAGAAAGAGACTCCTCAGAAATCCCGAGCTCTCAAAACGTCGAAAAAGTGAGTTTTTCAACTAATTTCTTGTTAAATCTCATAAAAAAAAATAGTCAGAATAGATATTAAGACTTAAGATTTATATGATTTGTGGTTATTTGAGCTGTTTTTGATCGGATTTAGAAAGTTAGGGTTAAAAATTGGGGGCCAGTGTACGATGAAAATCAGGCATCGTACGATGTCGTACGATGAAATTTATATCTCTGTACGATGCGATACGATGGGTTTATGTTTTTTTTTAAATGTCGTACGATGCTGTACGATGTTGTACGATGCTGTACGATGCTATACGATGATTTAAAAAAAAATTTGGTTTACGATGCTGTACGATTGTGTACGATGCCGTACGATAGGTTTAAAAAAAGTTGAAATTTTTGTTATACGATGCTATACGAGTCTGTACGATGCCATACGATGAATTGTGTTTCTGACCTAATTTTGTTGTTTTTTTAGGACAATTTTAACTACATATACAACGTCTCATTCCCGGGGCGTATCACCTACGGTGGGACGGGGATCTTGAAGCTGGTACGGAGGAGATTCGATGAGCTCGGGATAAAAGAACGAATCATCGGGACTCCGTTCGAGCAATTTTTTACGGAGAGCGAGCTTGGTTTCTCACCGGTGCTCGTATATACTCTCCTTCAGAAGAAGATCGAGGCGACGGTACGGGGGGAGATACATTTTGGTATCGGAGGCAAACGAGTACGATTTGGACGCCTCGAGTACGCACTCGTCTCGGGGATGAGCTATGAAGACGTTCCGACCAAAGCCGAACAAGACGAGCGAAACAACGATTGATTGATCACGGACCACTTGAACGGCGTTGTCGGAAGCAAGTTGAGCGCGTTGATCAACGCGTTCACCATATGTCAAAGCCATGACGATGCGTTCAAGCTCGGGCTGCTCGTATTCGTCTATGGGTATCTTCTAGGGCAGCCGGCCAACAAAGCCATCGAAGAAAGGTGGCAGAAATTTCTATACATCGTTCAAGACCTCCCCTTCTTCTTCAAGATGCCTTGGGGAAATTTGAGTTGGGCGGAGACGTATTCCAGCCTGTCGGTGAACCTAAGGCGTTATCACGAGACGCTGCAAAAAGAAGTTGAAGGACAAGCCGGACGTGGCACAGAAAGAGGCCAAGTACACATTGACGGGTAATCTCCATACCCTTCATTACTGGGCGTACGAGGCTATCCCAGAGATCGGGATTAGGTTCGGGTCGAACCAGGGGATTCGTGTGCCCAGGATGCACTCGTGGTCTAGTAATGTGGTCATAATGGGCAAAGACATCGAGGCCGTCCTGAATAAAAAAACGGTAACTTTTTATTATTTAACGTTTATTAATGTATTTTACATTATTTTGGAATATTGGTAACGTTTATTAATGTATTGTAGGTGGGTGTTTTTCAAATGCTGAGACCAAGGGCAGCAGAGAAAGAATTTTTCACTCTCCTCGAGACACAGACGAGCAAATGTCTGTATCCCATAGACGTCGAGGGAGAAGATGCGACAGAGCCGCGAGATATCGAAGAAGAAATAGATCGAGTCGCGACTGTTGCAGAAGATGCCATCGTCGGAGACTCCGACGACGAACACGTGTCAGACACTCCCGCAATGGGATCGAGGCCCACACCGACCACTCCCCCAATGGGATCGAGGCCCACACCGACCTCTCGCGCCGACATTCCCGAGCCCTTTGTCATAACACGGGAAATGTGCGAAGAAATGCGAGCTTCCCAAGAACAACTGCGAGCATCCCAAGAACAAATGATGCAGTCACAAGGGATAGTCTTACGTGCTCTTAGCACGACCGGCCGTAGAGTTGAGCGCATGAGTGTTAACCAGGTTAGGTTTAAATAAAGTTATATTTAAATCAATTTAACGTTTTAGAGTTGAGTTTAAATTTTATTTTAACGTTTTAGAGTTGAGTTTAAATTTAATTTAACGTTTTAGAGTTAAGTTTATATTTAATTTAACGTTTTAGAGTTAAGTTTAAATTTTATTTTAACGTTTTAGAGTTAAGTTTAAATTTAATTTAACGTTTTAGAGTTAAGTTTATATTTAATTTAACGTTTTCGAGTTAAGTTTAAATTTAATTTAACGTTTTAAAGTTAAGTTGAAATTTCATTTTACTTTACTTTAATTTAACGTTGTAAAGTTAAGCTTAAATTTAATTTAACGTTTTAGAGTTAAGGTTAAATTTTATTTTAACATTTTAGAGTTAAGTTTAAATTTTTGTGACAAGTTTAAATTTCGTGACATATTTTATTACTTTGACTTTCAGCTTGCTATGTGGAAGAGGCTGAACATTCTGTTCGAGGACGCAACGGGCTTGCTTGGGGGTGAAATTCCCACGACCCAAGCTGATGGTCGTCGTAAACGCCGGACCCCTCCTCCTCCTCCGGCGGCTAGTCAAAAGCCGGCATCTTCATCGCACGAGCCGTGTTCTTCGCATCGCGAGACATCGAAGAAGTCGAAGAAGCCGTCTTCTACGCATCGCGAGTCGTCGAAGCGATCGGAGATCAGGCCGGTGACTTCGCCCAGGTTGTCGACGTCTTTGTCGAGTCCTCGTAGAGAAGACGTCATTCCGGATAAGCAATGCCCGCTCACAACTCCGCTTAAAAGAAAAAGCCACACGGCACAACTTACTCCGCCACGTCCAGGTCGGCAAGTGCGACAGAAGTCGTCGCGTTGGGCCGATTTCACTGATCCGACGAGGCCCAAGTATTCAGAAAAGCCGATCCCCAAGTTCAAGCCGTTGAAGGACGCGAAGCAAAAAGAGTTTGATAATTTCGTTAAGTGGGTGCGGACAAAAAAGTGGGACGGCAAGTTCATGGAGTCGGCTCGCCTGAAGACGTGCAATGGAGACATGAATTTCTTCGACACGATATTGACAGAAACCAGATGGTTACATGATTCGGTACGTTATTAGTTATATAATTTAACTTTCCCTATCAATTTAAAATAACGCTATATGTTTGTAATGTCTCAGCATATTGATGCTATAATTCACATGATTCGGGCTCGCCAACGAGCTCTCGACGGATATCGGCAAGACGTCCGAATCATGGATTGTCGGTGGGTCCAACACGTGTACGGCCGATTCACAAAGGAAGAAGCGAACATCCAGAAGGCCATCGAGCTGGGGACAGAGCCTGAACCCGTGGACTGGGACATGAGGGCAACTATTACCCCGATGACTGGGTATAGGGACACCGATATTATGCCTTGGGATGGTGCTCGCGAGATCCTGTTCGTCGTGAACTTCAAGAACATTCATTAGTTCACATTTCGGATCAACATCGAGGGTTGGACCATTACCGTCCTCGACTGCCAAAAGGATCTCATGCAGTCATCGAATAATAAAAAGGACTTCACGGAGATGATGGAGGTACGTAAAATGTTATGTTATTCACAATTATTACCTTTATTTGTGGTCAATTAATATAAGGGTTACTTAACATTGTTAAAATGTTTATTATTCAGACTTGGAGTCAAGCATTTGCTAGGGTTGTGGCCATAGGTGGTTTCTTCAAGAACCATCCTAGCTCTTACCGGGAGAGTGAGCAGAGTGAAATTAAGTTCACTTACCCGACGTGGGTCGTCGATGAAAATGTCCCACAATGTGCATACAAGTAAACATGTTGACATTTTTTGTTACAAGTTTTTTGACAAGTTTATTGAACTTTTTTTGACAAGTTTTAAATTTGATTTTTTTTACAAGTTATGGGATTCAAAAGTTATTTTACAAGTTTGTTTATTTTTTGACAAGATTTTTTACAAGTTCTTTTAAAAAAGTTTTTTTGACTAGTTAATTGAACTTTTTTTGACAAGTTTTAAATAATTATGTTTTTATTGACAAGTTATTTTACATGTTTGTTTATTTTTGTGTTGTAGCGGTGATTGCGGGATGTTCGCAGTGAAGTATGTCGAGCACATAGTACTGAACGAATCATTTGACACTCTTCAAAGTGTCAATATGAGAACGTTCAGGAAGAAATGGTGCGTGGACTTATTCTACAACCACCTTATCCCGTGATTTTGTATTTTCGGATGTTTTTTTTTTTTTTTTTTTTTTATCTTTTCGGTTTTGTATGTAACAGTACCTTATAAACATATTATCGAGTTATTATCATATATCTATTTTTAATTACTTTGCTTTTCCACTTTGCCCGAGGAACACATACTGTAGAGTAGAGTTATAGACGACTCTTGATATTACTTTTATATTTTTCGTAATAAATTAACGAAAATAAACAGGTAACTTAAATAAACGATAAAGTTTTAAACTTAAAAATAAAAATAACATAAAGTCTAAAGTTTTAATCCCTCCAAGTGCATGTTTTTCTGTTATGTCCTCTACCACCACATTTCCCGCATTTTCGCTGGACAACAATCTTTTCGCCTTGAGATGGGTATCGATTAATTCTTCTTCTTCCTTGTTTACTTTTCTTCGGTCGACTGGCTTGCTTCTTTTCAACGGGTTCCGAAACTTTCAAGTTTTTTATCTCATCTAGGACATCCCATTGATCTTCATTGCCAACCGGATATATGGCTTCCTTGTACATCTCAATCCACGTCTCCTTCAAATAAAAGTCACTACATAACGAGTAGACGTCCACGCTTCGATGTTGGGCTGCTGCGATAGAATGCTCGCACGGGATATTCAATTGTTGTGGTAGTCCGCAAGTGCATGTCTTCGCCATAAGGTCTACATCGAAATCACCTCTTGCGTCTTTGACATGACATTCATATAGACCAAGCCCGTACGCATTGACGAACTGTGCCTTATTATTTAGCTGTGCGAGATCATTTTGCCACGTTGGTGTCAATTTTGTGTTCAACTTGTTCGCTATCTCTTCTCGTTCAAAAAACCAAGTTTGGAGTGTGAATCGAATAAACTCGAGCAACGTCGTAATGGGAAACGTCCTAGCATTCCTTGTTTTGTTGTTGAAGCTTTCTGCGTTGTTGCTCGTCATTAGGTCGTACCTATATAAAACATACTTGATTTATATAATCGACGACATAAAAAATTCAGTACAAAAGAAGTTCTAGACTCTTACTGTTTTCCAGGAAAGAAAGCTCTGGCCCACCAATCGACACCAACTTCTTCGAGATACTTTGCCATCTCGACATCCTTACGTCTCAACTGTCTAAAATTAGCTTCGAATGCTGTTTTACTAAAGGCGTAAGCCGCATCGTAAAGTTCAAAGAGACAATGGTCTGTCTTGAACTTGTGTTGGACATTCAGTTGTAAATGATGGTAACATGCTCCGTGGGGGATACCAGGAAACACAACCTCGACACCATGTATGATGCTAACGTGGCAATCGGATATGAACACCAAATTAGGTACGTCTTCACCGATAGCTTCTCGCAATCTTCTCAAAAACAAATCCAAGAAGCATGACACTCGCTATCTACAACTCCAAATGCAAGTGGATATAATCGTGAATTCGCATCCATTGCAATTGCGCAAAGCAACTGTCCCCCGTATTTTGTCTTCAGAAATGCACCGTCCAATGCTATGACCGGCCGACATGCTTTGAAGCCTCTACGACACGCCCCAATGGAAAAGAAAGCATACTTGAATTTGTCACCATCTTGCACAAAGTCTGTTAACATCCCAGGATTCTTTTGCTTCAACATGTATAGCCAAGACGGTAACTTCTGGTACGATTGTTCCGGCGTACCCCGCACGTACCCAATAGCTTTCTCCCTGGATCTCCAAGCTTTCAAATACGATATGTTCACACCCCCATCTTGTCTTCACTTCTTCCCTGACGTTATGCGCCGAATAGTCCGCCATAGAGTTAATTGAGTACTTGTCTTTAAATACGTGACCGATGACCCATGGTGCCGCTCCTCGATGTCCCTCTGTTCGAACAACACGCCCACATGAGTGTTTACCCTCGTACGACGTAATCTCCCACATCTCAGACCACTGCACGACACCCCTCAACCTCCATGTGCATCTCTCGTTTTTGCATAGAACATACCATCTCTTTTTCGAAGAAGATTTCACTCTAAATTTGAAATTATGTTTCAACGCGTACAAGTGGATATGTTTCTTCAGTTCATGCTTGTTTTGAAATTGCTGCCCAATATATATATTTCTTCTGAGCTACCTGTTAGTTTCAAAGGTTAGTTAAACAATAGGTGGTTTCATATTATACTTGAATCTCATTTGAATCCACTTAAATTACCTGTAGAAGAATGACTTGGATAATGACTCGGGTTTTCCTTCACAACATCATCGGCGCTGAACTCGGGTGCTTTCCATGAATAAGGAACGATAGGTGATCCGATCATCGGAGGCTCACTCTGACATTGACCCGATGGTTCACAATGACCCGTTGGTACCGTAAACGTTTTCACAAATTCTTCATATTCTTCGGGATTGGCGAATTCTTCAAATTCTTCACCTCTACCATTGTTATCTCCGTCATATCCATCACTATTCTCTTCATCACCATTGCTACCTTCGTTTTCATCACCTTCGCCACCTTCGTTTTCATCACCTTTGCCATCTTCGTATTCATCACCATTGTGTCCATCATATTCGTCACTGTTGTGATTACAATCTCTATCACGCCTGTATACTTCGTCGCCGTTTTCGGCACCCTTGTACTCGTTAAACAAGTCATCGTCACAGCCACCGTCTTTGTTTTCAATTATAGGATCATTTTGTCGATCCTCGATAACAAGAGTATTCCGTCTCTTCTTCGGTTCATTGCGAGACACCATTCCAACTTCCACATCTTTCCCTTTACATACTCCTCGATACGCAATAGGTGCAATGATCTGTTTCGGTACCAAACTTACACAAAGTGGAAATCTATTACGATATTTGTGCTTCATAAAATGCGAAACATCACCATTGTCCTTCAATACGACAGGACCCAGCGGAATTGTACCGACTGTGTATGGGACTTCGAGTTTTAAGTCGAACGCGAATCTGTCTAACTCGAACTTCTCGTATAACAAATCTACTAACTCCGTGTACGTTACCTCTTTCGGAACTACGAATGCACGAAATTCTGCATTGGTGAAAACCCATTGGTGTCCTTCCTTCTCCCAAGTGCCGTTAATCATGAAAAAAACTGCAAAAAACAGTCAAACTATGCAAAATTAGCTTCTATAGCGTACACTATTGTACAGCTCGTACATCATCGTACAGAATCGTACAGAATCATACAGCATCGTACAGACAGGCATCGTACAGCATCGTACATCATCGTACTGCATCGTACAGCATCGTACAGAATGCAATTTTTTTTTTCTAAATTTCATCGTACAAAAAGTTAAATCTCATCCTACCACATCATATACCATCGTACAAACAAGTTAAACCCAGATTTTGGACTTTGTTTTCAGATCTGATCGATTTTTTTTTGCTACATTCTATCATATACAATCATAAACTTTGTAAAAACGATTAAGTTAGTAATCTTACCCATGATTCTTTTGAAACCCGCTTAAGTAGAGAGGATTTGAGTGGATTTGAGTGTGATTGAAATGATAAAAATGAAGTGTGAGAAATGTATAGGGTTCAGAGGGGTATTTTTGTCCGATTTTGGGTCAAAAGTCCATATTTAGATATTTTTAAACATTATGGTCTAATCTTGATATTTAAAGGCTTATTAAGCCCACTTAATGAAATTTCTCAACTTAAATATACAGGGAAAAGAAAAAAAAATGTATAACTAATAAGCTAATAAAAATGGTTTTTATTTTTATTTTTTATTTATATATATATATATATATATATATATATATATAATATATATATATATATGTTTATTTTGTGTAAAAATGGACAACTTTTCCGATTAAATTCATCGGAAAACCCGTTTTCTTTAATAGCGGTTAATAAAGTTCATTGTTTTTTTTCCAAAAATATATAATTACTTTCAAGAGTT
Source organism: Urtica dioica subsp. dioica (assembly GCF_054948205.1). Taxonomy (NCBI): domain Eukaryota; kingdom Viridiplantae; phylum Streptophyta; class Magnoliopsida; order Rosales; family Urticaceae; genus Urtica; species Urtica dioica. The sequence goes on from NC_142761.1 coordinate 9,114,395, forward strand.
CTTTTAGAAGAAAAAGAAAACAGATAATCCAATTAACTTAACTAGTGGATAAATGTTTCAGGTTAGCTTTCAACCAAATTCAACTTGTGTTAACCAACCTCTCCAACTCACCATTAAGTTGAATGTTTGGTTCATTTTCTTTTTAAAATACTTTTTTTGTATATTTTTTTTAGAATAAATCTCATTTTTACCCCCTGTACTCGTACCTCGGTTACATATCACCCATTGGAGTCGAAAATGTTATAAAACTCAACTCAGAATTTAGACACGTGTTACAACTAGTCACTTTCGTCAGTATTTGGACGTTAAATTATAACGTTTTGATGATGTGGCATGATTTTAAAGGCTTTATTGATGGAATTATGATTTTACTCCTGACTTGGTTTATTTGAAGTGAAAAAGAAATTGAAAACTAAAATCTAAATGAAATAAACTCAAATAATAAATAGAAGAAAGAACCCTAAATCGAAAATCCCAAATCAAAGACTCAATCGCGATTTGGTCTGAACCCTAGATCGCGAAAAAACCTTCTTCTCGAAACAAAACCCTAATCCAATCCCCTGTTTGTCAAAAGGTGATCATCCTGGTCGGCGTTTTTATGGGTGTTCAAGATACAAGATAATTGGTATTTTCCCTATTCTCGTCTTCTTTGTTGTCTTGGGTTACTGATTTCGTGTCCTTGTTTTTATAGCAGAGTCCCGACGATAAAGGTTGTGGTATATTGATTTGGGTTGATCCTGAGATGTGTAAAAGGTCAGTTCAAATAATTCCTGGTTTACTTAAAAGGATTAACAATCTTGAAGCTGCTTTGAAACAAGTTGAAGTGTTAAAGAATTATGGTTATGGCGGAGACGAAGACGAGCTGAATAGACTGAGGGAGAAGATAACCACAGAAGCACAAAAGATCAAGTTTTATATGGTTCTCGTCATGCTTGCTCTTGTTTATGTCATCTGTTTCAAATAAGTATATGTTTTGAATTGATTGTGGTTGTTTATTAAGTTTGTGTTAAGTGAGACTGATGTAATTGTCAAGTTATGTTGTAATATTTTGGGGATTATGATAGTTGAAGTTTGGTCTGAAGTTTACAATTGGTATTTTTTTTAAGGGAAAATATCAAGACTATCCCTCATGTTTAATCGAAATGCGAGATTTATCCCCTCTATTTCTAGAAATATCAGACATATCCCTTCAGTTTAATATAAATGACATATACCTCCCCTAAAAAATATTATATTACAAATATCACCCTTTTCGTTTATTTTTTACAAAAAAATAATTTGAACTCCCCAAAATACCATTAATAGAATAAATAAAAATTTACTATTTTATTTTAAAAAAATCAAAATCTCTCTTTATAAAAAAAATCCTTAACTTTTTATAAAGAAATTTTTTAATTTAATTTTTTTGTATGTAGAATAGAAAATAAAAAATTATTTTATTAAGGGTATTTTGGGGAGTTCAAATTATTTTTTTGTAAAAAATAAACGAAAAGGGTGATATTTGTAATATAATATTTTTTTAGGGTATGTATATGTCATTTATATTAAACTGAAGGGATATGTCTGATATTTCTAGAAATAGAGGGGATAAATCTCACATTTTGATTAAACACGAGGGATATTCTTGATATTTTCCCTTTTTTTTTTAATGTAAATTGGTATTTTGTAATGGAATGTGGTATTTTCTAGCTTTGTCTGAAGTTTGGTTTTGGTTTGGCATTGACAAAAAAGCTGATACCTTAGTAATGAATAAAAAAGCCATAAAAATTGTCAAAGACACAAATCTGATACATTGCCAATAAAAAGCCATAACAACTTGTCAATAAAAGCCACAAATCTGATACATTGTCAATACAGAAAGAACCAGTTTTGATACACATAATTCATAGATTTTCCATTGAGTTTTGTGAACTTGTCACCCAAAAAAAGTACTCAGTTTTGTGAACTTTTCACCAAAAAAAAAGTACATGATCCAAAAAAAAAAGCATTTCATTGTCTTTACATCCAATCTCCAAATGAAGTTCTTGGTAGAAGGCTGAAACACCTTGTTGGGGCCTGGTGCATTCGAGGACTCCGCTGCAATAAGAAATGTTATGAGTAATGACCAAATAAAAACAACATAATTGGGTTTAAGGGTTGTTGAGTTTACCCTTATCGGTGCTTGTTGTGCCGGTTGTTGAGTTGATTGGCTCGTACTAGCTGCTTGTTGTGTGGGTTGTTGAGTTGATTGGCTTGATCCTCCACCACGTCCACGGCCACGTCCCTTTCCACGTCCTTCATCTTGAGCATCTCTAGCCTGTTGGCTTGACGTTGTTCTTGTCTCTGCAATATCAAGAAATGTAACCACATTTATAGACATTGCAGAGATTTTCTAAAAGCAAGAAATCTGCCAACAGAGTTAACAAAATGTGTACAATCTTACCAAATTTTCTTGTTGTCTTCTAAATTATGTAGTGAGGTTGTGGTCATACTTTCCACAACCAGAACATTTGACTGTGACATGTTTCTTGGTCATTCTAGTCCCACGTGGTGGCACAACCTCATCGTGCTTGAGTCGTCTTAGTTTTTTAGACCTTCCTGGTCCTACTCTGTTGGGAGGCGTTCTCATAGGTGTCTTTCCTGTCTCGGGCCACTGCTCTATGGGATTAATTGTACAGATTTTATGTAGATATTCATGTACGTTGACTTCTTGTAGCATTCATTAATGTAGTTCTTTGGTTGCTTGTCCCTTTGCCAAATGCACTGAATCGCATGAGCACAAGGAATACCTGACAAATTCAAGGATTAATAACATGAATAATATCAGTGCAATGAATACAAGTTTTTGGTCATGACAATTGTTAGACAACTGAAAGCGACCACAAGAGCATGTCTTCAATGCCAAGAGAACTCTATACATGCGACCATACAGATTTGTAACTTGATACAATGAATCCCTATACCATTCTGCAATGTTTTCACCACTTAAGGACTTGTTCTTCTCTATGATTTTGAAGATTCTAGGTCTTATGTCTCCATGCCATTTCTCCACAGCGAGGCGTTGTTTGGTCATCATCTTCATTAAATAGATCATAATCCTCTCTAGCATAGACAATATGGATCTCTGTCTAGCTAGTAAAATAGCCCTATTACCATTGAAACACTCACATAGGTTGTTAAGGAGTATATCACATCTTGAAGTAGTTTTGAAGTTGGTTCTTGCCCAATGCACTGGATTCTTCTCACACAACCACTTCTAGGCTTCCTCATCCTCATCCCTGATTAAGTTCATCTCTTGGTGAAACTTCTCCACAGAATACTGCTTGACTGCGGCCATGAACTTGTGTTTCAAGAACAGTCCCTTAAACACCTAACCAAATTTTACAAACAAGAAACTGTTAACTTCTTATGCAAGCTACTAAAATCATATTTGAAAATTCAAAATAGAAAGTGTTTGAAGTTACTTTACCCGAGTAAAATTGCTTTGCAAGTGACGAGCACAATGCCTATGCTCAACTTGCATAGAACGCTCCTCCCACATACCAATATTGAGTGCCTCTATCAAACCCTTCTGTTTGTCTGTTATGAAAGTCCAATGGTATCCATTGTAGATGTTGATATCATCTCTCAAATAATTTAAAAACCATTCCCAAGACTCTTTACACTCTGACTCCACAACAACAAAGGCAACAGGGAACATGTTATTGTTAGGATCAATTCCTATGGCCGTGAGAAGTTACCCAGTTTGTTGTCCCTTGATGTGGCAACCATCCAACCCAATCACTACCCTACAGCCAGCTTTGAATCCTGCCTTACTGTTGGAATTGATCTAGGGTTTAAGAAAACATTTAAAGCTTCGGGTAAGCGGCGGAATTTAAAATTTTTCTTTTTGACAAGTAAAACGATTTTACTAACCTAGACAAAGAGCAAGTACATATAAATAAAAACTATTATGAGCATAAAATAATTTACTAACCTTTGAGAAGCTTGAACGTTGATGAGCCTTAAGAAGGTTGAAACGTTCGTCTCCCCTCGCAGCACGTCTCTCTTCTTTCCTCGGTAACTCGAGCAACCACGACAATTTCTATCACAAGAATCACTTTAGATAAAAGGAATTAGTGACTGGGCACTTTTAAACACGACGACTCGAGAACAAGTCTCATAGTCGAAGAGCTAAAAACGCTAGGTCGAATGAGGACCTAGGTGCCAAAACAAAAACGAAAGAAAACTAAAGAGAGAGAGAGAGAGAGAGATAGAGAGAGGAGTTCGGCCAAGGTAGAGAGAGAAGCTATCAATCTCTAAAACTTTGGATGAATGAAATGTGAAGAATGAGGGCTCTATTTATAGGAGAGGTTTCACCTTCAATAAGGTAGTTTTCTCTTCTATAGAATATCACATATTCATGATCAAATATTCTCTCCTTCTCCCTTAGAGTCACACGGCCAATGCACCTTCTAGAAGGCTTGGATTTGTTTCCTCTTTTGCTTCCCCTTAGCCTTGGCCGATTTCCCTCCTTCCTCTTAGAGGAAATTTGTTTCCTCTTTTTATTTTGACAAGTATCTTCATACATTAATGCACAAAATAATCTCTCTTTCACACTAGGGCTGCACGAATTTTAGTCTCCCATTCCCTTGGGTTGGACGGCCAAAAGCCTTCTAGAAGGCTTTCTAGATTTTTCTTTACTTGTTCATGACAACATAAGAAAAGCCCATTAAGAATTTTCAAGTAAAATTCTATGAAATAAAATTAATTCACAAGGCCCAATGAACACATCATGACCGAGTGATTTAAGTCATCATATGACCATGTCAAAATATTTATTGACATTCATTTCATGCTATGTCCAATAAGACAAAATTACCCTTTTAGATGTATTTCGTCAACTCCTTTGTCGCTTGTGAATAAGTTAGAAACATTGTATTGACGAAGAGCTAACAAGTCACATTGTTTCATCCAAAAGAGTAAAGACTCTATTTGGACACTGGCCAGTTTATTTATTCACATTCCAAGGAACAAAGCATGAGCTGATATACATTGCATTTCAGCAATCTTGTACATGAATTCCATATCTATGGGAACTTCACAAAGTTACTCATGACATCTTCACAACTTAGTACTTCACCAATAGGTCTTGTTCAGAATCACATAGTGAGTCCGAACTCTGACTTTCTCAAATGAGAATACGTACGTTGTGAAATGGCATGTCTCATTTCAGGATTAAAGTAAGCACGATGCAATTCATACGCAGTGACTTCGAGACATAAGAGGTTAAATGGTTTGTTCTTATTTTGTCTCTAGAAGTGCACTGGTCAATTCAGTACCTTCAGAAGATACCTAGAAGAACTATAGAGTCTCCAACTCTCAATGCCCCATAACCAGACATCATAGATTCTCCTAACAATCGTACTGAAGTCAATAGTCCTTTGACCTTTAGATTGCGAATATATCGTTTTTAGCAAAGTACAAAGAGTTTGTTCATCCAAATCTACATTTGTCTCTTTGTAAGTTGTTAAGTTTGTTTATGGACTAAAGACTAATGTTTTATCATAAAGCTTCAAACAGACAAGGAAGAATGAATGAACGTTTCAACTTTTTATTAATGAATAAGTAATTATAAGCAAGAGTCTTCGTGAGACTTTATTACATAAAATGTACAAAAGTAAAGGCTATAACTCTTCTTGTTGGCACCATTGACAACAAACTCCCACTTGACTCAAAGAAGATGTTCCTTCATGTCTCTTTGAATGCTTCACAAGCAGCCACATATTCTGCTTCCATTGTGGAGTCAGCAATGCAAGATTGCTTAATTCTTCTCCACACAACAGGCCCACCATTGAGGATGAACACAGATCCGAAAGTGGATTTCCTGGAATCCTTATCCGCTTGAAAATCGGAGTCGATATATCCCGTCATATTCAAGTCGGTACCTGAGTATGTAACCATCAAGTTTCTAGTTCTACGAAGATACTTGAGAACATGCTTAACAGCAATCCAGTGCTCGGGTACAGGGTTGGATTGAAAACGGCTAACTACGCCAATTGCGAAGCAGATATCAGGTTTAGTGCAAAGCATAGCATACATGAGACTTCCTACGGCTGAGGCGTAATGAATTTTTCTCATGTCCTCAATCTCTTGTGCAGTCTTGGGAGACTGGTCCTTAGAGAGTGAGACTCCATGCCTAAAGGGTGTTTGGCCCTTCTTTGAGTCTTGCATCGAGAAGCGATCCATCACCTTATCAATATAAGATGCTTGAGAGAGCGACAGGGTCCGGTTTTTCCGATCTCGAAAGATTTGGATCTCCAGAATGTACGCAGCTTCTCTTGGATCCTTCATATCGAATCGCTTTGCAAGCCAGACCTTAACCTCAGATAACTTACCCACATCATTACCTATGAGTAATATATCATCGACATATAGTACCAGAAACACAACTTTGCCTTCGTGCATTAACTTGTAAACGCACGGCTCATCTATTGACTGCTTAAAACCGAAGCTCTTTACAGTTTCATCGAATCTAATATTCCATGACCTAGATGCTTTCTTTAATCCATAAATGGACTTAAGCAACTCACAAACCTTGGTCTTTTGACCTTCTTCCTCGAAAGCGTTTGGTTGAGCCATGTAAATGCGCTCGTCAAGATTGCCATTCAGGAAGGCCGTCTTGACTGGCGAGAAGGTTTCTTCATAGTCAATCCCTTCTTGTTGGGTATAACCCTTAGCCACAAGTCGTGCTTTGAACGTCTCGACGTTCCCATCCGGACCCATTTTCTTCTTGTATATCCACTTACACCCTACGGGTTTAATCCCTTCAGGAAGGTCTACAAGTTTCCAGACTTTGTTGACATACATCGAGTGCATTTCAACTTTCATGGCGTTAAGCCAAAGGTTTGATTCAGAACAAGCCATCGCTTGGCTATGGGAAATAGGATCATCCATGTCAGAGACGGCGACGAGAGAGTCTCTATAAGACATGTACCTGTCAGGCTTTTGAGTAGCCCTCCCACTACGTCGAAGTACTACTTGACGAGATTCTGGTGAGTTAGGTTGTGTTTCTGTTGGGGTAAGAACAGTTCTTACAGATGAGGTAGAAGCTTCCTCACCCAACTTTTCTTCAAGCACAATTTTGCTTCTAGGTTTTGCATCCTTCATAAAGACCTCCTCAAGGAAACGAGCATTCATGCTAACAAAAGTCTTATCGTCCTCGGGACTATAAAATGTGAAACCTTTGGTTTCCTTTGGATATCCAACGAACAGACACAATTCTGACCTACTAGCCAACTTACTAGTCTTTTGCCTCAGCACGTGTGCAGGGCAACCCCAAATTTTGATGCGGCAAAGATTTACTTTACGGCCAGTCCATCGTTCATAAGGATTACCAGGAACTGTTTTGGACGGAACGTGGTTCAGAATGTAAGCGGCTGTTTCGAGGGCATATCCCCAAAAGGAAAGAGGGAGTGATGAGTAACTCATCATTGATCTAACCATCTTCATAATAGTTCGATTTCTTCTCTCTGACACTCCGTTTTGTTGAGGTGTGCCAGGTGCGGTAAGCTGAGAAGCGATACCTTCTTCTTTAAGAAAGTCATTGAACTCTCCAGACATATACTCACCACCTCGATCAGATCGAAGGGTTTTGATCACTTTGCCAGTTTGCTTTTTCCACTAAAGCCCTAAAGACCTTAAATACGTCAAAGGTCTCAGATTTGTGTTTGAGCAAATAGAAAAAACCATATCTTGAGTAATCATCAGTGAAAGTAACGAAGTATTCATATCCACCACGTGCCTGTTGACTGAGCGGATCACATACATCAGGATGTACTAGTTCCAGCAACTCAGTGGCTCTTCGACCCTTATTGGAGAAAGGTTGCTTAGTCATTTTTCCTTCTATGCAAGATTCACAAGTAGGTAGTGAACCTATTGCAGAGGCTTGGAGTGGACCATTCCTCACAAGTCTCTTAATCCTGTCTAGATTGATATGACCAAGTCTTAAGTTCCAGAGGTATGTTGATTTTGTTAGATCGGAGGATTTAGAAAGTTTGATCATCTTTGGCTCCCTAATTAGATCGTTATCTATTTCAGTGTCTAAAAGAGAAGGTTGAGTGGGATAAATGTAAAAAAGACCATTCTTCATACATGCATTAGTGACAAAAGAATTTGAAAAAGAAATACGAATTCCATTCTTTATAAACTTTAAATAATAATCTTGCTCAAAAAGTTGAGCAACATATATTAGGTTTTTCCCAAAGGAAGGAACATAATAAACATTATTCAAATTTAAAGTGCGATCTTCAAAAGACAGCGTAACGGATCCCACAGCCTTCGCAGACACCACGGTCCCATCACCCCACTTGAAGCTGAAGTCACCATCCTCTAAGTGTTTGCTTTTCCTAAAACCAGTCAAGGAGCAGCAAATATGGTTAGTAGAAGCGGAGTCAATAATCCACAATGATACATTATCAGCTACCAAACAAGCTTCGGTTATAAGTACAATACCTTTTTTCTTAGTCTTGAGGCAGGCAGGACAATTCCTACGCCAGTGACCAGGCTCATTGCAATGGTGGCACTTGTCGTTAGATTTGTCCACCTTCGGAGCCTTTGGCACCTTCTTCTTCTTTTGAACCTTAGGTTGGTTCTTCTTCTCGGCCTTGCAAGGTCTCTTCTTAGATCCAGAGGTGGAGGCAGTAGCATGTACCTCTCCTTGAGCTCTCTTTTTCTTAGTGAGTCCCTCAACGGTGTGAAGCTCCTTCATAAGCTCGGTAACAGTGTACTCTAGCTTGTTCATGGAGTAGTTCAACTTGAAGGTATTAAAAGACTCGGTGAGAGTTTCCAAGATCATGTCTATTTTAGTCTCCCCATCAATCTCAGATCCAAGAATCTCCATTTCGTCTAGATAACTAATGATCAGCATCATATGGTCTCTAACGGGAGTTTCAGCCTTCATACGACAGTTCATAAACTGTCGGACCGCTTGTTGCCTAGCTTGACGTCCTTGCCCTCCAAACATCTCATGGAGATTATAGAGCATATCGGCGGCAGTCTCGATGTCACGATTTTGTTGTTGCAACACATTGTTCATTGATGCTAAAATACAGCACCTCGCAATCTCATCGGATCGGAGCCAGGCCGCCAGGGCTTCTTTTTCGTCTTGCGTCGAATCTTCATTTGTTTGAGGACAGGGGGTGGTGAGAACCCATTTGTGCTTGTTGACAGTAAGGACTATGTCGATGTTACGTTTCCAGTCGACGTAATTGTCGTCTTCGAGTTTATTCGAGGAAAGAATGTTTGAGAGAGGGTTGAGAGACATTTTGCCTATAAGAGTTGAAACAAGTTTATGATTAGTCTTTGGTTTAGGATTTAAGTTTTTAAACATTTGATAAAATCCAAAGGTGTTATAAACCAAACGATAATTTACTCCCTCAAGAGATTGCCGCAAAAAATCTCCATTTATAAGTAAATGACACATCATTAATGCTTAGCCAAGATGTCACTACACCAATTTTGACTAGCCACCTTTTAAATTGGTTTGATCACTCACATCCTTTCGCAGAGCCTCAAGGGAGGATTACTAGGGATTGAGCCTAAGTGTGCAACCAACCACTTAGTCCAAAAGATCAACTTTGGAAAAACAATCCCCCAAGAGGAGACCTTGTCTTCATCGTCTCACTCTCGGACGTAGCTCGTTGAGCAATGATTGAAGTAAAAACGCCATAGAGTACTCTCATTTAAGAGAGGGCCACAAGAGTGACTCTTAGGGATCGTGGGTTACAAACAACGAGTATAACCCTCCCACTTAGTTTTTCGAGTTGGTACATCGACTCTTATAAGTTTGGAAACGGATTTCCTAGTTATAGAGCGATAGAGTGGACAACTAGAAAAGAATCCTAGATCTTCATGTTCAGAGCAGTGTTAGTGCATAAAAGCACAAGGTACATACTCGGATCTTTTCCTATTTTCTATTCGGGAAAGTGCATGAGGGAAGTGTGAACTTCAACTCACTCGAACACTTGAAAGTTTGAGATTACACATCTTTTTATTTTTCGGCTCGTCTACGAGGAGACCTCCCACTCAAACTTTCAAGAGCATATAGATTTTGAACATATGTGATATAGATATAGTTTTGAAAACATTTTGAAAACTTATTTGATTTGGATGACAAAATATTTTTAAGTTTGAAAAGGAAAACGGTTTTTCAAAATTCAAACTAGTTTTGTAAAATTCAATTTCAATTAAACTTTCAAAAATCAAAACATTTTAATCTTTAACATTATGTTTATAATATTATAAAAAAACTTTTTTGCTCAAGAAAATTTTCTCATTCGATTTCTATAACTCATGGTAGTGCGGCTGAAATTATGGATTTCTAAAAAACTAGACTTTCGGAACAGCCGCGCACCTTGGAGTAAAATCGCCATAACTGGCGGCTCCAATGTGCTTTTGACCTAAAACCAGTGGCATTGGAAAAATGACAGAAAAAAATTTAATTTGAGTTAAGAATCATTAAATTTCGAATTCTGAGCAGAGAGTTATGCCACTTTTACAGAGGATTTTACTCCAGCTCGAAGAAAACAGAAATAATTAAAGTTCGGTCTTTGAGTGCGTAAAAAGAATCTAGTGTAACGGAACGTTTTAGGAAGTTGTTAAAGCTTTTATTTGTGTTTTATTAACATGGTAATAACATGGTATAAAAGAAATAACAACAATCATAAAAGGATTCAAGTAAATAAAAGAAACTAGTAAGACAAGAAAACTAGTCACAAACTTAAAAACACGTTTTTCAATATAAAAAATTAAAAACTTTTAGATCCGATTCTAATGTGTTTTAATAACATCCAAAACTCATAGAAAATCAACATGATTTTTAATTTAAAGGCAAGAGCAATAAATTAAAAAAATCTAAGAAAACAATTCTAACTTGTCACAAAATTAGTAAACTTTCAAAAACGATTTTCAAGCTCATAATTTTAATTACATGTACATGCATATCTTTGGCCATAGCTCTGATACAATTTGTTGGAATTGATCTAGGGTTTAAGAAAATATTTAACGCTTCGGGTAAGCGGCGGAATTTTTAAAATTTTCTTTTGACAAGTAAAACGATTTTACTAACCTAGACAAAGAGTAATTACACGTAAATAAAAACTATTATGAGCATTATAAATTTACTAACCTTTTTAGAAGCTTGGACGATGAGAAGTTTTTGGAAAGTTGCAACGTTCATCTCCCCTCGCAGTACGTCTCACTTCTTTCGTCGGCAGCACGAGCAACCACGACAGTTTCTATCACAAGAATCACTCGAGAGAAAAGGAATTAGTGACTGGGCAGTTTTAAACACGACGACTCGAGAACAAGTCTCAAAGTCGAAGAGCTAAAATGCTAGGTCAAATGAGGACCTAGGTGCCAAAATAAAAAAGAAAGAAAACTAGAGAGAGAGAGAGAGAGAGAGAGAGAGAGAAAAGTTCGCCAAGGTAGAGAGAGAAGCTCTCAATCTCTAAAACTTGGGATGAATGAAATGTGAAAAATGAGGGCTCTATTTATATGAGAGGTTTCACTTTCAAGAAGGTAGTTTCCTCTTTTATAGAATATCACATATTCATGAGCAAATATTCCCTCCTTCTAGAAGGCTTGGATTTGTTTCCTCTTTTGCTTCCCCTTAGACTTGGCCGATTTCCCTCCTTCCTCTTAGAGGAAATTTGTTTCCTCTTTTTCTTTTGGCAAGTATCTTCATACATTAATGCACAAAATAATCTCTCTTTCACACTAGGGCTGCACGAATTTTAGTCTCCCATTCCCTTGGGTTGGATGGCCAAAAGCCTTCTAGAAAGGCTTTTTAGATTTTTCTTTACTTGTTCATGACAACATAAGAAAACCCCATTAAGAATTTACAAGTAAAATTCTATGAAATGAAATTAATTCATAAGGCCCAATGAACACATCATGGCCGAGTGATTTAAGTCATCATATGACCATGTCAAAAAATTTATTGACATTCATTTCATGCTATGTCCAATAAGACAAAATTACCCTTTTGACAATTTTCGTAAAACTTGTCTCGTTCTTGTTTTGACTTAGCTTCTAGTTTAACTATTCCTACTCGATATGATTTATGACAGTGACCTCATGGATCCAAATGAACAAAGCTTAAGCTAAATACTTGGACTCAAAAGTTCACAAACCTTTACCAAGTTTAGCTTAATGTCAACTGACTCCACTAAAGAGTTGACACTGAAAATCTCTCGGTTCAAATGAATTTATTTTCTACTCAAGAATTAGACCTAATTGTAATTAGTGGATCCACTGAATATTATCTATGTTTACTCTTCATGAATATCATCAGCTAGTCGGCATTTACAAAATTACCATTTTACCATTCTAACTGTTATTTCCTCAACTCATTTGTCGCTTGTGAATTAGTTAGAAACAATGTATTGACGAGGAGCTAAAAAGTCACATTGTTTCATCCAAAAGAGTCAAGACTCAATTTGGACATTGGCCAGTTAATTTATTCACATTCCAAGGAACAAAGCATGATGTGATATACCTTGCATTTCAGCAATCTTGTACATGAATTCCATATCTATGATAACTTATCAAAGTTACTCATGAAATCTTCACAACTTAGTATTTCACCAATAGGTCCTGTTCAGAATCACATAGTGAGTCCGAACTCTGACTTTATAAAATGAGAATACGTAAGTTGTGAAATGGCGTGTCTCATTTCAGGATTAAGGTAAGAACGATGCAATACATACGTAGTGACTTCGAGACATAAGAGGTTAAATGGTTTGTTCTTATTTTGTCTCTAGAAGTGCACTGGTCAATTCAGTACCTTCAGAAGATACCTAGAAGAACTATAGAGTCTCCAACTCTCAATGCCCCATAACCAGATATCATAGATTCTCCTAACAATCGTACTGAAGTCAATAGTCCTTTGACCTTTAGATTGCGAATATATCGTTTTTAGCAAACTACAAAGAGTTTGTTCATGCAAATCTACATTTGTCTCTTCGTAAGTTGTTAATTTTGTTTATGGACTAAAGACTAATGTTTTATCATAAAGCTTCAAACGGACAAGGAAGAATGAATGAACGTTTCAACTTTTTATTAATGAATAAGTAATTAAAAGCAAGAGTCTTCGTGAGACTTTATTACATCAAATGTACAAAAGTAAAGGCTACAACTCTTCTTGTGGGCACCATTGACAACACTTACAACCACCATAGCAAATGTAAAATATCTTAAATATTGGATTACCTTCCTCATCTGCCTCTGTTAAGAACTCGATTGTTGTTCCTGAATTGGTCTTCTTCAACTCGGCTTCATAGTCCCACAACCTGGCATATTGGTGTGCATAAGAGCCTTCAATGATTTCCAAGGCTTTTTTCTTAGTCCTCCAAGCCTTAGTCCTCGAACAATCAAGTATCAAGTCCTTCTGGATTTTATTCATGACCTTGATAGATGACCAGCTCTCATTGTCCTTGAACTCCTCCAGGTACTTGTTGGACATCCAAGTTGCAGTACAAAATCTGTTCTTGTTTGTTTGAGCACATGTACGCACTAGTACATAGGTCTTGATCTGGAATGTTTGGTATCTTTCATTTTAGATGCATAGCACACCCATTTGCATGACTCGTACTTGCAAACTGCTCGAACTCGGTTTCGATCATTCACTTTGAACTTCAGCTCTTTGCCTGCCCCAATTGAAAATACCATGCCCAACTTAAACTTGGGGTCTGCCATGTCGGTGTCTTCACGGAATTCTTGAAACTTCGGGAGAATTTTTCTGGAAATTTTAGTTGGCTTAGGCTCAGGCTCACCTTCACTAGATGACTCCTCTTCCATCACAATGTTTTCCTCCTCGTTATAGTCACTGTCCTCGTCATAACCGGCTTCCTCATCAGTAAGAGGTAGCTTTCCTTTTCCCTTCAATCCTAAACTCGGTTTCGATCATTCACTTTGAACTTCAGCTCTTTGCCTGCCCCAATTGAAAATACCATGCCCAACTTAAACTTGGGGTCTTCCATGTCGGTGTCTTCACGGAATTCTTGAAACTTGGGGAGAATTTTCCTGGAAATTTTAGTTGGCTTAGGCTCAGGCTCATCTTCACTAGATGACTCCTCTTCCAGCACAATGTTTTCCTCCTCGTTATAGTCACTCTCCTCGTCAGAACCGGCTTCCTCATCAGTAAGAGGTAGCTTTCCTTTTCCCTTTAATCCTAAACCACGGTCCACAGCAACACCATTGACTTCAACTTCGTCTTCACTGTTCTCAAACCCACTATCTTGCTCAAGGTCATCAAGATGGCCTTGACACTCCTCAAACTCTTGATTACGGCCCAAGTCATGTGCTAGGCTCTGGCCCAACTCATCTGCTTGACTCTGGCCCAACTCATCTGCTTGACTCTAACCCAACTCCTCTGCTTGACTCTGGCCGAACTCATCTGCTTTACTCTGGCCCAGGTCATCTTGTTCACTCCCTGCTTCAGGCTGGCCCGAATCCACTTCAGTCTGGCCCAACTCATCTTCATTTTGGCCCAACTCAGTTTGAGTCTAAGTCAATTCTGGTTCAGGGTAAGTCAGGTCTTCATCGTGAATAGGGTCTTCAGGTTGAGTCTGACTCAATTCAGGTTGAGCTTCAGTCAGGTCTTCGATAAGAACTTCAACATCTTCATCGTGCACAGGGTCTTCAACTTGACTCTGTGCCTCATCCACGACTTGAATCTATCCATGCTCTCCCTCTTCAACTTCTTCAGGCTCTTCCACTTATAAGTCTTGAACTTGTTCTTCCTCTTCAGCTTCAAACTCTTCAACTGCAGGCACTGGGGGCAATAGTCTAGGCTCTTCTACAACAGATGTATCTTGTATGGGGTGATCAAGATACGAATTCAGTTCTTCAGAATCCTCATACAGCTTTGACACTCCTATAAACAGGCTCACATCACAGTCCAGGGCAAAGAACTCCCCATAAGATTCCAGATAGTACATGGGAATCGCTGAGTATCCAAGATTTTTCTCTACAATATTGTCTAGCTCGAACAAGGACAGTCTGTCCATGTCTACGTGATCTACGTAGTCAACCCGACCACCAATGTAGGTCAAACGCTCATTCACCACTTCCACTCTACCCCCTGGTGAACTTTGAACGTGCACATACCAGACCCTTTAACTGAAACAATAATCAAACAATTTTTTTATTAAAATCAACCAAAGTAGTATTAAAATACAACTAGTAGACAAATACAAAAGGACACAAAACCAATAACAGACAACAACCACCACTGGTCCCCCCATTATTTTGTATTTAAAGCTTCTAACGCTCAAAACTAAGAAACAACAAAACAATGGTGGTCCCTACTTAGATTCTTTACGAAATCGAAACATAACTCCAACCAGAATCAGACAATGTGGTCCCTACACTTTTCAAACCCTAAAAACAGATCTAAACATACATAAAAAGGGTTTCTCACCATATACTGGTCTATTATTGACCGATGCGCTCTCTGAGGAATTTGTCTCTGGACCAGCTCTTCTTTTCGTCGGAGACGTGTTTTTTTCTCCGGGCCTGGGATTTTTTCTTCGAGTACGCCGTCGGAGACTTCGCTGGCACGGTTTTTTTTTCTGCGCCGGAGACTTCATTCTGAAACCTGCTCCAGTTCTGCTAAGGTTTGATTTCGCCAGAGATTTTGATGTCGAAGGTTTCACCATTTTCACGATGATAGAACAAACCCTAGATATGTGTACGCGGGATTTGTTCTTTTATTTTTTTAAAAATATTTATATTTTTGAAACAATTGTAATATTTAATAATTATTCTAATAATTAATATATCTAATAATATTTAAACATTAAAAGTATTCATTATATGCAAAAATATGCTTATAACACGTTACCACTTAATGTCCAAATACTGACGGAAGTGAGTAGTTGTAACACGTGTCTAAGTTCTGAGTTGAGTTCTGCAGCATTTTCGAGTTCAGGGGGTGAAATGTAACGAAGGTACGAGGGCAAAAATAAGATTTTTTTTATGGTAGAATATTTGGTTGGTTGAATCGCAAATGCAAATTTGTTTGCAATTAATGAATCAGGCAAATCATTCAATGGAACCGAACCATATGTAATTTATGGGGAAAGAAAATACTGCTTTTGGAATTATCTATCTTGCGAAAACTATCAATTTTAATTAAACTTCAGATACCTTTGGCCTTAATGATTTCTTGACTTACTAACCATTTTCGAGCTTAGTCGGGTTCTTGAACAATTTGTCCGCCATCAGACAAGTGCTAAGATGATTGATATGAAGCGCCTGTCACTAACTAAAGCTCCAAAGAAAGTTTAAATTAAATGAAAAAGTTGAACTCACAACTCATAGACCGCTGGAAATTATGAATCCCTCGTAGAAAAGAGATTGAGAACTATTGTGAAATCGCATACAAGTTCGTTATACACTCGTATGCAGAGGGATGTTAATGGTTTGATGTTTGGAGCGATTGAGGCGTGGGAGAAACTCCATCAAAACATTGATGGGAGTTGGACTACACCTGCTGTTGGAGAATATCATGTAAATTTTATTAATATCAACGATTAATGTTTCAATTAACATAATTAATTAGTTAACGTTTATATGCAAGCATGAATCATAGACCAACTCGTTGATAGTGGATGACAAGCTGAGGCACGAGGGAAAATTGTGGACAACGACGTTATGGAGCACGCTGCGATGGCGCATATTCTTGGTACACAACGTGATTGGGCTATAGAGATAGGGTCATTAATGTTGTCAATGGTGCCCACAAGAAGAGTTGTAGTGTGTATTTATGTACATTTGATGTCATATAGTCTTACGAAGACTCTTGCTTGTAACTGCTTATTCATTAATAAAAAGTTGAAACGTTCATTCAATCTTCCTTGTCTGAAGCTTTATGATACAACCTTAGTCTTTAGTCCATAAACAAACTAAACAACTTACGAAGAGACAAATGTAGATTTGCATGAACAAATTCTTCGTAGTTTGCTTAAAAACGATACATTCGCAATCTAAGGGTCAAAGGACTATTGACCTCAGTATGATCGTTAGGAGAATCTATGATGTCTGGTTATGAGGCATTGAGAGTTGGAGACTCTATAGTTCTTCTAGGTATCTTCCGAAGGTACTGAATTGACCAGTGCACTTCTAGAGACAAGATAAGAACAAACCATTTAACCTCTTATGTCTCGAAGTCACTACGTATGAATTGCATCGTGCTTACCTTAATCCTGAAATGAGACATGTCATTTCACACCTTAGTATTCTCATTTGAGAAAGTCAGAGTTCGGACTCACTATGTGATTCCGAACAAGGCCTATTGGTGAAGTACTAAGTTGTGAGAATGTCATGAGTAACTTTGTGAAGTTCTCATAGATATGGAATTCATGTACAAGATTGCTGAAATGCAATGTATATCACCTTATGCTTCGTTCATTGGAGTGTGAATAAATGAACTGGCCAGTGTCCAAATTGAGTCTTGACTCTTTTGGATGAAACAATGTGACTTGTTAGCTCCTCGTCAATACATTGTTTCTAACTTATTCACAAGCGACAAAGGAGTTGAGGAAATAACAGCTAGAAGGGTTAAATGGTAATTTTGTAAATCCCAACTAGCTGATGATATTCATGAAGGGTAAACACTGATAATATTCTGTGGATCCACTCATTACAATTAGGTTGAATTCTTGAGTAGAAAATAAATTCATTTGAACCGAGAGATTTTCAGTGTCAACTCTTTAGTGGAGTCAGTTGACATTAAGCTAAACTTGGAAAAGGTTTGTGAACTTTTGAGTCCAAGTATTTTAGCTCAAGCTTTGTTCATTTGGATCCATGAGGTCACTGTCACGAATCGCATCGATTAAGAATAGTTAAACTGGAAGCTAAGTCAAAACAAAAACGAAAATTGTCAAAAGGGTATTTTTGTCTTTTGAGACATAGCATGAAATGAATGTCAATAAATTTTTTGACATTGTCATATGATGACAAATGAAGTTAAAACCTCACGGCCAAGTTAAAGAATTTGGGCCTTGAAGATTAATTTCATTTCATGGAATTTTATGTGAAAATTCTTAATGGGCTTTTCTTATTTTGTCATGAACAAATAAAGAAACATCTAGAAGCATGTTCTAGACTCAAAATTTCGTGCATACCATAGAGAGAAAGAGGAAATTATTTTGTGCATTGATGTATGAAGATACTTGCCAAAAGAAAAAGAGGAAACAAATTTCCTATGCATGGTAATGGGAATTTCGGCCAAGTAAGGAAGGGAACAAAAGAGGAAACAAATCCAAGGGCTTCTAGAAGCCTATTTGGCCGAGTGACTCTAAGGGAAGGAGAGCAATATTTGCTTATGAATATGTGATATTCAATGAAAGAGGAAACTACCTTATTGAAGGTAAAACCTCCCCTATAAATAGAGGCCTCATTCCCTTCATTTCATTCATTCAACATAAGTTAGAGATTGAGAGACTCTCTCTCTAGACATTGTTGGCCGCCCCTCTCCTCTCTCTCTCTCTAGTTAATTTCGTTTTATTGTTTTGGCACCTAGGTCCTCATTTGACCTAGAGTTTAGCTCTGCGACTTCAAGACTCGTTCTTAAGTCGTAGTGTTTAAAAGTGCCCACTCACTGATTCCTTTTATTTCGAGTGATTTAGTGATAGAAACTATCGTGGTTGCTCGAGTTGCCGAGGAAAGAAAGAGAGACGTGCTGCGAGGGAGACGAGCGTTGCAAATTTCCAAAAGCTTCTCAAAGTTCAAGCTTCAAGAAAGGTTAGTAAACTTCTATGCTCATAATAGTTTTTATTTACATGTGCTTGCTCTTTGTCTAGGTTAGTAAAAACCGTTTTACTTGAAAAATAAAATTTTTAAAATTCCGCCGCTTAACGAAGCGTTAAACTTTTTCTTAAACCCTAGATCAATTCCAACAAATGGTATCAGAGCTATGGTCAAAGATTAGCATGTACATGTATTTAAAAATATGAGCTTGAAAATCGTTTTCGAAAGTTTACTAATTTTGTGACAAGTTAGAATTGTTATCTTAGATTTTTTAATTTTTTTTTAATTTATTGATTTTCTATGAGTTTGGGATGTTATTAAAACACATTAGAATCAGTTCTAAAAGTTTTTAATTTTTTATATTTAAAAACGTGTTTTAAAGGTTTAAGAAATTTCGAGTAAATTTTGTGACTAGTTTTCTTGTCTTACTAGTTTCTTATATTTACTTGAATCGTTTTATGCATGTTGTTATTTCTTTTATACCATGTTATTACCTTGCTAATAAAACACCAATAAAAGCTTTAACAACATCCTAAAACGTTCCGTTACACTCGATTCTTTTTCGCACCTAAAAAGGACCAAGCTTTAATTATTTCTTTTTCTTCGAGCTGGAGTAAACCCGCAGTAAAAGTGGCATAACTCTCTGCTCCGAAATTGAAATTTAATGATTCTTGAATAAAATTAAAGCTATGTCTGTCCTCTGTCCAATTCCACCGGTTTCAGGTCAAAAGGACATCGGAGCCGCCACTTATGGCGATTTTACTCCGAGGTGTGCGGCTGTTCCGAAACTCCAGTTTTTTAGAATTACGGATTTTCAGCCCCACTACCATGAGTTATAGAACTCTAATGAGAAAAATTTCTTGAGCAAAATTGTTTTTTATAAGATGATAAACATGATGTGTAAGATTAAAATGTTTTGATTTTCGAAAGTTTAATTGAAATTGAATTTTTACAAAACTAGTTTGAATTTTGAAAAACCGTTTTCACTTTCAAACTTGAAAAATATTTTGTCATCCAAATCAAATAAATTTTCAAAATGTTTTCAAAACTATATCTATATCACATATGTTCAAAATCTATATGCTCTTGAAAATTTAAGGGGGAGGTCTCCTTGTAGACAAGCCGAAAAATAAAAAGATGTGTAATCTCAAACTTTCAAGTGTTCGAGTGAGTTGAAGTTCACACTTCCCTCACGCACTTTCCCGAAATAGAAAATAGGAAAAGATCGAGTATGTACCTTGTGCCTTTATGCACTAATACTGCTCTGAACATGAATATCTAGGATTCTCTTCTACTTGTCCGCTCTATCGCTCTATAACTAGGAAAACCGTTTCCGAACATATAAGAGTAGATGAACCAACTCCAAAAACTAAGTGGGAGGGTTATACTTGTTGTTTGTAACCCACGATCCCCAACACTAATGAAAGGTGCAATTGTCGCTAGACTAAAAGTCACCCTCGTGGCTCTCTCTTAAATGAGAGTACTCAAGGGCGCTTTGCACTGAGCATTGCTCAATGAGCTAAATCCGAAAGTGAGACAATGAGACAAGACCTCCCCTCGGCGGATTGTTTTTCAAAGTCAATCTTTTGGACTAAGTGGTTGGTTACACACTTAGACTCAATCCCTAGTAATCCTCCCTCGAGGCCCTGCGAAAGGATGTGAGTGATCAAACCAATTTACAAGGTGGCTAGTCAAAAATGGTGTATTGACATCTTGGTTAAGCATTAATGATGTGTCATTTACTTATAAATGGAGATTTTTTGCGGCCTTCCCTCGAAGGAGTAAATTATCGTTTAGTTTATAACACCTTTGGATTTTATCAAGTCTTAAACAAACTTAAATCCTAAACCAAAGACTAATCATAAACTTGTTTCAACTTATATAGGCAATATGTCTCTCAACCTTCTCTCGTTCATCCTTTCCTCGAACAAACTCGAAAACAAGAACTACGTAGATTCGAAACATAACCTCGACATAATAGTTACCGTTACCAAGCACAAATGGGTACTCACCACCCCGTGTCCTCCTCTGACGAATGATGATTCGTCTCAAGAGGACAATGACGCCTTAGCGGCCTGGCTTCGATCCGATGAGATTGTGAGGTGCTATATCTTAGCATCTATGAACAATATGCTGAAAAAGCAACATCATGACATCGAGACTGCCGCCGACATGCTCTACAATCTCCTTGAGATGTTTGGAGGGCAAAGGCGTCAAGCCGTCAAGCAAGGCAAAAAGTAGTCTGACAATTTATGAACTGTCGCATGAAGGCTAGGACTCCTATTGGAGACTTTATGATATTGATCATTAGTCATCTGAGTAAAATGGAAATCCTAGGATCTGAGATTGATGGGAAGAATGTCATAGATGTGATCTTAGAAACTCTCCCCGCATCTCTTGATACCTCCAAGATGAACTACTCCATTAACAAGCTAGAGTACATTGTTACCAAGCTTATGGAGGAACTTCACACTGCTGTAGGTCTCACTAAGAGAAAGATGAATCAAGGAGAGGCACATGCTACTGAGCACAAAGCCTCCGCCTCTAGAACTGAGAAGGGACCTTACAAGGCCGATAAAAAGAACTGTCCCGCCTATCTCAAAGCAAAGGAACATAGTATTGTACTAGTTACCGAAGCATGCTTCGTAGCTGATAGTGTATCAACGTGGATTCTTGACTCCGCTGCTACTAACCATATTTGTTGTTCCTTGAATGGTTTCAAGAAAACCGAAAGCTCAGAGGAAGGCGAGTTCTGTTTCAAATGGGGTGATGGGAGCCTGGTGTCTGCGAAGGCTGTGGGATCCGTGACACTGTCTTTTGAAGACCGCACTTTAAACTTGAATAATGTTTATTTTGTTCCTACCTTTGGGAAGAACTTAATATCCGTTGCTCGTCTTCTTGAGCAAGATTATTGTTTAAAGTTCATTAAGAATGGAATTCGTATTTCGTTTCCTGATAATTCTTTTGTCACTGATGCATGTATGAAGAATGCTCTTTTCTACATCTATCCCACTCAACCTTCCATTTTAGACACCGAAATAGATAATGATCTAATTAGGGAGCCAAAGAGGATCAAACTTTATGAATCCTCCGATCTAACAAAATCAACACACCTATGGCACTTAAGACTTGGTCATATCAGTCTAGATAGGATTAAGAGACTTGTGAGGGGCGGTCCACTCCAAGCCTCTGCAATAGGTTCACCACCTACTTGTGAATCCTGCATAGAAGGAAAAATGACTAAGCGACCTTTCTCCGATAAAGGTCGAAGAGCCACTGAGTTGCTGGAACTAATACATTCTGATGTATGTGGTCCGCTCAGCCAACAGGCACGTGGAGGATACGAATACTTCGTTACCTTCACCGATGATTACTCACGATATGGTTTTGTCTATTTGCTCAAACACAAATCCGAGACCTTTAACGTATTTAAGGTCTTTAGGGCTTTAGTGGAAAAGCAAACTGGCAAAGTGATCAAAACCCTTCGATCTGATCGAGGTGGTGAGTATATGTATGGAGAGTTCGATGACTTTCTTAAAGAAGAAGGTATCGCTTCTCAGCTTACAGCACCTGGCATACCTCAACAAAATGGAGTGTCAGAGAGAAGGAACCGAACTCTTATGGAGATGGTTAGATCAATGATGAGTTACTCATCACTCCCTCTTTCCTTTTGGGGATATGCCCTCGAAACAGCCACTTACATTCTGAACCAAGTTCCGTCTAAAACGGTTCCTGGTACTCCTTATGAAAGATGGACTGGCCGTAAAGTAAGTTTGGGCCACATCCGAATTTAAGGTTGCCCTGCACACGTGCTGAGGCAAAAGACTAGCAAGTTGGCTAGTAGGTCAGAATTGTGTCTGTTCGTTGGATATCCAAAGGAAACCAAGGGTTTTACCGTCTATCGTCCCGAGGACGATAAGACTTTCGTTAGCACGAATGCTCGTTTCCTTGAGGATGACTTTATGAAGGATGCAAAACCTAGAAGCAAAATTGTGCTTGAAGAAAAGTTGGGTGAGGAAGCTTCTACCTCATCTGTAAGAACTGTTCTTACCCCAACAGAAACACAACCTAACTCACCAGAATCTTGTCAAGTAGTACTTCGACGTAGTGGGAGGGCTACTCAAAAGCCTGACAGGTACATGTCTTATAGAGACTCTCTCGTCGCCGTCTCTGACATGGATGATCCTATTTCCCATAGCCAAGCGATGGCTTGTTCTGAATCAAACCTTTGGCTTAACGCCATGAAAGTTGAAATGCACTCGATGTATGTCAACAAAGTCTGGAAACTTGTAGACCTTCCTGAAGGGATTAAACCCGTAGGGTGTAAGTGGATATACAAGAAGAAAAGGGGTCCTGATGGGAACGTCGAGACGTTCAAAGCACGACTTGTGGCGAAGGGTTATACCCAACAAGAAGGGATTGACTATGAAGAAATCTTCTCGCCAGTCGCGATGCTTAAATCCATCTGCATACTCCTATCCATAGCTGCAGCTCTCGACTATGAGATCTGTCAAATGGATGTCAAGACAGCCTTCCTGAATGGCAATCTTGACGAGCGCATTTACATGGCTCAACCAGACAGTTTCGTTGATAAAGGTCAAGAGACCAAGGTTTGTGAGTTACTTAAGTCCATTTATGGACTAAAGCAAGCATCTAGGTCATGGAATATTAGATTTGATGAAACTGTAAAGAGCTTCGGCTTTGAACAGTCAATAGATGAGCCTTGTGTTTACAAGTTAATACACGAAGGCAAAGTTGTGTTTATGGTACTATATGTCGATGATATATTACTCATTGGTAATGACGTGGGTAAGTTATCTGAGGTCAAGGTCTGGCTGGCAAAGCAATTCGATATGAAGGATCTAGGAGAAGCCGCGTACATTCTGGGGATCCAAATCTTTCGAGATAGGAAAAACCGGACCCTGTCGCTATCTCAAGCATCTTATATTGATAAGGTGATGGATCGCTTCTCGATGCAAGACTCCAAGAAGGGCCAAACACCCTTTAGGCATGGAGTTTCACTCTCTAAGGACCAGTCTCCCAAGACAGCACAAGAGATTGAAGACATGAGGAAAATTCCTTACGCCTCTGCCGTAGGAAGCCTCATGTATGGTATGCTTTGCACTAAACCTGGCATCTGTTTCGCCGTTGGCGTAGTTAGCCGTTTCCAATCCAACCCTGGACCCGAGCACTGGATTGCTGTTAAGCATGTTCTTAAGTATCTTCGAAGAACTAGGAACTTGATGCTTACATACTCAGGTACTGACCTGACTATGACGGGATATACCGACTCCGATTTTCAAGCGGATAAGGATTCCAGGAAATCCACTTCGGGATCTGTGTTCATCCTTAATGGTGGAGCTGTTGTGTAGAGAAGTATTAAGCAATCTTGCATTGCTGACTCCACAATGGAAGCAGAATATGTGGCTACTTGTGAATCATCCAAAGAGGCTGTATGGCTTAGAAAATTCCTTAAGTATTTGGAAATTGTTCCAAACGTCGACGAGCCCATGACCCTTTACTGTGATAATAGTGGGGCTGTCGCTAACTCAAAGGAACCTCGAAGCCATAAGCGCTCTAAGTATATTGAGAGGAAATACCATTTGATTCGAGAGATCGTGCAACTCAGAGACGTGGAAGTGAAGAAGATCTCAACGGTGGACAACCTAGCAGATCCATTCACAAAGGCCCTAGCGAACAAGGTCTTCGGCCAACATCGAGAGGGATTAGGCATGGACGACTACACACATCTTCTTTGAGTCAAGTGGGAGTTTGTTGTCAATGGTGCCCACAAGAAGAGTTGTAGTGTGTATTTATGTACATTTGATGTCATATAGTCTTACGAAGACTCTTGCTTGTAACTGCTTATTCATTAATAAAAAGTTGAAACGTTCATTCAATCTTCCTTGTCTGAAGCTTTATGATAAAACCTTAGTCTTTAGTCCATAAACAAACTAAACAACTTACGAAGAGACAAATGTAGATTTGCATGAACAAACTCTTCGTAGTTTGCTTAAAAACGATACATTCGCAATCTAAGGGTCAAAGGACTATTGACCTCAGTATGATTGTTAGGAGAATCTATGAGATCTGGTTATGAGGCATTGAGAGTTGGAGACTCTATAGTTCTTCTAGGTATCTTCTGAAGGTACTGAATTGACCAGTGCACTTCTAGAGACAAGATAAGAACAAACCATTTAACCTCTTATGTCTCGAAGTCACTACGTATGAATTTCATCGTGCTTACCTTAATCCTGAAATGAGACATGTCATTTCACACCTTAGTATTCTCATTTGAGAAAGTCAGAGTTCGGACTCACTATGTGATTCCGAACAAGGCCTATTGGTGAAGTACTAAGTTGTGAGAATGTCATGAGTAACTTTGTGAAGTTCTCATAGATATGGAATTCATGTACAAGATGGCTGAAATGCAATGTATATCACCTCAGGCTTTGTTCCTTGGAGTGTGAATAAATGAACTGGCCAGTGTCCAAATTGAGTCTTGACTCTTTTGGATGAAACAATGTGACTTGTTAGCTCCTCGTCAATACATTGTTTCTAACTTATTCACAAGCGACAAAGGAGTTGAGGAAATAACAGCTAGAAGGGTAAAATGGTAATTTTGTAAATCCTGACTAGCTGATGATATTCATGAAGGGTAAACACTGATAATATTCTGTGGATCCACTCATTACAATTAGGTTGAATTATTGAGTAGAAAATAAATTCATTTGAACCGAGAGATTTTCAGTGTCAACTCTTTAGTGGAGTCAGTTGACATTAAGCTAAACTTGGAAAAGGTTTGTGAACTTTTGAGTCCAAGTATTTTAGCTCAAGCTTTGTTCATTTGGATCCATGAGGTCACTGTCACGAATCGCATCGATTAAGAATAGTTAAACTGGAAGCTAAGTCAAAACAAAAACGAAAATTGTCAAAAGGGTATTTTTGTCTTTTGAGACATAGCATGAAATGAATGTCAATAAATTTTTTGACATTGTCATATGATGACAAATGAAGTTAAAACCTCACGGCCAAGTTAAAGAATTTGGGCCTTGAAGATTAATTTCATTTCATGGAATTTTATGTGAAAATTCTTAATGGGCTTTTCTTATTTTGTCATGAACAAATAAAGAAACATCTAGAAGCATGTTCTAGACTCAAAATTTCGTGCATACCATAGAGAGAAAGAGGAAATTATTTTGTGCATTGATGTATGAAGATACTTGCCAAAAGAAAAAGAGGAAACAAATTTCCTATGCATGGTAATGGCAATTTCGGCCAAGTAAGGAAGGGAACAAAATAGGAAACAAATCCAAGGGCTTCTAGAAGCCTATTTGGCCGAGTGACTCTAAGGGAAGGAGAGCAATATTTGCTCATGAATATGTGATATTCAATGAAAGAGTAAACTACCTTATTGAAGGTAAAACCTCCCCTATAAATAGAGGCCTCATTCCCTTCATTTCATTCATTCAACATAAGTTAGAGATTGAGAGACTCTCTCTAGACATTGTTGGCCGCCCCTCTCCTCTCTCTCTCTAGTTAATTTCGTTTTATTGTTTTGGCACCTAGGTCCTCATTTGACCTAGAGTTTAGCTCTGCGACTTCAAGACTCGTTCTTAAGTCGTAGTGTTTAAAAGTGCCCGCTCACTGATTCCTTTTATTTCGAGTGATTTAGTGATAGAAACTATCGTGGTTGCTCAAGTTGCCGAGGAAAGAAAGAGAGACGTGCTGCGAGGGAGACGAGCGTTGCAAATTTCCAAAAGCTTCTCAAAGTTCAAGCTTCAAGAAAGGTTAGTAAACTTCTATGCTCATAATAGTTTTTATTTACATGTGCTTGCTCTTTGTCTAGGTTAGTAAAAACCGTTTTACTTGAAAAATAAAATTTTTAAAATTCCGCCGCTTAACGAAGCGTTAAACTTTTTCTTAAACCCTAGATCAATTCCAACAAATGGTATCAGAGCTATGGTCAAAGATTAGCATGTACATGTATTTAAAAATATGAGCTTGAAAATCGTTTTCGAAAGTTTACTAATTTTGTGACAAGTTAGAATTGTTTTCTTAGATTTTTTTTTTAATTTATTGCTCTTGCCTTTAAATTAAAAATCATGTTGATTTTCTATGAGTTTGGGATGTTATTAAAACACATTAGAATCAGTTCTAAAAGTTTTTAATTTTTTATATTGAAAAACGTGTTTTAAAGGTTTAAGAAATTTCGAGTAAATTTTGTGACTAGTTTTCTTGTCTTACTAGTTTCTTATATTTACTTGAATCGTTTTATGCATGTTGTTATTTCTTTTATACCATGTTATTACCTTGCTAATAAAACACCAATAAAAGCTTTAATAACATCCTAAAACATTCCGTTACACTCGATTCTTTTTCGCACCTAAAAAGGACCAAGTTTTAATTATTTCTTTTTCTTCGAGCTGGAGTAAACCCGCAGTAAAAGTGGCATAACTCTCTGCTCAGAAATTGAAATTTAATGATTCTGGAATCAAATTAAAGCTATGTCTGTCCTCTGTCCAATGCCACCGGTTTCAGGTCAAAAGGACATAAAGGTTTTGATTCGGTTCTTGTTAGAATTGTACATAAAATGTCAGTAATTATACAAAATGATTAACAGGTATCTCAAGACACTTGGTAGAATATCATTAAAATATCTAACCATTTATATTTTACCATCGGTTTATTGCAGTGTTTTGACGAGAATTAGTCACAAAGACTTCAAAACCAAGTGAAAATGTTCTCTCTCAACACAAACCATCCATTTTTCTCCTCTTGAAACCGACTCTTGCTGTGAAAGTTTTTTAGCATTGCCGATTCACCGTATCTTGACTTGAAAGTGCCGTATGTACATGTCAGATTTTGTGAAAAGCCGATAATTTTGTTTTTTTTTTATTTAAAAGAAAAGTATTTATGTTTAATCTTCTAATTAAAACTTCAATTTTCATGGCTTTTTATTATTTCTTCTAAAAATGGGATTATATAGATATATATATGTAGTGCAAATGCAACCAAGTTTGCACATTTTAAGATATCTAGTTATTTATTCAGATACTCTAGAAACCACATCTCTCCTCTGATAAGGAAGAAAAAATATACGACTAGTGCGATGAATTCGAGCAAAAATCTCACAAGTAACAAATCACATAAAATAACAAATATGAAAGTTAGTCTTGTAACTCTTTTTGTTTTATGGGGGGTGTTACCGGGCTAATTTAGCCCGATGCATAATTCACGTCAACGGGCCCACAAGAGAGAATTCCAGTGAGCCCGAGTGGTCCCACGGCCATCATAGGAGACATCTGCAATCGAAGTCTCGGCCCATAAGACCTTGCTGCGACCTCCATGGTCCATCCGCGTCATGTCTCGGCCGGCGAAGTCTCGCCGTGACCTTCAAGGGTCTCGCCACCAGTGGGTTCTCGCCGATAAGTCTCGGCGCTATCTGTAGGGGTTTCGCCTGGCTTGGTCTCGGCCATCACGTTCTCGGCCGGCACTCCCTAGACACGGAAAAAAGGATTCTTGCCTCTTATGCGTCAGATCCAAGGCATATAAATACCAACCTTGGCACACAAACCAAGGTAATCAACTCTTGGGTCTCGAAACGAT
Organism: Urtica dioica subsp. dioica; assembly: GCF_054948205.1. Lineage (NCBI taxonomy): Eukaryota > Viridiplantae > Streptophyta > Magnoliopsida > Rosales > Urticaceae > Urtica > Urtica dioica. The sequence continues at coordinate 9,142,778 of NC_142761.1, forward strand.
GTCTAAAGGTTTACTGAGGCTTGTTTCGCTTGGAATTCATTGGTAACAAATTCTCGAGTCCCAAAACACTGCCTAAAGGTCTACTGAAGCTCGTTTGACTCAAAATTATGCATAAACATCCTAAAACATCGTAATTTATCTCTCTCAACTCTACTAATGTTGAGCGTTGGAGAGGTAATTAGAGGCACTGGCTCTGATTCCCTTTGAAGTTCGTCATTGTTCTTCTCTGTTTCAGGTAATTCGACGAGCGAGTTTCCAAACCATCTGTAAAGAGAAATGTAATCCTCAGGTCCTTAGCACCTTAGGCCTGAGCGCAATCACCTGATCCGGCCTCGGATCAAACTGCTCATGCTGTTAAATCGTTGTAGAGCGACAACATTTTGGCGCAAGATATAGGGGACTTCCCTACTTAGCGGCCACGTTCCTGCTTCCATCTTTTCTACTTCTTTCTTCATAAATTTTACTTAATCTTCTGACCATGAGTCAATTACCCGCCGCGTCCGCGATAGGAAACAATGCTAACGCTCGAGCTACTAGCTCGAGACGTTGCCAGAATCCCCGAGAAGGAGATTATAGGTACAACCTTCGCGAACTTTCCCATAGGGAAGGTAACGCATCACACTGCAAGACCGAGGGTCACCATGACGGTTCCTAGGGGAGCCATGCACCCTCGTGGAAGAAACTATCCCCGACTCACCAAAATCCTCGCCCAACCCGGGGTAGATCTCCTCCAGAGGGACGTCATGGCTATCTCGTTCACTAGTACAAAATATAGCATCAGGTGCGACATTTTTCGCACATGAAAGTGCAAAAGTCGCACTTAATGATACTTTCCGGTGCGACTTTAGATGCGACAACGTCGCATCTGAAAGTCCGCACCTGATGATATTAGGTGCGACTTTCCGCACCTGAAAGTCATCACTATCAGGTGCGACATTGTAGGTGCGACTGCTCGCACCAAAAGTCATACCTAAATTTACTCCAAAATAATATATTAAGGCGGGATATATAGTATCAGATGCGACTAGTTGCATCTGAAACCTTCGCGCGAAAAGTATCAGATGCGAGTAGTCGCATCTGATACTCTTTCCCGCCTAATATTTTGGCGGGATACAATACAATCAGATGCGACTAGTCGCATCTGAAACCTTTGTCGCGAATGAATCAGATGCGACTAGTCGCATCTGATTATCTTTAGCTTTTTTTTTTTAAATGCTGATTCTAATAGAATCGATTCTATTAGAATCAATATTTTTTTGTTAAATTAATTAAATAATTTTAATAATAATTATTATATAATATGAATTAGAATAATAATTATATATATGTTGATTCATATAATAATTATATAAATCATTTAATAGAAATTCTAATATTAACAACATAAAATTTGATAATTTACGTTCAATAAAATAAAAAAATTACAACCTATTCCTTATGTTTCCCTTTTTCACTCGGAGGGTTCCAATTCTTCAATGCACGACCTCCTCTTCCACCAGATCTTCCTCGTGCACCTTGGCGTCCTGGTGCGCTGCCACTCGGACGATGCCGCTGAAACTCTACCGAATCTGGCGTCTGAGCATTCGGCATTGAAACTGGTAGCGGCGTCTGAGCATTCGACATTGAAGCTGATGGCGGTGTCGTCCTAGGGTGCAGCATCGCGGGGGATGTCTGCATGGGAGACGGATGCTGCTGTGTGTAGGCAAAGAACTGTCGCTGAAAGGCCTCCATCTGAGCTCGTTGCTCACGCCTCATCTCTTCCATTGTGACCTGTTGTGCGGCCAACGCTGCTTGTAGCTCGATAACCACTGGATCTGGAACGCGCCTCGATGACGAGCTCTCGTGCTGAGCCTGAGCCAAGAGATACGAGGATCTCAGGATCGAGGGACCTATCCCGACATACCAAACTTGACGTTGCCCGAGAATAGTATCCATCGCGTACTTCTCTGCCTGGTCTATGTCAAACGTTTGGCCTGACTCTGCTGCTTGTCGCTGAATATCCTCGACTTGAGTCCTAATTCGCGCCTTCAAACATATGTTAAAAAAATTATTAAGATTATCGAATATTGATTATTAAGTAATTAACACAAGTAACTTACAAATGCTTGTTTTGCCCAATCTGTCGTCCAGTTGCCTTGATCATCTTGATGTTTTTTCTCCCACGTGTCTAACGCCGAGGCCAAAGTCCCATCTTCCCTACTCTGCAGTTTTTATCAAAATATGAGTAATGTATTTATTGCAAAATAAATATTACAAAATTAGAATAAACTTACGTTCAAATGTCGATGAGCCAAGAAAGAAATCGACCCTTGTGTGGACTTCGTTTTCTTGTTCTTTGAATTGTCCCTGTTGCGATCAGACTTTATCTGCAAATATTAAATTGCGTTATAATTCGATTTCATAGAAGATAACATATTTTTTTTGAATTATACATTACCTTCCAATCGTCAGTTACGAACTCCTCTATCACCTTCTCTCAATCGTCTTTTTGATATCCTTTTGGGATTTCTTTCTTGGCGACATTTATTTGCCCGCAACATTTGCCTAATAAAGTCTCTGATAATCTAGACTTTTGGTTGCGCCTCATTCGCTTTGCATCGCGAATGATAGTCTGTTCAATCTGATGACGAAAGCAATCCGTCGGAAGCAGCTCCTCGGTCTCATCATCCTTGTACACTAAAGTGTACTCGGAATTAAGTGCGCTCAGAATATTGCCCAACATCTGGGGCGTCACTTCATTCCAATCACGAATTGTGACCGGGATATGGACTTTCACCAAAGCGCCGGCACAGTTGTTGAATACTCCCACCTTTTTTTTATTGTTTTCCTTACATCCTGGTAGAAGGTTTGGTTGATTGGGTCCCACCTTACAACTTTCGCATCGGGTACCCCATGCGCTGCTTTTGCCGAAGTAGAGCCGGTTGTTGGTCACCCGAAAGTCATTTAGATGCGATATTTAGGTGCGACTAGTCGCATCTGATAGTCATGCGCATCAGAAAATCAAATTTGTAGCAGTGGTTGGATTATGTCCTCTCAATGGTGGAGGCTCGTGGTTGTACGAATTAAGTTACTGCGGGCTTTCATCAAGCTGATTCCTCACATCTCTTCGCTATTGCTATTGTCTCGGGGCTCCACACGACAAAGAACATGGGTCTTACGAAGATATTGGTGCAGCCAGATTGCCTCATTATACAGGCCACTCTTTTCACCAAAGTTTGCCTCCTAGTTGATCCCATTTTTTCTCACTCGGAGCACTTTTGTTCGTTTAATATTACAGAATAGCTCATGTTTTTGCTAAAAAAAAACGTGGAAGACTTACGAAATAACGGTTTTAGGGTGCAACATATCTAAAATAGCTGATATTTTAAATCTTTTAAAAATAGTGTTTTTTTTTCAAATAATAAACAATTATTTTTCTTATAAATAAAATTGTAAACAGCATTTAAATATAGTACAAAACAATACACAATTAAAAAGAAGATGTCTGATGTTTGAAAAATGGCTTTTTATAACTTATTTTAAATATGCTATTTTTTATGAAAAAAAAAACTGCTACTCAAAGCAATTACAAAAAAAAAAAAAAAAAAAACAAAAAAGCGGTTTCATTTTATACGTGTTGATCTGGGGGAGGCTGTTCCCTCGGATTATATTAATCTTTTATAGACTTAAATGCGTTAATGTTTACCCTGGTACAGGTCCTTTTTTAAAATGGGAAAGAAAAAAATGAATAAGTGTCTAGAAAAATTATAGACAATCCGTGTTTTTGTGTAACTAAATTGTTTTGCTCATTTGAAAGTATGATTTGAATAGGGCTTGTTATACCATAGAGTCCATTTGGGTTTATGAGAAAAAACCCAATGGAAAATAATAATACCATAAGACAGACGTTACCTATGTGCCGTACTTATTTATTCAAGAGCGCGTTACCCCTGACAAAAAAGGAAAATAATAAGAGAAAAAAAAAGGAAGGGACAAAAAAAAAAAAATAGAACTTTCATCAAATTTATTTATTTATTTATTTTTAAGGCAACTTTCATCAAATTTATTAAGTTTGGTATTTTGAATTAGTATAACCAATACAAATAAACAGACGTTTCAATAAAATTCATAGACTCTGGAAATTTGACTATTGTCTTCTTATTATTATTATTTAACTTTTACTATTTTTTGTAATATAAATATAGATATATCATTTTTGTTTACGACCTTACTCAAACTCATTTCCTCATTTGAGATTGGAGGTGCTTAATGAGAACTAACTCCTCTCATCAAGAATTTGGATATCCTCCTATTATAATGTAATAAAATTACGCATTTGTATATATAGGTTGACGAGTGCATATACTAATTGTAAGAGCGGTATTAGGAAACAATATAATTAATATTTGCTAAAGAAACACCATATAAACCTACCGAGCTCGCGTTATCGATTATAAGAAATATCCGTTATACACTATGACAAAGCATTACGCTCCGAAACATTCTTCTATAAGATATCAGTTACACTAATCCATAGCATTACGTTCCAAAAATATCACAAAATATTTTAAATTTCTAAGAAAATATACATTATTTATCACTTACGATACAAATATGTGTTGGAATAAAGTTAATAAATAATATTTATTAACATGTGGATGGCTTATTTGTGGCAACAATTTGAGTGGGTTCCACTCATTGGATTTAAATAATTCCAAGTGATACGGATTCCTCATAACGAGAGGTATAAAATTTAATATTTGTTTGCCAAAATTGGACCTAGGATGAATGAGAAATTGATGGTCAAAGTAAGCTTAAGAAACACATTTGTTGTTGTGTTGTGGAAGTGAATACCAAGAGTCCCACATTGGTTGGGGATGTGTGTTGTGATAGTATTTAAATACTATCTTCTTTAATTAGTGGATATCCAAGTGCAAGAGATGAGAGTGTGTGTGGGTTAACCCTTAACCCCTCACGCGCGCACACACACACACGCGCCGCCGAGCCGGGCCGGGCCGGGCTTGGGCTCGGGTTTCGGGTTTCGGCTCTTTTGTTACGTTGGGAATTAAACCTTTACTCGCGAGGGGTTAATGTACCACCTTTACTCGGCCATAATGGATTGAAAACGTTGCACAGTTACAGTGCGTTAATGGCCGGGTGTAATGGCCTCATTAGGAGCGGTAAATGCCTTTGAGGCTGGGTGTTTTTTTGGCTGGTTCAAATCCGTAACCTCACTGCCTTGGCCTCCTATATAAAGAAGGCTTAGCCCTCTCATTCGAACATACCTAGAACCACAATCTCCTACTGTTCCCGAGCTCCCTTCTTCCCAGAAATTTTTCCCTTTTGTTTTGTCGTGGTGATAGTTTCGCACATGTTCTAGTTCGCCGAGAGTCAATCCGATTGGTGCTAAGCTTGCCTCTGTAGTCATTGTATCCTTGGAGGCTTTCGCTCATGTGTTCCAGCATCCGTCGGAGGGCGATAAAAAGCTTCAAGAAAACCGTCCAACGGACCTCGACTGTTTCCTTCCGTCTTCTCCGATTTGATTTTCTGGTTCTAAGGTTGAACCGGTTTTATGTGTATTTTGTTATTTTTCGTGTAATTTCCTTCCATGCAATTTGTCTTATATTTCCGTCAATATTAATATAATATTGCTAACAATATATCATACTTTGTTCGTGCAATTTTTTTACGGTATAGAAGACACACCCGTCATACACTACAATACCGATACAATTACACGGTAAAAGGAAAAAAGAACTACAAACGAAGATTGAATTTATAATATGGAAATATTTTTCCCATATTGGTTGGTCATAGATGCAATGAATCACTCGTCAAGAATTTGACTATGCTCCTATTATAAAGTAATAAAATTCCGCATTTGCAAAGGTTGACGAGAGCAAATATACTAATTGTAATAGCGGTATTAGGAAACCATATAATTAATTTTTGCTTAAGAACTAACATATAAACCTAGCTTGCTCGCGTTCTCGATTATAAGAAATATCCGTTATATACTACGACAAATCATTACGCTCAAAAACATTTGTGTGTGAGATATCCGTGACACTAACAATCCATAGCATTGCGTTCCAAAAATATCACTTAAAAAATTTAAATTTCTAAGAAAATATACATTATATAGATAAATTAGTCTCTAAGCCACATCAAACGTTGCAATTATAATCTAGCCAACGTTTCGTTTAATTTTCGAATCTAGCCAAATTTGATGACGTGTCATATTTATGTAAGATGGTATTTACTATATTAGTCTTGGTTTGGTTTCAAAAATACTAGCCCACGTTTTGAAACTTGGTTTTGTAGCCGAATTTGTTATATTCGGTTTATACTTCGAATTTTAAAAAAATTCTATATTTGGCAAAGTTGGTTATTGAGCGTTTATTTATTTAATGAACATTATAGCCGTATAAGCAAATACAGTGTAAATGTTTGTAAATTTTTGTTGATCTCCGTTGCTTTGTTAATTTCTGTTAATTATGGTAAATTTACATATGTGCAGGTAGAGCCGATTTCTTTCATTTCTTTTAATACGCATTTAATACGGTATTTTTTGTTTTCCAAATTTATTTTCTAATTTTGAACGGGTCATGAGTAATTACGTGTATTCATTATCCTGTTTGACTTATTCAATCAATAAATATTTCTTTTCCCTTTTAATTACATCACTACTAGAAAAACAAGAATTGGTGGCACTTGAACAATGGCACTTATTTAAAAAACTGCCATCTATTCAAAAAAATTGGTGGCAATGATATATTAAATGCCGCTAAAACATTGTTAAGCTAAAAGACGGCATGCATAAATCAATTGCCACTAAAACCTCAAAAAGATGGCACTCATAACCGCCATAAAAAATATATGTGATTTTATAAATTTGTATTTAGTCACAAAATTTTTAAATTCTATTTCCCAAAATTAATTACAAGTATTTAGTGAATAAAAACCGAAACTCAACTTTTTCCCGCTGTCAAATTTGCACTAAATTATTTTCCCTCTTCATCTTTTTATCATAGTGGTTGCTTTTCCTATATTTTCGTTGGAGTTTTTAAATTAGCTCATATTTTTTCGTAGTAGTTACATACCACTATCTTGTGGAAACAAAATCAGGGAAATCTCTATATTCTTTCAATCAAAAGCATTATTTCTTACATTCAAATTGAATGATTCAATTCAGAAAATGTGATTTTATTTTATTCTTGTTTGCAGTTTCACCTCGCCGATCAATGGACAACCATTGTGGACTTCGTCGCTCGATGGCAACACCATGCTCCGGGGATACATCCGACGCGGCGGCAGTGAAGGAAGATAAAGTGAAGTTGAGCTCAGTCTTGGGGAAGGAAAGAGATGATAAGGAAGTTCAGTTCCGAGGGTTCGCGAGGTTTTAGAATATAGCAAGGATTTTGCGTTCAAGGAAGAACGTGGACAGAATGGGGACTGAGAGATTGGAATAGAGGATACGCGCCGCGCCAATGGTTTGTTTCGAGAGGGAAGTGTCGGTGAAATGTAGAGGTCCGACGAGGTCTTACTGTTGCACGACATATGTTCGATGAAATGTCTCAACGAGTTGCAGGAGGAAATCATATGTATTTGTCGCTTTTTTTAATTGTTGATGTTTGTTTTATAAGTAGAAATATAATTTCTCATTCAGTGGTTGAAATTTTTTTGTTCATTTTTATCAGTTCCCAGGATTTCATGCTTCCATGATGAAGAGTGTTTTCTGGTGTTGGGAGCAATTTGATGATCCATAAGAACTTCCACGATGATGCTATGACAATGGAGATATTTTATTGTTTACTTTTGCAATTGAGAGGATGATTTTTAGTTACAAAATCCTTCGGGATATTTTGGAGGAATTCAGTACTTTTTTTTTAGATGTTGATCAAAGATTTGACTGTTATGTTTTTATAATTTGATGCAAATTTTTCTATATATTGGATTACGAACGAACACTGTTTACAAATTAAATGATAATGTTCAATAATAATTTCTTTGGGACAAAGTATTCAACAATTAATTGAAAAATAAATAGTATCAACAAACAAAAAACCAATTATTATTAACATTTAAATAAATCAAAATTTAAATTTTTAATGTGTTTTTAGTGGCGGTTTATAGAAACCGCCATCTAAATTTGACCGCCACTAAAATCACAATAACTTTTAGTAGCATTCAGATAGATAGCACTTTTTAAGCGCCGTCTTTTATTTATAGTAGCACTTAAAATCCGCCACCTATTGACATTTTCCTAGTAGTGCATCACCGAATCTCCTATTATGAATTCAAAAAGCTGAAATTAAATTGCTGAAATTATAGCCGTGTAAGCAAATACAGTGTAACTGTTTGTAAATTTTTGTTAATCTCCGCTGATTTGTTAATTTCTGTTAATTATGGTAAATTTTTTGTGCATTTATTGCATTACTGGATTCACACGCATAATATCAAATAAAAATTGCGAAAAAATCTGAAATTAATTAGCTATATACAATTCAAACCGGTCAAACGTGGGCTAGTGCTTTGATCAAGTAAGTATAAGAAAAATGGTAAATTAGGTATTTTATATCAGTAAATTTCAGTAAATGGCTAGATTGCAAAATTTACCAAACGTTGGCTAGATTCCAAAAACCATGTTTCAAAATGGCTACGTTGCTAATTTACCCAATATATCATAATTTGTTCTCGCAATTTTTTTACGGCATAGAAGAAACACCCGTTATACACTACGATAATCGATAAATTTACGTGCAAAAAGTAAAAAAAAAACCTACAAATGAAGATTGAATCTATAATATGGAAATATTTTTCCCATATTAGTTTGTCATAGATGCAATGAATCTCTACGCTCATAAATTGTATTTGGTTTTCTCCCATTTTCTTTGTGACGAAGTATATGGACATAGTTTTGAATTTTCAAGTGTTAAAAAAAATTTATTACGGCAATAAAATTTAGAATGTCAATCGAGTATATATATATATATATATATATATATATATATATATATATATATATATATATATATATATATTTCATGAAAAACACGACTAAATAAATAAAATACATTTAAGTATACACATCCATATATATAAGTAGTAATTATCCCCAATCATATAATTGTATTCTAAAAAAGATAAGAAGAAACAAAACATGCGTTTATTAAGAGATTAAGCGGGCGAACGTTAAGCCCACATAAGCACCACCCCGCTGAAAACACTTTAAAACTCATCATAATCCGAACTCTCTCATCTTTTTCGTTTGCTCTCTCGTAACGCAAATCCAAAAAGAAGAAGAAGAAAAAATAACTTTTGTGCATTGTTTTTTGCTTTTTCTCTCTCGCTTTATTGTTTCTGAGGATATTCTTTCTGTACTTGTTCTTGCCACCCAAACACAACCTAAATCCAGGTACGCAACGTAACGTCTCTAATATTATCAGATGGCTCCATTAAAAAGTTTCGTCGAGCTTTTGGATCTTCTGGTGATATGACATGCGCTATTGATGTTACGCAAATTATAAATCTTCTGTTGATAAGATAAACCCAAATCTTCTGTGTATTTGTTTTATATTGCTGTTTAGTTTTGTATTTTCGTAGTGCAAGAGTGTCATAAGATATAAATATTATCTGCTGTGTTAGCCAGACGATGAGTGGGAGAACGAAGAAAGGGTTTCAGATGGTACGGAAGAGCACAATTATTCCATGCTTGTCGTGTCCTATTTGCAAGGGTGTTATCACCGAAGCCACTACTATCACCGAATGTCTTCACTCCTGTAAGTTTTGTTTTGTTTGTTTGTTTTTTTTTTTAGATCTACGTGGTGTAACGGTTTGTCTGTGTCTCGAAGAATGTCCTTTGTGTGTGTTTTTTTATTGTTGTTCATTTTTTTAGCGTTTTGCTCTGATTTGATTGTTTGTCATTTTCACGTTCTTGTATTGTGATAGCTGTAGTGATTTATCTTTAGATTATGTCTCTATTGTTGATAGTTCTTCTACATTGTTGGCTTGGCTTGGATTGGATTACGGAGATTTAATTTATTAGGTTTAGGTCTTCTTCAGTAAACTGTTTCGAGCTCTATATCGAATTTTAGTTCTTCTCTCTTTCGTCATTATAATACCAGACTGTACTGTGTCATGTTATTTTATGATTGTGATTCGGCTTCTGATTATGACAAAAAGAAAAGGGGTTCTTGATGAATTTCCCTGTTATCTTAATGATTCAGTATCTGTGACTCTATGGGTGTCTTTGGTGTGCTCTACTAATCCACTTTAATCAGATTTTCAAAATTCATTATCTTTGAATTATAGTCTTTAATTTCTTATAACAAATAATTTCATAGTATGGTTCTTCGAAGTAGTTCATCATGGTGTTTGATTGAATTCAGTTATGGAGTTTAATTCATTAGCAAGACTATGATTGAGTTATAGAGTTTAACTCTCTCATCTTTTTCGTTTTCTTAAAGCTTGCAAAAGGTTTTTTTGTTTTGTTTTTTGTTTTGTTTTTTTTTCCTGTGCTCTTCATGAGAGTATTTTGGTTTTGTGGTAGTTCTTTGATATTCTCCTTTTTTTAAGTCTTTAATGTGAATATGATTGATAGTCTGATAAACATTACAGAGGTTAGATTCAAGATATCGTTGAAAAGGATATATACAGGCCTCCTTTGACCTCGATTGTTTCACCCTTACTCCAATTTATTTTAATTTTTTTAACTGTGCATAATAAGATTTTAAATAATACTAAATAATGACGGTGAGAATCAACTAACCAATCAATAAAATTTGAATGAATTAGGTTTTCTCCCCATCGATTTCTTAGAAGTCCATACTCACGCATAGAGTGCATATTTGATATGCACTCTTCAAGTAATTAGAATTTGAGGTTCAAATTCGACCTAACTCAAAAATAAATTAAAATTAACATATAGATTTATAGTGGTTTATTTTTAATGCGAGAGTTAAGTCTACTTTATCATTCCAGATTTAACTAATAATTAAAATCGAAAGTTGTGCTTACAATCTCTTGTGTTCTACAAAGATCATCGCGCTCTCATAATATTATAGAAATTACTTTGGACTAAGATATATAAGCCTGAAATTCTCAAAATACTCTCTACTAAATACCATTACAGAGCTAATGAATTATTTGTAGTAGTGAGTTCGATCTGCAACATAACGTAAGGTCTTCATAGTCTTGCTAATGAATTAAACTCCATAACTCAACAATCTCTTACTTGGTAAGTAATCACATCAAGTGTAGTGTATGCATTAGGAATGGTTGTCTTCGTGAGCATGTTCACTTGATTCTCAACCACTAGATCTTTACGCACTAGTACTCCAACTTCAAAATATGATGAAATGATACCATAATCTTATGTGCTTTATCCGATAATGTGGCATATCAAGTTCTTAAAATGAATGTCACTCTGGCTATCACAATATAGCACACACCCATCGTAATCCAACTTTCATTAATGCATAAAAAGATTTTAGCCAAATCATCTCCTTCGTGGCCTCTTTCAAATCTACAAACTAACTCTCACAACTAGAAGGGCTACAATGTCCTACTTTTAAGACCCAATAAATTGCAGTACATTCGCAGCTGCAAATATCCCCGGATGTGTTCTTTCTCTAATCAACGCCACCATCATTGTTAGCTTCAACATATTCTAGCAAACACGTCTCTGAGTTCTGGAAAACACGACGCTGAACTTGACCTACTCTTCAGATATCTAAGAATTCATTTCATAGTCTCCCAATGTCATATTTCGGGTTGCTTATAAATGTACTAACACCTCCCACTACATAGATCTGGTCTCACACATACCAGCAATAGAGGCATAAGCAACCTTATCCATATGAGCAATCTCATACTCGGTCACCGGTGAATGATCTTTGGATAGACCAAAGTAATTAGCCAAATGGATGCTAACTGGCTTTACACTCCTCTTGTGGCTGAGACCTCCTCGAGAATATGCTTCGCGGTTCCCAGATATTTCATCACGCATTATTTTGATATCTTCTTCTAAAACCTATTAGTCTCATGTATCATGTAGGTGTTTTCAAATCTCTTAAAGTAGCATCAGCGCTCTGTGCCTCGTATGTTGAGAATTCAGCTCTTAATATAAACATGTAAATTTTGTTGTACCACTGATCTTAGCACCTGTATATATATGCACTTTTAAAGCTCGCACACCAACATCTCTTTCCCATGATCTGTGGCATAATTTTCATAAGGTCTGGTCTACATACAAAAAAAAGTAAATTATTAGAAAAGTGAGTGTAAAATTAAAAAAAAAAAAGATACATATGAAGGAGAGAGGGTTAGATAGATATAAAGTAGAAAGTAGTTTATTGATTGATCAATTGATTATCATTTAAATCTGGGAACTATGTACCCTAATTATACAAGTGCTTTGGACAACTAAGAAAATTATAGAATAGATTAGACTAAGTGTATATTATATATTGTTTTGCGTTCTTTTTGCAGTCAATTGCGTTTTTTTTTTTTTGGCTAATTGAGTCATGTAATAATTTTTTTCTCTTTTCTTTACGTAATTTAATATGATTTTGCACTTACATGCAACTATGCGAACTAAACTAAATTCGCGTTTTACTTGAAAACAGTCTGCAAGAAGTGCATTCATGAGAAGTTTGAAGATGAAGACTCCACTCGCTGTCCGGTCTGCTATAAGGATTTAGGGCCTAATCCCCTCCAAAAGCTCAGGTACTAATCCATATCAGATACCTCAAATTTTTTTTTCTTTTGGTTTGTTAGTACTTAGTACATATTTACTTTTTTTTTTTTTTACCATTCTTTCTTTCTCGCACACTCTTTTTACGAGTAAGTAATATATTCCCTTAAAATATTCTGTTATTGAATTGGAGGCCAATAACAAAATTGTATGGTAAATATGTACGTACTCTAATACAATACATAAAATTAATGTTAAGAAAATTTGGTTTTCAGTCTTATATAGTTAAAAAAAAAAAAAGAGGTTATTAGTTGACATGCAATGAGCTATTAGTCCATTTTATCATAATAGCTAACATTATTTCAAATTTATTAATGTGACGATCACATAGAACATCTCCAAAATTGTTGCTATATTGTACTAATTAAGTCCAACTATTTATTTTGGTGTGAAGGCCTGACCATAGTAAGGAAAACCTAAGGGACAAGATCTTCCCTTGTGTGGAACGGGTCGGTTCTTCCGACGATGTGTCCCCAAACCCATCCCGGGCGAAGCCTAAACAGCGTCGACTATCTTCTTTCGATGCTCCATCACCACAATCTTCTAACACCGGAACCAAATCAAAGGATCTAAAAGAACTAGAAGATTGCGCTACGAACAAGGACAATAATTCCAGATTTCTGGCTAACACAACCTCCAAATCTTCAGACAAAGGAAAACAGAAAATGGTAAAAGCCTAGACAAGATTTTCACTTTAATATTGTTAATTTGATACAGAAATATATATACTGGTGATAATTTCATTCCAATAAGGAACAGGTCTCTTCTATCAACGCTCCGTCGCCACAATCTTCTACGACCGCAACCAAATCAAAGGACCTAAAAGAATTAGAAGATTGCGCTTCAAAGAAAAACAACAATTCTGGATTTCCGGGTAACTCCGACAAATCTTCGGACAAAGGAAAACAGATGGTAAAAACATATTAAGGACTTTTATTTTGTTTATTTGTTATAGAAATATATACTGATGATAAGCTGATGATAAGTTTATCCCAATGAGGAACAGGTTGTGGATACTAGTGAAGAGGGCAAAAAACTGGAAGAGAATAATAAAAAGACTGATCACCCGAAACGCTCGAAACGCCTTGGCAAAAAGGCGGCTGCTAAAAACATTAATATTATTATCAATAATAACAACAATGATAACAATAATAAGAACAATAGTGACAGCATTCCACAAGGCTCCGGAGCTAATTCGATTTCTTTGGCTGAGCTTATCGGCGGTATGGCCGTTTCGAGGGTCGAGAAACGAGGCAAGAAGCCAAAAGTGGGCTCAGGAAGTCCAAGATCAGCTGTCCCGCCCATAGTCGCCGAGATGGCCATCAAAGAAAGCATTGATGCGGGGCCGAGCATTCAAGCTCTGGACACTGAGGAGGGTTTGGATTTGCAAGAACTTGGTTTAGGATCTAGTCGAGTTATTCCAATCTGGTTCTCTCTGGTTGCTTCCAGTCCCAGGTGAGACCTCTCTCTCTCTCTCTCTCTCTCTCTCTCTCTCTCTCTCTCTCTCTCTCTCTCTCAGTACCAACTTTCTAGGATTTGGAATTCACTTGATTTACCATTTTTTTCGGTCTGGGGCTTTTGCAGAGATGGATATAGAACCTTACCCCAAATTTCGGCTCGTTGCTTGAGTGTCAAGTAAGCTTTTTTTTATTTTTATTTTTATTATTATTATTATTATTGACACGAATTAAGTTTGGTTAGCCCTAACGTTAAAATTATCTGCTAAGGTTTACTTTAACCTAAACGTTTCCGGATAACAGTTTAACCTAAGTAAACCACTGACCAAACGTTTCCGGTTAACAGTTTAACCTAAGTAAACCACTGACCGAATATACCCAAAAACTGTATAAAAATTTTAAAATTGTAGGTTAATATCCTTTTGACCTTAAAATAACTGGTTACAAATTATAAAAAAGAACAAGGTTTTTATTTTTATTTTTTTTTATTATATTTCCTGTGTAATGCATTACAGAAACGCCTTGGCCTCCGTTGATTCGATGCAGAAGTACATTTCAAACAAACTTGAACTTTCTGAAGATGTTGAGGTAATTTACAAAAGTCACTATTTGTTTATATAATGCTTTCCAGTTTTTTTAAAATTAACATTTCTATATAAAAAAAGTCGTAAAATAATGATTTACTGAATTTATGGCAGGTCATAATAATGCTGAAAGGTACACCCTTGCCCCCCCACTTGACGCTGAAAGATTTAGTGGGCCTCTGGAAACAGACCGTACCACCAACAGAGTTCATAACGGTTACCCCAGGAAGCTCCGCCGAGAAAATTATGATGGTGTTTAATTATTGCCTTAAAGCTTAGATCACCGTCTCAAGGGAAAAAAAAAAAAAAAAAAAAAAAAAAAAAAAAACTCTTGGTGGTTTTAATGTTATGTAGAAGAGTGGTGCGCTGTTACTGCATTGTTTCCTTTTCCCATAATATTTTTCCGGAAAATACATGAACTCCGGTGTTTTGTTGCATTTCAGAATTCGGAGGGATTTTTATTGATGGCATGTGATATGCTTAAACACAGATGCTTTTGTATGTTGTTTAGATTATTTGTTAATGAGGACGAGATAAGAATAAAGACTCGTAGTTTTGGTTTTGAAATTATGTATCACATGTTTTGTGATGTTACTGTCATGTTACGTGACAAGTTAGATTAAACAAGTTTAATGTTCATCGATAAAAGCAATAAAGAAAAGAGATAAAAGATTGATAACCCAACTCGATCAATAATGCTTAGGTCGTGAGGTATGATACATCAGGTGAAAAGAAAATTCACTTGCAATATTAAAATTAATACGCAATGGTCTTAGCTGATTAACCTTTCGGTACCTTTTTTCAAAAATTATCCCTGAATTTCAATTCAGACTCCCACCTGGAATATAAAGTTCCCACAATTCTACTTAAACTACTCACCAAGAATTTGATCAAGTTTTATAACAGAACATGATCTTTACAATATCATGAAATACAAACCATATTGTATCACGCGCAATGGTAAGCCGTGGAAAGGAATCCTAGACTGAATAAATCGCACTCACAAGAACACTGTTTTCGCTCCTCTTGAAAACATAGAATGCATAACCTGACTCTAATGAACAGAACATTTCTATTATAGGAATCAAACTCTAGACACAATATCTTTCTAGGTACTAAAAACACAAACATGAATATAGACTTATTTATAGTGGTTTAAACTCATTAAATTAATATTGTTGTCGGTCGTTCTCGAAATACACAAAACATTAAATTCGTCGCGACTTGCAATAGAATTCGTTATCAAGAAGGCCCAATGTGCCAGGTCACAAAAAGCCCACCAAGGCCTAAATAAGCCAAAATCCCGTCCAAAATGGGCCCCAGTCGAGTCCACACTGGCACGCGCCACGGCTACACACACAGCGGATGCGCGCGACGCGCTCCGCACCATTCAATGAGGCAGCCCCATCGTGCGCGCCTCAAAGAGGCACCCACGCCCGCCTCTCATCACAAGGCATAAGCATCACACATACCCCACAGAACATCGCGCCCGTCATGAGTGCGCGAGCACTCTCGCGTGCCTTGCCTCCGCTGGAGGGCCCTTTTCCAGCCCTCACACTCACCATAAATACCCCTCTTTTCAGAGGGATTCAAGTAATTTTCTCTAAACACTCTCGATTTCAGAGCTCTGAAACGATGCAGATGACTCAAAGAATATCGGTGCCCCTACATCAAGCATAACAATTAGACCAATGTTGAGTGCCGGAGCGCACGCCAGAGGCACTGTCTCTGCACCCCTCTAAGCTTAATTTTCTTCTTCTTATTCTCTGATCTCCGTGACAAACAAAGAACGCTCTTGAGCTAGAGGAGCGACTCTCGCGACTTACGAGTTTCTCACACTTGGCTCAGGTTCGGCTACTTGATCTGGCCTTGGGTTGAACCGCATGAAGTCTTAAATTGTGTCCAATTCACAGAATCAACATTTTGGCACTAGAAGGAGGGAAATTCCCAACTTAAACAACCTGAAATCTCTTCCAATCTTAATTTTTTCTTCTGAAAGTTCAATTTCGACGAACTTGAGAAAATGTGAGCAATCAACAACCCGCACGTTATGAGGGAGGTAGAAATCCCAATAACACAGCGGGAACCTCAAAATATTTCTTGCGCTCACAAGCCCACGGTGATGAAGAGTCATTATCCGAAGAGAGCTCGACTCGCTCACCATCTACAACTCAAAGCATGCGGGACGCGCGTATAGGTTAGATGGAGGAGAATATTCTCAAGCTGAACAAAACTAATGCTAGAATTCGTACCGACAGCGAAATAGCCTATGATAATCGAGGGGATTCCCAAGAAGGATCCCAAAAACCTCATAAATTAGGACCAAGTGGGTGATCCCATAGAGGGCCTTAAGGATTCCAAGGACACTGAGACTTCTCTCATTGGTGACGGCATACTCCCGCCACGGATGAATCCGGGACATCGAATCATCAACTCAAAACAAGGCACGCAACTTTTTCTTCCCAAGAAGGAAACTCCATACGCTCAGAGCCTAACCAACTCGGCCAAAGGGAGGACGTTGTGTCGCGGACCAGGATCTTAGGAATCATCTGACCGCCCAGCACAACGCGTACGACGAGGATTTGGACAAGCGATTAAGTTCCCAGCCTAATGCACCACATGTGGTCCTAACAAATAGGAGCCGCTTCACAAACAAAAGGTCAAACGAAAGATGGCAAGAAACTTCTCCTGATCAAGGGCTTACTCCGACCACCAGTCTTGATGTTGTCACTATGATTCACAACCTCTGAAACAAAATCTGTGACATCCGAGAATCTCACGTAGGCGGCTATAAGACCTAAAAGGTCGTTGAGGAAACATTTTTCCCTTTTACAGCCCAAATATTGGCAGACACTAGCACGGGAAATTTAAAACACCCAAATCTTGCTCCCTACGACGAGAAGACGAATCCCGCCTATTACGCCCAGCATTATGAGTCCTGGAATAAAATTAAGGGGTGACCTCTTGGGCCGTGTGCTAAGATTTTCGTCTCACACTCACCAAACCCGGTTTCGAGTGGTTCAAAAGCTTAAGACAAGGGAGCATCCGATCATTTAAACACTTGACGAACATGTTCCTAGTACGTTTTTCCACATGTATATTATTTTGTTTCTAGAATTATGTATTATAATACGAGAAATAAACAAATACCACATACAATCTGAATATTTTATTTACTAAGATATTGTGATGGATATCTATATATTCTATTCATAAAATAGTGTCTAATATTAAATATGATAAAATCAATTGATAGTAAATAAGACGGTTTGGCACATCATCTGAATTTTCCATCTCATCAGAATTGTTCCATTATAAAGTGGATATTCAAACTGACCATTGGAACTATTCATTTGAAATGTCGTTCCGGAAGTTACGTAAAAAAAGAAATTCAAATAAAAATTGGTAAATTAAAAATTGAAAGAGAATATTCATTTTATGTAGTTAATTTTTGTTAATATGAATTTTGTTAAATCTTTCAAAAAGGTTGAGTACTAAGTGTTTTTGTTATTTAGCTACACTACCGTATTATTAATTGAACTAAATTAAATTTATTATAATTCAAACTTACAATATCATTTAGTTGATATATCTTATTTTATTATATTATTCAAAAAATCAATAGATAAATTTTAATAATATTATTAAAATTGTGAAAGTATCGTCAAACGTTTACTAATATGAAATTCAGTAGTTTGGTTTAAGTTATCATACATGATTTGTAGATAAACATTTTCAATGTTCTATTTTTTTTTAATATACTCAATTATTTGTTAAAGGATCAAATATCATTGAAACAAATATTTATTAATTTATATTATTGATAATATATTTCTTAATATTATGACAATTTATAGTAGTTTTCAATAAATAAATAAATTAAAAATTATAATTATAATTAATAATATAACTAAAGTTGAAGCTCATATAATTTAACTACATTTACTTTTTATTAATATTATTAAATACATAATCAAATATTATATTTGTGAAAATTTAATACATCATAAAACCTTTTTAGAGCCAAGTTTAGCTAATTAGGGCCAAGTTTAGGTTTGAAATATTTTATTCATTAATTGATGAATTTCGTTATCATAAATTTAGTTGAATGGTTTGATTGTAATTCAATAATACTTATATGAATTTTGGTGTCATTGACCGCGTCAAGCTCTTCATATTTATTTTATTAGTTCGATGTTAAACTCGAATTAATGTGCATAAATTTGTATTTTAGTTTATGAAATAATTATTGTAATAAAAAAACCTTGATGAACACCGCAGCGGCAAAACCTTTGAGGCTCGGCACCTACGCGGTTAGACGAGAGGCTGTTGTCTCGCACGTCCGCTGGATCCATAGCTTGGGAGGGCTGCACGTCTACATCTACTAGATTCGGGAGCTTGGGAGAGCAGCGGGGCTGTTCGTTGGCAGCCCCTAGTGCGACAAAGACGTGCATCGGGTGGGACGCGAGCATGAGATCTCTCCCTTGGGTGAGATGCGTTTGGGTGGGCCTCTGAGGCTTAGTCGTGGTGCATAGCGCCAAGTCCAACACCAGCGTTGTTGGGTTGTGGCTTGGCAGTTGTGCCGAGCACAATTTCTTGGCTAAGTGCACGGTCTGGGCTTGGCCAAGCCCCCTCCCTCGTAACATATGTGGGCCACGACCCTAAATATTTTCAAAAAATAAAAAGAATTTAATTGTTTAATAAATTATAATTGAAATGAATTAATATTGGAAATTAATTAATAAGAGAACCGGGCCAAACCATTCATCGAGGTGAATTGGTTTGGGCCTTAGCTTATTTGATTATTTTAAGAACTCTCTTGCGAGAGAGAGAGAGAGAGAGAGAGAGAGAGAGAGAGAGAGAGAGAGAGAGAGAGAGAGTTCTTTTTTGAAGGAGAGAGAAAGAGAGAGAGAGAGAGAGAGAGAGAGAGAGAGAGAGAGAGAGAGAGAGAGAGTTCTTAAAATCCACATAGGGTTTGTTTCGATCATTTCACTTTTCTGTTTAGTAAAAATCATGCAACCATATTCTTTGTGCTCGTCTCTATTATGGAGAACGATCATACAATGCTTAAAAACAGTTATAGAATGACTCAACAACTCTAATTAAGCATTGTAGAAGCTTCTACAACGCTTACGCATCCATTGTAGAAGCTTTGACAACGGTATTGGTCCATTGTACAATTTTTAAATATTCCAATCTTTCTCGCTGCGGCGATGTATATTTCTAGCCACGTTGAGATATTTGACAGCGGATATTTTATCCGTTGTAGAACTTGCTCATCGCAACGCGAAATATAGATTGCCATGACGAATTATTTTTGTTTTCTGGGTTAATCCTCGCTGCGGTGATGTATATGTTTTTGCCGCGGTGAGGTATTCTACAACGGATATTTTGTCCGTTGTAGAACTTGCTCAATGCGGCGAGAAATATAAATCGCTGCGGCGAGGTCCTGGGTTAAATCCTACCACGGCGATGTATATTTCTCCCCGCATCGACGGGGTTCTACAAGGGGATGTAATTACATTCCCTTGTGGCAACATAACTTTGTTGGCATGTTGAGCGAGCAATCGAAACTTGACATAAATCACCTTTTATTGTATCTTCTTACTATCATCGATGCTAGGTCAACTCTCAAAATCGAGCTTTGAGAGTTGTTTGACAACCGGACCGCGACTCTCTTTTTTCCGGATCAATTTCTATCAATCTATTTGGCCATGAGACAAACCCCCGTATGACATCTTCAATGGTTTTAGCTTCATCGGTGAGAATTGACAATTTGATGTTTTTAATCAAAACTCCCAAAACAGTCACACGCACATTTACTTCCTCCAAAGGTGAGAAGAGAACTACGCCCCCATTCATGTACGCTCGCCTACTCGCAACATGAATCGTGCCTCCTTTCACAACATCATCAATGAGAAGAAGACACTCGGCGCTTTCATCCAAACTCGGTGTCACTGACGTGGTTTGATTCAATGAGCAACTAGGACGAAGACTAGTTGGTTTTTCAACGGTTATATGATTGATTTTCGGACGATCACTAACATGCACATTCACACCAACATCGTCGTGTTCTAAGCAAATCACGAACAATATTAATAACTTAATACCAAAATATTTAGCTTTAATAATTGATTAAGATAGAAAAGAATGAAGATACGTAAAAGGACTTCTTCATTGACGTGGTCTTCATCATTAGCCATCTTTTCATCATCAACAACATTCTCATTGAGATTCTTGTCCCCAAGCTCGACATTTGGCGACTTGACATTAGCATCTCCGACATTCATGATACCATGTCCACTAAATGCTTTTATTACCAAGGATTTCTCTCTCTCTCTCTCTCTCTCTCTCTCTTCCTATTTCCGCCGACACCACCACTCCACCACTTCTTTGACTCTACTCCACAGTAATTTTTCTATCTCACTCTCTATTGTTCTCTAAACCTCCATCTCATTCTCTCCAGCGACCTAATCTCCACCACCACCATATCCACCACGGAAACCCACTATCGCGGAAACCCATCACAACCACATCCATCACCGAAACCCACCATCGAAACCCACCACCACTGATACCCACCGCCATCACATCTACCACCCAAACCCCCGTGACCTAAGTTCCCCGCAAAAACCCTCCGCCACTGAAACCCACCTCCACCACTTCCTTGGCCACAACCCGCCACTACCTTTCCCATCGTCACCATCACGGCCTTTACAGCCTAAATGCGTGACCCCAAAACCCATTCTCATTTCATTCGAATTCCTATTTTTATGTTTGTTTTGATTGGGGTTTTTTTGTATGAATTTCATAGATGATTCGAACAGACAGAGTCTGATTGTGCTCGCGCACCCACGATGTCGAGAGGTGTTTGTTATTTTTATTGGGATTTTTTTGTATGAATTTCATAGATGTTTTTCTGGATTGCAGAGTACCCAAATTGCAGACTCGATCAGCGCAAGGGCTTTGATAAATTTAGAGACATTGCAGAGTACCTAAATTGATTGGTTGTTGGTTTCTAAGGTCTAACGATTGATTCGTGGTCTTGTTGGATTTGTTTTCCATTTTATCTTGAACAAAAAATATTATATATTTAACCTCGATCGATAGTAATAAGATGAAATAGTTTATGGTTGATAAAAGCTAAGCGCGTGTTGTTGTCACGCATAACAGATTTTAAAGCTTTTATGTTAATATATCCATATGTTACACAATCACATCTAATTAAGATAGTTGTTTGTCTCTAATGATTTTTGAATAATTTATTTATCTCACAGTTTTAATTATTTCTATTATTAGGCTGTAGTTTATTTTTATTTTTTAATTTATTTGAATAAAAATGCAAAAGACCATCGCTTTATAACCAAGCGACATGTATATATGTGTCTAAAATAGTATCTAAGTAAATACTTATTGTTGTTAATGGTGTTCACAAGAAAAGTTGTAGTCTTTATTTTGTACATTTGTCTCTTCATCTAATAAAAAGTTGTAACGTTCATTCATTCTTCTTTGTCTATTTGAAGCTTTATGATAAAAGATTAGTCTTTAGTCCATAAACAAACCTAACAACTTACAAAGAGACAAATGTAGATTTGCATGAACAAACTCTTCGTAGCTCGCTTAAAACGATATATTCGCAATCTATAAGGGTCAAAGGACTATTGACCTCAGTACGATTGTTAGGAGAATCTATGATGTCTGGTTATGGGGCATTGAGAGTTGAAGACTCTATAGTTCTTCTAGGTATCTTCCGAAGGTACTGAATTGACCATTGCACTTTTAGAGACAAGATAAGAACAAATCATTTAACCTCTTATGTCTCGAAGTCACTACGTATGAATTGCATCGTGCTTACCTTAATCCTGAAATGAGACATGCCATTTCACAGCTTACATATTCTCATTTGAGAAACTCAGAGTTCGGACTCACTATGTGATTCTTAACATGAGGCCTATTAGTGAAGTACTAAGTTATGAAGATTTATTGAGTAACTTTGTGAAGTTCTCATAGATATGGAATTCATGTACAAGATTGCTGAAATGCAATATATATCACCTCATGCTTTATTCCTTGGAATGTGAATAAATGAACGGGCCAGTGTCCAAATTGAGTCTTGACTCTTTTGGATGAAACAATGTGACTTGTTAGCTCATTGTCAATACATTGTTTCTAACTTATTCACAAAGGAGTTGAAGAAATAACAGTTAGAAGGGTAAAATGGTAATTTTGTAAATCCCGACTAGCTGATGATATTCATGAAGGGTAAACATAGATAAGGAGTTGATGAAATAACAGCTAGAAGGGTAAAATTGTAATTTTGTAAATCCCGACTAGCTGATGATATTCATGAAGGGTAAACATAGATAATATTCAGTGGATCCACTCATTACAATTAGGTTGAATTCTTGAGTAGAAAATAAATTCATTTGAACCGAGAGATTTTCAGTGTCAACTCTTTAGTGGAGTCAGTTAACATTAAGCTAAACTTGGAAAAGGTTTGTGAACTTTTGAGTCCAAGTATTTAGCTCAAGCTTTGTTCATTTGGATCAATGAGGTCACTGTCACAAATCACATCGAGTAGGAATAGTTAAACTAGAAGCTAAGTCAAAACAAGAACGAGACAAGTTTTACGAAAATTGTCGAAAGGGTAATTTTGTCTTTTTAGACATGGCATGAAGTGAATGTCAATAAATTTTTTGACATGGTTATATGACGACTTAAATCACTCGGCCATGATGTGTTCATTGGGCCTTGTGAATTAATTTCATTTCATTGAATTTCACGTGAAAATTCTTAATAGGCTTTTCTTATGATGTCATGAACAAGTAAAGAAAAATCTAGAAAGACTCTCTAGAAGGATTTTGGCCGTCCAACCCAAGGGAATGGGAGACTAAATTCCGTGCAGCCCTAATGTGAAAGAGAGTTTATTTTGTGCATTAATGTATGAAGATACTTGCCAAAAGAAAAAGAGGAAACAAATTTCCTCTATGAGGAAAGAGGGAAATCGGCCAAGCAAGGCAAGGGAGCAAAAGAGGAAACAAATCCAAGCCTTCTAGAAGCTCTCTTGGCCGCCCAAATGAGAAAGGGAAATAAGGCAATTTTGCTCATGAATATGTGATATTCTATAGAAGAGGAAACTATCTTATTGAAGGTAAAGCCTCTCCTATAAATAGGGGCCTTATTCTTCTCATTTCATTCATCCCAAGTTTTGGAGATTGAGAGCTTCTCTCTCTAGGTTGGCCGCCGATCATCTCTCTCTCTCTCTAGTTATTTTTCGGTTTTTGTTTTGGCACCTAGGTCCTCATTTGACCTAGCGTTTTTAGCTCTTCGACTTTAAGACTTGTTCTTGAGTCGTCGTGTTTAAAAGTGCCCACTCACTAATTCCTTTTCTCTCGAGTGATTCTTATGATAGAAACTGTCGTGGTTTTTATTTACGTGTACTTGGTCTTTATCTAGGTTAGTAAAATCATTTTACTTGTCAAAAGAAAATTTTTAAAATTCCGCCGCTTACTCGAAGCGTTAAACTTTTTCTTAAACCCTAGTATATCCAAGCCCCTTCATGTTCTTTGCAGGTTTTCCGATTGTTAGGATTTTGTCAAGGCTGTCGGTGTTGGAGTTCAACATCCTGACTGATTTAGTCATCTGGTCCAGCTCTCCATTTAGGCGGGTGACTTCTCGTTTCAGATCAACAATGGTTTCTAAGAGCCTTGCCTTGTCTTCAGTCAGAGAGAGAATAAGAGCACTCTGCTTGTCAAGAACATGGGACTCTTCAACCCATTTAGTGTGTAAAATATTGTACGCATCATTCATAGCGTCATCAGATAGTTCCTCATCTATTACAAATTTATGTGAGGATTCAGCAGATTTATCAATAGATTCAAGGTTATGAGTGGAAATAGAGGCTGTGAAGGCCACAAAGTTACTTATCTGGTCGGAGTCGCTATCTTCTTCTTCCTCATCAGATAGAGTGGCGTTGTATCCTTTTTTCTGCTTTTTGAGGAAGTTGGGACACTCCTCCTGAATATGCCAAAAACATTCACATTCATGACACTGAATGCCTTTGCCTTTTCCGGAGCATTCACCACTTCTTCCGTTCCTGTGAGGGTTAGCATTCTTCTGGAATCTTTGCTGAAAGTTATCCTTGACATCTTGGGAGACATTTTTCCCAGTCATCTGATTGAATCTCTTCATAACCTTGCTATAATTTTTTGCCAGCATAGCTATAGTATCGTCAATTTCATTATCAGAATTCGAGTATACATGCTCCTTCTGATCATGAACAGAGCTTTTGAGGGTCATTACTTTGCGTTTCTTCTCCGTCTTGGGAAGTGAAAGCTCAAAGGTCATGAGGGATCCCATGAGTTCATCAAACTTCAGAGTTTTAAGGTCATGGACTTCTTTATTGTCGTGATCTTCATTTTGAATCTTGGGCTTAAAGCTCTCAGAGTTTTCCTAACGAGATCTTCATTGGTCATAGGTTTGCCGAGAGAGTAGGATTCTTTGGCAAGGTCTCGAATGCGCTCATTGAAGTCCGCAACAAATTCATCTTCAAGCATAATGAGAGCTTCAAAGTTTGTAGTAAGATACTGCAGCTTCTGCTCACGGACTTTAGTGGTTCCCTCATAGGCAACAGCAAGAATTTTCCAAGCTTCTTTGGCACTCGTGCAAGTATTTATAAGCCTGAAAACATTTTTATCAACCCTGTTAAAAATGGAATTGAGTGCGCGAGAGATACCCAGAGCTGCCTCATCTTCAGTAGGACTCCAGTCCTTCTCGGGTTTGGAACCTGTAGGAGTTCCTTTATCATCAACAGTAATTGGGGCTTTCCAACCATGTATCACTGCCTTCCAAGTTCTCCTGTCAAGGGATTTCAGGAAGGCGCTCATACGGGCTTTCCAATAACCATAGTTGGTTCCATCAAGTACTGGAGGACGATTGACCGAGCCTCCCTCTCTGGAACTATCCATATCTGGTAATCAGAAAAGAAATACCCAGGAAACCATCAAAGGATCTAGGTGTCTGCTCTGATACCAATTGAAATTCTGATTAGTCACAAAGACAAGATGTCGCACACAAAGTGTTGACAATGTGTCCGACAACTTGCTTGAACACAGATAATGGATAAACAACGAAAAGTGCGATAAGAAAGATACACACAATATGGTTATCCAGTTCGGTGCAATACACCTACGTCTGGGGGTACTCTGCCAGTGGAAAGGATTTCACTATCTTGTACTCAGTAGTACACACAAGGTTTAAAATGATTACATTCACCAAAACAAAAACCTAGAGACTATTACCACCAGTGAATACCTAAACCAGGAACTCCCCCTGGATTTGAGATCCGCCCCAATTCCACTCTTCGAGCAACCACCTATGCTCGGTTGAACGATCGTGAGTCTTCAATCATGAGAACACAGAACCCAACTCTCACATACAGTCAATCTTTCTGGAATAGTGTTTGAGAGAATACACCGCTCTTAACAAAACACAAAGCGTCCCAATCTGCGGTCTTGCACGTCTAGGAGCTCTAAGTATTTTATCAATAGCGTCGAGACTGCTAAAGGTGAAGCGCATGGCTTTTATAGCACATGTACATGCCTGGAAGTGTATCTAGGGTTTCCTTACCCATCCTTACACGAATATCACGCAATAAAGTCACCAGCGAGGCAATCAGGCAATACTGGAAACTTGCCCGAAATACAGTCTGCGCGCAGAAGGAAAGATGTCTCACAAGAAGTTGGAGCATGAAGACCGACATCTTTCCAAACAACTTGCACTAAAATATAAAGCCAACATATACCGTAACAACAACGAGCAACAGATATTAAGTTCTTTCCGGAGGAAGGAACGAAATAAACATTATTCAAGTTTAAAGTGCGGTCTTCGAAAGATAGCATCACAGATCTCACAGGCTTCGCAGACACCAGGCTCCCATCACCCCATTTGAAGTAGAACTTGCCTTCCTCTAAGCTTTTGGTTTTCTTGAAACCAGTCAAGGAACAACAAATATGGTTAGTAGCAGCGGAGTCAAGAATCCACGTTGATACATTATCAGCTACTAAGCATGCTTCGGTAATTAGTACAATACTATGTTCCTTTGCTTTGAGATAGTCAGGACGGTTCTTCTTCTCGACTTTCTGAGGTCTCTTCTTAGATCCAGAGGCAGAGGATTTGTGCTCAGTAGCATGAGCCTCTCTTTGATTCCTCTTTCTCTTAGTGAGACCTTCAGTAGTGTGATGCTCCTTTATAAGCTTGGTAACAGTGTACTCTAGCTTGTTCATGGAGTAGTTCAGCTTGAATGTATCAATAGATTCGGGGAGAGTTTCCAAGATCATATCTATTTTGGTCTCCTCGTCAATCTCACATCCTAGGATTTCCATCTCATTCAGGTAACTAATGATCATCATCATATGGTCCTTGATAAGAGTCCCAGCCTTCATGCGACAGTTCATAAACTGTCTGACTGCTTGCTGTTTGGCCTGACGCCCTTGCCCTCCAAACATCTAACGGAGATTATAGAGCATGTCACCGGCTGTCTCAATGTCACGATGTTTTTGTTTCAACATATTGTTCATAGATGCTAATATATAGCACCTCACAATCACATCGGAGCGGAGCCAGGCCGCCAAGGCTTCTTTGTCCTCTTGAGTCGAATCATCATTTGTTCGAGGAAGACACGAGGTGGTGAGTACCCATTTATGCTTCTTAATGGTAAGTATTATGTCAAGGTTACGTTTCCAATCTACGTAGTTCTCGCTTTCGAGTTTATTTGAGGAAATGATGAATGAGAGAGGGTGGAGAGACATTATGCTGAAGAGTTGAAACAAGTTTATGATTAGTCTTTTGGTTTAGGCTTTAAGTTTGTTTAAGTTTTTAGGATGAACAAGACAGGAAAAATCCAAAGGTGTTATAAACGAAATGACAATCTACTCCCTCAAGAGAAGGCCGCAAAAAATCTCCTTTTATAAGTAAATGACACATCATTAATGCTTAGCCAAGATGTCAATACACCAATTTTGACTAGCCACTTTTTAAATTGTTTTGATCACTCACATCCTTTCGAAGAGCCTCAAGAGATTACTAGGGACTGAGTCTAAGTGTGCAACCAACCACTTAGTCCAAAAGGTCAACTTTGAAAAAACAATCCCCCAAGAGGAGGCCTTGTCTTCATCGTCTCACTCTCGGACGTAGCTCATTGAGCAATGATCGAACCAAAAACACCGTAGAGTACTCTCATTGAAGAGAGGGCCACAAGAGTGACTCTTAGTATAACGTTTAATTTCTTATTTCATTAGTGTTGGGGATCGTTGGTTACAAACAACAAGTATAACCCTCCCACTTAGTTTTTAGAGTTGGCACATCGTCTCTTATAAGTTCGGAAACAAATTTCCTAGTTATAGAGCGATAGAGTGGACTTCTAGAAAGGACCTAGATCTTCATGTTCGATGAAGAGCAGTGTTAGTGCATAAATGCACAAGGTACATACTTGGAAATTTTCCTATTTTCTGTTCGGGAAAGTGCATGAGGAAAGTGTAAACTTCAACTCACTCGAACACTTGAAAGTTTTGAGATTACACATCTTTATTTTTCGGCTCGTCTACGAGGAGACCTCCCACTCAAATTTTCAAGAGCATATAGATTTTGAACATATGTGATATAGATATAGTTTTGAAAATATTTTGAAAACTTATTTGATTTAGATGACAAAATATTTTCAAGTTTGAAAACAAAAACGATTTTTCAAAATTCAAACTAGTTTAAAAAAAAAAAAAATTCAATTAAACTTTCAAAAATCAAAACATTTTAATCTTTCATATTATGTTTATTATCTTATAAAAAAAACAATTTCGCTCAAGGAAATTTTTTCATTAGAGTTCTATAACTCATGGAGTGGGGTCGAAAATTCGGAATTCAAAAATTCTAAAAAACTGGACTTTCGGAATAACCGCGCACCTCGGAGTAAACTAACCATAACTGGCGGTTCCGACGTCCTTTTGACCTAAAACTAATTGCATTGGAAAGAAGACAAATAGTCCTTTAATTTTATTTAAGAATAATTAAATTTCGAATTCTTAGCAGAGAGTTATGCTACTTTTACTGCTGGTTTTTCTCGAGCTCGAAGAAAACTAGAAATAATTAATGTTCGGACTTGAGTGCAAAAGAATCAAGTGTAACAGAATGTTTAGAGAGTTGTTAAAGATTTTATATGTGTTTTATTAACATGGTATAAAAGTAAATAACAACAAACGTAAAACGAAACGAGTAAATAAACGAAACTAGCAAGACAATATAACTAGTTACAAAATTATCCGAAATTTCTCAAACTTTAAAAACACGTTTTTCATTATAAAAAATTAAAAACTTTTAGAACTGATTCTAATGTATTTTAAATAACATCCCAAAGTCATAGAAAATCAACATGATTTTTAATTTAAAGGCATGAGCAATAAATTTAAAAAAATATAAGAAAACAATTCTAACTTGTCAAAATCGAGTAATTTTTCGAAAACGATTTTCAAGCTCATAGTTTTAATCACATGTACATGCATATTTTTTACCATAGCTCTTATATCATTTGTTGGAATTGATCTAGGGTTAAGAAAAGATTTAACGATTCGAGTAAGCGGCGAAAATAAAAAATTTCTTTTAAACAAGTAAAACGATTTTACTAACCTAGACAAAGAGCAAACACATGTTTATATTGAAATTAAAACTATTAAAGAGCATTACTCGTTTACTAACATTTGTGAAGCTTGAACGTTGAGAAGCCTTAGGATGGTTGAAACATTCGTCTCCCAACGCTGCTCGTCTTTCTTCGTTCTTCGGGAACTCGAGTACCCACGAAAGTTTCTAACACATAAATCACTCGAGATAAGAAAGAATTAGTGTGTGGGCACTTTTAAACACGATGACTCAAGAACAAGTCTAAGAGTCAAAGAGCTGAAACACTAGATCAAATTTGGACCTAGGTACCAAAACAAAAACGAAAATAACTAGAGAGAGAGGGAGAAGGGGCGGCCAAGAGATTCTAGAGAGAAAACCTCTCAATCTCTAAAACTTTGGAATGAGAAAACAATGAGAGTGGGCCCTATTTATAAGAGATGAATTACCTTCGACAAGGTAGTTTCCTCTTCTATAGAATATCGCATATTCATGAGCAAAATTTTTTCTCCTTCTCTTTAAGTCTCACGGCCAACATGACTTCTAGAAGCCTTGGATTTGTTTTCACTTTTGTTTTTCTTCTCCGTTGACTCTTGTTGGCCGAAATCCCTCTTGCCTTGTATAGGAAATTTGTTTCCTCTTTTTCTTTTGGCAAGTGTCTTCATACATCAATGCACAAAATTAGTCTCCCTTTTCTCCTTGGGTTGGACTAGGGATGGCAATTTAGTGTTCGTGTCGGAACCGTGTCATGTTAATCGAGTTTGTTAAAATAATTGTTAGAACTAAATCCGACCATTTATTAATCGTGTTTGAAATCTAGATCCAAATCCGACCGTTTATTTTTTTACAGATCCATACCCGTTTAAATTTAACCATTTCATTATCGTGTTAAATGGTTTATTTAATCGTGTTTAGACATTCGGACTCAAATCATTGTGATTAAAGTATTTAAAACTAAGTAGTTATAAAAAAAATAGTCTTAAAAAAATAGCAATCAGTGCAAAATAGCAAGTTATTAGTGAACAAAAATTCGTGTTAAAATAAAATCTGCGAAAAAAAAAACCAGGTATACCTGCTGAAACCATTAGAAATCATGAATGTTCATATAGAAAAGGGAAACTTTAACTCTCAGTATCTCAACATAACAATGCTTACACCGTTACACGTAACCACCTCCTAGTTGTATAAATATGCTAACTAGATATATAAACATTAATTTCATAAATCAAAAGTCCCCTATGAGACATAACCAAAATCAAATCAAAACCCCTGAATCAATCACATAAAACGACCCTTATTTAAAGACTTGTATCAATTTTAGAAGTCAACAAGTCTACTATGTCACCTTCTCTCACTGTTGATCGCGTTTGGGTGCTCAGTTGCGATCGTGAATGAAGCGTGACAACCCTTTGAGGGCTGAGGGAAATAGGTTGAAAGGGAAACATTATTTATCAAATATATAAATGAGAGAGAGAGAGAGAGAGAGAGAGAGAGAGAGAGAGAGAGAGAGGAACCTGGGCCAAGGGGCGACAACGAAAAGCGAAGCAACAAGGGTCTGCACGATAAAGGAGCACGTCAAGAGGAAATTCAAGAATCCCTCCGCTCCATAATAGATGTAGAGAAAGTAAACTAAACAAAGAATCAATACTTAACAAAGTGGGTAAGCTTTCATCCCTACGTAATCACCATTTTATAAGCATATAAAGAATCGATAATGATTTGCGCATTTTATCAAACAGTTGGTGAGCTGTAACGGTACAAGCAAAGACTCAAAGCTTAATTAGCAAGAGGGTGGAGCGGTGTCGAACGTATATGGATTTTCAAAAAAGAGCAAGAGGGCTTCTTTTTTTGACAAGAGGCTGGAGCCATACACGGAAATAAAATAAACCATAACCCTCGATTAAATTAAAATGCAGTGGGGAAAGGAGAGAGGGAAAAAAAAGAGAGATAAGGAATAAGAGATACCACGGAGAGGGAAGCGGAAAGTGGAGGAGAGGCGAGTGAGGGTGCCCGAATAAACCAACAAAGGTCTGGATGGTGAAGGCAAACGGTGGATTGAAAGTCTGAAACAGAGAGATGCAGATAGACTAATTTTTGTAAAATGAAAAGAATGGAATCATATTGATATATGACCTTTTTTTTATCAGATATACGGACCTAGTATATAGTCAATATGGAATATACTTGGTCAATATAAAATTTTAGAGGGAATTTTTGTTTTTTTTTTTATCTGAAATTTTGGAGGGAAATTTGTGTTAGTGAATATTACGAACGCTTAAAGAGAGAGAGAGAGAGAGAGAGAGAGAGAGGCATGTTAATTTAGATTTTGGGGGAATATGAAAAACAAAGAGGGTTTTTTCGGTATAATAAAAAAAATTAATTCGAAATATAAGAGGTGAAATAAAATACAACCATTGGAATTGATATTAAATTGAAATATAATGTAAAAAAAGGGCAGAAAATTGATGAAGGGTAAAACAAAATAAAAAGAATAGATTGAAATTCTGTGGAGATAAATGGAGGGAATGTCAAATTTCAATATTAATCTAAAAATTTGAAGTTGCATGAATAATAAAAGTTTAAAACTACACGAAATATATTATTTATATTAATATTACAATTTATATTTAAAATTTCAATCTTATATACTATATATTAAATATTAACACGAGTAAAGTAAAGTGACTAAATTATATTTTTATAGGAGAATGTGAAAACCTTAAAATTGATGTCTATATTTTAGATAAAAATTAGAAAATTGAATTTGAAAATAATGGAGGTAATAAGTCATTTTACTATAATTGAAATCAAATAAAATTGAATACAATATGTATTAGTTATCAAAATTAATTATGCCTCTTTGAATCCAATGACTACTCTGGTATTCAAAGGTTATTTATCATTAATTGAGATTGTTCAAATACTATTGATTATATGATTGTGGATTGAAATCAAATAAAATTGAATATGATACGTATTATGATATTATAGTAATTGTGATTGTGAATTGTGATTATTCGATATGAATTGAATTAAAATTGAAACAAAACAAAAGATTGAATATGATACGTTATTATGAGACTATAGTGATTGTGATTGTTCGATATGAATTGAATTAAAATTGAAATCAAGTAAGATAGAATATGATACGTTATTATGAGATTATAGTTATTGTGGTTGTGAATTGTGAATGTTCGATATGAATTGAATTGGAATCAAATTATAAAATTGAACATGATAGATTATTATGAGACTATTGTTATTGTGATTGTAAATGTGAATTGTGAATTGTGATTGTTCGATATCAATTGAAATCAAATAAATTGAATACGATACGTTATTACTTATTATGAGACTATTGTAATTGTGATTGTTCGATATGAATTGAATTGAAATCAAATAAAATTGAATATAATACGTTATTACAAGACTATTGCTATTGCGATTGTGGATTGTTAATTTTGATTGTTCGATATGAATTGAATTGAATTGAAATCAAATAAGATTGAATATAATACATTATTATAAGACTATTGTGATTGTGATTGTGGATTATTAATTTTGATTGTTCGATATGAATTGAATTGAATTGAAAATAAATAAAATTGAATACGATACATTATTCTGAGACTATTGTTATTGTGATTGTGAATTGTAAATTGTGGTTGTTCAATGTAAATTGAATTGAATTTAAAATCAAATAAAATTGAATACGATACATTATTATGAGACTATTGTTATTGTTATTGAGATTGTAAATTGTGAATTATGAGAACACAACTAGACGTACTACTTAAATTAGTAATTGAAAACAACTAATTCGATACATTATTATTGCTCTCGTGAAGTCAATTGATATACTATTGACTATATGTTATCATACGTAAATTGATATTGATATGAATATAATATCAATTTTATTTCATTATAAATGATAATATCAATTTTATGTTTATAGTTATAAATTAATAATTTTACATATATAATATTAATCGTGTTTAACTAGGTTGTATTTGTGTTATTACTCGTAATCATATTAATTGAGTCATATTCGTACGGGTCGTAATCGTGTTTCGTGTCGACCATTTAATAATCGTGTTAATCGGATTTTAATCGTGTTGCCGTAATCGTGTCGTTTTGACCCATTATTTAATCGTGTTAACGTGTTCGACCCAATTAAGAACCGATCCATTTATTGAGATCTAAATCTGCTTTAAATCGTGTCGTAACCGTTTCGTGTTTCGTGTCCGGACCAAATTGCCATCCCTAGGTTGGACGGCCAACACTTCTAGAAAAAGCTTCTAGATTTTTCTTCATTTGTTCATGATAACATAAGAAAGGTCCATTAAGAATTTTCAAGTTAAATTCCATGAAATGAAATTAATCCTCAAGGCCCAAAAATCTTATTATGGCCGAGTGGAATTTGTCATCATATGACAATGTCAAAAAATTTATTGACATTCATTTCATCCTATGTCCAAAAAGATAGAAATACCCTTTAGACAATTTTCGTAAAACTTGTCTCGTTCTTGTTTTGACTTAGCTTCTAGTTTAACTAATTTTTACTCGATATGACTTGTGACAGTGATCTCATGGATCCAAATGAACAAAGCTTGAGCTAACGTACTTGGACTCAAAGTTCACAAACCTTTTCCAAGTTTAGCTTAATGTCAACTAACTCCACTAAAGTGTTGACACTGAGAATCTCTCGGTTCAAATGAATTTATTTTCTACTCAATAATTCAACTTAATTGTGATGAGTGGATCCACTGAATATTATCTATGTTTACCCTTCATGAATATCATCAGCTAGTCGTGATTTACAAAATTACCATTTTACCCTTCTAGGTGTTATTTCCTCAACTCCTTTGTCGTTTGTGAATAAGTTAGAAACAATGTATTGACGATGACCTAACAAGTCACATTGATTCATCCAAAAGAGTCATGACTCAATTTGGACACTAGCCAGTTCATTTATTCACATTCCAAGGAACAAAGCATGAGGTGATATACATTGCATTTTAGCAATCTTGTACATGAATTCTATATCTATGAGATCTTCACAAAGTTACTCATGACATCTTCATAAGTTAGTACTTCACCAATAGGGCCTGTTCAGAATCACATAGTGATTCCGAACTCTAACTTTCTCAAATGAGAATACTTAAGCTATGAAATGACATGTCTCATTTCAGGATTGAGATAAGCATGATGCAATTCATACGTAGTGACTTCGAGACATAAGAGGTTAAATGGTTTGTTCTTATTCTATCTCTAGAAGTGCACTGGTCAATTCAATACCTTCAGAAGATACCTAGAAGAACTATAGAGTCTCCAACTCTCAATGTCCCATTACCATACATCATAGATTCTCCTAACAATCGTATTGAGATCAATAGTCCTTTGATCCTTAGATTGTGAATATATTGTTTTAAGCAAACCATGAAGAGTTTGTTCGTGCAAATCTACATTTGACTCTTCATATGTTGTTAGGTTTGTTCAAGGACTAAAGACTATAGATTATCATAGAGCTTCAAACAGACAGGGAAGAAAGAATGAACATTTCAACTTTTATTAATAATTCAGCAGTTACAAGCAAGAGTCTTCGGAGACTATATTACATCAAATGTACATAAATAGACACTACTACTCTTCTTGTGGGCACCATTGACAACAGACTTGTTCTTTTTTTTGGCTAAAAGGGGGAGTATTTTTTGTCGAGTGTTTTATATTTTTCTGGGCTATGATAGCTAGTTAAACAATGCTTTACTTCCATTTTTTGAACTTGATAGAACTGCTAGAACTTTTTTCTTGAAACACTCTTCGTAGTTTCTTTTTGTTTGTTTTGCCAAAAATGTCAATGAGAAGATTGTTGGATCTTATGTGGCATAGTTTTAACTTTGACAAAACAAATTGTAACAGTTGTCCAAGTCAAAGCTTCGAGAAGCTGTTCAAGAGTGTTCAAGACCCGGGGTTCTTAAGTCATTTTCCTCCCACACGAATAAGAAACTAAATTCTGTATCTAGTTTCGATCTTAATGGATAAATAAGAACATATGTCTTTTTTGAATCCAAGTTACTAGATTTCGCGAGAGACTAGAAAGTGTATCATACAAAACCCACCTAGAGTTTTTTTTAAAATAAGTTCACTCTCTACTACAAATTCACATTTCTGGTGCGGAAGGATATTAGGTGCGACATGTCGGACCTAAGCACATATTAGGTGCGACATGTCGCACTTGATACCCTTCCAGGTAACTAAATATTTCGCTAAACTTAAGTGGTACTGTCGCACCGGATAATATATCGTCGCACCTAATACATTTAGGTGCGATTATTGTCGTACCTAAAGGTTTCAAAATTTAAAATGGTCTTAAAAATCCCCCCAAAATTTTTTGGCTGTGTGATTTCATATTCGGTGCGACGCCAGGTGCGACATGTCACACCGAATATGTTTATTAGGTGCGACGGTGTCGCACTCAATAATCTTAGGGTATTGGTCATCGCTTAGTTCTTTTTTGGTCATGTCACTTAGTTTTTTTGGTCATCGCTCGAAGAACGTAAGTTGCTTAATATTAAGATGCAATATATATGTGATTCTTATTTTAACGTTGAAAAATTACAGCTAAAGGAAGATTGGAGTATGGGCTCGGCTTTAGCGATATGGTCAGAAAAACACCATGACGCTAAGGGATCATGGACGACGGACTTCGCGATGTCACAATTTGTAAGTTACATGTTTTATTTACTATATAATTACTTAAATTATTCTTATTTGATAAATTTTGGTGGTTTTTTTTGTGAAGGATCAAGTCACCACCATGACGATAGAAATTTTGCGACAACCGGAGGAGCGAAACACTGTGATCTCCTAAGAAGATGCAGAGGAGTACGTGATGCGCAAAGTTTTGAAGGTACGCAGAGACTGGAAGTCAGGATAGGGCCTTTGATCCCAAGGTCATTATCGTTGGGTGTGGCCTAAACGCTAGATAGAGGCTCGTCAAGTTCGTCATCTCAGACCGATCCATTGGATAGAGAGACGCGAGCTCAAATGGCTGCCCAACAAGCCGAGCTTTGAAGGTACGCAAAGACTGGAAGTCGGGATAGGGCCTTTGATCCCAAGGTCATTATCGCTGGGTGTGGCCCAAACGCTAGATAGAGGCTCGTCAAGTTCGTCATCTCAGACCGATCCATTGGATAGAGAGACGCGAGCTCAAATGGCTGCCCAACAAGCCGAGCTACAGGAGATGTGGCAACAGATCGCCTTCCTCACCCAGTTTTATATGCACAACCATCCTCCCACAACTCCTCAACCTCCGCCTACACCGCAACCAGGTGGCACAGATCAGCAGACGCCTGGTTTTATGCCGGGTTCTACGCCTGGTTCTATGGATTTCTTGCGAGACCGTCCTTACGGAAATGACGGAATGAGCGACAGCGCGTCAGTGGCGGAAGAGGACGAAGAAGCGGTTCCTGAAGTTCTGCCAACTTATTTGGTAGATGGAATTCTAATATCAATAAGTTGTATAGGAAAAAAAATCAAGAATTGACTTTTTCGTTTTTATTAGACTGAATTTGTATGTTTAATTCAGAATTCTATTTTCATAATATTATTTAATTATAGATTAATTTTGATTTAATTTTCTAATATATAAATTTGTAATTTTTTTTAATTAAAATAACATAATCGGCACCGAATATAGTGGCGTGAAGATTATTCGGTGCGACATGTCGCACCCAATATAAAATCACCCGCCAATTTCAAGAATTTTGGTAGCAAAATAGACGCGAAATTAGGTGTAACATGTCGCACCTAATATGGACACTTTTAGGTGCGACATGTCGCACCTAATACCTTTAGCGACGGACTTTTAGGTGCGACATTGTCGCACCGAAAGTCGCACCTAATAAACGATTAGATGCCTCTATTTGTTCTAATGACTTTTCTATGTGGTCAAAATCACGCTTACATATTCTTCGTGCTCGACTCTCTATTCTGGAGAACTTCATCGACAACGAGTTCAAAAAAACTTGCAACTCTTGACTTAGTGTGTGAGAGCGTGTTTTTGCATTGATGTACTTGTCAATCTTTGTGAGGGAATTGAGTGAAAGTGAGAGGGAGTCTCATGTCTAAGAAGAGCTTAGATTGCAAATCCATTAGAGAAATCAAAGACGTGAGGTGTTTGCAGAGGGAATCGTCAAACTTAATATTTTTATACCTTTGACTATTTGAGATAGTGGGTTGCTTTTCACTACGAGATGTATCTGTCTCTCTGAGTAGGTGCTTTATCAATAACAGGTTTACCAATTTCGTGCATTCTTTTACTTCTTTTTGTTTGATTGAATTTTTATGTGTTGATTTTATTAAGCCTGTTAAAATCAATCAGTTTGTTCAATTAGTAGTTCTAGCAACTTAGTTGACCATCTAACTACACGTTAAGTCATTTAAAACTCCATAGTGCACAAATGAATGAAATAACTCAGGTGGGAATTATCCTCAACTTAAGATACAGACCGTCCAAACTATATTATGAACAAACTTTAGATATGGACTATCCCAACTACTTCTCAAAGAGCTGCAGACTTTTGAGTCTATTCAAAGTCCTGGAAAAAAATTGGTGAACACTACCCCTTCTAATAAGGTGAAGTTTACTTCTAGAGCTGCGCCATCTAAGGCTGTTGCTATTGCATGTCTGACAATCATATGATGAAAAATTGTCCTCTCTACCTGCCGGAGCTTGAAAATAATAAGAAGAATAATCGTAGCACATAAACATACACATTAATCACAATCCTAAATATTGATGCAAGGATTATTAGTTTTATGTGTTATTATACTCTAAGGTATATCTTGAGATGGAAGTCGATCGTTGTTATTGAGGAGCTTGAAAGAAAGAATTAGAGTCAAGCTCGGTCATAGCAAGCTCGTTAATCAACTCAAGGATCTAATACTCAATTAGAATCTTCAGTTATAAATAATTTCATTTATGTATTTATACATTTATATCTCACATTTATGGTGTATCGATAATTTCCTTATTTACTTCTGGATTATTTTGGTCATTGGTTGACTTAATATAACTATTGCATTAAAACTTTTATTGCAAGCATTTAATGTGTTTTTATCTCTCTTGAATTTAATACCTTGATATCATTGATATTTATATCCTCGTAGAATGTCCAATGTTCTTGTATGAGCTTTAATAATCATGCATGTTTAAGATTTTTTTTTTTTTTTTTTTTGTCTTTGTTAAATAAATTTGAACTGTTTAATTAGTTAATGCTATTTAATTATATACTTGTATTAAATGAAATCATCATCTTTTAAGTGACTTAGTTAATATATTTTGTATTTTAAATTGAGTTGAAATTTTATTATATAAAATATGAAACCGACATGCAGTATACGAAATTTGAGTGATATAGATATATTTCTAAGCGAGACGTGATATGTCAAATATTCAAGTCATTTTTCTTATAGTCATTTGAGTGCTTTTTTTTGTTTCGTTTTTCATGTGGGACTTTTTCACCATGCTCGGAGCCTCGGACACATCTCCTTTTGTCACAATTTCCATGTGGATCTTTTCCCCCTATATTATATATTTTCCATAATTCTAATAAACTTGTCATCAAAACTAATAATATAAACAATATTCTTACATTCTTAAAGAAAGTTTATCATCATTCCGGAAAGTATCCACAAACGAGAGTTATAGTCAACAGCAAGCAATTTTTTTTTTTTTTTTTTTATTATTATTTTTTTTTAACGTGGACGGTACCACGAGAATTTTATTGATAAAGCCCTCACTTGTGGCGGAGGAAAACTGTGGTTACAATATAAAAATTTTAACTGTGGTTACAATATAAGAATTTTAACTGTGGTTACAATATAAGAATTTTAACCGTGGTTACAATATAAGAATTTTAACCGTGGTTACAATATAAGAATTAAAAAATAATGAAAATGGATAAATAAGAAGGCAAAAGGCATAGATTACACAATTTTTTTATGATATCTATATCCGTGCAATCTTTTACAATTAAAGAACAAATATGAACGGGTAAACTATCAAAATCAAAAACCGTAAAACAAGGTAGAGAAAAACCAAACTTGCTAAGAGAGTCAGCCACCATGTTCTCCTCCCAATACACATGGCTAATATCAATGTTCATTATAGCCCCCCTAATCATGTTCCAACGACACTCGATGTACCAAGGCGTTTTAGTTTTCCCAACCAGAGGATCAACAAGGATTTTTGAATCACTCTCGATGCTAGTGATATCTGGCCAAAGATCCGAGAGTTTAAGAATGCTAGTAACGAGACTTTCTGTCTCCGCGGCCAGGCTATTTACCACCTTGGCAGGACCTGTAAATCCACAAATAAATTTACCTCTTGTGTCTCGGATGACTCCTCCAATAGCCCCGCATCCATTACGAAAAGCACCATCAATGTTCAGTTTAAGGCCCTCATTTGGTGGCTTCCAGCAAAGCCATGCATCGATACGGATTTTCTTATCAGTTCCCTTCGGATTAGCTAGAAGTAGAAGAGAAATATATTGCTCAACGCTGCGTTGGGTTTTGTCCCTACTCATGACTCCATCGTCAAAGTGGCTAAGGCATCGTGCCTTCCAAATTTCCCATAACGTCACACATGCTCCCTGAATTTTGGATTTAACCTCTTGATTCTTTATATTACCCGTGAACCGGTTTTCAAAAAAGTGGGGAATAGTAATCTCTTTGTTCAGATGTTTAAAAATCCCACGAAAAACTTGCCATAACTTCTCCACAAACTTGCTAGTAAAGAAAAGTTGATTAATCGTTTCAGTCTCATGTGTCTCACAACAATGACATTTAGAGGCCTGCGGAATCCCCAATTTATTAATTCTATCATCAGTAGGAATAGCATGGTACCACAATTTCCAAACAAAGAAGCAAATTTTCGTCGGCGTATGTGATTTCCAGAGTTTGACATTCCACGAGAAGTTACTCAGATCTGTTCTCGGATAGAACTTCCTGTAATAATATTTGGAGGCGGAAAATTTCCCAGTCTCGTGAGGTTTCCAAATAAGATTATCACATTTATCAGAAAGACGCGTACACTGGATTTGCAACCAAATATCAAAAGGGACAAAAGACTTTACCCGATCTAGTAAGGGTTGATCATGGAGTCCATCCGACACGGTGATCTTAAGATTATCAGAGTCCGCAGTCAGAAACTTGAGAGCTAATCAACACCAATTGTCCATCCAAAAGAGGGAGTTTCCACACCCAATATTCCACTGAGAATTATCCAACAAATCAGGGATAATATTCTTAATTTTCTTCCAAAGACTAGAGCCACCGTGTCGGATTTTAGTCACACCCTCTGCATGGTTAGTATTTCCATATTTATTCCTCATATAGTTAGTCCACAAGCTCTTCTCTGTAATATATTTCAACGCCATTTTTGCTAGTAGAGACTCAGCCATATCACATGTTCTCCTAATATTCAATCCACCATAGGATAAAGGTCTACAAATTTTGTCCCAAGCCACCCGGTGGTGTCTATTGCTATCTTTGTCATTCCACAAGAACTTTGCATAAAGTCTATCAAGCTCGTAACGGACTGATTTAGGGACAGGGAGAATGGCAAGAGTGTAGATGAGAATACTACTAAGAACAGATTTAATGAGAGTAAGTTTACCTCCTGTGGAGAGCAACTTCGTTTTCCATTCAGCTAATCTACTTCTGACTTGTGAAATCAAGCCTTCAAAGTATGCTGCCCTCCCTTTTCCTTTAAATAAAGGAACCCCAAGATACTTTATAGGAAAAGAAGAAGCCCTGAATCCAGTTACCTCATGGATTTTCTCGGAATAAGTCATGTCCCTCTTCGAACTAGGGATGAAAGAGCTTTTTTCTGCATTCATATGTTGGCCAGAGACAGCTTCATAGTCCCCAAGTATCTTCTTCAGTTAACTAAGTGATCGTTTTCCCCCATTAGTGAATAAAAGCATATCGTCAGCAAACATCACATGATTCACAGCAAGCAAATTGGAATTATAGTTTTTATCGAAAATAAAAGTGATTTCTAGAGGTATATATATATATATATATATATATATATATATATATATATATATATATATATATATATTTAACCCGTGCCTGAATTTGTACTTTTCAAAATTGTCTTGTTATGCAAAGCATATGAAATGAAAGTAACTCTCACATTTTCCCCGCAACACAAATATTTGTAATAATAACAGCAAAGGCATTCCTCAAGAGACTTTTGTTCTGGAAATTTTTCCAATGTGCTGATAAATATTATTCATAAGACGATACGCTATTAACATACATAGAATAATGGGCAACGGCATGTTAGATAAACAATAACCATTTCTGTGACTACAATATATATAGTAGAAATCTAATCCGGATATTATTTTTAGACATACTAAATGTGAATCCAAAGAATCAACGTCAAGAATACCCATTATTTGGCGCACCCTTGATATTTGATTTAATTATTTTAGTAGTATTTTTTATTTTTTCTTTTTTCTTTTTCTTTTTCTTTTTATACAATATTATTATAAAATTTCCGGTCATACATTAGTTAGAAAATGTACTTAAATTTCTAATTTACATGTTGTTACGTCTTAATTATATTTTGACGTTTAACCCCCTCTAAATTTTGATTTATGCCGGTCTCAAACCCTCGCATGAAGGTTCCCTTGTGTTTCGCGTGATCTTGGTCAAATGGCCGGTCTATCACGAATACCAATGGGATTCAAAATATATAGGACTATATATTTCAAAAAAATTCCTTATTAAAATTCAAAGATATCCAAATTTTAATTATCACAAGATACCGTTTGTCACTCCATGTGTCACGTATATATAATAACTATATATAAGCGTTATGCACGCGGAAAACACCTAAGATAAAAAATAGGAATTACTCTTTTTTGAGAAATAAATTGGATGTGTTGAAGTGATAAGGTGTGCGTACGTTAAGTCTTTAAACCCCGACGGCGCATCATATGTCAATCTTCCTTGAAACGTTTATAGGCCTCTCGTAACACAATATAAGTAGGACTACTTGTAGTATTTTTTCATGTTGGCTTTCTTTTACTCACTTTGTCGTTTTAAATCCGAGAGAATATTTTTTCTCATGGTTAGCGCATACCGCCGTTTTTTCATCTAGTCTTGGTAACGTCTTGGGGATTTCTTCTTCTTCGTCTTCTTCTTCTTCTTCTTTTTCTTCTTCTTCTTCTTCTTCTTCTTCTTCTTCTTCTTCTTCTTCTTCTTCTTCTTCTTCTTCTTCTTCTTTGTGTTTTTCAGCAAGTTAAACTCCGTTTTCTATACTGCAACGAGATGAGTGATGTAATGGACGAAGTTGTGAAGCTGAAAAGGGAACCACTTGCTCAATTGTTGACATGTCCTATTTGCCATGATCTCTTCTCCGACCCCACTACTATATCCGAATGCCTTCATAGTTGTAAGCTTCTTTTCATTATAAACTTATTGCTGTACATCATCCGATTTAATTTTTTTCATCATATTTCCTAAATTTTGTTTTAGGCTTATTACAACTTTGTTCTTGTTTCATTTGTATCTGTGAGATGAGAGGATGATTTAGTGATGTAAGATTTTTTTTCTTAATCGAAATCCTATATCGATGTTTTTATATTTATTTTTTTGGGTGTCATATGGGTTTGTTTATAT
This sequence comes from Urtica dioica subsp. dioica, assembly GCF_054948205.1. NCBI lineage: Eukaryota > Viridiplantae > Streptophyta > Magnoliopsida > Rosales > Urticaceae > Urtica > Urtica dioica. The sequence continues at coordinate 9,185,923 of NC_142761.1, forward strand.
ATAACCTTGGTCAATGCTCTTATGTATAGTTCTTTTGATATGTTCTTAAAGTCTAGTTTTTTTATGATGAGTGAATTTTACTTTGGAGAATAGACGCTATAGAATTTTTTTAAATTCAATATTAAGATATCAATCAAATCAAATAATTTATTATCCTACTAATCAACTATATATGTATACATACATGCTTTCGACCGAAATGAGAAATGTGTCTTATGTTCCATCATTATTTGAAGCAGAATTATTTTTCTTTCATTTTTGTCACATCCAATAAAAATTTATAGTACTTAGATTGTTTCACCAAACTAATTGATTGTGTTTTTTTTTTTTTTTTTCTGGCAAAATAGTTTGCAGGAAGTGCATATACAATAAGATAACTGATGAAGAAATGGACTGCTGTCCGGTTTGCAAAACACATTTAGGCTGCAACCCTCTAGACAAACTTCGGTATATAAATAACGATAACTTCTATTGCTTACTGTTCATTTTGGTTTGATTTGGAATTGAGATATATTCGTTTGTGTATTTTATTTTTCTGAGAAAGAGGAACAATGTTGCAGGTAATTTATCTTTTCTTATACATAATTAATTGTGAAATTAAATATCAGGATTCTGTTACACATGTTTTTCAAGTAACAAAATTAAAACAAAAAAGATAGACCCGCTTTTTTCCTTGAGCGGCTATAACTATGTTTCAAATTTCGAATTAACTAGTAGGAGTCTTACGTATTCTCAGTCAGAGACAATTCCATTTCACAACTTCTCTCAAATTTTATAATGAAAATACCCTCACATTTAGTTTATCTTAGAAATCCCAATAAGGGATTATGTGACACTGAAGAGTTCTTGGTATTGTTTTGGATTAAAGAAAATCAGAGAGAAATCAATGCAGAAAATCATTATATTCAAAGTTGAGATTTCATATTCCTTAGAAAAACATGTTGAAATGACGATTCAAGCGGATCGTGTACATGGTGGCTTTCGAAAATGAAAATAAAGACTGAACGGATTTCATTCTCTTTCCCTTGGAATTTATTGACTTTTAATCATAATACACAAGTTTTCTTCAAGTTTTCATTTTGAGTCCTAAAATCTTGTTTCTCATATTTGTTATCTTAAAAATAAATTTCTCTGTCTTTTTTTATGCAGGGCTGACAATAGCCTAAAGAATCTCCGGACCAAAATCTTTGGTCCGGAGAATGAAAAGTTATGTCAGAATAATGTTGGCTCGAAGGTCGGGTCTTCAGTTCCGCCACCGGCGAACCCAGCAAAGAACTTGATTCCTCCTTTGAAGGCCGGGTCTTCAGTTCCACCACCGGCGAACCCAATAAAAAACTTGATTTCTCCTTCGAAGGCCGAGACATCCAAGCCTCCACCCGAGCCTTCTAAGGCTTCTAGAAAAAAGAGGCGCACAAAGAAGAAGAAGAGCCTTGCACAACAACAACCGCCTCGTCCTATAAATAAGGGCATTGTAATTGTTGAAAATGGTCAAAACAATGTGAGCTTGCCGGATTCAATGTCCAAAAAAGTTTCAGCCAAGGGAAAGGAGGTAATCTCAATTAAAAGTAGGAATATATTACAAACACATCTACTTGTCCTCAAATTGCTCATTTTGATATGTGACCTTAACGATATACAATTGATTGAATTATACATGCGAAAAACGTAGACCAATAATTTTTTTTATGTAGTACTACATTCTTCACCTAAAATTTGTGACTTTGTTATCGATTTCTAGCGCTGAGATTATAACCAAAGTCGTAAACACGCATTTAGATATTTTTGTCAATTTGATAAACCCAATATAATTGTTATTCTCCATAAAAGATTTTGTTGCAATTATTGGAGAGATTATTCTAACATATGAATATGATTATTTGGTAGTATTTTTTCTAGAAATTAATAATCAACTATGCCATATCAAATTTATTGTTTTTTAAACAATCAACGTTTAGTTATTTAATTAGCCACTGATTCTATTAACAACAATTAATAAGAATGTTTTCACAGATAACTTTCATCGGTTAATTGTCAAGAGTTATTTAGGTAAAATTGTCAATAAATTGTTGTTAGTAAAATCAGTGAATTATTAATTTTAATTATTCAAGCGTTTGCTGTTATATGCAAAAATAAGATTTCTATATTGTTATATAACTATAGAACCCTTTTTTTCTACTATTTTATATGAATAGTTTATTGAAAAATTTAGGTAACTAGCCAGTTTAGACGTTTCTAATCGCTATGTAGCCAATATTTGGTAAATATTTGGTAAATGTCCACGACACATGACGTGCTATTCTTGATTTTCCCTTTTATTGAAATAAAAAGGTAGGGTATTTACGTCAATTTACGTGTGTAAATACGTGAATGTGACGATTTATGAAATATTAATCAAACGTTGGCTAAATAGCAATTTCAAAGTGTACATATGACTATATATCTAATGGACCCTAATTTATTCCAAACTATGAAGTCAAGAAAAAACTTCATTTAATGATAAAATGTCATGTAAGACTGTTTTTAATATCATACTTTGGAATAAAAGGCTCCTATGAATAATCGAAACAACACTACAAAACGAGTCATATTTTTTGGAATAATCCCAGTATTAGAATTTGACTACTAAAATTTCCACATATTTTTATGCTCCAGAAACTTGAGGACAACGCTGACAATTCTGGAGGAAAAGCTGATCCGGAAACCAAATGGTTAAGTAGCTCAATCGCCACTTCAAGCAAGATGACGATCAAGGACAACAAAGCAGCCAATAAGGAACAAAATACCAGTGTTGAAGCTATTTCACTAGACGGCCTCAGCGGTGGAGTTTTGAATTTAAACCTGAATGGAAATCGTGACGGTTTGCTTGGCACTTTGCAATCAGGTCCGATGAATCCCAAGAAACCAGAAGAGAAAAGAGCGGTGGTGTTGGGAATTACTGCGCCACCGAATGTGGTAGAGAATAATGCAGCACCGGATGTTGTTGAGAGTTCGGGCATCAAAATTCTTGAAAGATATAAGAACTCAATCTGGTTCTGGCTAACTGCGTCTCATAATATCCGGTAACTACCTTTACACTTAATTAGGCTTTAATTAGTAGACATTTTAATTTGTCCGAGTTCAAAATTGGACACTTGCAATTTTTGCAGGAAAGGATACGAAACTTTGCCGCAGCTACCTAAACCCTATTTACATGTCAAGTAAGCAAAATCAACTATATAATAAAAAAAAAAAGAAGAAAAACTTAACATATACTATTATTTTGTGTTTTATTTGTACTTTTTTATAACAGAAATAGCGATGCAACTGTTTTATCCGTAAGAAAATACTTGGTCGGGAAATTCGATCTTTCCGGAGAGGATGAGGTAGTTTATTAATTCCGTATTGTAGTGATTAATGAATCGAAAGATGATCATTTAATTTCTTTTATTTTTAATAATACTACTCTTTTTATTTTTATAGGTCGAAGTAATGATGCGTGGCCAACCGTTGGATCCGATGCTGACGTTGCTTGATTTAATTGAGATGTGGATTAGAACATCGCCGGTGAAATTGACGACATTGGCGATCCCTGGAAGCTCGGCAAAGGACTTCATCATGGTTTTGTGTTACTCTCGAAAAAAAAGGGCACCGTTAATTAGGCATGTCACACATATTTCTGAGGGCCTTAGGTAGGTTCGAGATATACCTTCGACTTCAATAAAATTCCTTCATATGTGTGCGTATCTCGAACAGGCTTGTTGAATGGTTTTTTAGAATTTCTTAAAATTTTTATTTTTTTGAACATGGAATTTATTTCTTTTCTAGAAGATCAACTTATATGATTGGACTAATATTTTTAGTACTTTATCTTTATATCATCTTGGATTATATATGTTTTATTGTTTATACTTGAGGAAGAAAAATATAATGATTACTGATAGTTCAAAAGTGAGAGAGAGAGAGAGAGAGAGAGAGAGAGAGAGAGAGAGAGATAATCTGCATTGGTTGTTTAACGTAAATATGGACCCGGAATTATTATGCACTGATTTTGTAGTTTATTCTTTCCATTGATTTTTTTTTTCTTTAACTTGATTACACTGAAATTTATAACACCGCATTAACTTATTACCATACATATATAAACATCATAACTTTTGTATAATTATAAAAAAAAAATATCATTAAAACAAAATTTACTCACATTTATAATTATTTAACTTTTATCTTGTGTTTTAACAGTAAGAATATAATCTTAAAAATAATTTCTTTATAAAATAAATGAATTAATTAAGTTTGTATATATGTTTTTAAAAAAAAATAGGTGGTTGATTTCATAATAAAATAAAAAGTTTAATTTCTATTAGAAAATGACAAAATATTACAATTAATAATTACAGAATTATTATACTTCAAAACAAAAGGGACATTTACTTAAATATGACTAAATTAAGGGACATTTCCGTTTTCCTACTATTTTCAAAAATTTACCAAACTAGGACTAATAAAAAAAACCCTACCCTAAGTCAAATGAGAGATAACAAAATTCTACCTTTTATACCCTCATATTGCATAACTAATTACCAACCTACCATCTTCCCCAATAAAATCTCTTCCTTTTTCTCTTTCTTTCTCTTTTTCCCAAGCCAGCCCATCGAGCTTACCCTCATTTTTTTCCCAGCTCACATCTTGGTGGTTGATCTCTCTCTTAGTCCAGCCCATCTTCCCTTCTCTCTCGGAATCACATCTCGGTGGTGGATCTCTTTCTCTCGCAGTCCAACCCAGCTTCCCTTCTCGCTCGGAATCATCAGAGTGTTCGATTTTTCTCTCAGTCCACGTAATCATCTCTCTTCCTCTCGGAATCATCGCTGTTGTGAATCTCTCTCGCTCAGTCCAGCTTCCCTTCTCGATCAGAATCATCGTTGTTGTGGAGTCCATAACAGCTCCGTCGTCGTATCCTCTGAATCTACAAACCTCTGTTCCCCTGGGTCGCCGACCGAGAATCTGTAAACTTCGAGTCGTCGGCTAAGTCCGTCGAGGGCGCAGTCCAGTGATCAGGTATGATTATTAGCAGATTTATGGTGAACAAAACGTATGATTGATACATGTAAAGGAAAGCTACAAACTTAGGGTTCTGGTCCTAGGTTTGTGTGTTTCTTTAGTAGTGACATGTTGATATCTGGGTAGACTATACATGTTTAAGATTTAGTGTCGTGTTAGGTGATTAGTGACATCAAAGTATATTAGTGACATGTACAGGTGGCAACTTGTTTTAGGTTTATTGACATGTTTGTTGATTAGTGACATGTCATGTAACAGTAGTTACTTGTTTTAGGTTTAGTGACATGTTTGTTGATTAGTGACATCAATATATATTATAATTAGTAACATGTACAAGAAGGAATTATTTGAAGATTTAGTGACGTGAGCATATATTTGGGACATGTACAAGACACAATTATATGAAGATGTAATGACATGTAAGTTGATTAGTGACATGTACAAGAAAGTATTTATAGATGCAGTGACATGTAAGTTGATTAGTGACATGTACTTGAGACAATGATTTGAAGATCTAGGCACATGTTAGATAATTAGTGAAATCAGCATGTATTAGTGACATGTAGCGATTACTGACATGTTAAACTGTAGTGGCATGTCGTGTTTGAGATTGTTGATGTGCAGTTATGAAAGAAGATATTTTTACATTCGTCAAGCATAGCGTTGTATGGCTTAGAGACGATTATTACCAAGCCGATGTTACACATGCATTGCTCATACCGTTAATCATAAACTATGAATATTTTATGAAATTATTGTTTGCGGGTTCAGAGGAGAAGTTGAATCAATAAATACATAGGCCGAAGGTTAAATACGAAACTGAAGGAGCGGTTAACCTGTAACGATTGACTCTGACATGAGTTTGGCTTGTTATTTGAACATTCGGAAACAGAAATCGGACACAAGGAAATTCTCCCTGCTTTTGGATATTTTACCATTGGCCGAAGAAAATGACACTGCGCGTGTGGGTTCAACTCCGAAAACAGTCGAGAGTGGTTGTGCAAAAGCTGAACCTGCTGAAGTCCCAACTCCATAAGACAGAGGTGCAGAAGTCCCACCTCCACAAGAACAAGTTGCAGTCGAACCAACTCTGAGAATACCAACTTCTAGAAGACTCTATTCCCGCCTTACATGAGATGGGTAATGAGCGCGGCAGCAATGAAGCTGATGAATCGGGTGAGAGCATTTATTCTAGTGAATCGGGTGCGTCTTGTGAAGTGCATGGGTTAACAACGAGTATGGATGAAGGATCTGTCGAAGTGATTGATATCAATTCCATAACAACTGTTTATAAAGAAGGAATTTACATGAACAAAAAAGCATTGCAAATGCATTTGAGCTTGTTTGCGATTCAAAAATATAATTTCAGTTACAAGACCAGAAGCTCAACTAGAACGTATATCCATGTGGTTTATCGCGATCCTACGTGTACTTTGGCTGTTCGGGCAGTTAGGGTAAGGAACATGAGCATATTTCATATTCGGAGGTGATGAATTCCGCCACTTACAAACTTGATTTTTTTTTTTTTATTTATTTATCTGTATGTATGAAGTTAGTAGGGACAATTTTAGCTATATGCAAAGTGATTTAAGATGTAAGTAGTGACAAATGTATCGATTTAGCCGTTGTCATATGTGCATCCGATCTTTTCAGATTCGACTCTGTTCATACATGTTCGACGGAGTTCAGACATGGAACGCACCCTCAGGCCACCTGTACTTTGATAGGGACTTTTATGAAGGACAATTACAGAGATCCCACATTGTCACCCTATAGGCCGAAGGATATCATCGCTCACATGCAGAAGAATTATGGGGTGGACTTGAAGTATAAAAAAGCTTGGAGAAGCAAAGAGAAGGCGTTGGAGTTGTTATACGGCACCGAGAAAGAATCTTTCGGTAATTTATCTTCTTTGAAGTTCATGATAGAGCAAACTAATCCAGGTTCTTCCCTCGACATTGTGACCACTGTACGGGCCCAGTATTTCAAAAACTTTTTCATGTCTCTTAACACCTGGAAACGAGGATGGAAGTGGTGTCGTCTCGTCATTATCGTTGATGGTACATTTTTGAAGAATTATTTTAAAGGTACTCTCTTTTCGGCCTGTGCGATGGACGCAAACGAGAGATCTTCCCCCTAGCATTCGGTGTTGGAGATTCGGAGACCACATCTGGGTGGATTTACTTCCTGACGAAGTTAAGAGAGGCGACCGGGGAGAGGGAACATCAAGTCATCATGTCCGACAGGAACAAAAGAATAAAACGCGCCGTCGAAAAGGTATTTACTCACTCCGAGCATGGGATACTGGATGTTCCATCTACTGCAAAATGTGAGAAATAAGTTCAAAGGATTGACGAAAGAAGCGAAGTGGAAATTTTTTGGTGCTGCAAACACGTACACGGTCATTGAGTGGGAAAAGTTTATGGTTATGCTCGATGAGGAGAAGCCAGCAGTCCGAGCCTATCTTGTGGATGTCAGTCCAGGGAAGTGGGGGCGCGCTCTTATTTCAACGAGAAAAGGTACTTTATTATGACATCGAACAATGCCGAGTCTCTTAACGTAGTACTTCTTAAAGCTAGGGAGTTTCCGATATCGAAGATCATTGATTTCTTGAGGGAGAGAATGACAAAATGATTTTTTGAATGGAGACAACGTGACGCTGAAACCGTAACGCATCTTTCTGTTAAGGCGAACCTCAAATTAGTCGGTTACATCGCGGAAGCTTCTGGAATGCAGGTACTAATTCAGTAAACCACATGTCGTTTGTCATTGATAAGTATTTATTTAGTTACATGATCGACTTTAGTGACATATAACGTTTTTAGTGACATGATACCTTACTAGTGACATGCTACCTTTTTAGTGACATGTTACCTTTTTTAGTGACATGCTGCCTACTGCACTAATGACAAGGTCACTGACAAGTTATCAAATTCGCTGTTTGTACAAGTAAATCCCTCCTCTGTGCATGAATTCGAGGTCATTAACAAATTTGGAAAAGCATGGGCTGTCAACTTATACCACAAGACATGCACATGTCGTGTGTTTCAAGTTGACAATTTCACATGCCATCATGGGATTGCAGCTTGTCGGCATCGAAATTTTGTTGTTGAAGATTATATTTCGACGTACTATATAGCAGAAAACTGGGTATTTGCTTAGGCAGGTGTAATTCATCCATACGGCAGCAAAGAGACATAACAAATCCCGGAAGAAGTGAAGCAAATCATTGTTGAAGCTCCAAGATGTTACAAGCGACAGGCTGGCAGACCAAAGAAGACCAGGACGCCCTCTGAAGGGGAAGGGGACGTGGCTACTAGAAGAAAATGCACTCGGTGTTGTGGAGTAGGACACAATCGTGCCACGTGTCGAAACCGATCACGTTGAAAGTCCGGCGTGCATTATAAAACTCATCCCATATCTTTGAATCAAGACATTTATTAATTTATTTTTTTCCTCAGACATTATTTATCAATTACATTACAGCTCCCACCATAATTTGTAATAAGCAGGTTGATGTTCGTAGTGACATGTTTGCATCTACAGTGACACACATGTCACTATTGTTGTTCGGACTTTTAGTGACTCATTCACACATTCAATAATATCATTAGTGACTGATTACATTGATTTGATTTGTAATGACATTGTTGGTTGGTAGCATTAGACTTTGTAGTGGTTGCAATTGGCGGTATTTAATATTATGGGTAGGTAACTACATGTCTGCATCTATAAGTGACTAGTTATTTGCGGTTTTAGTGACGTGATGATGTCGTTAATGACATGTTTATGTCCATAGTGACATGTTGTCGTCGCTAGTGACACCCTTGTCACTAGCTTTGGGACATTTATTGGCTCATTTAGGCGTTGACTTTTATTGGCTTTATTAATTTTTTGAATTTAATAATTTAATAAACATTGTTGGTTGGTGGCATTTACAACTTTGTAGTGGTTGGAGGCTTTTAATAATACGGATAAGTAATTACATGTCTGCGTCTATAAGTGAGTAGTTATTTGTACTTTACTTACATGTTGATGTCGGTAGTGATATGTGTATGTCCATAGTGACGTATTTGCGTCTATAGTGACATGTTGATGTCCACCAACCAACCTACCAGCCAACCAACCAATTCCGTCAATTAATTTGTTTGGGTAGTTGTAGGGATTGTATTGTATTTATCACATTAGAGGACATTTAAGTGGTCATAATTTCGGTAGATAGCAATTAATGAATTCCCAAAAAACATGTTTAAAAATACGTGCAGGGATTGTGTAAACGCTTTCAAACAACAATGGATATGAACAACGCAAGCGGTTCGAAGGTCGACAATGAGAAACACACCGAGGCGGAACTCCCTGAGGCACAACTCACCGACTTTCAAATCAGCGAGAATGAATACAAATGGTATTTGGATACTTATGATGACAGTGGAACAAGTCCAATTTACTGTGTCAAATCCGTGTTGAAAGAAGTTTATGGAGATGAGTAGGAGGCCCTCTTGAAGCAAAATGGAGATTTTATGGAAGTTGTGCCTGGTGGGAAAATATTGTTTATGTTGAAAAGGCACAGAGCGGATATACTCTACAACAGGAGGATTAACAAGAAATGATGCTAATGTATGTGTACTACGTACTTTTGTTTTATTTTCCTTTCCTCCCATGCTAGTTGTTATGTATTCATTAGTGACGTAGTCATTATTGTAGTGATATGTTTCTAGCCATAGTAACGTGTTTGTAATAGTAGTAGTGACATGAAAAAACTTTAGTGATAAGTTGTCCCGCTGCCAATATTTAAGTTGGTAGGTGGAATAAATTAATTAAAATTAAGTATATTGTTGACATTTACTCCAAGTAGTTGGAGTTGGTGGAATTTAATATAATATCTTGGATTTTGTGGTTGGGTACAAAATTTAATCAAAGTAGTTGGAGTTGGTGGCATTTAATCCAATTTAGGGACATATGTTGACACTTAGTGACATACCAAAAAAAACTAATGATAAACAAAATGAAATAGTGACACAAAATATTTAATATTGTCTAATATATTAAATTCCACCAACCAACAAATAAACTTGTATTAAATGCAAATGTAAACAAATTGTATTAAATTCTCCCAATCAACCAAAAAAATAAAATTGTATTAATTGAGAGCTTTAAATTCTAACAACTCATGTTTATAGGGGAATTAAATAGTCACTAAAATTAGTGCATATGTAAATAAATACCAGTAAGAATCAGTAAGAATCCACAGTACGCATTACTTAAAGATAGAACGTCCAATGGATGCTAATGAAGAGAAAAAGAAGGGTAACCCCGAAGAGGCTGCTTCTAGCTCGGACCTCCAGTCCACTAGTGATGAACTCTCACCCCGTTAGATTGTGGAATCCTTCTTGAAAGAGATTTTCGGCGAAAACTGGTACGCGTATTTGAAAGCAAGTTTAGCTATTGTGTCCGACCCTAAGAGTGAGGAGAGTGTGGTTATCCCAAACAAGGAGCCATGAAATACCTCGACGTAGTTATTTATACTGTTTGTTTGTAGCGTTGTTATGTACTATGTAATCAATTAATTATTATCGTATAAATGTCACTATTTTTTATAATCAAGTCAATATAGATGCTAAAATGTGACTCCATAATGGCGTCACTATAGGCGTCATGATGTCACTAATATTTCAAACATGTCACTGTACACATGTCACTATAGATGTTAACATGCCACTAAATTTACCAAAATGTCACTACGGGTACCGACTGTCAGTATAGACGAACACATGTCACTAGCGACATCAACATGTCACTCCGGTCAAGAAGTAACTAATGTTGGAAATAGACACTAATACTCCTGTAAGCAATACTGCATGGATTGTGTCACTAATAATAATACCTGATGTCTATAATATTAAATATTATGGTATTTCGTATACAATATTAGATATTTAAATGTTGCATTAAAGCCGTCTTACTCTGATAGTCAATGACACGTATTAGTATCTCCTCTTTGTAGATTCATGTTTAATGATGTTTAGTTACTTGGTTGCCAGGCGTTTTTTACGTGGTGACATATTTGTAGTGACATGTGTCTATCCATAGTGACGTGTTTGTAACATGAGTAGTGACATGAAATCATTTAGTGACAAGTTGTCCTGCTGCCTACATTTAAGGAGGTAGGTGGAATAAATTAAGTGAAATTTAAGTCTATTGTTGGCATTCAATCCACGTAATTGGAGTAGGTGGAATTTAATATCTCGGACTCGGTGGTTGGGTACTAACTTCAAAAATGAATGAAAGATGAAGAAAACCAAAGAAAACAAAACAAACAAAAAAAAACTTACTCCAAAAATGGAACCTAAAGAAAAAGCTCTCATTCCACCATTCACTTCCCCCGAAAATCCCAACCACAACGACGAAGGCTTAACAGATTTAGTTGTTAACCGTTCGAGTGGGAGGGAAATTTTAATTGGGGAAACCGTGCTTCGAGAATTGCTAGGCCATAACTGTGAAACTAATTTGAAAGCCACCGGAGCTCTTCTAAAAGTACCAACTACAGGAGAGATAATTTTTTTTTTCCAAACTCTGCCATTTCGCGAGAATTGTTTGGCGATAAGCCCGATATTCTCAATATCTCATGAATATTTACGTAACTGTTTTTCACTACCTATCTGTAATGAATTATTTTTTATAATCTATATTTTTGTGTAATTAGTGACATAGTGATATCACCATGTCTTTGTGTAATTAGTGCCATGTTCAAGTTCAAGTTGTCATTGACATGTTGACGTCACCACTTCCCTTTAATTAGTGACATGTTAGAATCAATCCAGATGTGACTAGTGACATGTTATAATCAACCCTTGATGTAACTAGTACATGTTATAATCAATCCAATTGTAACTAGTGACATGTTATAATCAATCCAGCTAAAACTACTGACTATTTCTGGTAAGTACTAGTAACAACATGTTCTAAAAAGCGATAGAAGAAAACCAATACAACTCCATATGTTCTCATAAGTTGGACCCCCCAAATGAAAGAAGAAAACCAAAATGAAAGAAGACAAACAAATCCAACTCCATCTTACTAGTCACCGGTACTCATTCATTGACCTCGGACTCGCAGTTGTTCGTATAGCTTTGATTGCACCATGCCTGAACAGTTCCATACACATCTTTTTCACATACATTGTCATATCTTCTTTATGCAATTCAGTCAGAGGCAAGCCGTGTGCAAGAAATTCTACTGTTTTAGAGGCAAACATGCCACAATCACCATTGCAAACAAATACACATGTTAGTATTTAAGTCAAAATTTTGAATTGTTTATGTTTCGAAAAATTACCCGTTCAGTTGTTGTCGCATTTAACCCGCGTGAACGACCTGAAACGGTGTGGAGCTGGGATACACTTTAGAATGACCATCGTACACTCGTTTGCACATGATGACAGGGATCCGTTCAGCCATTTGTGCGATCATCGGATACACGTACTCTGTGTCACACCGTAGAGAGTCATAAATGGTGAGGGTTCTTCCGGGGACGGAAACTAAGACTAGGAGCCAGTGGTTGTTGATGACGTTCACCGGAATGTAAACCGTGTGAGCCTTGACCCAGGGCAACAATGCATCTTTGTTGCGTTTCGGTGAAACAATTGTAGTTACGACACCGCATTTCATGGTCCAGTCATAAGTGTCTATGTCCTTGTGTTTACTCCATTCTGCATGAACAATACCAAGCTGGATGCTGAAAAATGTGTTCGTGGTCGTGAATGGATGCGTGATACCCCTGAGCAAACCCTTCTTCCAAAGGCAATAGAAGGCCACGTCCAACTGCCGAAACAACATATTTACATGTCACTAATTTTTACATATACATGTCACTTTAATAATATTTACGTATACATATATGTTTTAGGGTCTGCAGTCTAAATATTTGCATAAGTATAATTTAAAAAAAACATGCACTTACATCTCCAGACAGCCACTTAACCGGGTCCAGAGCTGGTAGAACCAAGTCTTCGAACGTGTGTCGAACACCCGGTAATTGAATCTCATGTGCAGCTTCCCGTGGATGGCGATGTACCCAACATCATGTTTGGGCCTTCTTTTTTTTACATGGTCATCTATTGTAGCAGCAATCCAGTACTTAAATTATACAAAAATAATGATGTATATCTTACCTCTTCAACCATTTTTTCAACCATGTTTCCATGTCCTCCACATCAACATCCGACGGCACAGCCTTAGGCTCCAAGAGCGGATGCTTTGCTGGCTTCCTTACTCCGGTGGTGAATTTAGCGTAGACCTTCGGCACTGTAGGAGTGTATGGTTGTGGACTTCTCCTAACCCTCTTCTTCTCATGTAAGATTAAATTTTCCATACAGCGAATATCACCAACGCATGAACATGTCAATAACTGAAGTACATGTCACTAAACAAGAAAGATGTCCCTAATGTTATAACATGTCACTAATGAAGATGTATGTCACTAAATGCAGAACATGTCACTAACGCGGACTTAGGTCACTAGATTCATAACATGTCACTAAAGCTGAATTATGCCACTACAGACTAAACATGTCACTAAACCTCTTAGACGTCACTATAGGCATGCGATGTAAATCTCTATATATTATAGCAGAATTAAGTATCTTACCGGAGAGTCTAGAATGTTTATTATATCCGACGCTCCTTCACTCCGAGATGTCTTCGACAACTCATATGCACTGGACATGTAAGTCTCGAAGCACCGCTCGTCTTGGAGTAAGAAGTCTGACTAGGGGTGACTTGTGTGCAATAATTTGAATTCTCAGCATCCGCGTCAATGCCTGAAGACGCAGACAAATCCGAATCCACTTGGATTGGATATGAGATGAGGCATCAGTACATCATCCGCCGACAGCTGCTGGGACGGGATGCGCTTCTTCTTCTTCTTCTTCTTCTGCATTACCTTAAACCGCATCTCCAGTAGCAGAGTCTACGCTTCTTTGCTTTGACTGCTTAGCCTCATCTCTGTCATCGTCATCATCGTCGACGTTATCGTCCTCTTTTTTTTGTCTTCTTCTTTGCAATCCCGGTCTTCTTTTTTCTTTTTCTTCCCATCTCCATCTTTCTACTTTCATGTATCTTCTTCTTTATCAGTAGTCTCATCGGTTGAGTCACTACTGATAGCATTTTCCTCACCGATGACAGCCTCTTCGTCATAACATGTCACTAAAACCGAATTATGTCCCTACAGACTAAACATGCCACTAAACCTCTTAGACGCCACTATAAGCAAGCGATGTAAATCTCTATATATTATAGCATAATTAAGTATCTTATCGGAGAGTCTGGAATGTTTATTATCTCCGACGCTCCTTCACTTCAAGCTGTCTTCGACGACTAATATGCACTGGACATGTAATGTCACGACCCGCGAGCCTTAGCTCGCCCGCGAGCCGCAGCAGAGATTCTACGTATCTTACTTGACATAAATAAAATTCATAAAAACTTTGGTGGAAGCGCTTCCGGAAAACATTTTCTAGAAAAACTTTTAAAATATTTACTTAAACGTCTCAAAAATATGGGCGAATTTTTCGTTTTTCTTAAAACATACTATTTACAACTTCACAAACAAAAGACTCGTCTTTTAAAAACAAAACAGACTTATTCGCCCTTGACTTAGCCACAGGTCGGCAGCCGTACATACACACGCCTACTTACTTACCGGCTTTTGCTGATGCTCTGCTTAATCTTCTTTAGCTTTGCCTTTATCTACAATATCAAGATAATAACTGTGAGTCGAAAGACTCAGTAAGCGGATATCTATATAACTAATGCATCGTGCACATAACACATAAGCAATACATAACATGCAGTTCATATCTTATCATAACTTGCGGAAGTATCGGCTTAGGTCCCGATAAATCCACCTTTCATAAGAATCAATCGGCTTAGGTCCCGATAAATTCATCTTACTTAGGAATCACTCAGCTTAGGTCCCGAGAGATTCCTCTTACTTAAGAATTCACCAGCTTAGGTCCCGGTGATTCACATCATAACATACTTTCATCATAATCTATGGAATTACCAGCTTAGGTCCCGGTAACTCCTCTTACTTGAGAATATGCCAGCTTAGGTCCCGGCAATTCCCATCATACAATACATTTTCTGCTCGGGATCCCTTAATGATATCCGCACGACACATGTCTTATTGGCGCCAGACAGGAGGGTGCACAATCTCCTGCCTAATCCCCGTCTATGGGGTATATGTCGGAGGCGGTACCATTCTATGTTTTCTCTTTAATTAACCTAACATGAGAGACTGCTTAATTCGGGTTTAATCTCGATCTTAACATATATTCTTTTCGCTTATTAACTCGTGACTTATAAGATCTTGAGATGCGACTCCCAAAGATCCTATCATAATATTCTCGCTTTTGATTACGAGCTTTAACTTCAGTCTCTCATAATCCAGTTCACTAAGACTGGATCTCTGAAGGGTGGCTAACTAAACACATAGCAAAGGCTCGGGTTCCTAGTTACCTCTAGCCATTTTTGTTAGCCGGACTAATTCCGTTTTCCAATTCGTTAGTGGCTTAAAGCCCTTAATCTTGATAGTGACTTATCTTTTGGCTTATCTTAATCTTGCTTACTAGAAGCACATAAAAATAAATAATGCACGTACAATATATGTATATATATAGATATATATAATATTTCTTGATATTGCAGGTGCCTAAAATCCACTTACCTGGATAACGATTCTCTCGAATCCTGAAATCTTCTCTTCCAAACAAAAAGGTTCTTCTTAACTTCACGCAACCCAGTCCACGTAAGCTTTCTGCTCGTTGCTAATCCTTATAGCAATCTGGTCTTATCTATGGAAGAGAAAGATCGAACGTCGAGCGTACTTAGTATCTCATCCCTCGATACACTAACGTACATACTTCTACTGGAAAGAAAGCTCACAAGGAACGTATTCAAAACGTCCTCCTATTCACGCTACTCAAAGTGTCTCAAACACGAGAAACAGAGAATACACGAAGACAAAACAAAGATACAGAAAAGAATCGACGCCTAAAAATAAGGCCTTGACATCGCTTTTCTAATCTAAGCTAAGGAACGTTCTACACTATTCTACCACCTATTCTTCTGAGTGGGTAAAGTCCACTGCTTAGAATAGGTTCCCGAGGGTCGAAACTAAGAGAAAAGAACGTATATAGAAGTTAATACTAACAATCTATAGGATATGTAAGTTATATGAAAATAACTCAAAACGATACTTTTCAAATATGTTCTAGAAAATATCTTTGACTTGTCTCTTTTATTGACAAGTTATAACCATTTGAGAAATGAAATACATAACGTAAAAACCTTTCATTTAAAATAAACCAAGTCGTTTATTTTAAATGTCTAACCATATTGCAAATAATTTTGGGTTCGATTTAATAAAATGTTTATGAAATAACCGAACCCTCGATTCGTAGTCAAACCTTTCTTTTATTTCTATTTTCTTACGTAAATAAAATATTTCTCGTTGTTATTCATTTTCAAAATTAAAAGAGTCGAGCTTATAGTCGAACTCGATTTTTAATACATAACTTAAATAAGGATATTAAGTAGTTACTTAAATAATCAACGAGTTTATAACGATAACATAATAATTTATTTTCCTTTACGACTTATATTGAAACGAACTTTACCATAAACATAATAACATATTAATTAAATATTCGTAACTAGCACGAGTAACTAGCACGAGTCGAGACTCGGGACAAACCCCGACTCGCCCTAACTAATCGGAGACGTCTCAAGTCCCCGAGCCGAGGCCCGAACCTTCCAAGTCCGCGCTGCCTCGCCATCTAATGCCGCTGCCCCGAGCCCTGTTCCGCCCACTTAAAACTGAGCCTAACTCTCGACAACAACTCGCACACAAAATAAAGCTTACCGGCCAAATTAACGAATCCAAACAACAATATCAAAACAGCCTTACACGCACACGGCCAACAACAAAATTCAAACCCAACCTTCTCAGATTCTTGGTTTCAATATCACAGCCATATCAACCAAGGAATCATGTCACAAAAATCAATAACAACCCACACCAAGCTCAAACACACGGCTGAAACAATTCCAAATCCAAACTCATCCAAAGAAATCCAAGACAAACAATCTCATAAATCCCGAAATCAAGCAATTATCCTTCAATCCAACACTCAACCAAGAATAATCGGGCATAACACAAGAGATTCAAGCTAATTTCCACAAAAGCCCCAAATCTCCAAACCCTAACTCTATGATTTTCCTCAAATCCGAACCATAGAGGAAGAGAAGTTCAAAATCGAGCTTACCTTCTCCGTCGCCGTCCCTCTCTCCTTCTTCTCCGGCGAGTTTCTCTGCTCCGGCGTCCTCGGCTTGCTCGCGGCGGCGCTGGTTCCTTCTCGGCCGCGCGTGGGTGGCGCTCGAGCTTGGTGGTTGTCGGCCGAGCGCACCCTTCGCAAGCTCACCCTCGTCTCGCTCTCTCGCTCTCTTCCTCTGTCTCACTCTCTCGGCTCTCTCTCTCTCCCGTGCTCTCTTCTTCTTTCTCTTTTCTTTTCCTTTCTGTTTTTTTTTCTCGCGTGGGCTGGTGTGGTTTGGCCGATCAAGTGATATTCATCACTTAAATAAGATTTCACTTCTTCCTTTCACTCGGCAAAGTGATAAACATCACTTTAAAAAAAATCTCATTTCTTTGATTGATGACGTGGATAGGCAATCCTTATCCTATTATTCACAAACCAACCTATTTTCCTTGTTTTCATTCAAATGGGTCCCTTAAAAATTGTTACAACCACGTCCTTTCATATAATTATTTAATTAAATCCATAACCGAATGGATTATAATTATATGTTTCGAACCGAGAATTTTCTCGTTCGTTCTCGATTAATTAAAATATATTTAAGGTTCCTCGGAATTAAATCTCGTTCTTGAGAATTTATTTCTTAAATTAATTTCCGGAATGTCTCCTCGGAAATAATTTATTAATCGAGATAAATTCGATAATTCCTTTATTTATTCCGAGATTTCTCATAACCTTAACATATTTAAAATTAATTCGATAAATCCATTGAAGTATAATTCATTCGGGAATTTAGTTGTAACAACGGAAACTCGTTAATAAATTCCAAATCTCCAAATACGAGTGACGCAAAAGCTCGTCCTTACATGTAAGTCTCGAAGCGTCGCTGGTCTTGGAGTAAGAAGTCTGGCTAGGGGTGACTTGTGTGCAAGAATCTGAATTCTCAGCATCCGCTGTTGGAATTGATCTAGGGTTTAAGAAAAAGTTTAACGCTTCAGGTAAGCGGTGGAATTTTAAATTTTTTTTTTTTATAAGTAAAGTGATTTTACTAACCTAGACAAAGAGTAAGTACACGTAAACAAAAACTATTATGAGCATAATAAACTTACTAACCTTTTTAGAAGCTTGAGCGTTGATGAGCCTTCGGAAGGTTGAAAACGTTCGTCTCCCCTCGCAGCACATCTCTCTTCTTTCCTCAACAACATGAGCAACCACGATAGTTTCTATCACAAGAATCACTCGAGAGAAAAGGAATTAGTGAGTGGGCACTTTTAAACACGACGACTCGAGAACAAGTCTCAAAGTCGAACAGCTAAAAACGCTAGGTCAAATGAGGACCTAGGTGCCAAAACAAAAACGAAAAGAACTTAGAGAGAGAGAGAGAGAGAGAGAGAGAGAGAGAGAGAGAGGATGGGCGGCCAAGCTAGAGAGAGAAGCTCTCAAATCTCTAAAACTTGGAATGAATGAAATGTGAAGAATGATGGCTCTATTTATAGGAGAGGTCTCACCTTCAATAAGGTAGTTTCCTCTTCTATAAAATATCACATATTCATGAGCCAATTTCCTCTTCTTCCCCTTATTTCACACGGCCAAGAGGATTCAAGAATATCCTTGGATTTGTTTTCTCTTTTATTAGCTTCTCCCTTGACCCATTTGGCCGCACACTATAATTTCCTCTTAGGGGAAATTTGTTTCCTCTTTTTTATTTTGGCAAGTATCTTCATACATTTATGCACAAAATAATCTCTCTTTCACATTAGGGCTGGACAAAATTTGGTCTCCCATTCACTTGGGTTGGACGGCCAAAAGCCTTCTAGAAAGGCTTTCTAGGTTTTTCTTTAATTGTTCATGAGAACATAAGAAAAGCCAATTAAGAATTTTCAAGTAAAATTCTATGAAATAAAATTAATTCACAAGGCCCAATGAACACATCATGGCCGAGTGATCTAATGTCATCATATGACCATGTCAAAAAATTTATTGACATTCATTTCATGCCATGTCCAAAAAGACAAAATTATCCTTTTGACAATTTTCGTAAAACTTGTCTCGTTCTTGTTTTGACTATACCTACTCGATGTGATTTGTGAGAGTGACCTTATGGATCCAAATGAACAAAGCTTGAGCTAAACACTTGGACTCAAAAGTTCACAAACCTTTTCCAAGTTTAGCTTAATGCCAACTGACTCCATTAAAGAGTTGACACTGAAAATCTCTCGGTTCAAATGAATTTATTTTCTACTCAAGAATTCAACCTAATTGTGATGAGTGGATCCACATAATATTATCAATTTTTACCCTTCATGAATATCATCAGCTAGTCGGGATTTACAAAATTACCATTTTACCCTTCTAGCTGTTATTTCCTCAACTCCTTTTTCGCTTGTGAATAAGTTAGAAACAATGTATGGACGAGGAGCTAACAAGTCACATTGTTTCATCCAAAAGAGTCAAGACTCAATTTGGACACTGGCCAGTTCATTTATTCACATTCCAAGGAACAAAGCATGAGGTGATATACATTGCATTTCAGCAATCTTGTACATGAATTCAATATCTGTTGCGATATTTTTATAACTAGCACGCAAGCGGACGTATCGAACAAGTAATAGTGTTACGTAAGTAACGGATATCGATCCCACAGAGACTAGCTACTCTAGCGATTTTCTAAAACTTGATGCTAATTAATTCCAAGTAAAATTAAGAAGATGGTTGTAACAAAAGCAATAATAAAACTAAAGCAGAGAGTTAAATACGAGTTTTGCAAGAAGAGAAAGTAGGGGTCACGACTTCACCGGAGCTAACTAGGTCAGGGGGTTTCGGGCTCAAACAACAAAATCTACTCCTATGGATGCTAATCTCACTCTATCAAACTTATTCACTAGCCTCTCTCGAGTGTTCTAGCAAACCTATGTAATTGACGGATTATTATCCTCTCGGCATCTAATCCTATTAAAACAATCACACGCAATGAAACAAGAGTTCAAACGATCACATTAATTGCCTAGATTTTTTAACCTAGGATCAACTATGAAGACATGAACAAAAGCACGATTATTTACTCTCTCTCGAGTAGCTAAACAATCCTAGATAACAATTCTAATGGTGATCAAGCACTAGAAAGCATAATGAACAATTCATGTCAAGCAATCCATAATAATGAAGCAAACAATAATTATCTAACCCTAACGAGCCCCCCAACCATTATCAATCCCGGCTACATCGCAACCCCATAAGAAACTTAGCCTCTAATGGTATTCATAATCAACGCTAAACATAACAGAATAATTAAAGCACTAAAATAAAGATTGAAACCAACACAGAATTCATATTAAATATAATTGATGTTCAACAATAATCTAGAGCAATAAAATAAATAAAAGAAGGGAAGAAAGAAGAACGAATGAATTCGGAGAAGGAGAACTCGTCGGGTTGTCAATTCCGTTGAAGAACGCCTTTTTCCTCTTTCAAAAGCTCTCAAGAACAACCAAACAATAAAAGAGAAACTTAAATAAAAGGGAAGATGTGTTTTTCATAGCTTAGAGTCACATATATAGGTCAAGGGGTGATTTTCGGAGCATATTGGGCCTTTGGAATGGTTTAATTCGCCCAAAAACATTAAAAACGGAAAGTAAGTCCGTCAAAACCCGAAGGAAGGCGCGGCGCGCGGTCCGAACTTCAGGTTATGCGCGGAGCGCGCATAAGACTCTGTGTGATTTCATGGTTTGTGCCCCCGTATGCGCGGCGCACTATCGTCGATGCGCGGCGCGCGGTCTCGAATCCTGTCATCACGCGGCGCGCGATGGAGGGTGCGCGGCGCGCGTAGTCGCCAACTTTCTTGCTTATCGCTTTTTTACTCTATTTCGACCGTTTTGTCTCCAAATCCCGTCATTTTTCCAAGAAATTGATTGTAGACGCTCTATTGCTCATTTGAACCTGAAACTACTCAAAAACCTACTAAAAACCATTAAAATACTCAAGGACTCATCGGTTTTTGGTTCGGGAAATAGGAGTTTTACGCGTGATTAACGCACCTATCAATATCTATGAGAACTTCACAAAGTTACTCATGACATCTTCACAACTTAGTACTTCACCAATAGGTCATGTTCAGAATCACATAGTGAGTCCGAACTCTGACTTTCTCAAATGAGAATACGTAAGCTGTGAAATGGCATGTCTCATTTCAGGATTAAGGTAAGCATGATGCAATTCATACGTAGTGACTTCGAGACATAAGAGGTTAAATGGTTTGTTCTTATTTTGTCTCTAGAAGTGCATTGGTCAATTCAATACCTTCAGAAGATACCTAGAAGAACTATAGAGTCTCCAACTCTCAATGCCCTATAACCAGACATCATAGATTCTCCTAACAATCATACTGAGGTCAATAGTCCTTTGACCCTTAGATTGCGAATATATCGTTTTAAGCAAACTACGAAGAGTTTGTTCATGCAAATCTACATTTGTCTCTTCGTAAGTTGTTTAGTTTGTTTATGGATTAAAGACTAATTTTTTATCATAAAGCTTCAAACAGACAAGAAAGAATGAATGAAAGTTTCAATCCGAGCCATTTATACTATGTGAGAAAATGTCAAGTTATTGACAATGGTTATCAGACTTGAAGTTGAAGACTATTCTATATTTCTGTCTTTCTCATTTCTCTATATTATATGATTATTTGTCGCCACAAAAACCATTCCAAGAAATGAGCTAGAAGACATATCACTTCAAGGATGTATATACACACACACATACTCAAAGTCGCACACAAAACCTTCAAACCTTACAGTATTGCTATAATTAATGACATGAAAAGCCTAGTGGAAAATGAACTTTATAATTTCAAATGGCAACACAATAACATCTTGAATTTGAATCACGTCAATTTTACCAAGTTTTAATAGCATTTTCAATACAACTATTGACCAAACTCAAATAGTGAAAAAAAGGTGCCTATATCATTATAGTGTGGAGTCACTTACAAAGGCTTCTGATGATGGGTCTACAACAAAACTTTGTTCCTTTAGAGCTGAAGTTAAGTGAAGTCAGAACAAAGTAACAACCTAAAAAATAACATCATCTCTTTGAGTTCATAAATTCATACAAAATTCAATGCTCCAGAGACCGTATTATCAGGGAAGTTCTGAGTAGAAGAGGGTCTCTTTAAGTAGAAATAAAGCAAACCTACAACACAAATTATGAAGAGTCAATACATCGAACACATGGAGCTCAATTATAGAAGAGAGGGAGAGGGAGTTATCGATGTATTTTGGCCAGCCGAGATTATAGAAGACGAATCTACAATGAACGCAACACATGAAAGACATCTTTCAACATCAAACCTCTGAGGAAAAAAAATATAGATGATTAACTTACCAAAACAAAGAGAAAACATGATTGGAAGTTTGGCGACCAAAGTTAGAGAAGTGGGACGAGATAGATTTCGTATGCAAAGTAACGAGGATGAAACGGAAAGAGAAACAAAGTAGTTTAGGGCTTCTTGTTTGGGTTGGGTTGGTGCGACCCGCTGTTCCATTGATAAGAACCGAAATCGTCCGTCGAGAATCAGTGGTTCGGTTTGGTGCACCCCAAAACTGGTCGGGTCATTGCGGATTGGCTTCCCCAAGTCAACGGAGCAGATTAGATGACCGGTTTCCTTGGGTTGACGGGTTCGGGTTATAGGCTAATATTTTATATTAACTATCTCAAGATTTCGGACGAAAAATCATTACGGTTTTAATATAAAATAGTATTCATGATAATGTCCGATTCACGTGGGGTTTCAAATCACCGTATACCCGAGCTCAAAAATTCAGCGAGCTTGCTTTTCTTAAGGCCAACTCGCTCATGTAAAGTTTCAATCCCGGAATTAACGCACTATCTTCTAGTTTATCCACTATTTCGTACTGAATAGAGTGGGGGACTGAGTGTTGATGTTGGACTTCGTTCTCTATTAACTCTTATAAATTGGGGCCAAATTGAGCTCATGGCCCCGATCGTAAGCCCACAAAAGATACACGCTAGATTACAGTTTGATCACAACTCGGTATTGCGAACTGCAAACTGGTCGAGCTCGTTATCGAATCAGCTCGTGCCTATCGGTTATTGGGCTCACTTTTATCAATGCCAGTTATCCCGATCGCAAACTACTCAATCGTGTACCTGAAGACCCAGGCAACACAGACTGTTCAGAGCAAAACTATTCAACCGCCTCCTCAAGACCAGGTCAAAGGCTATACGTGGCCTTTGAGTGAGCAACGAGATCCTATTCCGAAGTGCAACGTGGCGTTGAAGAACAAGAGCTCGCATATAATCTCCCGCCGCTATAAATACAGGACTCAGGAGCACGATTCTGCACGTTACAACTTGTTATCAGCCTTGACAGTCTATTCTTGTTCTCAAGCTCGCTAATCGTTGTTTTCATCTATCAATTTAATTGGTCATCGTCTTTCATATTCAATAAAAGGCTAAATCCATCTTTCGTTCATTTCATTTCATTCATTTAACTAATCGTCTTTTCATCATTATTTCGAAATTAGATTTAATCTCGTTACGGAATTCAGAGGCTCATATCTATCAATCTAAATCGACCTATTTTTTTTATCACAAATAGTCAAGACTGCCTTGAGGTATTTTTTCATGTCAACAATTGCT
Source organism: Urtica dioica subsp. dioica (assembly GCF_054948205.1). Lineage (NCBI taxonomy): Eukaryota > Viridiplantae > Streptophyta > Magnoliopsida > Rosales > Urticaceae > Urtica > Urtica dioica. The sequence continues at coordinate 9,209,930 of NC_142761.1, forward strand.
ATTGAAAAAGTGAATAATAATCGTTTTATCGCAATAGAAAATATATGTGCATGACACCATATACAAATCCTAATACCACTTCAAAATTCTCTATCTATAAGTTAACCTAAATATTATTTAGTCTTACCCTACTTTCAATTCTTACATAAAACTAGTTGACACTTGATTTCGAAATATTAATTTTGTATCTACAAATCAAACTGTAAATAAATTTTTTTATGTTTCTAATTCTTACCAAAAATTAAATATAAAGCTTAAAAATTATTATATATCTATAAATTATTAAATAAATTTTTTTATGTTTCTAAATAAATTTTTTTATATATCTAATTCTTATCAACGTTGTATTTACAATACTGGATGAAATTGACCAAAAATAAAAAAGGGCAATTTCCTATTAGCATATATACAGACACCTACTAACCCAAATATAGATCTAATTTTTCTAAAAAAAACAACAAATAATTTTTCTAAAAAAACAAAAAAAAATTATGTGGAAATTGTATCGCCGTGGGCATCGTCGGTTCTCCAAAAGTTTAGCTCCGATCCTGAAAGCCCGCCCGTGATCGAAGCGAAGACGCAAATCATAGCGCTGCGGCTTCGCTGATGAAGGTTTAATTACTAGAAAAAAAAAATCATAATGAAATCTTCGTGATATAAAACATTCCAGTAAATTTTATGAGTGCACTAAGAAAACTCTCCAAACATATATGCCTGGAGAAGTAGAGCTGGAAAATTAACAAAAGCTTCCTCGCGCTCGGAATCTCCGGAGAGGACGATCGAGGCAAGAAATTCAACGACGCCGGAGGATTGGAGCGTTTGTCTGTCGGCCTCGCTCTAGACGGCGATGGATCTGAGTAAATTGAGCCAATCAATCGGATCATGTAAAAAAACCGTTCACCACTTTTTTTTATTCTTTGAACGCTGAATGAGAGGGGAGAGAGAGACACTTTGTTTTATGTGTATTTATTGAGTTTTAAATCCTTCCTCAATTTGTGCGAGTAGTTATGACCGAATATTTGTTTTCAATTTAAATTAATAGGCAGAAAATAATGGACGGAAATTTGGCTAGGGTTATTTGAGGTCATTCACGTCTTTTAACATGCTGTAAATAGATTATTGTGGCTATTAACAGAAAATTAACAAAAGGTTGGCTAAAATCAAAACCTCTATAGCCACGTGACTATATACCTATATAACCCTATTTCTACTTTTGTGACAACGTTGTCACAAAACATTTTGTGACAACATTGTAACAAGATTTTTAATAGATTTGGGTTTCCTTTGAAGATTTTGTGACAATATCATCACAAAATTGTATATTTTGTGATAGCGTTGTGACATAAATGTTGAGCCAGATTTACTTTTAAATACTATTGTAAATAAGTTCTTGCTTTGTTCAATAATGGATGAGACTTTTACATTCGTCAAGTACATTGGTAACTGCGTCAGCCCTTGTTATTACGAGGAGGAAAAATATTTTAAAGTCATAGACTAATACAAAAAGGCCTTTAGAGCGACAAATGTCAATTCTAAAGGCAAAAATGTCGCTTCTAATTGACCTCTAGAAGCGACATTAGAAGCCACAAAGTCGCTTCTAAAGGTCAGTCACTTCTAATATTAGAAGCGGCTAGTTTCCACCAATGTCGCTTCCAAGTCGAACTTTTTGGCGTAAAAAATGGCTCCCACGAAATGCGAAAACAATTTACAGGCGTCATTAGAAGTGGATTGTCGCCTCTAATGTTGCTATTTATTATTTTTTATATGATACAATTTTTTGGGCTAAGGCGAGGCTTCAACGACGACGGTGTTGAGGCTCAAATAGAGAAAAATAGAAATTCAGTGAGGTGTTGGTGGTTTGGTGGCCTAAATTCACAACAACAAAAATTGAAAGATGGTAACTCACCGGGGCAGAGGATGGACGGCGGCCTTAGGATTAGGGCTTTGGCAGGTCCGTGGCCGAGATGGCGGTGACCGGTCGGAGATGGTGGAAACCTTCAAAGAAAAGACAGAGAGATAGAGAGAGAGAGAGAGAGAGAGAGAGAGAGAGAGAGAGAGAACAAGACTCACCGGGAGTTGTGGTGATGGTAATACCAGAATATCAGAGCAGAATCAGAGAATCCGAGGTGAGGTTTTGGTTTTTAGGTTCTGGTTTGGTGAAGAAGAAGATGCGTCCTTTAAAAGAGACTGACCTAAATTAGAAGTGACTTGTCGTTTCTAATTTCAAGGTCAGATAATACATCGTCGCTTTGTTAAAAAAATTAAAACTTTGGCGGAGAAAACAAGGAGCCAAAAATTTCGGTAGTGAGAAAGTGACATGTCGCTTCTAAATGGCGTTTCTAAATGGCGAGAAAATATTAGAAGCAAAATTTGCCGCTTCTAATCTCTAAATAAGAATTTTTTAAGTCCGAGTGGTTTGATATTTGTTAACTAGGCTAGAAGCAACAAGTCGCTTCTAATTTTGGGCATTTCTTCTAAAGGCCTTTTTGTAGTAGTGATACTATCCACAACGAAGAATTACGCTAGTTTGTGTTGGTGGATCGAGCTCGCATCGGACACGAACGATCGCTCCGATGCGCCTCTTTCGAGATGATTCCACCATATGACCATATTAATGCGGAAAAATAATTAATTACGCTGATCATAAGCTAATTAAATTATGGTTATAATTAACAAGATCTAGTTATGTTTAATTAATTTAATTCACGAGAGCATATTTATCAAGCAACCGATTTGAGCGAAAAACGAATACTTACATTGATTTTCGGTTCACGAACTGAAAGCTTTCACAATCCGTCTTCGTCTTCAACGTACAAGCTTCCACACGATCGAATAAGGAATTCCTCCTTCAAGGACTCGATGTGATGATACCTTAGTCTTCCGAGACGTAATCTCCGAGACGAATAAGAAAGATGAGGGGGCACAGTCTTTATCTCACTAGATCACGAAACTAGGTGTTTCGAGATCTCGCTCTTATTTTACTAAGAATGGAAACGAATTTTCGAGGGGAAGAGAGGCAGAATTGCTCGGCCAAGGTAGGCTAGAGAGAACGAAATTTTCATCAAATAATTGCTTATTTTTGCCTTCTCATGAACCCCTATTTATAGTAGTAAAAGGAGATATTCATGGAATCTTCCAGAATATTTTATTTCCTTTTATTGTGTTCACATTGGTGGATTAAATCTAGGCCATTGGATCTCAACAAGTGAATCCTACTTTTTCTCTCATCCATCAGATCAATATCTATGAGATATTATTCTTTTATTTAAATAGAGAATAATTTATTTAGTGAGATAATAAAGGAGAATATATTATTCTCCTAAATATTCTCCTAAATACTTTCCTTTAAATAAGGAGAAAATATAGGACAATATCTTATATTTTTCTCTCTCATTTATTTAAACAACTAAAGAGAAAATATTGGTAAATACCAATTATGTATTTTCGAATTTGATGGCACACGGCCAAGGAGATTTGCCCAAACCCTAGTGCCAAATAACCAAATTCGAATTTTCCATGTGTGCAAGGCCTTATTGCTTAAAACCTATTTAATCATTTATTTACTTGGTCCAACAATAAACAAATAATTAATAATTGTTTATTTACTTGATCAAACAATAAATAAACAATTCTAGCATAAATATTTATTTAATTCTGCGAATACCCGTTTTCCAGAATTAATGCTGTCAATCACAATTACAGCAAGTGAGATTAATAATGATAAACATTATTATACGAAAGTTCTTATCCGCCTTTATCAGAGGCGAATCGGGGACTATGGACCTAGTAATAGGAGCTTAACAAAACCGATGAAAAAGACGAAATAGTCCTTTCTCTTTTGTCCATCGATTCGTTTAATCTTGGTCAAATACTCAACCTTGTAAGCCAAGACTGAACTCTCCTTTATACTAGAATTATATTTACTCATCGTGACGAGTGTCCACTGATATAGTCAGTTTGTGATCAAGATCCTCCAGGTTCAACCCGTATCGAGAGAAGTCAATTTATCCGTTATACTTTTCTTGATACATATCAGCCCTAAGCATTGTTGCTTCCCCAGCGAAAGATTCTTTCGAACGTTACTTACTTCGAAAGTGCTAGCAATCTATCGGTTCTGGAATCAACCCTTAGGTGAGTGAACATTAACCTTCTTTCAGGAAGGCTGGATTCCGTATCTGTAAATCACTTCGACATAAGCTGTGATTAGCATGAATAGCCTTTTAGCGAATGAGTCAAAGAGCTCAGTAACATAACCTAGTGTCCATGATCACGTCAAGATTTAGATCAAGTCTCACTGTGACCATCATAGTGGCCTCGGTTAGTGTGTCGTAACGGTCCTTAAACGACACATCTACACCAAGACCTGTCCAGATCGTACACTTACCACAAGTGTAGAATGCTCCCACATAGTGATCAGCCTTCACCTATGTGTTCCACATATATGACTTTAGATATAGCTTTCCAGGCGTATATCAGTCATCGACCATGTTTTAGCACACCGCCCGAACTCAGGTGCCTAGCACGTGACTCAGTTAGATACGGAGGCTATGGAAGATAGTTGTTATTGATTCTAATTATTTAGAACTCAACCCACTAATCATATAATGCTAATAAAGTAATATTATTATCGAATTTAGTAATCATTTATTCATTATCTTCAAGTGGGCAATTTTCCCAACAATCTCCCACTTTGACTAGAGAAGATAAGTTTCCTTCAGCCAATTTAATTCTTTGCCATCATTGTAGACGGTTTAGACCTTGACCCAGGATTGAGATTCCCATCATATGGATTCCCACTTTTATCTATACTCTATCATTTATGTCGATCTAACATATGTCCCATTTATATTATTCTAGTTCATGCATTTTTGCAAGTGATTGACTTACCATTTAAGGTCAAGTCAATTTGTTCATAGTAAATAAATTTACTTTAGAACAAATCAACACTTCGCATACCTTTAGATTATACACCATACTTTATATCTAAAGATAACAAGTCTCCCTATTAAGGTGTACATCCCTTTGGTGCCAAAACAGGTTGCACCATTGCATGGTTTGATCTCATCACCACTTACTATAGTGTGATTTATTGAACGTGTTTAAATAAGAACTTTATTGACCTATTTTCATTACTTGGTTATTTATAGTTCATCCTTGTTTGTCGTGTTCATATCCAATATATACACAGGACTTTAAGGATTTACTATATTTAAATAACTAAGTATCTCACTATTTCCAGAAATTACAGTGTTTACAACACATATAGTTATTCTCGGAAATACGACATTGTCTAAGGTCTAATTATTAGTCCCTTTTAAAGACAATGTTGATAGCCTCAACATTGAGCTCATACCTTATATCAATAAGTATGTTTGAGACATAATGGAACGAGCATGTCGTTTCTAAATTTAATTTTAGAAATAGTTAGCTCAGTCAATTTACTTGTGTCATAATGAGGTCTAGAACTATAATAGTAATGACTTTATTCATGACACTTGTTTAGGAGCTATACTTATCGATCATTCTCAAAATATCGATTATAACAAACATCCATGTACAATCATGACTACTTTGTTAAGTACTTAGGATCTACCTTTCATATTTCAAAAGGTTTAGTAGTATAACTACTTCGATCCATGTCTTTATGTTATTGGAACTTCATCCTCAAAGGACAGTTCATCTTCAATTTTGAAGATCCCTAATGAAGTGGTTCGTGGTATCAGAAAGAAGAGTATCATTGATGATAATGTCTCTCCTTAAGGGCTCAATCCCTTACCTTATAGCTTATTAAAGCTTAAACCATTTCATTAATCCTTTTATAGATCTCTATATTCCTTTAAGCTAATAGCTTAACAGGTAGATCTATTAAATATGGGCTAATAACTTTCAGACAAGTTAGTATGATCGAGAGTGATATCTCAAGATCATGTCTTTCCATTTAAGGAAAGTTTATTGTTGATGAGAGTGACAAGGATCCATTCTAGGATGCTCCCACTAGGTTATTGATTTTAACGACAAGATAATTCAAAATTATCCTTCCTTTCAATTCATTGATTTATGTGGCAAGGTAATCATTGATTACTCTTCCACTTTAATTATTGAATAATAGCATATACATTCCGGTTAAGGATGTCATCTTCAATGATGGGTTTAATCCTATGAAAGATGTTGCTATTTATTGAACAACAAGTGGCTCGATTTCATTAAAGAAAGCTCCCACTCTTTTATTGAACAATAGTGACTAGAATCCAATTAAGGATACTCCCACTCAATAATATTGGTTATTTAGTGGCTAGGTTCCATTTATGGATGCTCCCACTATGTCAATGAATAAGAGTAGCTAGGTTCCAGCTAAGGATGCTCCTACTCGATTATTGAATTTTAGACTGGCTAGGTTCCAATTAAGGATGCTCCCACTCAATCAATAAATCTAGAGTGACTAGGTTCCAATTAAGGAAGCTCCCACTAATTTAATTCATCATCAACACTAACTTTTAGTTGTGTCTCCTTTATTACTTATTATTCGCACAAGTCATTGTCGAATAATGGTAATATTTATTTAGACGCTTTCAAAGCTCTAAATAGTTCTTAAACAATAAAACATATTCAACATAAGAATTTAATGAAGCAATAAAAGCTAATTAAATTCTAACAGAGATAATAACTTAGAAAATATTTATATTTATTTATTGTGCTTCTATATAGCATATGAACGGAAAAACGCGACCTTCATATTCTATATCTTTTTCATAAGGACATAAGCATTCATGCATATTCAAATATCATAAAAGCAATCAAGGCATTCAATTATAGAAGGAAATATTTAAAGACACAACCATGTGTTCATAAATAATGTAATAAAACATAAAGAAAGAAAGATTCATCCTTTCTGGAATAGCCATAAAGGCTACAATCCAGAAAACCTCGGATTATTAAATGACACATCCCATGTTCAAAAAATAAATCCAAAAATGAAAGTAATAAAACTAGCGGAAAATTAGATCTTCAAACGGAGCATGAACTTCTCTACAATTCGGGCTTGAATCCGACATTGCTCAGCAAGCTCGTCTACACATGTGTGCTCCATCATATCTGCTCTGCAACAAGCAAAGAAGTATGCTCATGAATAATTATCCTCAAAACATTTTTAGGATATCTTTAATCATGAATTTTAAGGTACAATACCAGCATTCTTCTTGTTTTTCTCCAGCTCAGCCAAGTACAAAGGACAATGCCTCTTCCAATGGCCTTCAGTGTTGCAGTGGTTGCATTTACCAATGCTTTCTCGCTTCTTTTCTTTTCCTTTTCCACTTCTCTTGAAGTTCTTCCTTTCCTTCTTAGCGGGACCTTTCCCCTTTGAAGTATTCGGACGTGCCTTAGATGACTCAGCACCAGAAGTCAACATCTTCTTGGTTTTAGGCGAAGAACTCTTGTCAGCATAGAGAGCTGACCCTTTGTTCTTCCCATGTCGAGTGATAGACTCGAAAGTCTGTAGTTCATTCAATAGCTGAGACAGTCCATACGTCAACTTGTTCATGATGTAGTTGGACGTAAACTGTATAAAGTCACTCGAAAGGGAATTATGGATTATTCCCACCTGAGTAACCTCATCCATATGTGCCCCATGGAGTTCAGCTTCGGTGAAGTAGTTAGTCATCTTCATGACATGATCCCTCACCGGAGTTCCCGCAGTCATCCTAGTGCTAGTGCACTTACGAGTGAGCTCAATGCGGGCTTGCTCGCTTTGCATCCCAAACATTTGTTGCAACGAGTCAAGGATCTCCACAGCGGTCTCCTTCCCTTCCATCTTAGTTCGCAACGCATCAGATATGCTTGCGAGCATGTAGGCCACCGCCTTGTTATTGGCAGTAGTCCACTTGTCATAGTCCTCCCTCAAGTTCTTGGAGGCACCATGAGCAGGAAGAGGAGGTCTGTCTTCAGTGAGGATAAAGCGAATGCTTTCACTCACAAGCACAATGTTGAGATTCGACTTCCACTTAGGGAAGTTATCTCCAGTCAGGATGTCTTTCGACAACACGGCCATAATAGGGTTCGACATGATTACTAAAAACATAAAAAGCACATTTACTAGCAATATGAAAAGAAACAACTATCAATATAATATAGGAAATAAAAACTATAATGCAAACATGCACGGGATAAAATACTAATCAAAAGAACCCAGTTTTTATATTCCAAGGTAATTCGACTAATAGCCACAGTCCGTTTCACTCTGGTGACGTAACGGAGTGCACCTAGTGAAAATGAGAACCATCTCAGATTAGTGAGCAATCATAGTACATGCACCTTCATAACTATGCTCACTAACTACCAATTTTATAGGAATCTTTGGCCACATGAGCAACCACCGGTTGGTTCATGCATGAGTCAACCCAACATTTCAGATAAAGAAATCTAGCTCATACGCACTAGCGTAACTAGTACACGCAGAGATCAACCCTCCCACCTATCGTCAGAGACACAACCTTGGTATTGGAATCAGAAAAGCCCTTCCGAATGGAACTGACCACCATGTTTAGAAAACCGCCGGTCACGAGGGGATTTTTCATCCTCACGGTGTTGTGTCAATGTTGGAGACCTACGACTCAATATACTTTAAGTATTTTAATTTTCCTAGCATTAACTTTAATCTAGGTGATCCACTCGAGTTAACTAAGTCATATTAAAAACTCGAGTGTTTCTAAGCTACCCTTAAAAACAGATGTTTCGATATAGCTTAGTGATTAGGAATTCGTGACATCTAGTCTTGATTATCCTAAAAGTATTCCATCACGGAAAAGCTCCCAGTAGAGAAGGTGAGACTCTAGGTCTTCTTAAGTACCTCTCAGCTTAGCCTCTTATCGGCTTGGTGACAAAGCTCTCCGATCCGTTCAACTCATTCATTAATTAACTATCCTAATCCAATTAGACAATTTTAATGAATGAAAGCCCATGACAACCATTAACATACGATACATGATCTAAGTTATAGCATACAAGCATGGCATATTAATTAAATAAACAAGCAAGAGCATGCAAGAATGGTTAGATTCGGATTGATCGTTTCCTATTTGATTCTATAAAGTAAATCAAGATGAGCCCAATCATATTGGCCCATGGATTCAATTGGGCCCATTCTTATGTCCCTTAGAAAAATAAATCAATATCAAATTATTTAATTTTTATAATTTTTATCGAAAAAATTAATTAAGTAAGGGCACATTCCAATGTCCCATTTAAAACAAATCGATATCATAATCATTTATTTTGTAATGTTTTAAATAAAAATCATTAGGGCTCAGCCCATATAATTAATTAAATAAAACATTTAAAAACTTAATTTTTTTTTCGGTAAATTTTTTTTTATGAGTGGGCCCGTGGGCCCACTAGGGTTTCCGGGCTGAGGCCCGGACGAATCCTCTAATCTTGACCTAGGTCAAGATTAGACTTGAGGCTGCACCGGACCGCCGCCGCCACGAGGGCGCGGCCCAGAACAAAAAGGACAGCCGAAACTTGTCACAAAATTTTGTGACAAGTTTTCTTGTGGCGTAGTCGTGGAGGCTTTCTTCGTCCGTCATGCTTCTTCGTTGTGTGTCCGTCTCTCACCGATCGTCGTGATCAAGAACGTCGCACCATCGGATTACAACAATAATAATAATAATTACATAAAACATATACCCTTTGAATTTCGGGTTTACAAAAAAATCTAGAAAAGCGAGAATCAAATATTCTACGATCAAACCACGAATCACAATCCACATATCATATATTGAATTGCATGAAATTCACATCCACATATAATTTCATTCAAACCATATTTAAATTAATTACAAGAACGAATCGATTAATTAATCATAACATCTAGCTCTGATACCACTTGTTGGTGGATCGAGCTCGCATCGGACACGAACGATCGCTCCGATGCGCCTCTTTCGAGATGATTCAACCATATAACCATATTAATGCGGAAAAATAATTAATTACGCTGATCATAAGCTAATTAAATTATGGTTATAATTAACAAGATCTAGTTATGTTTAATTAATTTAATTCACGAGAGCATATTTATCAAGCAACCGATTTGAGCGAAAAACGAATACTTACATTGATTTTCGGTTCACGAACAGAAAGCTTTCACAATCCGTCTTCGTCTTGAACGTACAAGCTTCCACACGATCGAATAAGGAATTCCTCCTTCAAGGACTCGATGTGATGATACCTTAGTCTTCCGAGACGTAATCTCCGAGACGAATAAGAAAGATGAGTGGGCACAGTCTTTATCTCACTAGATCACGAAACTAGGTGTTTCGAGATCTCGCTCTTATTTTACTAAGAATGGAAACGAATTTCCGAGGGGAAGAGAGGCAGAAGTGCTCGGCCAAGGTAGGCTAGAGAGCACGAAATTTTCATCAAATAATTGCTTATTTTTGTCTTCTCATGAACCCCTATTTATAGTAGTAAAAGGAGATATTCATGGAATCTTCCAGAATATTTTATTTCCTTTTATTGTGTTCACATTGGTGGATTAAATCTAGGCCATTGGATCTCAACAAGTGAATCCTACTTTTTCTCTCATCCATCAGATCAATATCTATGGGATATTATTCTTTTATTTAAATAGAGAATAATTTATTTAGTGAGATAATAAAGGAGAATATATTATTCTCCTAAATATTCTCCTAAATACTTTCCTGTAAATAAGGAGAAAATATAGGATAATATCTTATATTTTTCTCTCTCATTTATTTAAACAACTAAAGAGAAAATATTGGTAAATACCAATTATGTATTTTCGAATTTGATGGCACACGGCCAAGGAGATTTGCGCAAACCCTAGTGCCAAATAACCAAATTCGAATTTTCCATGTGTGCAAGGCCCAATTGCTTAAAACTCAATTAATCATTTATTTACTTGGTCCAACAATAAACAAATAATTAATAATTGTTTATTTACTTGATCAAACAATAAATAAACAATTCTACCATAAATATTTATTTAATTCTGCGAATACCCGTTTTCCAGAATTAATACTGTCAATCACAATTACAGCAAGTGAGATTAATAATGATAAACATTATTATACGAAAGTTCTTATCTGCCTTTATCAGAGCCGAATCGGGGACTATGGACCTAGTAATAGGAGCTTAACAAATCCGATGAAAAAGACGAAATAATGCTTTCTCTTTTGTCCATCGATTCGTCTAATCTTGGTCAAATACTCCACCTTGTAAGCCAAGACTGAACTCTCCTTTATACTAGAATTATATTTACTCATCGTGACGAGTGTCCACTGATATAGTCATTTCGTGATCAAGATCCTCCAGGTTCAACCCGTATCGAGAGAAGTCAATTTATCCTTATACTTCTCTTGATACATATCAGCCCTAAGCATTGTTGCTTCCCCAGCGAAAGATTCTTTCGAACGTTACTTACTTCGAAAGTGCTAGCGATCTATCGGTTCTGGAATCAACCCTTAGGTGAGTGAACATTAACCTTCTTTCAGGAAGGCTGGATTCCGTATCTGTAAATCACTTCCCACTCGAATCATGCTCTGAGAAAACTCCCAAGACATAAGCTGTGATTAGCATGAATAGCCTTTTAGCGAATGAGTCAAAGAGCTCAGTAACATAACCCAGTGTCCATGATCACTTCAGGATTTAGATCAAGTCTCACTGTGACCATCATAGTGGCCTCGGTTAGTGTGTTGTAACGGTCCTTAAACGACACATCTACACCAAGACATGTCCAGGTCGTACACTTACCACAAGTGTAGAATGCTCCCACATAGTGATCAGCTTTCACCTATGTGTTCCACATATATGATTTTAGATATAGCTTTCCAGCCGTATATCAGTCATCGACCATGTTTTAGCACACCGCCTGAACTCAGGTGCCCAGCACGTGACTCAGTTAGATACGGAGGCTATGGAAGATAGTTGTTATTGATTCTAATTGTTTAGAACTCAACCTACTAATCATATAATGCTAATAAAGTAATATTATTATCGAATTTAGTAATCATTTATTCATTATCTTCAAGTGGGCAATATTCCCAACAGTTTGATGTTTAAATTGTATGAGCAGCTAACGCTCTCACCTTCTACTCATATGATCCATATGGTGCATCAAACATCCGGGATAGTAATACTTGTAATGACTTTTGACGATTTAAGTTTGAAATGCTATTTGCATATTCGGAAGATGGAACCAGATATGAAGTTATTTAATCTCGCTTTGGAGCTTCATACATTGCAAGAATCCTCAGTGCCCAATTCTATGCGTGTTGCTTCAACTCCGCACACCGGTGAGAGTGGTTGTACTCGAACTACACGTACACGATTGCAAAATATCCTTCTCCTACATCTGAGGCCCATGGTTGTGAGATCCCCATCTTTGACCAAATCATTCAGAATACTTATGGATTAGATGACATGAACATTTTCGAGGTGATTCCAAGATAAAGCCTTTACCCAGCTCGCGAACCTAGGGAGTCTGTTCACCTTTCCAATAATCGACGCAGTCCCCTCCACCTTCCCAAGACCCGATGAAGTGTCCTCAACCTTTCCAAGACCTGAGGCAGTGCTCTCCGCCTTCCCAAGACCCTAGGCATGTGCCCTACACGTTCCCAAGTTTCGAGGCCGGATTCTTCCCAAAAAAAAAAAAAACCATGGAGTGGGGTCCTCTACCACTAGGACAAATTGGGTTTTTATATTCAGACAGTTTTTGGATGCAGTTAGTCGCGTCTAAAACTATCACCGGACTTCACAATGAAATGATTTTTCAAAAAATTTAGCGGGATTTACTTCCCTCTTTATTTTTGTTCATTTATTTTATTAGGTCAAATATGTATGACTTTTTTCGTTCTTTTAATCTTCTCATTTCTTCGTCTTTTCTTCTTCTCCTATGCTCTCTCTCTCTCTCTCTCTCTCTCTCTCTCTCTCTCTCTCTCGCTCTCTTCTTTTTCTTGATTATTCTTCTCTTCTCCGTGACTCTTCTCCACTGCTTCTCTCTGCTCCAATGACCGAGACTCTGACCACCACTATCTTATTTGTAGGGAAATTTGGATTTCAACGTAAGAGACGCGGAAGTGAATCAGAAGAGAAAAAATGAGATGGGAAGAAGATATTCACAGGTAAAGAAGGATGTATGTTTATTTGATTTGTAGGGATATTTAATATTGCTGGATGATTATTTTGACTGGTTAGGGATTCTGGAATGTTGATTACATATATGGTAAAATCCATCTCCTTCTATTCTTTATGAAAACTGAATTGTTATAGCTTTTGGTTGATGACTATTTTTAGCGGTTAGGCATTCTGGAATAATTTCAGTTTTATTTTGTTTAATCTTTTTGTTGTTTATTTTTTCACACACAGTAATAAACGGTTATAGCTTTTGGAAGCTAGTATTGTTGAATTGTGTATTTTGTAAGAATAGGAAAATAATAGTTGTAGGCTCAGATTATAAAATCCATAAGGTTTAAGGTATTTTATTTGTATATTATGTTACTATTTGTGGTCTTTGATTTGTAAAAATTTTGCTCGTAATCTTTGTTGGGACATAATTAAGATGGAAGCAACAGCGACCTTGGTGTGTCTGCGCGCGTTGTGTTTGAATGTGTTGGTGTGTTTATTTGTTTGTGTGCGCTCTGTGTGTGTGCAAGTGTGTGTGTGTGTGTGTGTTTGTGTTTGTGCGCGCGCGAGCGGCCTCAAATCGTACCACTGTTGACTGCTCAACTATATGGCTCTCCTTGGCCTATGTTGATCTTGGTTAGTTTTTGTTTATTTTTGTCATTATTTTTCTACTATTTTAGCACTACTACAAATACAGTCTTTCGGTGCGGATGACGTTTGGGTGCGACTTTTCGCACCTAAAAGTCGCACCAAAAAAGACTTTTGGGTGCGAAAAGTCGCATCCAAAAGACATTGAAGCAACTAAAAAATTTCGTTGATTTTTTTAAATTTGGGTGCGAAAAGTCGCACCCAAAAGTTCATTAATACCTTTGGGTGCGACAGAGTCGCACCTAAAAATCAAGGTTACCTTTTGGGTGCGACTTTGTCGCACCCAAAAGTCCAAATATTTTAAGCGGTCTTTTTCCCTCCTTCTGTATAAAATTTTGACCTGTCAAAACATTGGGTGCGACCAAGTCGCACCCAAAAAGTCCATTGGGTGCGACTTTTCACACCCAAAAGGTCTATTGGGTGCGACAAAGTCGCACCCAAATTCTAGGTCATGTTATAAAAAAAAAATCAGTCTGAGCTTTTTACTCTCTCTCTCACGCTCTCACTCTCGATTTCTCTCTCAGCTCACTATATATATATATCTCTCATCTTCTCCGGTCCTCACTGCTGTTGACCTCAATCGGAACGAAGAAGAGGGATCGAGCGAGAGAGAGGCTGAGAAGGAGAGCGAGGTGAGCTCGCGGAGGAAGAGCTCGGCCACCAGCACAACCCGAGCGAGCCCCAAACTCCACCGCGCACGCTCCGGCTGTGACGAGGAGAACCACCGCGAGTCACCGGAGCACGCCGACCGAGGACGAGCGCCGGAAAAAGAGTGAGGGACCGTCGGACAGCGTGAAAATCACGGAATCAAGGTGAGTAGCTTGCCCGGATTGATTTTTGGATTAGGGTTTATGAAGTGGATTTAGGGCTTTTTGATTCTGAATGAAATGGATGATTCTTGAAGTGAGTTTGGAATTTAGTCAGGTTAGAACTATTTGAACAGCCTCTGTAAATTGACGTGGGCAGTTCGGTACTTATTTAATTTGGATTTGTTGATATTTTTCCTGGAAAGTAGACGTTATGGGCTTTCTAAAATGACCAAGAACGTGTAAATTGTTGAGATTTGAGTGAGTTGTGAATTTTTGAAAACAGGGTTTAAAAGCTGAGAATTCTGAGCGTGTGTTTGAATTTTTGGCCGAAAATTGGAAAAAAATTAGGGTTGAGGAATTATGATTTGGGGCTTTTAATTTATGAGATTAGTTTGATGATTCTGGAGTGTTTTGTGGTTCGTTTGGTGTTTGGGTTTCGATCGACAAGCTTCGTTTTGTATTGAAATGATTTTTGGACGAATTTTTGATGTTTTTGTTACTCTTGGCCTGTAAAAGGTTTGGGTTGCTGTTTGGATTATGTTGTTTGAGTGTTAATGTTGTTATGAGGCTTTGATGAGTGTGTGAAAGATTGAACTTTCTTTGGCACCTTTGGATGTCTATATGCTTTCAGAGGATGAGGCGTTCGACCTTCTGAACTGATAGCAATAATAGAGTAGGTATTATATCTGATTGGTGATCTCCTTGTTTTCTCTCCTGTGACTCAGGCTAGGTTACACAGGTTTTTGGAGAGAACGAAGGAGTCGAAGAGTGATGCCGAACTGCAGAGAGTAGGGAAAAAAGTTACTAAATTGCTGGGAAATAAGAAGGTGATCGAAGCAAGCAAAATTGTGAAGAAACAAGATGATTCGGAGCCTTAAGGTTTTCCTTTTGCAATGGGATTTTTTTTTGTTTGTCTTACTATTCTCGTTGATTCGGGGTAAATAATTTCCTTTGATATAGGTCGGAGCTCGGCTGGTTCAATTGTTAATGGAAACAGCGTATATACATCTTCCGGTCGATCGAATAGGAGATGTTCCGCCAGACTTACGCCCCGCATTTAATCATAACCTTAAGACAGTGACTATAGTTACACAGTATATTGAATGCCATCCACTTATCCTAAAAGGCCTGGAGAAAGCTGTAAGTATATTTGGGTTACTTTGGACTTGTATGTTGTCATTTGTTTCAGCTTCGATTTTGTTTTTCTTTACTGAAATATTGTAACTGGGTTTATAAGTTAAGTGTTCTCTTTCTTTGTTGTGTGTGACATTACTTTTAGGATCATACTTATTTATTGAATCATTATTGTTTTAAAATTTCAATCTTCTGTAGATATGACAGAGGAGGCTTTTTGTACTTGCCGTCATATGTTATGCGGACACATGGTGCAAGACAACAAAGCAATTCACTTAAGAGGACACCCAAGAAGCAACTGGAACCGGTTTTTGAGGTCCGCAAGCTGTTAGATTTATTTTATTTTTGTTTCCTTTTGTTGTGCATTACCAGTACTGCACAACCAGCCATCACAAGGTTTTTTTTGGGGTCACAATCACTATTTGCTTACTACATCCGGTCTCTTGTATCCATGTTGTACTGATTCATGCATATTTTGAATGTTAGTCCCTGAACTCACTTGTTTTTGTTCTTGTAGTTGATTCAATAAGTTGACAGTTTTCTATAACTTTTTATTAGATGTATTTAATTGTTTGAGACTAAGCTTAATTTATTTGTTTGAGAGCCTGTGAGTTTATGTGAATGAATTCAATTTCTTTTTATTTTTAAAAATAAATTAAGAATTGAAGTCACTTTTAAATCAGGTGACAACTAAAGCATTTTTGTACTAGTGATTACATTTTTCAAAGATTTAAAGTCACTTTATAATAGAGCGACGTCTAAAGTACTATTTTTTTTCCCCAAAACTGACTATCGGGTGCGACTTTTTACTATCGGGTGCGACAAAGTCGCACCCAATGCTCTTTTACCCGCCTTTTCAATGGATTTTTATGACATTTTAGGTGCGAAAAGTCGCACCTAAATGTCGCACCCGAAAGTCATGACTTTTGGGTGCGACTTTTCGCACCCAAGGCCTTTAGGTGCGGACTTTCAGGTGCGGAAAAGTCGCACCCAAAGTCGCACCCAAAGGTATCTTTGGGTGCGGAAATTGACTTTTGGGTGCGAAAAAAGTCGCACCCAAAGCCAGTTTGTCGCATCCAAAAGCCAGTTTGTCGCATTCAATGGTCGAATTGGTAGCGACAAAGTCGCATCCAATAGTCCGCATCTGTTGATCATGGATGTGATGTTTGGATGCGACTAGTCGTATATCCATATCAATATGATTTTCCATACACTAACTTTATTGATTTTTTCCCTTTCAAATGAATAATAATTAGCTTCATTGAAATTATGTTAGTCAGATATAAGATGTCGCACACAATGCATAATCAATATGTGCGACAATCTGTTTCGATGCAAGCGATGGATTATAAACAAGACAGTGCGTAAAAATAAATGACACAAAGAATGGTAACCCAGTTCGGTGCAACGTCACATACTCTGGAAGGCAGTGCCCAGTGAAAAAAAAAAACTCACTAACAATATGTAGTCAATAGTACCATAATGGACTTATATGAACAATCCATGTCTCAATGCCATTTTCCTACTACTACCCGTGAATTCCAAATTGATGAGTATGTTTTAAATGTACAAATCGCTCGTTTCCGGACTTGAATTGAAGTGAATCCTTAGGTTTGTTTATATTTTTGTGTTTTTCTCTGTTATTATAGGTTTTTCATGAGTTAGAAGTGTTTTGAGGGCAATGGGGAAAATTTGGGATGATTTGAAGACTTTACGGACGAATTAAAGCGAAGCAAGAAACACGACGCGGTTTTTTGCAGCATTATGAGATTTTAAATTAATGAATTTGGATGTTCCAATTCCATAATTGGAAAGAGCTTTCTCTTAGCTTTGCAACACATGTTTATTTGCGAAAATAAGACATCAGAGCAAGAAGTTACGGCCCATTCAAAATCACTGCGCAGTTGTTCAGTTTCTCTACGGCCAAAAAAATGATGTTTTTGTTAATTACCCGATTTTAAGCGTTTCTGAGCCCCATATTGCTCCGAAAATCAACTGTTGTAACCTCAAAACACATCATTCATTCACTTTCGCTTTTTCTTTATTTTTCTTTGAGTGTTTGGTTATTTTTTAGAGCTGTTGGAAGAGAAAAAAAAATGTTCTTGCCGGAAATTACAAACCGACGAATCTCCAAACCTCAACTTCATTCGTTCTTCTTTCTTCTCTTTCTTTTATTTATTTTATCATTTTACATTATTGTTGAACATCAATTTTATTTAATATGAATTTTCTTTTGCTTTCAATCTTTGTTTTATTGCTTTCAATTATTATGCTTTGTTTAATGTTGATTATGAATTCTATTAGAGGCTAGGTTTCTTATGGGGATGCGATGTAGCCGGGGTTGATAATGGAAGGGGGTTTCATAGTTGAGATAGAGTAAATAATCGTGCTTTTGTTTATGTCTTCATAGTTGATCCTAGGTTAGTAGAAAATCTAGGCAATTTATGTAATCGCTTGAACTCTTATCGTATTGCGTGTGATTGTTTTAATGGGATTAGAAGCCGAGAGGATAACAATATGTCAATTACATAGGTTTGCTAGAACACTCGAGAGAGGCTAGTGAATAATTTTGATAGATTGAGATTAGCATCCATAGGAGTAGATTTTGTTCTTCAAACCCGAAAATCCGACCTAGTTAGACCAGGTGAAATCGTGACCCTACTTTCTTTTCTATGAAAAACTCATTTTAAATTCGTTGCTCGTTATTTTATTTGTTTTAATTAATTTTTCATTAGTTGTTTAAATCCATCTCTCATTCACATTGAATCAATTCGCGTAAAACTAAAGAAGTCGCTAAAATAATTAGTCCATGTGGGGTCGATACTCGTACTTTGTGTACACTATATTACTTGGGCGACACGTACACTTACGTGTGTGGTTTATTTGCAACACAAATTAATCTCCACCTGAATCTGAGATCCCCTCAATTCCATTCTCAAACACTTTTCCAGTGTTTGGTATTCTTCGATGTCAACGCTCGTGAAACCTTCAATAACGAAATCACAAAACCCAACAAATGTCGTGCTTAGAGAAGTACACTATACACACTACTCAATTAGTTTCTTTATCCGTCGATCGTGCACGTCTAAGAACCCTAAATGTATGATGAATGAGTCAAAACTACTAAGGGGGAAGCGCTTGATCACTTTTATAGTAGTCAACACATATGAAATTCGATTTAGGGTTTCCTTACTCATAGACGCGAAGAAGAAAATTGGCAATTAAGGAACATTGCCAAAATACAGTTCTGCACAAAGAGGTAAAGATGTCTCAACATATCTTGGAGCATGTTGTCAGACATCTTGCCAAACAAACTTGTAGTAAAAAAAAGAAGTCAACCACACACGTAACAACAACTAATCCAAAAATAATCAATTTAAGTATTCCTTTATCATATTGCAGTCAGTGTTTTGACATTGTATTTTGTTTTCTTATTTTCAGATCCGTAAGAACTAGAATGACTTGCTATGCCTCATGTCGTAGAATGTTGTTTTGCCATTTCGCAATGAAGATTCTCCTAGCAAATTGAAGAGAGTGCTAGCCAAATCGAACACAAGGTAAGTCTGAATGGTAATTCAGAGTGCTTGAAATCCTGATTGTTTATTCACACGTTATTTGTATTGGATATGGAGATTCGCTTTATTTATCTATATGTTTTATAGAGTATTTAATGTTATAATCTATGCTACTGGTTAAATTTGCATATTTTTTTTTGGTGGATTTGGCCATCTCTTTCTTGCTCTCTAGGCGTGAAAGTTTTTTTTTTTTCTTTTGTATGTGGAAATAATGTCATGGGATTTTTTTTTTCCCTTTTTTGTTATTTAATTACAGGGTGGGACTAACTCTGATCTTGAAATTAACGATGACGGGAGGAGTATCAAGGCTCTTCTTTGTCAATGAAAGCTACTGTGAAGTTCCGTTGCCGTAGAACGAGGGGCTGAGAAAGTGTAGATGATGATGGAATATGGGGAGCACTGTCGGCCTTGGGCTAAGGTGAGCTAGGCCCAGGCCTAGGGCCCCATATGTGGATAGGTCTAAAAAAATTTACACTTTTTGTCTATTTTTAAGAAAATTTATATTTTTTACTCTAAAAATTTACACTTTTGACCTATTTTTTTAAAAATTTACATTTTTAACCTAAAATTTTAAATTTTTATTAGTATTATAGAGCCCCAAAATATTGAATCGCCTAGAGCCCTCGGTGAGTTTGGACCGGCCCTGATGGGGAGAGTAATGGATGAAGCTGGCGAGCCTCGGAGTAGGGTTCGGGTCTTGCAAGGTGGTCAAACCATTGACTGGTTCTAAGTACGAAGGCAGCGAGGTTCTTAGACCCAGCCCTGAATCAAATGCGGATAAGAACAGATAGAGGTGTTTGTTTGTTCACAATCAAATTGGCTTTTCACTAGACTTTTCAATATCTAAGCAGACTTCTCTTTTTTTGTTATGATTCTCAGGGTTAGATTTCTGTCTGAGGGCTTCAAGTTGGTGCTGTAGCAACATATGAGAAAAGAAATGGAGGAAGAAAAAAAATAGGATCTATCTTTTAACACTCTACTTGTGATGTGATTCCAAGAAGCTGGAAGCTTGTTTGGATAAATTGTGTTTTTCTGTAGGCAATACATGTAAAAGAGAATACCATGATAAAACTTATACATTAAGAAGGCGCTCTAGCATAGGGAGATCTTAACAATGTCTACACTGCCCTTGAAACTTACTGTACAGAATAATAACTTTTAGCCGTAAATTTATGGTATTTAATATTTATAGTGTTCGTATGTATCGATCACGCTGCAACTCTTGGTACTCTATTTATACAGGGGTTGAATAAGAAAGTTGACTTATTAAAAGCCTTTAAGCATTTCAGAGTTGTATTTTTTAATCCTTGTTCCAGAGTTGTTTTCATCTTATTTGTGCCTCTAAATGAGTTTAATTTAGTAGCAATTGTTGACTAGTCTCATGATCCTTGGAGGTAAAGATTTAACTTTTTTTTATTATTAGTTTTTTCACATGTGCGTTTAAGCTTTATGGAACGTTTTTAATTGTGCTTTATTCTTCAAAAAATGAAATGGAAAATAAAGTCACTCTAAACTAAGGCAATGTTTATGGAGTTTACGCATTATTTGGTGGGAAATTCGCATCCAAAAATCTGAAATCCCGCCAAATGAAGTTTGCCAGAATTGACATGGATGCGACTAGTCGCATCTAAAAATCATCGTCTTTTGGATGCAACTAATCGCATCTATGGTCAACAACTTCGGACAAAAATAAGCCACTTTGTTGCATCCAAATTGACTTTAATTTGGATGCGATTTTCATACTTTTGGATGCAAAAAAAGTCGCATCCAAAGCGTCACTATTTGCCCTAGGGCCACAAAATCATCAATTAGGGTGGACTCTGAGTCCGCCCTTGATGTCATGGATATTTATTCTCTAGTAACGGTATTTAGAGGATGGTTATATACTAAGGTGGGAGCTTTGCATAGACATTAAAAATAAATTGTTTTGACAAATTTATGAGATTTTATGACAAGTTTAATAATATATTTAAAAATGAAAAACAGCTTACTGAATTCTTAGGTATAACAATATTAATATTTTTGTCTACTTCCATGCTTACTATGAACAATTTAGTTTTGGCATTGAATTAAAGGAGTACATGACTTATGTTCCATCAGTATCAAGTAAAAATAAGTCTGACTTCATTTTAATTACTTTCACAAAAAATAAATTGCAATAAATTTGAATGTAATAGAATTACTCTTTATTTGGATTTGATTTATTTCAACACATTAGCTAGTTCATAATTGAGCTATTTTAATATTTTGTGGGGGCATGTCTCTATTATTCTTAAATACGATTATTACATGCATATTATTATGATCCGTGCTTAAGTTTTATTTTAGCTTTTATTTCATTCCCTCGCAAAAGTTAACAATGCAAGCAATTTGAGCATATCATACACGAAATTTTATATATACGAGTGTTAGGCATAAATTAGCTTATATTTTCATTATTTGAATAATCCATAGTATTTAGCTATTTTAAACAGTTTCTTCTAATTATTAATATTATTGATGATAATTGTTCTGTGCTGTTGCAAATATTGACCAGTAAGCCATCTGGGCTTCAAAATTTTTTATAACACAGTCGATATTGCAGGTGAAATCGCATTAAAAATGCACAGCAAGTTACGAGGTCAACACTCATAAGAAAGAAGGGTCATGTTGGGTCTTCAAACTCGGAATTCATGGAATTCTAAACGCCAGGTTCTACAAGAGTTTTAATCCAATCTTGAGTGTCCTTAATTGCCTCCAATGATCTCTAGTGAGTACTATTCTTTTTTAAGCTTGAATGTGTTTGAATACGTTGCGCTTGATTACAATTAATGATTTGCACGTTTTGTGAATTGAAAAGATCCGAACGTATGAACAAAAATACTAGTCGTAATCTTCACAAAACTAACTACATTATGCGCTTTTTTATTATTTATTTACATTAGATGTATTGCTACAGTGTCAATGTTAAAAATTACTTGTTGAAGAAACTCGATTTCCTAGCAAGGCTGAGGTAATTTACTCCGTCTCAGTTCATATTTTTCTAAGGACTCGACAGTATTGTTTTTCACAAAACCAATTTATTTGAGGTAACAATACATGATTTAATTGGGTTTTTGTTATGGTTTTATATTACGCTCAGAAAAATAAAGTTAAAAATAAAAATAAAAAAACAAACAAAAAACTGATCCATGGTCATTTGAGACACGTCACACCTATTCTTAGCATTTCAATTCTTACGATGGATTGAGAGTAGAATTCTCAGGTTTACAATACCGATCAAGCAGTTTTGATTTGATTTGTTTTTTATTTTTAGCTTCAAAACGAGCGATGTGAATAGAACTACTATCGGCAGCGTAACAAAACATGTATACATTAGTGTGTACATGAATGACACAATTCACGAATTTGATCAACTTTCCTGTGATTTTCAATACATAAATAAACACTAAACAAGCTGGAAACAAGTTCAGCTAAACAAAGGAGTTAATTACAAGATGCTTAGGAATTCAATTTGGTTATGATACTTTCACGAAAGAGCAAACAAGATAGTGGGGAGAAATTCGAAACCTGAAACCATAAATTGGTAAAAATCTATAGCCTCCATTGATACCTGATAAATGAAGATATCTCATGAAATTGGGCCATATATGATGCCACAACGGGACTATTGGACTATTGACCCGTTGTGGAATCTTGATGATTCCATAACGGGTACAAAAGTTTTTTAAGGTTTAAACAACGGGATGGAGACCCGTTGTCAAATCTCGCCGCGGCCAAACTCTTCCACGACGGTACAGTGTACCGTTGTGGGAGAACTGTAAAACCAAAGATGGCGAGATTAAGCCTTGACCGCGGAGAAATGTTTCCACAACGTTACAATAACCCGTTGTGGAAACATTTCTCCACGGTCAAGGCTTAATCTCGCCGTGGCGGAACCTCGTAAAAATTTTATGTTTTCGCTATAAAAGCCTCATTTCGGTTTCTTTCTTCATTTTTTTCACTTCTCTCGCCTCAAACCTTCATTTCGGCCGTTTCTGTGCAATTTCCTCTCCCAAACCTACATTGAAACTTCGACGCCTTCACGCCGACGCCAAATCTCGCCGTCCTCCTCGTCGAAGCCAATTCTCGCCGCCATCTCTTTCTCTCTCTCGGTCTAGCCTCCCTTGCTCTTTCTCCCACCGAATTCAAGGTATGTTTGCAACTCAGTTTCATATCAAAATCTTAAATTTCATGAATGTTTTGTCTGATTTATAAACTAATTTAAGATTTTGGCTTATTTTGGTCGTAATTTTGGGTATAATGTTATTTTAGGTTGAAAATGAGTCGTCTTTTGATATTGTGGTTAAATTGATTTCGGAATTGAGTTTGAATTTGTATTTGTGATGAGTTTTATGCTTAATTTATTTGAATATAATGTGTTTAGTGTTGAATTTTGATATTTAGTGTTGAATAATTGAGTTTAATTTTTTGTTGAAAATGATTTATTGTTTGAAAATGTTGTTGAATTTGAGTTTGAATTCATTTGTTCAATTAGAAAATGGGCCGATCAAAAACCCGCCGGTTACAAAGAAGCCGCCCCTGGCTCTTCTAGCCCCTCATTAAAAAAAGGTAAGAGGCCTCGTCAATCCGAACCCGAAGTCGAAGTGAACTATCATAGTCGGATATTCACTAGTAAGGCCGCGAAAGATCGATATGACATCCTCATTCAACGAAGTCCGATCTTTGAACGAGGGTTGAAGGTGAGCTCAAGCACGCCTATAGGGGCTCAAATCCGCTGCACCATCGAAGGTTTGTCGTGGAGAAAATTTTGTGCCACACCCGAGCACAAAGCAATCGTCACTCTTATGTACAAATTCTACGCAAACTTACCGGATCAAGTGAATGATGTGGTGACGGTTCACGGTGTAAAGGTCGACTGTAGTGTCGGAGCCATCAACGCGTTGCTAGACATCGATTTCGAGAATAAGGATTACCGATAATGGTTGAGAGATCCTAACCTCGACGAAATTTTGAGTTTCTTGACTACTCGTGGAGAGAATTGGGTAATGGACAAAGGAGTTAGAAAGCTTCTCTGTAAATCGTTGACGAGGTTAGACTTTTCTTCTTTTTTCTGTGTATTATTGTCCATTGCATGTTTTAAATATAACGGTGTTTATTTTATAATCTAGAATGTTTAAAATATAACGGTGTTTATTTTACAGGCTCACAAAAACGTGGATTTATTTCATTTGCTCTCGTCTCTTTCCGATAAAGCACTTCACCCGTCTCGACGAGGCATGTCCATCTTCTGTTTTTGTCGTTCGTGGAAAAACTATCAACGTCGGTCGATTCATCTACAATTGGATGAAGATAATCGACTATAAGAATATCAAAAATGGGTTGTTATATCTGTCAATCATCTACGGCTTGTGTCTGAATGCCGGTGTTGGAGGCTCAAAACACGACACAACCCAGAAGTGTGCGGCACCTATTAATGACTAGACGATCGAGAGATACATAGTAAAAGAGCCGGAAGAGGAGGAAGAGGATGAAGAAGAGGAGGATGAATAGTCACTCAACGAGCCACTGTTGTGCTTACAACCACCTCCGAGGTATGATCCCGCCACCCAAGAGTACATTGCTCGGTGTAAAAACTATCTCGTCAACTGGTATCAACACACCCAAGACTACATGCGCCGCGTCTTTCGAGGGATTAAACAAGCTCATAGGTCTGTGGGACATCAACCAAGAGAATCAATACCAGTTTCTTCCATATCCTCAATACACATACTATCCGGCCCTAGCACCGCAATGGCCACCGCATATGGCACCTCCTCAGTACCTGGGACCACCACCACCACAACCACCTGGGAATAACAACGACGGCAACGAGTAAACTTTTTTATGTGTTTCTTGAACCCTTCTAAGTTTAATATTTGTTTGCAAGTTTTTTATGTGTGTGAGACTTAAATATTTATGTTTTTATGTGTTTTATGAGATTGTTTGATACTCGTTTCAGTTTTTAATTTGTGTTTGAGACTTGTTATATTGGTTGTTTGAATTTCTGTTTGATTGAGTATTATGGATGATTGAGTATTTTAAATATATGTATTGATAGTGTTTGATGTTATTTAAAAAAAAAACAGGATAACTAGATTATTTTTAAGTAAAATAACTCATAAATTATTAAGTCTCGCCGCGGCCAAGTGTGTTGTTGGCCGCGGCGAAACTATTTGGCCGCGATCAAATATATACATGACCGCGGCGAAATAGGTTCCGAGAAAATTTTTACTCTGGACCTCATTTCGTCGCGGCTAAGTTCTTTGTAGGCCGCGACTAAACTATTTGGCCACGGCCAAATATATACCTAGCCGTTCTTCTGTGTTGCCATCAAATGCTTGTTTTAACCTTCTAAACGGGTGGTCTCTTGGTAAAAATCTTTTATGCCTGAGATAAACAGTCTTCTTCCCATGCTTCAACTGGATGGAAGATGTGTCTTTCATGCAAATAGGACAACCAATCGAGCATTTCACAGAGTACCCTGACAAATTTCCATAGGCCGAAAAGTCGTTAATAGTCCACATTAACATTGCCCGTAAGTTGAAAGAATCGCCACGATAATCGTCTTGACCTCGACACCCTTCTCCCATAACATCTTCAAATCATCGACAAGCGGTGCCAAATAGACATCGATATCATTACCTGGTTGACTCGCACCTGATATCAGAAGTGTTAACATCAAGAATTTTCTCTTCATACACAGTTTTGGAGGGAGATTGTTGTTCACCAATATAACTGGCCAAACAATATATTTACTACTCATCATGCTAAACGGGTTCATACCATCAGTCGCTAAACCAAGACGAAGATTCCGGGGATCAACATTGAAATCCTTATACTCTAAATCAAAGGATTTCCATAGGGCAGTGTCGGCAGGATGTTTGAGAATACCATCATTGACACATTTTTCGGAGTGCCAACTCATGTTCTTCGCGTGTTTGGCACTATTAAACATTCTTCGGGAGCATATAATTGGAGGAATTTACCATAACGACTGTAATCATTAAAAAACAATAAGAAGCATATCATTATAGGTTATATATGTATTTGATAATCGAGTAGTGAATACATACCTTAACTGGGACTCCTTTGACCCCGTCACTTGGCATTTTACCCTTCTTCCAACTCGACTTTTTGCAGGTCAGACATTCATCTAGATTTTCATGCTCGTGTCTGTATATAACACAATCATTCGGGCACGCATGAAACTTCTCATACTTCATACCTAATGTGCCCAAAGTATTCTTCGCCTCATACATACTTAAATGAACTTTATTGCCTTTCCGAAAGGCTTCTTCAAGCGTTTCCAACAATTTTGTAAAGCTAGTGTTTGTCCAACCATCCGACGCCTTCAAATGGAACAATGTGACTAAAAACAAAAACTTTGAAAAGCTTGTACACCCTTCGTATAATGGTGTCTCTGCATCCATCATCATCGACTCAAACAACTACGGTCGGTCAACAAAATCGTCATCCAAATCATTCATCATTCCGAGCATATCGTCAACATCATCTTCCATATCATCATCGCATTGTTTATCGTCAAATGAAAAATCTCACCATGGTAGTACCATATTTGATAAGAGGTCATTATTCCATACACAAACAAATGAGTTCGAACAACATCAAGCAAAAAATACCTATGATTTCCATATCGAACACAAGGACAACGAATAGATTTCACGTCCTCCATATTCTCTCTAGCAAATTTACAAAACTTATCTACACATTCTCGATATATCTCATTTAATCTATTCTCCCACATCCATTTTTTCATCTTCAATGATATAAAACCCTATATTTTACAACAAATACTCATTCTAATTATCAAATTATACTAATAAGCATATTCAAAGCAAGTCGAAAAATAACTTACAAGACTTGGATGTGTAGTTGAGAGTGGTAACCAAGAATGGCGCAAAACGAGTCGAAATTGTGTTTTGAGTGGTTTTCCGAGTTAGGTTTTGAGATAAGAAAATGAAAATGATGAGAAATTTTAATTTATAGGACCAGTTCGTGAAATTTCTCTGCGGCCAACTATATACCTGGCGGCGGCGAATTGTTCCCAGAGTCTATGTATTTCTGGGAAACTATCTCGCCGCGGCGAGGTACATGTCACGCCGCAGCGAAATCCCTAAGGAATTTCACCGCGGCCACGTGTATTCGTGGCTGCAATATATACGTTACCGCGGCGAAATAGTTCCAGAGTCAATGGAAATATGGGAAACCGTCTCACCGCGGCCACGCTTTCCTTTGGTTGTGGCAAGAAAATTTCGCTGCGGCCAAGCTTACATGTGGCCGCGGCGAAACTTGCACAACGGGACAACCTTGTGGAACACCCTTCGCTGCGGCCACGTATATGTTTGGCTGCGGCGAAATGTCGCAGACTGGAACTTAAAACTTCCCTCTCGATTTTTTTTTCAAAAATTTCAGAAATTTTATTCTCTTCTTCTTCTTCTTTTCTCTCTCTCTCTCTCTCTCTCTCTCTCTCTCTCTCTCTCTCCGACCTAAACCCACTATATATATATATATATATATCTCTCTCTCTCCAACCGACACCCATTCGCCGCCCCTCTTTCTTCCTCCGCCGCTGTCACCCTCTTCTCTTTTATTCTTCTCCGCCATTCTCTCTTCTTCCTCCGCCCTTCTCTTCTTCTCTCCTTCTTTTCTTCCCCGCCCTTCTTCTTTGCCGCCACCCTCTCCTTCTTCTCCGCACTTCTTCTTCCTTCCCGCCCTCCTTTTTCTTCTCCGCCCCTTTCTTCTTCCCCGCCCTCATTTTTCTTCTATGCCCCCTTCTTCTTCCCCGCCCTCCTTCTTCTTCTCCGCCTCTCCTTCTTCCAAACCCACCAAACATTCCGACCCACCCGTATACAAACCCACAAACATTCCCTCCGATCATAACCCACATCTCCGACAACTTCATTGACTCACCACGCCCCGTGCTCGTTGTTTTCACTCTGGGTAAGTATTTTTATTTAATTTGTATTTTTATGTTGAAATTAGGTTAGAATTGTGTATTTGTGTCTAAATTATATAGAAATTGAATATCGAATTTGATATTTATGTAGAAAATGAGTGTTGAATTGAATTTTGGTTTGAATTTATGTTGGATTTGAGTTAGAATATTTGATTACCTTGAGTTTGAGTTGGAATTGAGTTAGAATATTATATTGAATTTCGGTTTGAGTTTGTGTTTGAATTGTTTTGAATTGAAATTGAATTTCGGTTTGAGTTTGTGTTGGAATTAGTTTGAATTGAAATTGCATTTCGGTTTGAGTTTGTGTTGAATTGGTTTGAATTGAGATTGTGTTTTTGTTTTTTCATAGATTATGTCTACTACCTCCATTAATACCGTTAGCGGTAAACGGAGATCCACCAATATCGATGGTCCCAGGAAAAGAAGAAATACTCTTATGCCCAAGGTTAAGAAGTGTAAAACTCTTGGTAGAAAAATAAACGTAGTATTTGATGAAAAAAAATCAACCAATGAATAAGGAGGGTGATGAATTGTCGAGTTATTTTGGCGTGTTAGCTAGAGAACAAGTTCTGATTACGATGCTCGATTGGAGACTAAAAGAGCATAAACAACTAAAAGAAAGGATTTGAAATGAAATATGTGAAGCTTTTACTATTCTTATAAGATATAAGCATAATTGTCTTATGAGAGTTGGAGAAGCGGCGAGATTATTTCATCACAAGTTGTACCATGATCATGCCAAAGATACCCTCAATGATCCAAACGTCTTGAAGAGGCCGAAATACGTCTTAAAACGCTATGGAAATATCACCGAAGATGATTGGATAAAATTCGTTGAGTATAGACATTCCGAAGTTTTCAAAAAATCATCGAAAAATGGGAAAGAACTAGCCGGGAAGAACGTGTACAAATCTAGAACCGGCCGCAATGGATTTCGCAAACTTGATATAAAAAGGTTAGATTTATTATATATTTCATTTTGTGATCTTTGTTTCGTAATATAGTATTTAATTAATTAATTTGTTGTATTGTTTGATAATAATAGTACGAGGAGACGGGTAATGGCCTACAAAAGAGGTATTATGACTTGAGTCGAGAATGAATGACGAAATAAACTACAAGGATGAGAAGATAAGCCAATGGGAAAAAAATCGTAAGTTTTTTTCATTTTGAAATCATCAATTGAATATTATAATGTTATTAGCATCGAATTATATGTGAAGGGAAAGTTAACTCAAGAAGTTACGGATGAGTCAATGGGAAGTGTCTTGCAAGACCCTTTGGGAACTAAGGAACATTCCGATCGTGTTCGTGGGCAATCTAAATACTCATCAAGTTGCAATTCCGTATCTCGTTCTTCAAACTCGACGGACAAGGTAACTAAGTTACGTCGAGAAATGTGTGAGTTAAAAACTTTCATCATGAAAGCCTTAACTCAAATTGGTTTGAGTTTCAAAGGTGCTAATGACGAGTTGCCTAGTGTTCTACGTCCCACAAATGAAGATGTTGACTATGAAAAGATTGTTGACGATGAAGAGATGGCTAAGAGTGATGATGAAGAGATGACAAAGGATTGTGATGAAAACATTGCTAAAGATGGTGATGAAGACATGGGCAATGAAGTGACGTCTTTAGGTAATTTTCAATTTTTTAATACAAGTAACAAAGTTAAATATTTTTATACTTTTTTAATAACATTAGTGAATATATTAGATAAACAATCTCAACATGAAGTTGCCGTGGATCTTAATGTTGGTGTCAAAGAGCTTCCGCGTGTCGATCCTCTAATTATCGACAAACCCGATAGTGTTCGAGCAAGTTGCTCAATTAATCCAACCACGCCGTTGACACCGTGTTCAGATGAAAGCATCGAATGCCTTCTCCTCCTTGATGATTTTGTGAATAGAGGCACGGTTCATGTAGCAAATGGGCGAGCGTACATGAAAGTCGAATCCGTTCATTTCTCATCTTTGGAGGATGTAAACGTACGAGTGAGCGTTGCGGCGGCTTTGATTAATAAAGCTTTTTTGCCGATTCCCACCGATGAAGCCAAGGCTATTGAAGAAGCCGTAGGGGGTTCGTTAAGTGG
The DNA here is from genome assembly GCF_054948205.1 of Urtica dioica subsp. dioica. Classification (NCBI taxonomy): domain Eukaryota; kingdom Viridiplantae; phylum Streptophyta; class Magnoliopsida; order Rosales; family Urticaceae; genus Urtica; species Urtica dioica. Next base: position 9,240,317 of record NC_142761.1, read on the forward strand.
CCAAAGAGATTAGTAGAAACCGAAATTGCAAAAGAGAGTCGCGGTCCGGTGGTCACAAAAGTGTTGAAGGTCAGTGGTGATAGTGAACCTAGCGCCGAAGACGATAAGAAGATTTCATACAATTTGATTAATCCAAAGTTTCGATTGCTCACAGAACATGCCAACCGAGTAATGTTACCGAAAGAGGATTCAATCAATGTCAACGTTTATGCAAGTATCATCGTAGTGCCTATTCTGGTGACGTTTAAAGATGTTAGAGAATTCCTTAGATACGAGGAAATTGGCGTGTCGTGCATCACGGTTTACATGGGGTAAATATTTCTTTTATATTATTTTTCTTATATCAATATACAATATTTCATTTTATTAACCAATTCAATATTTGTTTTTCGTAGTTATCTACAATCCATATTAGAAAAAAAAAATAAGCGGAGTGAAGTAATGTGTTTTGTAGAAGCGAGTTTGAGTTGCTACCTCCAAAAACAACGACGAGGTCCATTTATCTGAACGAGTCAAGAAAATCAGCAAAATGATACGAACTTGCAAAATCAAGACAACTAGTTTTAATGCCGTACAATTTAAATGATCATTGGATGCTTGTTGTTCGATCTTTGGAAAGATCAAGCGATGTTCTTCGACTCGTTGAAAAATAAAATCCCATCCGATTTGAGGAAGTTGATAAAAAGGTAAATTAATTACATGTTATTAGAAGTATTTCATTTACACGAATATTTGTTTTCTAATGTTTTTTGTTGTTGTGCATATAAGGATTTTTCGGATTTTAAGCTTGACAACCAAGGAGCCCGAGATAACGGTCAATCAACCTTAATCACTTGTGCTCTTCTCATAATTAGAATGCATATAACCCTATATCCGGTATGGGGAACTTATAATCATGGAATCCGCTCGAGTTATCATTCGTACCAATAATCTTATCGATTTATTAACAACAAGTAAATCTACGCCAGGGGAATTAGTAATATGTCAGGAAAAATTGGTACAAGAAGCCGTGGGAATATTAATACCGGCTCACTCATTTGAGTTTTTCCACTATTTCGAAAACCCAAGGACTCAATCGTATGGATATGTAAAATACAGGATTTCCAATCCTATCAGGAAAAGGACCTCGGCTCCTAGAAAAATCGGAAACACGGAATGAGGATATTATGTCTTAAGTTATAAACGTGATATTGTTGGAATTGATCTAGATAAATTACAATTGAAATAGTCATATACACCGGATAAAATAGAAAAAGTTCGAGAAGAGTGAGTATTTTACGTACAAACTTTATAGAATGTGAATATTAGTTTGATTTTGGATATAAATATTTGTTTTGGATGTTTTTGGATATATATATTTGGTTTTGGATGTAATTGATATGTTTTGGATGTTATAGATATTTGGTTTTGGATATATAATATCATTTTCGGGTTTTTTAACTAGAAAACTGTAAAAATAGCTCTCAGGTACAATTTGGATGCGGCGTGCATTAGATCATGCCGCGCCAAATTTTCTAGGGAATACAACTCGCTAAAGCAAAAAATGTACCTTGCTGCGGCGAGTTTTTTTTATTTAAAAAAATCAACATAAACTCGCCGCAGCCACGTTATGTTTTCGCCGCGGCGAGATCTTCCACGACGGTACAGAATTACCATTGTGGAAGATTATGCCGCGGCGAAAACATAACGTGGTCGTGGCAAGTTACCCGAAAAAAATACTTTTCTTCGTCGCGGCAACGTGTATATTTCGCCGCGGCAAAACTTTACACAATGGTACAATTGTACCGTTGTGGAAAGATTCGCCACGGCAAAGTGTTTAAATTTGTTAAATTTTTCCACAACAGGATTGTCCCGTTATGGAATCATTACTTTTTCACAACGGGACGAGTACCGTTGTGAAAATGTTCCACAACAGAGGATTCCACAACGATACAGAACCGTTGTGGAAGCTTTCCACAACAGTTCCGTACCATTGTGAAATCATCAGTTTGTAGTACTGAACGCAACAAGATAACATACAAATTTCTGTCAACTCAGACGAGACCATTCATTGACAAACATAAATTATAAGGGTAATTTAGCAAAATAGCCAACTTAAATATTGAGAATTGCTAAATAGCCAAGGTTTGGTAAATATTAGATAAATAACCAATTTTATATACTCACACACGTAAATATTAAGTAAATAATAACTGTCATATTAAGCCACGTCATCATTTATGGCTATTAACCTAATATTTACCAAATCTTAACTATTTAGCAATATCAAACGTTTAAGTGGACAATTTTTTTAATTTTTTGTAATTTAATTATAATCCCGTCGTTTTAATACGGCAATTAAGCAAACACAAAAGATCTTCGACACGAATAGCATTAAAAGAATAAAAATCCGAACTAATCTAATGAACGAAATCCAGTTCTTATTTCTGAAATCTGAAGGACCAGATCAGTCTTTGATGCGAAACGAGAATAGAAAAAAGTTTGGCAATTATGAAAATCATGAGTAACAAGTAATCACAACATACAACAATGCTATTAAAAACAAAATTCAAAATTTCAATGCTCACAACCTACAACACATAGGCAAGAAAACGAATTGATTTTGGAATACATAGTATTGATATATTCAAGTTTTCATCCAATCAATCTCCCATTTTGGGTTTTCTTTGCTCAAACTGACTAAATACTGAAGACAATCGATCAATCCAGAGTTACACATAAACAAAGACGACATGGAGATCATAAATAGTTCTCTGTTCTGCCATCAAAATAAACCAATCTCGAACACGTAATTCTCCTCAAATCAAACATAAAGAGATCTAACTAGCACTACACTACAACCAAAAGGAATCAAATTGAAAAGCCGTTTTCACCACGGAATCGCGTTGACCAGAAACAGAGCGAAGATCCTCGATTAATCAGCACCACCACCTCCAACCGGACTCTCGTACGGAGATCCTCGGTCATCAGAAACCAGATCATCCGTACTCCTCAACAACGCATGCAAGCCGATCACCAGACCTCCGATGGCGGCCGAAACGACGACGTTCCAGAAGACCCCGGCCCAGACGACAGCGACGGCGATGACGATCCCCAGGCCGGCGAAGACGAGGCCGTGGGCGACGGCGAAGCCGAAGAGGAGGAAGGGCTCGTCTCGGGGGAAGGCGAGGAAGAGGATCCAGGCGGCGGGGGAGGAGACGTGGCGGAGGAACACTAGAAGGACGAACACGGAGGCGTAGTTGGGGAGGAAATGGGACAGGTTCTGGAAGAGGCGGGTCGTCGCGGCGGAGACCGAGGTTGGGAGGGAGAGAGCCGCGGGTTTGAGAAGTTCTTGCCATGGACGGAAGCTCGGCATCGTCGGCTAGGTCCCGGCGACGCCCGTGTTGGCGCCGGTGGACATTGGGGAGAGAGAGAGAGATTTGGGTTGAAACGGGCTGTGTATTGGACTGCGTATTATACCCCTCTTCTAAGGAGAGTTTATACTATGTACTTTTTGTTTTTTTTTTCTTACATAGAAAATACACTATAAAACTAATACATTCGATTTGTGAAATTCATTACCCTAGCCGCCTTACTTTAAAAATATTTTTGTACAGTCGTGATCATCTTTATTTTAATAATGTCTCATTTTTATACTGTTTTTAGTATTTATAGTTTCATATAATATTTTTCTTTGTATTTTACAAGTTTTTTTCTTTGTATTTTATTGTTTCATTTAAAATAATTGTAAAATAATATGATAATTAAGAAAATAAAATATTTATAGAATATTGAAAACACGAGGCATTCGCATAATTATCATCAGATATTTGTGAAATTTCTCATTTGATTTCCGTTTCTGAAAATTCATATTAGATATTTATACGCAGGGATGACAAGTTTACCAATGCACCCAACCTTCCAAGATCATATCCATGGATAGGGTCTTGTCCGAATTAATGGATAATGTGTAAGCTACAAGTATTACCCACTAAAAATTATATAGTCTTACGTAAGACCTTGCTCATATCTTACCCATTTAAAATTATTACTATTTTTATGAATTCTAAGTTAATTTTGTAGTTGATGTTATTATTACTTCTAAGTATTTTTAAGATTTATCTATTTGGTCATTGAAAAAATACAATATTAAATGGGTAAAAAATATCCACGAGTTACACTTGACCCTTATTTTTTTTTCATGAGTAGAGTCTAATTTTGTAGGCCCTACCCAGACCTTACAATTGTCAACCAAATATAAAACTTTTATTTTTGTGGAGAATAATTGTGGTAATATAAAAACAATTAATTGGCTACATAGTCATCTTAAACACTAGCAATTTGGTTTTAGCCAACCTTTCGTTAATTTCGCGTAAATAGTCCTCTTGCTTACGTGACATCTTATTAATTGAATTAATTTTACACTTTTGCCCTTATTTATTACGCCCGCTAATTGAATTAGACATTTTTTTATTTTGAATCTAACCGATTTGGAAAGATTGTTAACGTGTATTTAAAAATTTTCAGTGTTGACTTTAGCTAATTAGTTTCTATTTTCGTGGCAATTCATTATGTATAAAATCTGTAAATATATTATTCATTTATTGATATTATTTGTTTTCATTTCAAGGATTATTTTGATCACAGCGCAAAAATCTTTGAATTTTACAATTCTTTTGTCTTTCATATATGAGATTTATAAACAACTAAACTACTTATAGAGGGGACTTTTAAATTATAGACTAACTATCTATTTATTTAGGGAAATAGCCCATATGTGTTTGTTAATTCCAGATTTTTTCCAGTTATTCATCATTGGATTTGAATCATGGAATCGTTCGCCAAATCGAAGACATGTATTTTGTTTTTTCGAATGGTAAATAATATTTACTATCGAATGGTCCGACAGTAAATACTATTTACCATTAAAATTATCCTAGATTTGTAAGCAGAATATTCGACGACTCATTTGGAATAGATGCTTAGGATCGTCGATTTCGTAGATGTTCGTCTATTGTTCTTATTTTATATGTTCGTCTAGGTTAGTCATTTAATCCTTCTTAGTTTATGTTTGTCTAGTGTAGGTGTTTAGGTTCTTTGGTTTCTTATAACTTCGTTCTTATTTGTTTGTCGATTCCAAATTTTTTCCAATTATTCATCATCAGATTTGAATCATGGAATCGTTCGCCAAATCGGAGACAAGTATTTTGCTTTTTCGAATGGTAAATAATATTTATTATCGAATGGCCCGACTGTAAATATTATTTACCATTAAAGTTCTAGAGTTTTGGTTATGGTGTTCTATGGGTTAATCGAATTGGAAATACACTACTACAAATTAACATATTAGGTGCGGAAGGGTATTAGGTGCGACATGTCGCACCTAAGCACATATTAGGTGCGACATGTCGCACCAGATAATCCTCCAAGCGACTAAAAATTTCGCTGATGATTAGTGCTATCCGGTGCGACAATGTCGCACCCAATATGATACTGTCGCACCTGATACTATTGGGTGCGACATTTGTCGCACCTAATACCATTAGATGCGACATATGTCGCACCTAATGGGTTTAAAAATTTAAAACGGTCATAAATTCCCCCCGAATATTTTTTGTTCTGGAATTTCACATTAGGTGCGACATTGTCGCACCCAATATGACTATTAGGTGCGACAATATTACTATTAGGTGCGACAGTGTCGCACCTAATAGTTTTAGGGTATTTTAAATACCCGAGCGTCTTCTTCCTCGCCCAAACCGCCTCTCTCTCTCTCTCTATCTAACTCTCTCTCTCTCTCTCTCTCCGACGCTCGTTCTTCTTCCTCCGCCGTGACCTCCCTCACCGCCATGACCTCCCCGCCACCGTGACCCCTTCGTCGTCCTCCTCCAATGTACGTCTCTCTCTCTCTCTCTCTCTCTCTCTCTCTCTATCTATCTATCTATCTCTCTCTCTTATTCTCTGTCTCTCCAACTTGCAGGTCTTCCCCCTCGCCGCCCGTGACCACCTCGGCTCAGCCCGGTCGTCCCCCGCCGCCCGTGACCTCCCCGCGCCGCCCGTGACCTCACCGCCACCCGTGCGCCTCTCTGCCGCCGTGACCTCCCCGGCACCGTGACGTACGTCTCTCTCTCTCTCTCTATCTATCTATCTCTCTCTCTCTCTCTCTCTCTATCTCTCTCTTATTTCTGTCTTTCTCTGACCTGCAGGTCGTCCCCCGCCGCCCGTGACCACCTCAGCTCAGCCCGGTCGTCCCCCGCCGCCCGGTCCTCCCCCGTACCCGCTGCCACCCTAACAGTCCTCGGCCCGCCCTCGGCCCACCCGCTGCCGCCCAATAGCCCCCGACCCTCTCTTGGCTCAGCCCCGGCCTCGCGTTTAGCTCGTCGCCTCGTCGTCGCCTCGGAAAAGGTTAGATTAGAAATGGATTGAAATTATGTGTTTGAAATGGATAAATGTTTAGTTAATTAGTAATTTTGAAATGGATTGAAATTAATTAGTAATATATATGAAAATAGTAATATGTTAGATTAGAAATGGATTGAAATTATGTGTTTGAAGTGGATAAATGTTTAGTTAATTATTAATTTTGAAATGGATTGAAATTAATTGGTAATATATATGAAAATAGTAATGTGTTTAGTTAATTAATTAATTAGTATTGAAATTGAATTTGAAATGGATATATGTTTAAATTAGAATATTGAGTTAAATGGTTGAAATTAAAATGAATAAATGTTGAAATTGGAATGTTGAGTTAAATTGTTATCTGTTGAAATTAGAAAGTTGAATTGGAATATTGAAATAGATATTCGTCTGTTAATTAGTTAATTAGTATCATATGTAGTTAGATTAATTACTAATATATTTTAAAATGATTAGTAACATGTTACATTTAATGTAATTATTGAAAATTTATTACGACCGAGCCACAGAGGCTCGGTTTAGTATTTAGTATGTTAATAGGATAGACCTGGTTGGTTATATATGTGTTTTTTTTTAAATTGCAGATTTTGGTTAGTCAATATTTTAGGGGAAACTCTGCCGAATTTTCGGTAGAATAATAACTATATGTAATATAACGAATTCTAACCATTTTTTTCAAATTAATATATATTTTTCACAATTTCTCTTTCACTCTCACTAATTCGATCTCGAATCTTTCAAATGTTAACGAGTCACTCTCAATTTCCTAACAATTCATCACTCTCAATTTCATAACAATTCACTTTAAATTTCAAATATTCACTCTCAATTTTACCTCTCAGTTTTACCTCTCAATGTCAATAATTCACTCTTACAAAATGAATTCTAACGATTCATTTTTATCTCCCAATTTCCCGTCTCATTCAGAAGAATGTCAAATCCAAGTAGGGACTGGATTACCGAGAACAATCGGTTGAGTTTGCAATATAAAACAGGGGTTAACGAGTTTATCCGCGTTGCAAGCAAACTCCCGAACGAAAACTGTCATTATCGTTGTCCTTGTAAGTCTTGCAATAACGTGAGATGTCTGGATATCTGGGTCGTAAAGAATCACCTTTTGAACAAGGGGTTTACCCCGGGATACACCGAATGGTATCATCACGGCGAACGGCGAATGGTAGAAGATGCCAGCGAGACTAACCAAAGAGGAGTCGGTGGATTGCACGATGCTCTCCATGATATTATGGATCACGAGGACTTCGACGATTTTACGGATCCGACTCCGAGTGAAGTGCAAGCAGATGAGCAAGTAGAAGACTTGTTCGTCGAGTTGGAAGCAGAATTGTACCCTGGATGCAAAGAGTTTTCGTCTTTGTCGTTCTTGGTTTCGTTGATGCACATCAAAGTCACGAACCATTGGACGAACAAGTCATTTACAGAACTGTTGCAGCTCTTGAGGAAGTCTCATCCAATTGGTAATCGAATTCCGGAAAAACACTACGAGGCAAAGGCGAAGCTGAAGCGTTTCGGCATGGGATACGATATGATCGATGCGTGCATCAACGATTGTGTTTTATTTCGAAAAGTTTTACTATCGATAGAGGGAATTCTACTATCGATAAGTTTTATAGGAAAAAAAAATTAGGAATTCATTTTTTCGCTTTTTTGGAAAGAATTTGTATTTTTAATTAAGAATTCTATTTTCATAATATTATTTCTAATTAATTTAGAATTATGTTAATTAATTTTTATTTAATTTTAAATGAATTTTGATTTAGTTTTTTAATTTTGTATTTTTTTTAATTTAAAAACCATATTCGGTGCGACAATGTCGCACCGAATAATATGGCGGGAATGGCATTAGGTGCGACTCTGTCGCACCCGATATGAATTTACCCGCCAATGTTATTAAATTTGGCAGGAAAATAGCTTGGGCATTAGGTGCGACATGTCGCACCTGAAAATGTCGCACCTAAAGGTGTACTTATTCGGTGCGACATGTCGCACCGAATACCTTCTGCGACGGGTTATCCGGTGCGACGATGTCGCACCTAATGTCGCACCTAATAAACTTTTAGGTGCGACATTTTAAGCTTTGGGTGCGATATCCGTCGCACCGGATAACGTTTTTTGTCCTAGTGATATTATTTACCATATTTTATAGTTAATCCAACAGAGAATTGATCGGAGATGCGGGGTATGGTTTCGATTATGGTGTTCTATGGGTTAATCGAATTGGAAATCATATTTACTTACCATTTTTTCAAAGTTTGAGAACAGAGACGCTTCGTCGGCTTCAGAAGTGGCAAAATCAGAAAATTGGTGACGGAAAATAAGGTCGGACGCAATATCAAAGGATTGAAGGATTCGAAATCGACGGAGAGTTCGGAGGCAATATCGGAGGATTGAAGGATTTGGAGTCGGATGCAAAAAATTTGGTGTGTATTTGATGAGGGGTAAGATAGGAATATAATATTGTTTGGTAGTGGATTGTGCTAATTACCTAATTTAAGTAATAGTTTGGCTAGAATTTTAAAAGAGGTGGCCAATTTGGGCTAGATACCTAACTGACCCTTCATATATTCATAATTTTAGAACGTCCAAAATATTTCCAGAATTTTTTTCAGTATTTACACGAATATATTGTAAATATGATTTATATTTACAACGCATTTACGATGAAACAATTGGTATTAACTGTAAATCAACGTGTATTTACAATAATGGATGGAATTGACTAAAAATAAAAAAGGGCCATTTCCTATTAGCATATATACAGACTCATTAGCAATTTGGTTTTAGCCAATCTATCAACCTGAACTTTGGGCCCTGCATACTTGTGGATAGGTGATCACAAGTAATCTTTTTTTTTTAATTAAGAGAATAAATATGTTAATAATTAGAAAAACAGGAGATTAAATATCATGAAAAAAAATACAGGCACGCGCAGTGGTATTTCAGAATGACGAAAGTAACATGAAATACTACATGCTTATCAAACATCAACAAGAAATGATTTGTTTCTTATTGACATCTTGGTCGTTCCAATTTTACTTCGTCATTACCTCAAATTGGAAAAGAGGAACTTGAGAATTGCTCCAGAAATCAGCATCTGGTAATGAAATTCCTAAATGACGATGCTTCAGAGGAAGAACCTTTCGCTCAAATGACGCAGAGCCCACTGGTATTGTTTCACATATTCTTCAAATTAGTTTTATGTGTATTTATTGAGTTTTAAATTCTCGCTCAATTTGTGCGAGTAGTTATGATCAAATATTTTTTTCCATTTAATAATGGGCGGGAATTTGGCTGCGGTCATTTGAGGTCATTCACGTCTTTTAACATGCAGTAAATAGATTGCTGTGACTATTAACAGAAAATTAACAAAAGGTTGACTAAAACCAAAACCTCTATAGCCGCGTGGCTATATACGTACATAACCCATATAAAAAATATTGGATATAAAGTAACAATGTCTAATTTACTATCTAATAGCTTTGTTGGGACTTCTCGGCCGATGTTCTTTCTTTAGAGAAGGGTTTCATGGGCCAGTTACTTCAGACCATGAAAGAATGGGTTATAATTCTTGGCCGAGGTCCGACTCTTGGTTTTGCTCTTTTTAGGTGGGGGACTTATTTTTCATTGTCGGAGAATCACTATATAACTTTAACCCCCATGTAAGTTTAATGGTCAACTTGATAAACATCGAGGCGTGGTGGCGAGCTTGTTTCTTGCGAGGTAAGGTCGTGCATTTCCACAATAATATATTAATTTGCAGGACATCACATTTTGTGACTCGTGCGTTGGTTTCAAGGTGGTGGTCTCGAATTTAATTTGTTTCTTCCCACCGGATATCCTATAATGAGCCTACTCGATAAACAAACGTCTAGTGATACCATCGAGGAAACATCGAACCTTCTTGATACGCTTTATATTACTTTAAACATGTGCTATTCGTGACAATCAGATTGCTTTGCTGAAGAATTTTACTATGAAACTCTGACAAGCTAATATGAGGATGTCTAAATGGCTATGTTGGTACCCTCTCAGAAGGACTCAAATCAAATATTTGATGTCCCATATAAAGATGGTCTTGGCGCGATTAAGAGCATAATTAGATTCAAGAATGGCAATGTAACTATTTCTATTGTTGGTACTACTATGGTTCATTCATTATTACAAAAAGGGTTTTTGGATGTGGATTTGGGATGCGACAAGCACCATCGAAAGGCATCACTAAGCATCTCTAAAACTCGAAACTCATTGCTTTTTTTTATGCGACTTGGACGCGACAAGTGACATCCACGGTCTTTGGATGCTGGGTATTGGATGCGACTTTGTCGCATCTAATGTCACATCCAATGAAATTTTCGATGCGACTTCCTGGCTGTTGGATGCGAGTGAGTACCTCGAAATAACTCACCGGAGTCGGAGTTCGAAGCCCGCCGAAAAATGCAACAACGGCGGGAGATAACTTGACCGTTTTCACATCTGCTTTTACGTGTTCATACATTTAGAACACCTTTAGTATGTGTAATAAGTTCTTACATTTGGTATTAGAGCAAACCATACATTTGCATTCAAGGGTGGACGTACGTACGTTGTATGAGTGTTCATGAGAACCGCCAAACCAAATAACCTGATCATCCAAACCGAACCACACTTTTTTCTAACCCGCTCCATTAAAACCTAAAAACGTTTGGGTTGTAATCAACCCAATCCGCAAGTGTTTTGGGTTGATTTAGTTTTTGATAGTCACGAGATTGGGTTGAACAAAACTAAACCGATACCGTTAGATTAAGAATTTTTTCACACGTAAAATAAAAAAATGTTATCATGTTAAAATAAAAAAAAATATTTACTTTATGATTTTATAATGAAACAGAATTGAGCAGCCATGAAACAACGATGTTGTTGTTTATGGTCCATTTGTTGATCAGAGGATCTCCAAGTGGTGGTTTCTTGATTGTACCATCCACGAATCCCAGCTTATTTTTCATAGATAAAACGATCAACATCGATCTCTTCCATGAGGCATAGTTGTTGCCGCTGAGCAATTGAGAGACTAGAACCACACTTGGATTGTCGCTGTGATGGAGATAGTAAGGATTCTACATAGGATCATCGAAGATTCTGTGCATGGATTCCGGTGGAAAGAAGCTGCGAATCGTTCTCCATCTTCGTCGGACTTTCCATGGCGGTGAGGTCTTAATTGATGAACTTAGATCAGAGATGGATGCACAATTTCAGTTGAATATTCACTCTGATATTATATCGGATTCTAGGTTTTAGTATAAGCGGAATAAAACCAAGAAGAGAAAGAAAGAACTGTCGCAGAGATCGTGAATCGAATCTCTGGAAAAGAATTAATTTGATTGATTGATTTCTGAAATAACAAAGGAATTCAGTAATTATACCATACTGATACATACTAATCTACGTGTGCTGCCATGTAGCTAATCAGCTAACAAGCACAAGAAAACTACAAGTCGTATCTACAAAACAGAGTAAGCTATATACAAATACCAAATTCCCAACTCTCAATAGAAAGTGGTCAGACCATTGACCGGTTCTAAGTACGGAGGCAGCGAGGTTCTGTAGAACCCAGCCTTGAATCAGATGCGGATAAGAACAGATATAGGTGTTTGTTTGTTCAAAATCAAATTGGCTTTTAACTAGACTTTTCAATATCTAAGCTGACTTCTCTTTTTTTTTTTTGTTATGATTCTCAGGGATAGATTTCTGTCGGAGGGCTTCAAGTTGGTGCTGAAGCAAAATATGAGAAAAAAAAATGGAGGAAAAAAAAAAAGATTCTATCTTTTAACACTCTACTTGTGATGTAATCCTAAGAAGCTTGAAGCTTATTTGGATAAATTATGTTTTTCTGTAGACAATACATGTACGTTGACGTAAAAGAGAATACCATGATAAAATATCTACACTGTATACCTAACCTTTTATAACAGGGTCAAGCGGCTATATAGCCAAATAGAACTTAAACTTTTGCAAAATAACCATAGTTTGCCAACTATAAGTAAACTAGCCAAAGTAAGATTAATCTAGGCTGGATTAAATTTAATCCCAACGAACTATAAAAACAAAATGTAAGTTTTATGAAGGCTGTATTAAAATTAATCGAGGCAGGATTAAAAATCGCACTGCTCTCAATTGGCTATTTTGCTATATCTAATGAAACTATGACTATTTTGCAAAAGTCATAGTTTGAATTGGCTACTTCGTACCATTTTTCCTTTATAATAAGAAGGCGTTGTAACTTAGGGAGATCTTAACAATGTCTACACTGCCCTTGAAACTTACTGTACAAAACAATAACTTGTAGCCGCAAATTTATGGTATTTAATATTTATGGTGTTTGTATGTATCGATCACGCTATAACACATGGTACTCTATTTATATAGGGGTTGAATAAGAAAGTTGACTTATTAAAAGCCTTGTTTTATATTTTTTAATCCTTGTTTCAGAGTTGTATTTTTAGTCATTGTTTCAGAGTTGTTTACATCTTTTTTGTGCCTCTAAATGAGTTTAATTTAGTAGCAATTGTTGACTAGTCTCATGATCCATTGGAGGTAAATATTTAATTTTTTTTTTTATTAGTTTTGTCACATGTATCAATAACTTTATGGAACGTTTAAGCTTTATGGAACGTTTTTAATTGTGTTTTATTCTTCGTAAACGAAATGGAAAATAAAGTCACTCTAAACTAACGCAACGTCTATAGAGTTTACGGGTTTTGGTTGAAAAACGTATCCAAAAATCTGAAATCCCGCCAAATGATGTTTGGCGGAATTGGCATGGATACGACTCATCGCATCTAAAAGTCATCGACTTTTGGATGCAACTAGTCGCATCTATGATCAACAATTTTGGATCAAAAGATGCGACTTTATTGCATTCAAATTGATTTTTGGATGCGACTTTCAGACTTTTGGATGCAACAAAGGTCACATCCAGAGCCGCTAATTGCCCTAGCACCACAAAATCGTCAATTAGGGTGGACTCTGAGTCCGCCCTTGATGTCATGGAAATTTATTCTCTAGTAACCATATTTAGAGGATGGTTGTATACTACCGTGGGAGCGTTGCATAAACATTAAAAATAAATTGTTTTAACAAATTTATGAGATTTTATGAAAAGTTTAACAATAGATTTAAAAATGAAAAACAGCTTACTGAATTTTTAGGTATAACAATATTAATATTTTTGTCTAATTCCATGCTTAATTTCTATGAACAATTTAGTTTTGGCATTGAATTAAAGAAGTACATGATTATGTTCCATTAGTTTCATGTAAAATATGTCTGACTTAATTTTAATTACTTTCACAAAAAATAAATTGCAATAAATTTCAATGTAATTGAATTACTTTTTATTTGGATTTGATTTATTTCAACACATTTGCTAGTTCATAATTGAGCTATTTTCAATATTTTGTGGGGGCATGTCTTTATTATTCTTAAACACGATTATTACATGCATATTATTATGATCCGTTGCTTAAGTTTTATTTTTGCTTTTATTTCATTCCCTCACAAAAGTTAACAACGCAAGCAATTTGAGCATAATCATACACGAAATATAATATATATGAGTGTTAGGCATAAATTAGCTTATATTTTCATTATTTGAATAATCCATAGTAATTTAGCTATTTTAATCCGTTTCTTCTAATTATCAATATTATTGATGATAATTGTTCTGTGCTGTTGCAAATATCGACCAGTGAGCCATCTGGGCTTCAAATTTTTCGATAACACAGTCGATATTGCAGGTGAAATCGCATTAAAAAATGCACAGCAAGTTACGAGGTCAACACTCATAAGAAAGAAGGGTCATGTTGGGTCTTCAGACTCGGAATTCATGGAATTCTAAACGCCAGGTTCTAGAGTTTTAATCCAATCTTGAGTGTCCTTAATTTCCTCCAATGATCTCTAGTAAGTACTACTCTTTTTTAAGGATTGAATGTGTTTGAATACGTTGTGCTTGATCACAATGAATGATTTCCACGTTTTGTGAATTGGAAAGATCCGAACGTATGAACAAAAACACTAGTCATAATCTTCACAATACTAACTACATTATGCACTTGATGTATTGCTACAGTGTCCACGGTAAAAAATTACTTGTTAACGAAACTAGAGTTTCCTAGCAAGGCTGAGATAATTTACTCCGTCTCAGTGCATATTTTTCTAAGGACTTGACAGTAATGTTTTTCACAAAACCAATTTATTTGAGGTAACAATGCATGGTTTAATATGGGTTTTTGCTATGGTTTAATATTACGCTCAGAAAAAAAATAAAATAAAATAAAATATAAAACGAACAAAAAATAGATCCAAGGTCATTTGAGACACATCACACCTATTCGTAGCGTTTTAGTTCTTATGGTGGATTGAGAGTAGAATTCTCAGGTTTACAATACCGATCAAGCAGTTTTGATTTTTTTTTTATTTTTTTTTTATTTTTAGCTTGAGAAAGAACCATGTGAATAGAATTACTATCGGCAGCGTAACAAAGCATCTACATTAGTGTGTACATGAATGCCACAATTCACGAATTTGATCGACTTTCCTATGATTTTCAGTACATAAATAAACACTAAACTAGCTGGAAACAAGTTCAGTTAAACAAAGGAGTAAATTACAAGATGCTTCGGAATTCAATTTAGTTATGATACTTTCATGAATGAGCAAATAAGATAGTGTGGAGAAATTCGAAACCTGAAACCATAAGTTGGTAAAAATCTCTAGCCTCCATAGATACCTGATAAGAGAAGATATCTCGTAAATTGGGCAATAACACAATAAGATAATGTACAAATTTCTGTGTCAACTCAGACGAGACCATTCATTCACAAACATAATTATAATCCCGTCGTCTTAATAAGGCAATTAAGCAAACACAAAAGATCTTCAACACGAATAGCATTAAAAGAATAGAAATCCGAACTAATCCTATGAACGAAATCCAGTTCTTATTTCTGAAATCTGAAGGAACAGACCTGTCTTTGATGCAAAATGAAAATAGAAAAAAGTTTGACAATTATGAAAATCATGAGTAACAAGTAATCACAACATACAACAATGCCATTAGAAACAAATTCAAAATTTCAGTTCTCACAACCTACAACACATATGCAAGAAAACGAATTGATTTTAAAATATATAGTATTGTTATAAATTCAAGTTTTCATCAAATCAATCTCCCATTGGGTTTTCTTTGCTCAAACTGACTAAATACCAGAATTACACAGAAACAAAGACGACTTAGAGATCATAAATAGTTCTCTGTTCTGGCATCAAAATAAACTAATCTCGAACACGTAATTCTCCTCAAATCAAACATAAAGAGATCCAACTAGTACTACACTACAACCTAAAGGAATCAATTTAATAGCCGTTTTCACCTCGGAATCGCGTTGACCAGAAACAGAGCGAAAGTCAAACAATGGTATAGGTCCCTCGATTATCAGCACCACCACCTCCAACCAGACTCTCGTACGGCGATCCACGGTCATCGGAAACCAGATCATCCGTACTCCTCAACACCGCATGCAAGCCGATCACCAGACCTCCGATTGCGGCCGAAACGACGACGTTCCAGAAGACCCCGGCCCAGACGACAGCGACGGCGGTGACGATCCCCAGGCCGGCGAAGACGAGGCCGTGGGCGACGGCGAAACCGAAGAGGAGGAGGGGCTCGTCTCGGGGGAAGGAGAGGAAGAGGATCCAGGCGGCGGAGAGGGCGAGGCAGAGGACAGCGGCGGCGGGGTGGGAGAGGAGGCGGAGGAACACTAGAAGGACGAACACGGCGGCGTAGTTGGGGAGGAAATGGGACAGGTTCTGGAAGAGGCGGGTCGTCGCGGCGGAGACCGAGGTTGGGAGGGAGAGAGCCGCGGGGTTGAGAAGTTCTTGCCATGGACGGAAGCTCGGCATCGTTAGCCAGGTCTCGGCGACGCTCGTGTCGGCGCCGGTGGACATTGGAGAGAGAGAGAGAGAGAGAGGGAGAGATTTGGGTTGAAACGGGCTGTATAGGACTGCGTATTATACCCAATTCTAAGGAGAGTTTATACTATATACTTTTTTTTTTTTTTTTTTTTTTTTTTTTTTTTTGTTATATAGAAAATACACTTAAAACTAGTACATTTGATTTGTGAAATTCATTAACCTAAGCCACCTTACTTTAAAAATTTATTTGTGTAGTCATGATCATCTTTATTTTAATAATGCCTCATTTTTATATTGTTTTTATTATTTATAGTTTCATATGATCTTTTTCTTTGTATTTTACTATTTTTTTTCTTTGTATTTTATTGCGTCATATAAAATAATTGTAAAATAATCTGATAATTTAGAAAATAAAATATTTATAGAATGTTTGAAAATACGAGGCATTCACATAATCATCATCTTCAAATAAGATATTTATGAAATTTCTCATTTGATTTTCGTTTCGGAATATTCAAATTAGATATTTGTACGTAGGGATGACAAGTTTACCTACGTACCCTCCAAGACCCTATCCGTCATGGATTAGATTTTACCTGAATGAATGGATAATGGGTAAAGTACGGGTATTACCCATTAAAATTATATGATTATGGGTATGGGTGGGGTACGATTTTTAAGTACCTTACTCAAGACCCTGCTCATATCCCACCTATTTAAAATTATTACTACTTTTTATGAATTTTAAGAAAATTTTGTGGTGAACACTATGTTTTAAGTTTTATTTCTTTGATTCTTGAAAAATACAATATTAAATGGGTAAAAAATACTCATGGGTTACATTTGACCCCTATAGTATTTTCATGGTAAGAGTATGATTTTGTAGGACCTACTCAGACCTTATTAACTGTCAACTAAATATGAAAATTTTATATTTGTGGAAACTGGGTGTGATAATAATATAAAGAATATTGGATATAAAGTAACAATGTCAAATTTACTATGTAATAGCTCTGTTGGGACTTCTCGGCCGAGGATCTTTATGCCTAGAACTCCCGATAAGGGTTTCATGGGCCAGTTACTTCATTCCATGGGAGAATGGGTTATAATTGTTTGGCCGAGGTCCAACTCTTGGTTTTTCTTTTTTTAGATGGTGGATTTATTTTTAGTTGTCGGAGAATCACTATATAACTTTAACCCCCATGTAAGTTTATTGGTCAACTTGATAAATATAGAGGCGTGGTGTCAAGCTTGTTTCTTGTTAGGTAAGGTCGTGCTTCCACAAGAATATATTTCTTGTCTAGTTTGCACGACGAAACATTTTAGTGACTCGTGCGTTGGTTTCTAGATAGTGGTCTCGAAATTTAATTTGTATCTCCCCACTAGATATCCTATAATGAACATACTCGATAAACGAATGTCTAGTGATACCATCAAGGAAACATCGAACCTACACGATACATTTTATATTACTTTAAACATGTGCTATTCGTGATAATCAGATTGCTTGGCTGATGAATTTTACTATGAAACTATGACAAATTCATTTATGGATGTCTAAATGGTTATGTTTGTACCCTCTCAGAAGGACTCAAATTAAATATTTGATGTCTCATAGATGGTCTTGACGCGATTAAGAGCTTAATTAGATTCAAGAGTGGCAATGTAATTGTTTTTATTGTCAATACTATTATGGTTCATTCATTATTAAAAAAAGGATTTCTTTGATGCAGACAACTTTTGGATGTGATTTATCGCATCCAAAATTTGCATCCAAATGATATTTGGATGCGACATGCTACATCGAAAGGCATCACCGAGAACCTCTAAAACTCGAAACTCATGGCTTATTTTTATGTGATTTGAATGTGACAAATCACATCCAGGGTCTTTAGATACGAGGTATTGAATGTGACTCTGTCGCATCTAATGTCACATCCAATGAACTTTTGGATGCGACTACCTGGCTGTTGGGTGCAACAAAAAATCATTATTTGTCCTAGTGATTCTAGCTTTGAAGTTGAGATCACTATTACAAATTGTGGATTTTACAACACTTAAAAACTGTTGTGAAATGATTCTACAACACTTCTGTACCGTTGTGTAATCCAATGCTGTAGAAAGCTTCTACAAGACTTAAATAACCGTTGTAGAATTCCAGAATTTCTAGAACGCTTAGTTAACCGTTGTGTAATCCCAGGTATTTTACAAAGGCAAGCTAAGCATTGTAAAAACCTCTACAACGGTCCTTTACTTTAGTAAAAATCGTGGATTTTGTGATGTGGTCGCTGCGGCAAAATCTTTTACAACGGAACAAATATATGTTGTAGAAGATCTCGCCGCAGCAAGAATTATACGTCGCCGTGGCAAAAAAGCGAATAGGCAGGAGGAATTCCTTGCCGAGGCGACATGCAATTATCACCGCGGCGAGATCTTCTACAACGGAACAAATATTTGTTGTAGAAGATCTCGCCGTGGCGGTAATTACACGTCGCCGCGGTGAGGAAGTGAAGAGGCAAGAGGAATTTCTTACCGTGGCGAAGCGTATGTCTCGCCGCGCTAAATATTATACAACGGTACTAGAACCGTTATGGAATGACGTAATAATTTTTTCAAAAAAACTTGCCGCAACGAGATATTCTAGAACTGAGCATTAAAACATTTACCGTGGCAATACAAATATCTCGCTGCGGCGAGATATTCCATGACCGAGTATGATTTTTTTTTTTTTTTGCAAAACGTGTTTTTCCAATTCATAATACCTGGAAAATAAACTACATATCCAAAAGCAAATATATTCATCCAAAACATCAACATGTATCCAAATCATCTACAAAAAACATTGCAAGCATCACAAAAACCTAACTAACCATCGCATTCAATAAACATTTGTACATAAATCTCTCATTCTTCTCTTACTCTCTCTCTATATCATCGGTGCATATGATTTCTTCGATATGAATTTTCCTACACCATTTCTAACAGTATTATCACACATATAAGGTAAAACAAAGTACCCGAATTCCATGTTTCCATATTGTTTAGGAGCATTGCAAGCTTTGATGTAGGATGATTGACCGTTACTTTGTGCATCTTGGTGCTCATGCTTGAAATACACAAGAATTCTATAACATGCAAAACGTAAGAAAATAAACATTACAATGATAAAAAAATAGTTCAAAAAATAAAACTTTACCTGTTTATCAATTCAGTTAAATCGGATGACATTTTTTTCCTCAACATGTCGAAGAACATTGCACTATCTTTCCAAAGGTCGAGGACAACGAGCATCCAATGCGCATTTATATTGTACGGCATGAAAACTATTCAACAAAATTTGTATTGTCGTACCACGTTTCCAACGTCCTTGACTCGTTTAGACAAATAACCATCTTCATCATTGATTTTGATGTGAGAGCTTATGCTTAGAGCGAGGGCGGCGGCGGCTGAGGCGATGAAGAATAGGGCCAAGATAAGTGGACATAGAGAGAGAGAGAGAGAGAGAGAGAGAGAGAGAGAGAGAGAGAGAGAGAGAAGAAGAAGAAGAAGAAGAAGAAGAAGAAGATGAATGAACAAGAGAGGGAAAATATGTCTGAAATTCGAGAGGGAATTTCAGAAAACCTGAAAACTTTAGGTTTTTTAAACACTTATACAACACTTAAATAAGTGTTGTAGAATCCTCGCAACAATGAAGTCCTTAGGATGGATCTCGATGTGATCCATGAAAATAGAGCCGAAGCGTTCACTTATATGGCTGCGCAAAAGAGGATCGTCGAGAAGCACTACAACTCTAAGGTCAAATTCGGCCATTTCCATGAAAGAAGCCTCGTCATGAGGAAAGTGTTCCAAAACACCCAAGTTTTCAGAGTGGGATCACTCAGGCTAAAATGGGAAGGGCCTTATCAAATCTCGAAGTGATACACGACGAAAACTATTGTCGCGAAAAGATGGACACCACAAAGATCAAACACCCACGGAACGCGGAGCACCTCTGCCAATACTAACAGTAGGCCATACCACCGAGAAACCTGAAGACTGGAAAACACCAAAGCCAGAGTTATCAGTTCGCTTTCCCTGCATCTTTATTTTCCAAAAGCGGCCAATAGCCCATGTGTATTCTAAATTTCCAGAAGCGGCCACACGCCCAAGTAATGAATGAAGTCAAGATTGGTGTTCAATTTGGAATGTTTAGCATTTAACTTTTCATATAATTTTGAACAAATTGGATAAAAACTAGGGGTTAACATAATAACACAAATACCAAACGCAAAGACAAAAAAAATATTTAAAATAAAAATGCAGGCATAGCAATCGAAACGTCAAAGGGCTCGCGGAATCGAGCCCTCAAATGCACCTCAAAGAGTCCATGGAATATGAGAATATGGGTTTTGCGGCATCAAACCTCTGGTATCTAAAAGAATTTCGTGCAACCAAGATGGAGGGACTCGCACCATTGAGCCCCCTACCGACCTCAAAGCTTTGATGGAATCCGAGAAAAGAGGTTTCATGACGTCAAAACTCCGAACATATCTCAAAGAATTTTGTGCGATCCGAGATGAGGGGACTCGCACCATTGTGCCCCTAACTGGCCTGAAAGCGTCCATGAAATCCGAGAAAAGTGGTTTCACAGCATAGAAACCCCGAACATATGTAAAAGAATCTCGAGCGATCCGAGATGAAGGGACTCGCGTCATCGAGTCCCAAACCAACCTCAAAATGTGTATGGAATAAGAAAAAAGGGTTTTGCGGCGTCGAATTTCCGAACATATCTCAAAGAATTTCGTGCGACCAGGGATGAGGGGAATCGCACCGTCCAGCCCCCAACCGATCTGAAAACATCCATGAAATCCGATAAGTGTAGTTTCGTAGCGTAGAAACCCCGAACATATCTAAGAGAATCTCGGGCGACTCAAGATAAAGGAACTCGCATCATCGATTCCCAGACCAACCTCAAAATGTCCGTGGAATAAGAAAAAAAATGTTTCGCGGCGTCGAAACACGAACATATCTCAAAGAATTTCGTGCGATCCGAGATGAAGGGACCCGCGTCATCGGGTCCCCGATCAACCTCAAAGGGGGACTCATACGTTGATACCTCAAATACGACTCAAAGAATCATATGGCGGGAGACGAGGGAAGTCGTGCCATTTAGAACCCGACCCACATCAAAGTTTCCTCAAGCTATGAGAAAAGGGAGACGGCATCAAGAGCCTCACACGAGCTCAAGCATTTCCATATAATAAACACAAAGACAAGAAAGAAGAAAAATCACATATATAACCAAAGGTTCGAAGAGTCCGTACAACTGCAAAATAAGTACATCGGGCCTAGTAGCAAAAGAAAAGACGTCTAAAGATAATACTCTCGTTCCACCATCTAAAAACCACAAAAGAGTGTTTAGGTAAATATCTAACCTGGTGCACAACAGACCACACCATAAAAACCGAAACATAACTAGGTGCACATCGTACCAAAATGAAGGACTCTTCAAACGAGAGAGTTAGGCTAAACACTAAATAGATGCCAATGAAAACCAAAGCTAACATGAAAACTATAGATCAAAATAGCATGGAGGTGACGTCATTCATCATCATCAAAATCGCAATCTCAATCGTCCTCTCTATCGCAACCGCCCCCCAGGTCCACATGCGCCTCACCCTTGGAAAGACCATCCTGACGATCCCCTTAGGTAATTGTTATAGATGGCTCGGTCGGATGCTCAAGAATCACATGAGGAGGCACAAGATAAAGACCACGACATCGGGCATAGCGGCTGTATGCTGGGCTGGACGAAACTATGCATGAGCACCATCGACGTCAAGGAACGCATAAATAAGTGGCAGATTCAAACTCCATTCCAATACATCTCAACATAATACACGCCCCGCATTCTATCCATCTCTTTTAGTTTCTCCTTGGCTAACCTCTAAAGCTAGGCTACCGTTAAGAGACGAGATCGTCTTATTACCCTCTTCAAGCTTGACACGCATGGATACAAGCTTGTAGGTACCGAGCTCGAAGTTGGAAAGCTTATGGCGGGTGCTAGCCATCTCAACGTACTGCTCATCAGATGTCAGCATAAAAAAATTCAACTCCAAGGTGCGCTCACCTAACTCGTTCTTCAGCCGCCCCACTTCGACATTAGTAGCTTCTTGACCCTCCTCGAAGCCGATGCTCCGCGTGGTCTTGACCTCAAGTGTCAATTACCCTACATCCTCGCGAATGGAGTTCCTCTTCACGTGGAGCTCCCTTAGAGTCTGCCCCATCTCCCCTTATGTATCAGCGAGAGGTACGGTAAACTTGAGTGTTATGCGTAGACAAGATCTACAGCTATGAAATGAGATGAGACGTAACGTGCAAGGCCAAAAAATTAATATCACTACCTCATGAGCCTAATTTATACATGATTATAATCCCTTTCTGAGCTTCAATCTCTTGCGTTCTTGAATGATTTTGGTCTAGTTAATATGTTTTTGAGGGAATTCTAAGGTCCAACGGGCCGGGTCACTAATAATCCCATCAAAGCCCGCGAAGGCTAAGGCCCAAACAAAACGGCCTGAAAGTCTGAGCCCAAGCTCACACAGGAAGTAGAGCTCACCATCGTGCACTCCTCAAAAGAAGTACGCGCTCGGCGTGCATAGGACATGGTGTACCGCACCATCCACTAGTCGTGGCGTGCCTATGCACCCATGCGCTCCATGCATACTCCAGAATCGCCGCGCACCCGAAATGTAGGCGCGCTCCTTGATGTACATCCAAAGGCCCTCTTAGGCCTCTACATCCACTATAAATACTCATTTTCAGAGAGGGTGAGAGAAACATGCATTCCTCCTCAAGATTACTCACTCTCAGAGTTCTAAAACGCTGTGGAGACTTTTTGCTCACGATTTTCTCTAATCGAGCGCTTAATGTCCCGTGCACGGCTGCTCTCGAGATTCTTTACTGAGAATCTCTCTCATCTCAACGCACATGGCTGCGCCCGATATTCTCCACTTAGAATCTCCTTTATCTCTGTAATCAGAGAGGTTTTGGAGAGAAAAGGTTGTATTTTTCTCATTCACGTAATGGGTATTTATACAAGTTAGACAATAAACGTAAAGGAAAGAAATGAATTACAATAAATACATAATATTCTATTCTAATAACTACCCAATATTACGTTCACATTCTATAATAACTACCCAATATTATGTTCACATTCTAACACTCCCCCTCAAGCTGGAGCATATATGTTAATCATGCCCAGCTTGTTACAAAAATATTCGACCCGAACCCCATTAAGTGCCTTCGTGAAAATGTCTCCTATTTGATCACCTGTCTTTACATATGAGGTGGAAATCAAGCCTTGTTGAATCTTCTCGCGAACAAAGTGACAGTCGATCTCAATATGTTTTGTTCTCTCGTGGAAAACTGGGTTGGATGCGATATGGATGGCAGCTTGGTTGTCGCACCATAATGTTGCTGGCAAAGTGACGTTGAAGCTTAATTCAGTCAATAGCTGTTGTATCCACATTATCTCGCATGTTCCTTGGGCCATCGCTCTGTATTTCGACTCCGCACTTGATCTTGATACGACATGTTGCTTCTTGCTCTTCCATGAGACCAAGTTTCCTCCAAAAAATACGCAATATCCAGTAGTTGATCTTCTGTCTATCTTAGACCCTCCATAGTCTGCATCTGTGAAGCATTCAATCCGATTGTGACCATGATTTGAGTATAGGATTCCACGTCCTGGTGCTCCTTTCAAGTAACACAAGATCTGTTCCAATGCAGCCCAATGATCAACTGTCGGAGATGCCAAGAATTGACTTACTATGCTGACGGAGTATGCAATGTCTGGACGAGTAACAGTGAGGTAGTTCAACTTGCCGACCAATCTTCTATATCTTTCAGGATCATCCATTGATTCTCCCTCCTTAGTAAGCTGCATGTTGTGAGTCATTGGGGCACTGCATGTTCTGGCACCTAATTTTCATGTTTCGGAAAGCAAATCAAGTACATACTTCCTTTGTGATAAGTATATACCTTTTTTGCTTCTCGATACTTCAACACCCAAGAAGTATTTTAGCATGCCCAAGTCTTTTGTTTGGAACTGAGTGTGGAGGAATGCTTTGAGAGACGAAATGGCGGTAGTATCACTCCCTGTAATTACTATGTCGTCAACATAAACAACTAGGAGAATGACACCATCTCTTGTGCTCCTAAAAAATACAGAGTGGTCAGATTTGCTCTTTCGAAGCCCAAACTCTTCAAGGGCATGGCTAAACCTTCCGAACCAGGCACGAGGGCTTTGTTTCAGCCCATACAACGCTTTTCGAAGACGACAGACATGGGCACACTCCCCCTGAGCAATAAAACCAGGAGGTTGCTCCATATACACTTCTTCATGTAGGTCTCCGTGTAGAAATGCATTTTTTTTATGTCAAGTTGGTGAAGGTGCCAGTCATGAGTTGCTGCCAAGGAGATGAAGAGTCGGATGGATGTCAACTTGGCAACAGGAGAGAAAGTATCGGAATAGTCAACGCCGTATGTCTGGGCAAAGCCTTTAGCGACTAAGCGGGTCTTCAATCGAGCAATCGTGCCATCTGGATTCATTTTGACCGTAAAGACCCATTTACATCCAATTGCCCGTTTCCCTGAAGGAAGAGTAACCAACTCCCAAGTACCATTGTCATCTAAGGCATTCATTTCCTCTGTCATTGCTTTCTGCCAACCTGGATGATCTAATGCCTCACGAATAGTTTTAGGAATGGTGATAGAGTCGAGGGATGAAACAAAGGCATATGAGGAGGATGACAAAAGATTATATGAGATAGATGAAGAGATGGGGTAAGTACACTATCGTTTACCTTTGCGTAATGCAATGGGAAGATCTTCGATTAGAGGTGGATCTGATGACGAAGGACCCGGTGTAGGACATGTCTCTGGAGGATCAATGAGCGTGTGTGGAACCGGACGGATACGACGAGTGTAGATCTTGATCGGAGGAGGAGGAGGTGCAGCGCTAGGAGCAAGTTCAATGGTGTTTGTGGAGTCAGGTGCTATGGTGTCTGTGAAGTCAGGTGCTATGGTGTCTGTGGAGTCAGGTGCTATGGTGTCTGTGGAGTCGAGTGCTAAAGGAGGTGGTACCTGTGAGGGAGATGGAACGTCTGGTAAAGTAATGGAATAGACTAAAAGATCATCGTCCTCGGGAGGTGGCACGGTTGATTTCTCAGATGTGAAGTATGGTAAGTGTTCCAGAAAGGTGACATTGATAGACACAAGATACATTTGAAGACTAGGACAGTAACATCGATACCCTTTTTGAAGACGAGAGTATTCCAAAAACACACATTTTAAGGATTTTGGATCTAACTTTGTAAGACCTGGACGAACATCCCGAACAAAACATGTACTACCGAAGATTTTTGGACTAACGGGAAACAAAGGCTTTTGAGGGAATAATGTTTTGTAAGGAATCGCACCTTGAAGAACAGATGATGGCATACGGTTGATAAGAAAACATGCAGTAGAGATGGCATCAGCCCAGAAACACTTTGGAACACCTGTTTGAAATAGCAAAGCTCGTGCAGTTTCAAGAAGGTGTCGATTTTTGCGTTCAGCAACTCCATTTTGGGACGGAGTATCAACACATGATGTTTCATGAAGCATGCCATGTTGGGTCATGTAATTTTGAAATTGACTAGACATGTACTCTTTGGCATTATCACTACAGAAGGTGCGAATAAAGATATTGAATTGAGTACGGATCGCAACACAAAAAGAGCAAAATAATGAGAATAATTCAGAACGCGTTTTCATTAAAAATAACCAAGTTACACGAGAAAAATCATCCACAAAAGTGACAAGTATCGAAAACCTGGTTTGGACGTAATAGGACATGGACCCCAAACATCTGAATGAACTAATTCAAACGGAGCGCTAGATCGCTTATTGACCCTAGGGCTAGAACTAAGGCGATGATGTTTAGCAAACTGACACGACTCACAATCTAAAGTCGAAACTGAGCGAAATTGAGGGCAAAGAAGTTTGAGAAGAGGAAGGGAAGGGTGACCTAAACGACAATGTTCTTCAAGGGTAGACGTGGTGCTGGAGCAAGCAATGGATTTGGGTGTGTCGAGAATGTAGAGGCCTCCAGATTCATGTCCTTTACCAATAGTCTGTTTCGTCATGAGATCCTGAAAAACACACGAGTTTGGGAAAAATGAGATAGAGCAATTTAACGTTTTTTTTGAGTTGGCTAATAGACAAGAGATTAAATGACAGGTTGGGTAAGTGCAAGACTTGTGATAGCGTCAAAGAAGAAGTAGGTGTGATAGTGCCAGAACCAATAACATTGGAAGGGGATCCATCGGCTAAGGTAACCGTGGAAGCGGAAGCATGAGGTGTAAGGGTGGAGAAAAGTTTTGAATTACCTGTCATATGATCTGTGGCACCAGAATCAATGACCCATTTGGAGGATGAGGAAAGAAGACACGCACTCGGATTGCCTGATTCGGCAATGGCAGCGACAGAGGATTTTGAAGTCCTTAGTGATTCTTGATACTCGAAAAATTTGGCATACTCATCAGTAGGGACACGAACCAAATTGTTGTCGGAGGATGCAGCATGAGCAGATGGGTTCTTTTGATTCTTGTACTGAAGCTTTCGGCACTCTTGGATCGTATGACCTGGTTTCTTGTAGTAGTTACAAGTGACTGCGGCAGTGTCTGTTGGACGAGACTCTGAATTCCTTGGGGCTCCAGGTTTGTAATAAGCGGGGCGGCTTGAGCTATGCGTGTGTCGGGATAGTAAAGCTCCACTGACAGGATTAGACGGGGCTCCCTCCGTGCGAAGAACGCGGCTGAACACCTCTTGGAGAGAGGAAATGTCGGAACCAGAGATTATCTGAGATCTTGCAGTGTCAAAGGTTGAAGGCAGTCCCGCAAGAAAACTCATAATGGCCATTTGCTCACGTTGTTGCTGCTGAACTTTCACGTCGGCACTGAAGAGCAGCAACATGTTGAGCTCTTCATAGATCTTCTTGAACTCCATAAAATAGGTGGTGAGAGATTGGTCCTGTTTTTCAGCCATGTAGAAGGCTTTTCATACATCGAACATGCGAGAGAGATTCCCTTTTCCAGAATAAAGGAAATCCAAATAGTCCATTAATTCTTTGACGAACTCGCAGTGATTAACAAGACCAATTACCTCACTACCAATGGAGTTACGGATTTGGAGGAAAAGGCGAGCATCTTCCCGAAGCCATGCTTGCTTTGACTCGTCACTTGGAGCTGTATCGGTTAGATGATCATCTTTGTCGATACTCCGAAGGGGTTTTGCTCCAATCGAGGTAATTAGAACAACTCAACTTGTGGTCGGTGATCTTCGAGAGGATGGGCATGATCTCCGGTACACCAACAACCTTTTTCTTAGCCATGTCGTTTTGGAAAGAGTGAGCAGCTAGATGGAACGTCGAAGAGATAAACCTGAGATTTTTTTTTGCGGCAGCGGCAGCGACGGCGCGTGGGTCGGCGGAATGAGCAGGTTTTGGCACAGAATTGATCGGAATTGAGTTTTTGAATGGTCTGGGTAAGTGGTGAGTGTAAGGGATCGATGGATTTAGATGATAACGATGAAAAGATTTCGGAGGCTTAGAAGATTTTCTGAAAAAAAAAAATTTGAAACCCTAATCTGGTGGTTTAGGGCAGATTAATCTCGAACCCAGGTAATGAGATGTATGATTTCGAATTTTTGGGAATTTTCGGATGGCTCTGATACCATGTAATCAGAGAGGTTTTGGAGAGAAAAGGTTGTATTTTTCTCATTCACGTAATGGGTATTTATACAAGTTAGACAATAAACGTAAAGGAAAGAAATGAATTACAATAAATACATAATATTCTATTCTAATAACTACCCAATATTACGTTCACATTCTATAATAACTACCCAATATTATGTTCACATTCTAACAATCTCTAAAGAGAAAACACACATTCTTTTTTGGGTCACTCGAATCTATTGTCTTGGGACGTCACCAAGGACTCATCCACTCTCCATTATGTCTGTTGAGCACACCCTTCAGACTCCGCGCCTCAAATAACGTATACAGATGCATTGAACTACGTTTTGACTTTATCCTTCTGTGCTCAGGTACGTAGGCACTTAATAAGAAGCGCTCATCCTCGACACAACATTATTGGTCAAACTCATCATCTCTCTTCCTATCTAGAGCCGCCTCATCTCGTCTTTGCGTATCAAGAGAAGACGGTCAAGCGTTTTCCTGCCCAGGAGCCGAGAGACGTACAACTTCCTCATGGACCTCAAATGAGTCCTATGGGGCCCGAAGGTGAAATCGAATAAAGGGTACGAGAGAAGGTCGAGGAGGGTGAGGTGGGGACGGTTCAAGAACGAGGCTTCGTCATTTGGAGGAACCGCTTGGCCGTGTCCAGAGACGAAACAACCCCGCATTAGATGGACCGAGGGAGATTCTGATTAAAGGTCCGAAGCAGATCAAGAGCTTACGGAAGGATTGGGGTGGTCTCCAACCCATGAGGTGCAGGTGTTTGATGATTGGAAGTGCATGGGAGCTTGGTCGAAGATGTGAAACATTCACTACTACAAAAATAGGATTCTACAACGCTTAAAAAACGTTGTAGAATGATTCTACAACGCTTCTTAAGCGTTGTAGAATCCTGCGTTGTAGAAGCTTCTACAACGCTTAAAAATCCGTTGTAGAATCCAACAGCTTTCTACAACGCTTAATTATCCGTTGTAGAAACTACGCTTCTACAACGGAATCTTAAGCGTTGTAGAAGCTTCTACAACGGTCTAATTCCATTGTGTAATTTTAAAATATTTTCACACATGTCGCCGCGGCGACGTATATTTTTCGCCGCGGCGACGTATATTTTTCGCCGCGGCGACGTGCTTCTACAATGGATTGATTTTCCGTTGTAGAAGGACCTCGCCGCGGCGAGAATTATACGTCGCCGCGGCGAGTTATTTGCCGCGGCGAGGTACGTTCCGAGCCGCGGCGAGAACATTCTACAACGGATTTTCAATCCGTTGTAGAAGCACGTCGCCGCGGCGAAAAATATACTTCGCCGCGGCGAGAAATTCGCCGCGGCGACGTCAAATCTTAGCCGCGGCGAGATGATTCTACAACGGATATAATGCGTTGTAGGAAGGCGATGAATTTTTTTTTAAAAACTCGCCGCGGCGAAGAAAAAATCTCGCCGCGGCGAGACTAAGATTTCTAATTTGCTTGCTCTCGGTATCTTGTCTCGCCGCGGCGAGAAGTATAGTTCGCCGCGGCGAGAATCATTTATTTTCAATCCACAATTTGTTTTTTACACGATACTAGCACCTGAAAATAATCTTCAATACAAAAAATATCTAATATATACATTCATCTCAAATATCCTCATCTTTAAAACATTCAAAATCTAATATATACATCTTCGAAAAAACTAGCTAATCGTCACAGTTAATAAATGTTTGTACATAAGTTACCAATTCTTCCCTAACTCTCTCTAAATCCTCTTTTGTATAGGATTTCTTATTTTCTAATTTTCCTACACCTCCTACGACTATATCACGCATATAAGAAATGACAAAATACCCGCATTCCGTGTTTCCCGTTTGTCTCGGAGCGTCCCAAGCCTTGATGTACGTTGATTGCCCGTTACTATTGGCGTTTTGATGCTCGAGCTTGAAATCAACAAGAACCCTATATAACACGGAGATTATAAGAGAAAAAACATCTAGAACGGTTTATAATAAAAATTATTTAAGAAATCAAAATATTACCTTTTTATCAATCGATTTAAATCCGTTGGGATTTTATTTCTCAACGGGTCAAAGAACATAGAGCTATTTCTCCAAAGGTCGAGGACAACGAGCATCCAATGCGCACCTTTGTTATACGGCATCAAAACTAGTTCACCAAATTTGCAATGTCGTACCACGTTTCCAACGTCCTTGACTCGTTTTGACAAATAAGCCTCCTCGTCGTCATTTTGTATATACGAACTTAAGCTCGGATTTATAAAACAAAAATTTCGAGTCTTCTTCGCCTTTTCTAGCCTCGATCGTAGATAGCTATGACAAACAAATATTTAGTTGATCAAAACACTAAATATTGAATATTGATATTAAAAAACGCATATAAAGAAAACTCTTACTCCATATAAACCATTATGCTCCCCGCGCCAATTTCCAAGTATTGCAAAAAATCGGAAATGTCTTCAAATGACACCGGAATCGGGATAGCCGCGAGACTTGGACTAACATTGACCATAATCACATCCCCTTCCGGTAACATTACTTTGTTGGCATGTTGAGCGAGCAATCGATACTTTGGATTAATCACCTTGTACGGAATCTTCTTAGCATCATCGATGCTAGCTTCACTCTCAAAACCGAGCTTTGAGAGTTGTTTGACAACCGGACCGCGACTCTCTATTCCCGAGTCCATTTCCATGAGTCTCTTCGGCCACGAGACAAACCCGCCTATAGCATCTTCAACGGTTTGAGCTTCTTCGGTGGGAATTGGCAATTTTGCTTTTTTAATCAAAACCCCCAAAACGGCCACGCGTAAATTTCCTTCCTCCAAAGGTGAGAAATGAACTACGCCTCCATTCATGTACGCTCGCCCATTTGCAACATGAATTGTGCCTCCGAACTCGGTGTCATCAATGAAAAGAAGACACTCGACGCTTTCATCCGAACTCGGTGTCACCGGCGTGGTTGGATTCAAAGAGCAACTAGCACGGACACTATTTGGTTTTTCCACAACAATAGGATCGATCTTCGGACGATCATCAACAATGATAGAATCGATCTTCGGACGATCATCAACATCGTCGTGTTCTAAGCGAATCAAGAATTTTATCAATAACTTAATACCAAAACATTTATCTTTAATAAATAGATAAAAAAAAATTGAACATACCTAAAGAGACCGCTTCATTGACGTGTTCTTCAATATTTGCCATCTCTTTATCATCAACAACCTTCGCGTTGAGATTCTCTTTCACTTGCTCGACACTAGGCGACTCGACATTAATGCTACCATTTCCACCGAATGCCTTCATCACCAAAGACTTTAACTCGCTCATTTCCCGACGCATCTTCATTACTTCTTCGTTGGGCGTTGGAGGAACAAAGTACTTAAAACGCGACGTGTGTTTGGATTGACCGCAAACTCGCGACGTTCCCAAAGCTTCTTGCAAAACACTCTTTCCCGATTCCGGCAACCATGTCCCTTGCGATGCTTGTTGTGATAACGTTTTCTACACATAAAATTATTTGAAAATAAAATTACAAGGTTAATTGTTATAACAAAGGTAAAGAACTTACGATTTTTTCTCCCATCAATTTGTCTTTCTCATCCTTGTAGTTATCTACGTCTTTCATTCGCGAGTCAATCCAAAGTTCCTCTTTCGTAGGCCATTCCCCCGTTTCGTCATGCTAGTAAGAAGTAATTATATAATAAATTAAAAAATAATTGCAACATTTGAAATAACTAAAAGAAAAAAATGAATCTAACCTTTTCTTGATCAAGCTTTCGATATCCATTTCGGCCCGTTCGAGATTTGTACACACTTTTTCCGATATTTGATTTCCCATGTTCCGATGTTTGTTTGAACATTTCGGTTCGTCTATACTCAACAAATGCTATCCAATCTTCTTCGGTGATACTTGTATAGTATTTCAAAATACAAGCCGGTCTCTTTAAGGCGATTGGTTCGTTGATTATGTCTTTGAGTAGATCGTTGTATATCTCATGACGAAATAACCTTGCGGCTTCTCCGACTCTCATAAGGCAATCGTGTTTTTGTTCGATAGGAATCGTAAATCCTTCTTGCATTTCGTTCCAAATCCGTTCTTTAATTTGGGCGTTGTCTTTACATCTCCAATCACGCATTGAAAGTGGAACGTGTTCTCTTGCTAACACGCCAAAGTAACTCGACAACTCATCACCCTCTTTACCGATTGGTTGCCCTTTATCATCAAATTGTACCGGGATTTTTTTACCAAGTGTTTTAGCCTTATTAACCCGACCCATAAGAGTGTTTCTTCGTTTTCCTTGTTCATCGGAGTTAAGCGCTAGTTGTCTTCTAATTTTTCTTTTACCACTACCGCTAGAAGTAGTAGTAGTGGACGACATTGAATCTAATAAACAAAATTCAAATCATAATTCAATTTTCAACTCAAATGTTATCACAATTTCAACTCAAATGTAACAAAAATCAAATATAAACTCAACTCTAATCACAATATAAACTCAAATCCAATCCGATTCTAAACAAAAACACAATTTCAATCTCAATTCAATCTACTATCAAATATATTTCTCAAATCAAATCAATATCAAACTTCAATTCAATAAACTCAAATCCAATACAATATCTCCTAATTTCAAATCAATATCGAATTCACACTAAATAAGTCCATGTAAAAATGTTCAAAAACATTACCCGGAGTTGGACGAGCACAAGGGCGGCGAAGAAAAAAGGTGGTGAGGCGAGGTGAGGGCGCGCGGCGAGGGAGGGCGGCGTGGGCGCACGGCGAGGTGAGGGAGGGGGCTCAGCGAGAGGGCGGCGTGGGCGCGGCGCACGGCGAGGAGAGGGAGGTGAGGGTCGGAGAGAGGGAGAGAACGCGCGGGGCGAGGGCGCGGTGGCTCAGCGAGGTGAGGGACGGAGAGAGAGAGAGGGGCCGAGAGAGAGAGAGTGGTGGCCGGAGAGAGGGGCGGGGCGGCAAGAGAGTGGCGGAGAGAGAGAGGGACGAGAGAGATGTGAGTAATGGAGATGAGAAGAAATGAGAATGAGAAATGAGTATAGATATGAATGGGCGCGGGTAGTTAAAAAAATTTGAAACTTTCAGATTTTTTAACGCTCCTACAACGCTTATTCTAAGCGTTGTAGGAGCTCGCCGCGGCGAAGTGTATTTCTCGCCGCGGCGAGATGATTCTACAACGCTTAGAATAAGCGTTGTAGGAGCCTCGCCGCGGCGAAACCAAATTCTCGCTGCGTCGAGAGTTACCCAGAAACGTCTCGCCGCGGCGAACATGTGTCATCGCCGCGGCGAGGTAACCCTAGATGTCCTCGCCGCGGCAGTATACAATTTCCGCCGCGACGAGACCTTTCTACAACGCTTAAGTAAGCGTTGTAGAAGCCTCGCCGCGGCGAAGGCTAATTCCCGCCGCGGCGAGGAATACATTCGCCGCGGCGGGAATTGTATGATGCCGCGGCGAGAGTATATGTCTGGAACATGGTGCTCTCGGTAAGTTTTTCGCCGCGGCGACGACTTGTTCCCGCCGCGGCGCAGGACTCCTGCCGCGGCGGGATTTGTACCTCGCCGCGGCGTGATATGTCGCCGCGGCGAACGCATATTTTTGCCGCGGCGAGGACATTCTACAACGCTTATGGTAAGCGTTGTAGAATGTCTCGCCGCGGCGAAGTAGAAAGTTCGCCGCGGCGAGTGACACGAGACTGGTGATATAAATTCTCATTTCTGGTCTTTTTCACTTTGAACTCTCTCATAACCTCACTCGAAAAAATATTTCCAGTACCTTTTCTACTCATTCTAGAGCGTCCTCGTTTACTAGTCTCATCTACACATTCAAATCTTGTAAGTTCTTCTTTAACTTCTTCTAATTGTTGTTCTCTTGATAGTTTATACTAATTAGAATTGGTAATTTTTTGTATAATTAGGGTTTTTCTATGAATATGAGGAAGTGGATGTGGGAGAATAGATTGAATGAGATATATCGGAAAGGTGTAGATGAGTTTTGTGATTTTGCTAGAGAGAACATGGTAGATTTGAAATCTATTCGTTGTCCTTGTATTAAATGTGGAAATCATAGACATTTTTCGATTGATGTTGTTCGGACCCATTTGTTTGCATATGGAATAATGACCTCGTATCAAAGATGGTTCTACCATGGTGAGGTTTTTCGTTCTACGGCAAATGAGGATGATGTTGAAGATGATATTGATGATATGTGCGGCATGATGAATGATTTGGAGGACGATTTTGTTGAGCGACCGGAATTGTTTGAGTCCATGATGAATGATGCGGAGACACCATTATATGAAGGGTGTACAAGCTATTCGAAGTTTTCATTTTTAGTTACATTATTTCATTTGAAGGCGTCGGGGGGTTGGACTAACACTAGTTTTACTCTATTGTTGGAAACACTGAAAGAAGCATTTCCGAAAGACAATAAAGTACCTTTAAGTATGTATGAAGCAAGGAAGACTTTGGGTACATTAGGCATGAAGTACGAGAAATTCCATGCGTGCCCAAATGATTGTGTTTTATATAGACACGAGTATGAAGATCTAGATGAATGTCCGACGTGCAAAGAGTCACGGTGGAAGAAGGGTAAAATTCCATGTAACGGGGTTAAAGGAGTTCCAGTTAAGGTACGTACATTTTCATCACTTGATTAGGAAATACATGTAGCTCATATTCATTATTTATTACTGATTTTCGTTAAATATATTTCAGTCGTTATGGTACATTCCTCCAATGCCGCGCTTTCGTCGAATGTTTAATAGTGTCAAACACGCGAAGAACATGGTTTGGCACTCCGAAAAGCGTATCGATGATGGTATGTTGAGACATCCTGCTGATGCTGCACAGTGGAAATCATTCGATTTAGAGTATAAGGATTTCAGTGTTGATACTCGAAATTTGCGCCTTGGTCTAGCTTCTGATGGAATGAACCCGTTCAGCATGATGAGCAGTAAATACAGTGTTTGGCCGGTTATACTTGTGAACTACAATCTCCCTCCAAAGCTATGTATGAAGAGAAAGTTCTTGATGTTAACGCTTTTGATTTCAGGACCGAATCAACCAGGAAATGATATTGATGTCTATTTGGCACCGTTGGTCGATGATTTGAAGATGTTATGGGAGAAAGGGATGGAAGTCAAAGACGCTTACCGTGGAGATTCGTTCAACTTAAGGGCAATGTTAATGTGGACTATTAACGATTTTCCGGCCTATGGAAACTTGTCAGGATACTCTGTGAAATGCTCGATTGGTTGTCCGATTTGCATGAAAGACACATCTTCCATCCGTTTGAAGCATGGTAAGAAAACTGTTTTTCTGGGTCATAGAAGATTCTTACCAAGAGATCACTCGTATAGAAGATTGAAACAAGCGTTTGATGGAAATTCAGAAGAACGACCCCCTCCTAGAATTTTGTCTGGTGAAGATGTCTATGAGATGGTTAAAAACGTAAATGAAGTGCTTGGGAAAAGAAAGCGGAGTGCTAGTACTAAAGAATCGTTCAAAGAGAATCCTTGGAAGAAGAAATCGATTTTCTACGACCTTCCTTATTGGAAGACACACTACGTCCGGCATTGTCTGGATGTTATGCACATCGAGAAAAATGTTTGCGAATCGCTTATTAGTACACTTCTTGATGATCCAAATAAATCGAAAGACGGAATACAATCTCGATTGGATCTCAAAGAGATGAATATAAGAAGCATTTTGTATCCCGAGGAGGGGGGTGGGAAAAAAACAAAATTACCACCGGCAAAGTACACTCTAGATCGAAAGGAGAAAAAGAAATTGTGTAACTGGTTTGCTTCTATTAAAGTCCCCGAAGGTCATTCGTCAAACTATAAGAGGTTCGTGTCTTTGAAAGATTTGAGACTTACTGGAATGAAGACGCACGACTGTCATGTGCTGCTACAACAAATGTTGCCTCTTGCTTTACGAGGAATTGTGCCAAAAGATGTGAGGTTTGCAATATCAAAGATATGTGTATTCTTTAACTCGATTTGCTCGAAGGTCATCGATCCAACTCGATTGGATTTAATGCAGTCAGAATTGGTGAAAACTCTGTGCTTGCTCGAAAAGATCTTTCCACCTTCGTTTTTCGACATAATGATCCACTTAACCGTCCACTTGGTACGTGAAGTGAAATTAGGAGGGCCCGTGTTTTTACGGTGGATGTATCCAATCGAACGTTATATGAAAGTGTTGAAAAGCTACGTGAAGAACTACAATAGGCCGGAAGGGAGCATAGTTGAAAATTACATAGCAGAAGAGTCGGTTGAGTTTTGTTCTGAGTATTTAGCTAAAACAGACGAAATTGGGTTACCCAAGAATACCAATTTTGATTCAAAAGCTCTATCTAAAGGTATTTTTTTTAACACTTTATTTGTTTATTTAAATTATATATGAACATTATTTTTAAGTATTTGTTTCATTATATATAGGTAGTTATTCGATCGTCAACCGAAAAGAATGGGAGCAAGCAAGTCTCCATGTGCTACACAACGTTTCCGAGGTCAAGCCATTTGTGGATATTCATTTGAATGAGTTGAGAGTGAATAATCCAAAGAAGGGTAGAAATGAAAAATGGTTGCAAGAAGAGCACAACCGTTTGTTTCAGAACTGGCTTGGAAAACGCATATTTATAGAGGCAGGACATTCATCTACGTTGAGTAAACTATCTGGCGGGCCGTCCTCAATGGTTACAAGGTACACTGCTTGGTCTGTTAATGGTTTTACATTTTACACAAGGGAACGAGACAACAAGCATCCCGTACAAAATAGCGGTGTTACATTGTTTGCTGAAGCTTTACATGTTTCGTCGGCAAAAGATAAGAATCCAAAACATGCTTTTATGAAGTATTACGGATACATTGAAGATATTTGGGAACTTGATTATTGCGGGTTGCGAGTCGCATTATTCAAGTGCAAATGGGCAGACAATAATCACGTTAAAGTTGATAATGAAGGAGTTACAATTGTCGACTTTAGACGGATTGGCTACGAGAATGATTCATTTATTTTGGCTTCGCAAGCAAGTCAAGTGTTTTATGTTTCAGATCCAGCAAATCCTGAGTTATCGTTAGTGGTTCATATGAAAGCGAGAAACGGTAACGAAGAAGAAGACGAAGACATGTCTAGCATTCCTCCGTTCACATCAGGATTACCGCCAATTGATCAAGAGGTGGATGATTTTAATGATGACGATGTTTCACATCTACTTCGTAAGGATATAGATCCTATTTTTGTTTGATATTGAACATTTAAATAATGTATTTTCATTTTGGATTTTATGTTATTCTCCTGTGGACAACGTTATTTTTCATTCAAAATTTCTCTATACAATGTCATTTACATTTCTCCAACATCGCTGCGGCTGAGTACATCTCTCGCGGTGGCAGGATAATCTCGCCGCGGCGAAATACAAATCCTGCCGCGGCGAGGGACCTTCTACAACGCTTTAACAAGCGTTGTAGAAACCTC
The DNA here is from genome assembly GCF_054948205.1 of Urtica dioica subsp. dioica. Lineage (NCBI taxonomy): Eukaryota > Viridiplantae > Streptophyta > Magnoliopsida > Rosales > Urticaceae > Urtica > Urtica dioica. Next base: position 9,277,949 of record NC_142761.1, read on the forward strand.
GCCGCGGCAACGTATATTCCATGCCGCGGCGAGGTCATTACGCCGCGGCTGGAATATCACCACGCCGCGGCGAGACAAGTTCTTAAAAAACACAGACTCTCGGTATAAAAATATCAAACACTCGCCGCGGCGAGATACAAATCCTGCCGCGGCGAGGACCCTTCTACAACGCTTAAAAAAGCGTTGTAGAAACCTCGCCGCGGCAACGTATATTCCATGCCGCGGCGAGGTCATTACGCCGCGGCGGGAATATCACCACGCCGCGGCGAGAAAAGTTCTTAAAAAACACAGACTCTCGGTATAAAAATATCAAACTCTCGCCGCGGCGAGATACAAATCCTGCCGCGGCGAGGACCCTTCTACAACGCTTAAAAAAGCGTTGTAGAAACCTCGCCGCGGCAACGTATATTCCATGCCGCGGCGAGGTCATTACGCCGCGGCGGGAATATCAACTCGCCGCGGCGAGGATATGTTCCCAAATATGAAGGCTCTCGGTAAGTTTCTCGCCGCGGCTATAGCTTATTTGCGCCGCGGCGACACGTTTTCGCCGCAGCGAGAAGACTACGCCGCCGCGGCGAGATTCTGTTTTAAAAAACGCATGCTCTCGGTAAGTTTCTCGCCGCGGCGACGTGTAAGTTTCGCTGCGGCGAAGACTTTCTACAACGCTTTGGAAAGCGTTGTAGAATGTCTCGCCGTGGCGAGGTAGAAAACACGCCGCGGCGAGAGTTATACGCCGCGGCGAAATGTCTAAGTCGCCGCGGCGAGATTAGAATAGAATCACCTCACCCTACACATTTTTACTTTCTTTCCCATTTTAAACTTGGTTTTCAACAGAAAAATTATCATTCAAGTAAAAAACCATCACACATTCAGATTTCATAATTTTTAAATATTAATCAAGTCTCAAACACACATTAACTAAAACACGAGTCTTAAACATAAACAAACCATGCGAGTCTTAATTTAAATTTAAAATGAAGCTTAAACAAACCAAACGAGTCTTGAATTTAAAATTTAAAGTTGGTGTTGTTGGTTTAGTCGTCATTCGGTGGTGGTGGTGGTGGTGAGTGCGCCGGATATTGAGGAGGTGCCATATGCGGTGGCCACTGTGGTGGTGGGTACGGATAATCGGAGTATTGAGGATATGGAGGAAATAACACCTGGTTCTCTTGGTTGATGTCCCACCGAGAGTAGAGATCGTTCAGTTGGTTGATGTGAGAGGCGCCATACTCCGCTTGTTGGTGCATGTACTGTTGCGTGTGTTGGAACCCGCCGACGAGATAGTTGGAGCATTGAGCTATGTAGTCGATGGTGGCGGGGTCGACTACCGGAGGTGCTGGTAAGAACAATCGAGGCTCGTTGACTGGTGGTCCCTCTTCCCCTTCCTCCTCCTCATCCTCCGCTTCCTCCTCTTGTGGTTCCTCCCTAATCTTGTAGCGATCGATGATGTTATTCGTAATAGGCCCCATAGGACCCTTGATCGTATCCCTTTTCGAGCGTCCTACCCCCGCATTTGTACAAAGGCCGGTAATGATCGACGGATATGGCAAACCGTGGCGTTCATTAGTATAGTCTAGACTCTTCATCCAATTGTAGATGAATCGACCGACGTTGATAGAATGACCTTTTATGATGCAGAACAACACCTGGATACGGCCCTCGTCAAGAGTGGTGAAGTGCTTGATCGGATAGAGGCGAGCGCAAACAAAGTAAATCCAAGCTTTAGCAATCCTGGTGAGTTGGTCACGCTTGAGTACCCTTTTCCCTTTTTCAAGGACCCAATCCTCTCCTGGAATGCACAGCAACCTCGCCATCTCCTCGTGGCTGCAAGTTCTCAACCATTCCCGATAGCCTTCATTCTCGAAAGGCACATCTGGGGTCCCAAGCAAATCGTTGATCGCTTCGATGCTCACATCGACCTTTTTACCTCGGACCGTCACAACTTCTCCATTGTGATCCGGTAAGTTTGCGTAGAATTCGTACACGAAGTTTAAGTTCGTCTCGAACTCGGGAACGGCACAATACTTCACCCATTCATGACCAAGAATACTGTTGCGGATTGACACTCCTATCTCGGTGTTAGAGCTCACATTGAATCCCCGCTCAGGGATCACACTGCGCGACGAGATTTTGTCGTAACGATCCTCCGCGGCCTTGCTGGTGAAGATATTCGTGTTATAATCTGCTTCAGGAGACGATTGACGAGCTCGCTTACTTTTACTTTTACTAGGACCTTTGGAAGTGCTCGGAGCCGTGGCGCCCGCCGGATTTTTTGTTCGAACCATTTTTCACCTTCACAAAGCATAATCATAAAAAATTCAATCTCGACATCTACAATCAACATAACCATTTTAAATACTAACAATGTCACAACAATCACAAATTCTATATCAATTCCAACTTCATTTAAACATAACAATATCAAATTCATAAACAATTCCATTCTAACACAAATTCTAACTCAAATTCATTCTAACACAAATTCTAACTCTAATTCATTCTAACACAAATTCTAACACAAATTCTAACGTCTCAAATTCATTCTAACACAAATTCTAACTCAAATTCATTCTAACACAAATTCTAACTCAAATTCATTCATAATAAAATAACAAACCCTAATTTTGTTAAATCAATAACCACCTTAAATCAATAACCCTAATTTTGTTAAATCAATAACCACAACATGCAACTCGGGGAAATAACATGAAATCCATATTCAAAAACACGAAATCCATATTCAACAACACGAAATTAAATCAATAACCACCTTAAAAACTTAGAAAATCATACCTTTAAAAAGAGAGTGAGAGGCGGTGAGAGAGAGAGAGGCGCGAGAGAGTTGGGCGGCGAGGACGTGGCGAGCGAGAATGGCGGCGAGGATGTGGCGAGCGAGAATGGCGGCGAGGACAAGGCGACGGCGAGAAATCGGGGCGGCGAGGACGTGGCGAGGGATTTTGGAAGAGAAAATGAAGACAGAGTCGGCCGAAATAGTTTGTCTCGCGTTTGTATTTTGAGGAAAATGAGAAAAAAAACTGAAAACTGGTTTATATAGTGAAAACCTAAAAATCTCGCCGCGGCGAGAATATGTCTTCGCCGTATTCTCGCCGCGGCGAGAGGATCCTACAACGGATTTTCTAACCGTTGTAGGATCATCTCGCCGCGGCGGGAGTCCTACATCGCCGCGGCGAGGAAGTTTCATAGAAAACTGCTAGGCCACGGTATCCTTCTCGCCGCGGCGGAGTATATTTCCAGCCGCGGCGACATAATCTCGCCGCGGCGAGGGAGGACCATCGCCGCGGCGACTCTATTCTACAACCCTTTAAAGAAACCGTTGTAGAATTTGTCGCCGCGGCGAGGTTTAAATCGTGCCGCGGCGAGGTCCATCCTTCTACAATGCTTTGAACTTGCGTTGTAGAAAGTTTTCGCCGCGGCGAAAATCACATGGTGCCGCGGCGAAGGTTCTACAACGGGTTGTTGTAACGTTGTGGGAAATCTGAAATTTAAGTTCTTCTACAACGCTTTTGTAAAGCGTTGTAGAATCACCCAGATTCTACAACGCTTATCCATAAGCGTTGTAGAAACACCCAGATTCTACAACGCTTATCCATAAGCGTTGTAGAATCACCCAGATTCTACAACGCTTATGTAAAGCGTTGTAGAATCCCTAGTTTCTACAACGCTTATGTTAAGCGTTGTAGAAAGTCCGTTGTAGAATCTCATATTTGTAGTAGTGATTGGAAGGAAGTAGAGGAACTCATTTCGTGGGTCGCCAAACCGTTCCTAATTAGAGGCCACCATTAGAGACGTCGCGGTGAAGCTCCGGTGACTCATCACCATGCCTTTGCTCATCCCCGTCATCCCCGACGAATACCCATCACCACCAATTAACTATTTCTTTTATTAATTTTAATATGTTTTTTAATCTATTATCGGATTACAATCTTGTCCTCATTTTAAAGTCACATGATAAACACATGACTCATTTCACGGCTATTTTAACGGTTTTTCTAATAGAAGGACTAAATGTTAAATTATCTCTACCATGAATTAGTGAAAATAAAGTTTTTTCGTTCAGGGATCAAGTTGTTAAAGGTGACAATGTTGAGGGGCCAAAAATGTAATTTTTCCTTAATTTATTTATTAATTAAGCTTCCTCCTCGCGGGATTCGATAATCATACTTTGTGTAACTATATTACTTGGGCGACTATGTGCACTTGCAAACAACAATATTGCAACAAGTTTTTGGTATCGTTCCAGGGAACTAAGTTTTTAATTGTGATTCGATTTACTAGTTTTCAATTTGAACTTTCTTTTATTTTTATTTTCTCATTAATTTTCGTGTTTACTTTTGATATTTTTGTTATCAATGGTGCCCACAAGAAGAGTTGTAATCTTTATATTGTACATTTGATGTAATAAAGTCTCATGAAGACTCTTGCTTGTAATTGCTTATTCATTAATAAAAAGTTGAAACGTTCATTCATTCTTCCGTGTCTGTTTGAAGCTTTATGATAAAACATTAGTCTTTAGTCCATAAACAAACTAAACAACTTACAAAGAGACAAATGTAGATTTGCATGAACAAACTCTTCGTAGTTTGATTAAAACGATATATTCGCAATCTAAGGGTCAAAGGACTATTGACCTCAGTATGATTGTTAGAAGAATCTATGATGTCTGGTTATGAGGCATTGAGAGTTGGAGACTCTATAGTTCTTCTAGGTATCTTCCGAAGGTACTGAATTGACCAGTGCACTTCTAGAGACAAGATAAGAACAAACCATTTAACCTCTTATGTCTCGAAGTCACTACGTATGAATTGCATCGTGCTTACCTTAATCCTGAAATGAGACATGCCATTTCACACCTTACGTATTCTCATTTGAGAAAGTCAGAGTTCGGACTCACTATGTGATTCCGAACAAGGCCTATTGGTGAAGTACTAAGTTGTGAGAATGTCATGAGTAACTTTGTGAAGATCTCATAGATATGGAATTCATGTACAAGATTGTTGAAATGCAATGTATATCACCTCATGCTTGGTCCTTGGAGTGTGAATAAATGAACTGGTCAGTGTCCAAATTGAGTCCTGACTCTTATGGATGAAACAATGTGACTTGTTAGCTCCTCGTCAATACATTGTTTCTAACTTATTCACAAGCAACAAAGGAGTTGAGGAAATAACAGCTAGAAGGGTAAAATGGTAATTTTGTAAATCCCGACTAGCTGATGATATTCATGAAGGGTAAACACTGATAATATTCTGTGGATCCACTCATTACAATTAGGTTGAATTCTTGAGTAGAAAATAAATTCATTTGAACCGAGAGATTTTCAGTGTCAACTCTTTAGTGGAGTCAGTTGACATTAAGCTAAACTTGGAAAAGGTTTGTGAACTATTGAGTCCAAGTATTTAGCTCAAGCTTTATTCATTTGGATCCATGAGGTCACTGTCACGAATCACATCGAGTAGGAATAGTTAAAGTGGAAGCTAAGTAAAAACAAGAACGAAAATAGTCAAAAGGGTATTTTTGTCTTTTGAGACATAGGGTGAAATCAATGTCAATAAATTTTTTGACAAGGTCATTTGATGACTCAATAACACTCGGCCATGACTTGATCATTGGGCCTTGTGGATTAATTTCATTTCATTATAATTTTATTGAAAATTCTTAATGGGCCTTTTTCATGTTGTCATGAACAAAAGAAGAAGCTTCTAGAAGCTCCTTCTAGAGTTGAAATGGGCTCCCTAATACCCAAGAGAAAGAGAGAATATTTTGTGCATAAATGTATCAAGATACTTGCCAAAAGAAAAAGAGGAAACAAATTTCCCATGCATGCATAGAGAATTTCGGCCACCAAGCAAGAGAGAACAAAAGAGGAAACAAATTCAAGCCTTGTAGAAGGTGTCTTGGCCGTGAGACTCTAAGGGAAAAGGGAAATAATTTGCTCATGAATATTTGATATTCTATAGAAGAGGAAACTACCTTATTGAAGGTAATCCCTCCCCTATAAATAGATGCTTCATTCTCATTGTTTATTCATTCCACATAAGTTAGAGATTGAGAGCCTCTCTCTCTAGACCTTGTGGCCGACTCCTCTCTCTCTCTCTAGTCAATTTCGTTTTATTGTTTTGGCACCTAGGTCCTCATTTGATCTAGTGTTTAGCTCTGCGACTTCAAGACTCTATCTTAAGTCGTAGTGTTTAAAAGTGCCCACTCACTAATTCCTTTTCTCTCGAGTGATTTAGTGATAGAAACTTTCGTGGTTGCTCGAGTTGCCGAGGAAGGAAGAGAGACGTCCTGCGAGGGGAGACGAACGTTGCAACCTTTTTTCCAAAAGCTTCTCAACGTTCAAGCGTCTAAAAAGGTTAGTAAACTTCTACGCTCATATTAGTTTTTATTTACATGTGCTTGCTCTTTGTCTAGGTTAGTCAAAACTGTTTTACTTGAAAAAGAAATTTTTTAAAATTCCGCCGCTTAACGAAGCGTTAAACTTTTTCTTAAACCCTAGATCAATTCCAACAAATGGTATCAGAGCTATGGTCAAAGATATGTATGTACATGTATTTAAAAATATGAGCTTGAAAATCGTTTTCGAAAGTTTACTAATTTTGTGACAAGTTAGAATTGTTTTCTTAGATTTTTTTTTAATTTATTGCTCTTGCCTTTAAATTAAAAATCATGTTGTTTTTCTATGAGTTTGGGATGTTATTAAAACACATTAGAATCAGTTCTAAAAGTTTTTAATTTTTTATATTGAAAAACGTGTTTTAAAGTTTTGAAAAATTTCGAGTAAATTTTGTGACTAGTTATATTGTCTTGCTAGTTTCTTTTATTTACTTGAATCGTTTTATGCATGTTGTTATTTCTTTTATACCATGTTATTACCTTGCTAATAAAACACAAATAAAAGCTTTAACAACATCCTAAAATGTACCGTTACACTCGATTATTTTTCGCACCTAAAAGGACCAAGCTTTAATTATTTCTTTTTCTTCGAGCTGGAGTAAAACCCGCAGTAAAAGTGGCATAACTCTCTGCTCAGAAATAGAAATTTAATGATTCTTGAATCAAATTGAAGCTCTGTCTGTCCTCTGTCCAATGCCATCGGTTTCAGGTAAAAAGTCATCGGAGCCGCTAGTTATGGCGATTTTACTCCGAGGTACGCGGCTGTTCCGAAAGTCCAGTTTTTTAGAATTCCGGATTTTCAGCCCCACTACCATGAGTTATAGAACTCTAATGAGAAAAATTTCTTGAGAAAAAATGATTTTCATAAGATTATAAACATGATGTGTAAGATTAAAATGTTTTGATTTTTTGAAAGTTTAATTGAAATTGAATTTTTACAAAACTAGTTTGAATTTTGAAAAACCATTTTCGTTTTCAAACTTGAAAATATTTTTTCATCCGAATCAAATAAGTTTTCAAAATGTTTTCAAAACTATATCTATATCACATATGTTCAAAATCTATATGCTCTTGAAAATTTGAGTGGGAGGTCTCCTTGTAGACAAGCCGAAAAATAAAAAGATGTGTAATCTCAAACTTTCAAGTGTTCGAGTGAGTTGAAGTTCACACTTCCCTCGTGCACTTTTCCGAAATAGAAAATAGGAAAAGATCCGAGTATGTCCCTTGTGCCTTTATGCACTAACACTGCTCTGAACATGAAAATCTAGGATTCTTTTCTAGTTGTCTGCTCTATCGCTCTATAACTAGGAAAACCGTTTCCGAACTTATAAGAGTCGATGTACCAACCCCAAAAACTAAGTGGGAGGGTTATATCTGTTGTTTGTAACCCACGATCCCCAACACTAATGAAAAGTGCAATTGTCGCTAGACTAAGAGTCACCCTCGTGGCCCTCTCTTAAATGAGAGTACTCAAGGGCGCTTTGCACTGATCATTGCTCAATGAGCTAAATCCGAAAGTGAGACAATGAGACAAGACCTCCCCTCGGCGGATTGTTTTTCAAAGTCAATCTTTTGGACTAAGTGGTTGGTTACACACTTAGACTCAATCCCTAGTAATCCTCCCTCAAGGCCATGCGAAAGGATGTGAGTGATCAAACCAATTTACAAGGTGGCTAGTCAAAAATGGTGTATTGACATCTTGGCTAAGCATTAATGATGTGTCATTTACTTATAAATGGAGATTTTTTGCGGCCTCCCCTCGAAGGAGTAAATTATCGTTTAGTTTATCAAATGTTTAAAAACTTAAATCCTAAACCAAAGACTAATCATAAACTTGTTTCAACTTAATTAAGCAACATGTCTCTCAACACTCTCTCGATCATCCTTTCCTCGAACAAACACGACAACTCAAGAACAACATTAATTCGAAACATAACCTCGATATCATCCTTACCATTAACAAGCACAAATTGGTACTCACCACCCCGTGTCCTCCTCAAACGAATGATGATTCGACTCAAGAGGACAAAGACGCCTTGGCGGCCTGGCTCTGCTCCGATGAGATTGTGAGGTGCTATATCTTAGCATCAATGAACAATGTGTTGCAACAACAACATCGTGACATCGAGACTACCGCCGACATGCTCAACAATCTCCATGAGATGTTTGGAGGGCAAGGGCGTCAAACAAGGCAACAAGCAGTCCGACAGTTTATGAACTGTCGCATGCAGGCTAGGACTCCTGTTGGAGACTTTATGATACTGATCATTAGTTTTCTGAATAAAATGGAAATCCTAGGATCTGAGATTGATAGGAAGAGTGTCATAGATATGATCTTAGACACTGTACCCGCATCTCTTGATACCTCCAAGATGAACTACTCCATAAACAAGCTAGAGTACACTGTTACCATGCTTATGAAGGAACTTCACACTGCTGTAGGTCTCACTAAGAGAAAGAGGAATCAAGGAGAGGCACATGCTACTGAGCAAAAAGCCTCCGCCTCTGGAACTAAGAAGAGACCTCACAAGGCCGATAAAAAGAACTGTCCTGCCTATCTCAAAGCAAAGGAACATAGTATTGTACTAGTTACTGAATCATGCTTAGTAGCTGATAATGTATCAACGTGGATTCTTGACTCCGCTGCTACTAACCATGTTTGTTGTTCCTTGAATGGTTTCAAGAAAACCAAAAGCTTAGAAGAAGGCGAGTTCTGTTTCAAATGGGGTGATGGGAGCCTGGTGTCTGCGAAGGCTGTGGGATCCGTGATGTTGTCTTTTGAAGACCGCACTTTAAACTTGAATAATGTTTATTTTGCTCCTACCTTTGGGAAGAACTTAATATCCGTTGCTCGTCTTCTTGAGCAAGATTATTGTTTAAAGTTCATTAAGAATGGAATTCGTATTTCGTTTCCTGATAATTCTTTTGTCACTGATGTATGTATGAAGAATGCTCTTTTTTACATTTATCCCACTCGACCTTCTCTTTTAGACACCGAAATAGATAATGATCTAATTAGGGAGCTAAAGAGGATCAAACTTTCTGAATCCTCCGATCTAACAAAATCAACACTCCTATGGCACTTAAGACTTGGTCATATCAGTCTAGATAGGATTAAGAGACTTGTGAGGGACGGTCCACTCCAAGTCTCTGCAATAGGTTCACTACCTACTTGTGAATCCTGCATAGAAGGAAAAATGACTAAGCGACCTTTCTCCGATAAGGGTCGAAGAGCCACTAAGTTGCTGGAACTAGTACATTCTGATGTATGTGGTCCGCTCAGCCAACAGGCACGTGAAGGATACGAATACTTCGTTACCTTCACCGATGATTACTCGCGATATTGTTTTGTCTATTTGCTCAAACACAAATCCGAGACCTTTAACGTATTTAAGGTCTTTAGGGCTTTAGTGGAAAAGTAAACTGGCAAAGTGATCAAAACACTTCGATCTGATCGAGGTGGTGAGTATATGTCTGGAGAGTTCAATGACTTTCTTAAAGAAGAAGGTATCGCTTCTCAGCTTACCGCACCTGGCACACCTTAACAAAATGGAGTGTCAGAGAGAAGAAACCGAACTCTTATGGAGATGGTTAGATCAATGATGAGTCACTCATCACTCCCTCTTTCCTTTTGGTGATATGCCCTCGAAACAGCCGCTTATATTCTGAACCAAGTTCCGTCCAAAACGGTTCCTGGTACTCCTTATGAACGATGGACTGGCCATAAAGTAAATTTGGGTCATATCCGAATTTGGGGTTGCCCTGCACACGTGCTAAGGCAAAAGACTAGCAAGTTGGCTAGTAGGTCAGAATTGTGACTGTTCGTTGGATATCCAAAGGAAACCAAGGGTTTTACTTTCTATAGTCCCGAGGACGATAAGACTTTCGTTAGCACGAATGCTCATTTCCTTGAGGAGGACTTTATGAAGGATGCGAAACCTAGAAGCAAAATTGTGCTTGAAGAAAAGTTTGGTGAGGAAGCTTCTACCTCATCTGTAAGAACTGTTCTTACCCCAACTGAAACACAACTTAACTCATCAGAATTTTGTCAAGTAGTACTTCAACGTAGTGAGAGGGCTACTCAAAAGCCTGACATGTACATGTCTTATGGAGACTCTCTCGTAGCCGTCTCTGACATGGATGATCCTGTTTCCTATAGCCATGCGATGGCTTGTTCTGAATCAAACCTTTGACTTGACGCCATGAAAGTTGAGATGCACTCGATGTATGTCAACAAAGTCTGGAAACTTGTAGACCTTCCTGAAGGGATTAAACCCGTAGGGTGTAAGTGGATATACAAGAAGAAAATGGGTCCTGATGGGAACGTCGAGACGTTCAAAGCATGACTTGTGGCGAAGGGTTATACCCAACAAGAAGGGATTGACTATGAGGAAACCTTCTCGCCAGTCGCGATGCTTAAATCCATCCGCATACTCATATCCATAGCTGCAGCTCTCGACTATGAGATCTGGCAAATGGATGTCAAGACAGCCTTCCTGAATGGCAATCTTGATGAGCGCATTTACATGGCTCAACCAGACGGTTTCGTGGAAGAAGGTCAAGAGACCAAGGTTTGTGAGTTGCTTAAGTCCATTTATGGATTAAAGCAAGCATCTAGGTCATGGAATATTAGATTCGATGAAACTGTAAAGAGCTTTGGCTTTGAACAGTCAATAGATGAGCCTTGTGTTTACAAGTTAATACACGAAGGCAAAGTTGTGTTTCTGGTACTATATGTCGATGATATATTACTCATTGGTAATGACGTGGGTAAGTTATCTGAGGTTAAGGTCTGGCTGGCAAAGCAATTCGATATGAAGGATCTAGGAGAAGCCGCGTACATTCTGGGGATCCAAATCTTTCGAGATAGGAAAAACCGGACACTGTCACTCTCTCAAGCATCTTATATTGATAAGGTAATGGATCGCTTCTCGATGCAAGACTCCAAGAAGGGCCAAACACCCTTTAGGCATGGAGTTTCACTCTCTAAGGACCAGTCTCCCAAGACTGCACAAGAGATTGAAGACATGAGGAAAATTCCTTACGCCTCTGTCGTAGGAAGCCTCATGTATGCTATGCTTTGCACTAGACCTGATATATGTTTCGCCGTTGGCGTAGTTAGCCGTTTCCAATCCAACCCTGGACCCGAGCACTGGATTGCTGTTAAGCATGTTCTTAAGTATCTTCGAAGAACTAGGAACTTGATGCTTACATACTCAGGTACTGACCTGACTATGACGGGATATACCGACTCCGAGTTTCAAGCGGATAAGGATTCCAGGAAATCCACTTCGGGATCTGTGTTCATCCTTAATGGTGGAGCTGTTGTGTGGAGAAGTATTAAGCAATCTTGCATTGCTGACTCCACAATGGAAGCAGAATATGTGGCTGCTTGTGAAGCATCCAAAGAGGATGTATGGCTTAGAAAATTCCTTAAGTATTTGGAAGTTGTTCCAAATGTCGACGAGCCCATGACCCTTTATTGTGATAATAGTGGGGCTGTCGCTAACTCAAAGGAACCTCGAAGCCATAAGCGCTCTAAGCATATTGAGAGGAAATACCATTTGATTCGAGAGATCGTGCAGCGCGGAGACGTGGAAGTGAAGAAGATCTCAACAGTGGAAAACCTAGCAGATCCATTCACAAAAGCCCTAGCGAACAAGGTCTTCGACCAACATCGAGATGGATTAGGCATGAAGGACTACACACATCTTCTTTGAGTCAAGTGGGAGTTTGTTATCAATGGTGCCCACAAGAAGAGTTGTAATCTTTATATTGTATATTTGATGTAATAAAGTCTCATGAAGACTCTGGCTTGTAATTGCTTATTCATTAATAAAAAGTTGAAACCTTAGTCTTTTAGTCCATAAACAAACTAAACAACTTACGAAGATACAAATGTAGATTTGCATGAACAAACTCTTCGTAGTTTGATTAAAACGATATATTCGCAATCTAAGGGTCAAAGGACTATTGACCTCAGTATGATTGTTAGAAGAATCTATGATGTCTGGTTATGAGGCATTGAGAGTTGGAGACTCTATAGTTCTTCTAGGTATCTTCCGAAGGTACTGAATTGACCAGTGCACTTCTAGAGACAAGATAAGAACAAACCATTTAACCTCTTATGTCTCGAAGTCACTACGTATGAATTGCATCGTGCTTACCTTAATCCTGAAATGAGACATGCCATTTCACACCTTACGTATTCTCATTTGAGAAAGTCAGAGTTCGGACTCACTATGTGATTCCGAACAAGGCCTATTGGTGAAGTACTAAGTTGTGAGAATGTCATGAGTAACTTTGTGAAGATCTCATAGATATGGAATTCATGTACAAGATTGCTGAAATGCAATGTATATCACCTCATGCTTTGTTCCTTGGAGTGTGAATAAATGAACTGGTCAGTGTCCAAATTGAGTCCTGACTCTTATGGATGAAACAATGTGACTTGTTAGCTCCTCGTCAATACATTGTTTCTAACTTATTCACAAGCGACAAAGGAGTTGAGGAAATAACAGCTAGAAGGGTAAAATGGTAATTTTGTAAATCCCGACTAGCTGATGATATTCATGAAGGGTAAACACTGATAATATTCTGTGGATCCACTCATTACAATTAGGTTGAATTCTTGAGTAGAAAATAAATTCATTTGAACCGAGAGATTTTCAGTGTCAACTCTTTAGTGGAGTCAGTTGACATTAAGCTAAACTTGGAAAAGGTTTGTGAACTTTTGAGTCCAAGTATTTAGCTCAAGCTTTGTTCATTTGGATCCATGAGGTCACTGTCACGAATCACATCGAGTAGGAATAGTTAAACTGGAAGCTAAGTAAAAACAAGAACGAAAATAGTCAAAAGGGTATTTTTGTCTTTTGAGACATAGGGTGAAATGAATGTCAATAAATTTTTTGACAAGGTCATTTGATGACTCAATAACACTCGGCCATGACTTGATCATTGGGCCTTGTGGATTAATTTCATTTCATTAGAATTTTATTGAAAATTCTTAATGGGCCTTTTTCATGTTGTCATGAACAAAAGAAGAAGCTTCTAGAAGCTCCTTCTAGAGTTGAAATGGGCTCCCAAATACCCAAGAGAAAGAGAGAATATTTTGTGCATAAATGTATCAAGATACTTGCCAAAAGAAAAAGAGGAAACAAATTTCCCATGCATGCATAGGGAATTTCGGCCACCAAGCAAGAGAGAACAAAAGAGGAAACAAATTCAAGCCTTGTAGAAGGTGTCTTGGCCGTGAGACTCTAAGGGAAAAGGGAAATAATTTGCTCATGAATATTTGATATTCTATAGAAGAGGAAACTACCTTATTGAAGGTAATCCCTCCCCTATAAATAGATGCTTCATTCTCATTGTTTATTCATTCCACATAAGTTAGAGATTGAAAGCCTCTCTCTCTAGACCTTGTGGCCGACTCCTCTCTCTCTTTCTAGTCAATTTCGTTTTATTGTTTTGGCACCTAGGTCCTCATTTGATCTAGTGTTTAGCTCTGCGACTTCAAGACTCGTTCTTAAGTCGTAGTGTTTAAAAGTGCCCACTCACTAATTCCTTTTCTCTCGAGTGATTTAGTGATAGAAACTTTCGTGGTTGCTCGAGTTGCCGAGGAAGGAAGAGAGACGTGCTGCGAGGGGAGACGAACGTTGCAACCTTTTTTTCCAAAAGCTTCTCAACGTTCAAGCGTCTAAAAAGGTTAGTAAACTTCTACGCTCATATTAGTTTTTATTTACATGTGCTTGCTCTTTGTCTAGGTTAGTCAAAACTGTTTTACTTGAAAAAGAAAATTTTTAAAATTCCGCCGCTTAACGAAGCGTTAAACTTTTTCTTAAACCCTAGATCAATTCCAACAATTTTGAAGGTCTATGCGAAAAAGGAGTGAATCAAGCCTTCTTTCGATCAATCGTGAGATAGAGAAAACCTGCAAAACAAATCAGAAACTGAAAAAGCAAGTCACTGAAGACATGATAATGGCTGAAGAAGAAAAGCGTCTCATCAATTACGTGATACTCAGGACTCATGGGTACCTATCGACCATCATTAATCCATCTATCGGAGGGAACCAAAGCTTCGAGATCGAACGAGCACATCTCAAACTTTAACGACTTGTGCGATACGTTCTAGATCCGCAATATCACTGTGGATGCCATTTGACTTTGAGTATTCCCATTCTCTCCTCATGATTGAGCGAAGATATGGCTGAAGTCGTTGCCGCATCACCTTATGAGTATTCCCATTCTCTACAACACGTTCCTCACTAATTTCCTCCCATTCGAAAAGATAACACGTCTACGAAATGAAATCCACTGTTTTGGGCAACGGGATGAAGAGTCGATACACGAAGATTGGGCGTAATTCAAAGAGATGTTGATGACATGCCCACACCACGAGATCACTCTACATGTCCAACTTTAGATTTTCTGCTATGGGCTCCTCACATTTACGAGGACCTTAGTCAACACCTCCGCGAGAGGCATAGTATTGATTAAGACACCCACAGAGTTCCGCGCATTATTAGAAGAATTGGTATGCTCCAACGACCAGTGCCTTGTAGAGAGACGATTGATGAAGGCAAATCTCGACACCGCGAATGCCATAACCTCTGCCATCGACGTTGAGGTGATGAAACAGATGAAGGCTGAAATAGCGGACCTCCAAAAACAGTGGAAAGACATGCAAGCAACCACACATTTCGAGCTCGCAACCCCCCCTGAGCATTGCTTTTGGTGCAACGGGAATCATGCCACCGATCATTTCA
Source organism: Urtica dioica subsp. dioica (assembly GCF_054948205.1). Classification (NCBI taxonomy): domain Eukaryota; kingdom Viridiplantae; phylum Streptophyta; class Magnoliopsida; order Rosales; family Urticaceae; genus Urtica; species Urtica dioica. The sequence continues at coordinate 9,293,130 of NC_142761.1, forward strand.
CACACGGAATCGTAGGTCAAACGATGAACGCCAATTTTGTGGGTAATTACAATCGTCCCCCGACTCAAAAATTCAATAATTACAATGGGGCGGGAAATAATTACCACAAAACCATCCATAGATGCCATCGCAAAGCTTCCCGCAACAACAAAGATTCCCCCAATCGCCACCTCCAGAGCCGAGGAACAACCTTGAAGACGTCCCTGCGGCATTCATGATGGAGATCCGGAACACCTTCAAGAACCAATCCAATCAACTCCAAAATCTCGAGGCACATGTTGGGCAGATGCATAAGCTCTCATCACTCGACCACATGGGGCATTCCCAAGCAACGCGGTGAGGAACCCAAAGGAGCAGTGCAACACCATAAGTCATTAGAGTGACGCTGTACCCGAGAGGTCAAAGATTGTCATAAATAAAGCTTTTTCATCAATGACACCTGTGGTCAAGACTTCCCCACCATATCGAGTCTACACGCCTCCAATTAATTATCCCGAGAGATGCTTCGTGACGCTGAGCGAGGTACAAAGCGTGATCCTCCATCGAGAGACCCTTCAAAGGATGAAAGACTTGGGCCGATTCACAATTTTGTGCACTATTGGGCAGGTCCACTTTGACCACACACTATTCGATTTAGGGGCAAGCGTCAACATCATGCTGTCATCCATCTTCAAAAAACTCGAAATTGGTTAGCTCAAGCCTAGGTAAATCATATTTTTTTTATGGCGGATAGGTTGGTGAAATACCCGCAAGGGCACATAGAGGACGTACTTGCCAATGTGGGAAAATTCACGTTCCCCATAGATTTTCTCGTCCTCGGCATCGAAGAAGATCGAGACACCCCCATCATTCTTAGGAGGCCTTTCTTAGCAATGGGAAATTTCTTCATTGACGTAAAGAGAGGAGACTTAAAGATGCGAGTCAAACGCAATGAGGAGACATTCATGATTTACGAAACCTAAAAGCGCTTAAAGATCAACAAAGAGGTCCACCGACTCGAAGAGAAGGACGCCACACCGGCGAAGCCCCCTCGACCACCTCTTGATAAAATGGAGATGGGCACTGCGAGACACACTCATTTGAAGTCTCCTGATGCACCAAAGAGAGGATAATGGTTGCCGCCATACAAAGAGAAGTGGAGAAGACTTGAATAGGAGGCCTACTAATACACAAGCTGGAAAAAAGGTATCCGGTCAAGCTATTGGCGTTAACTAAAGCGCTTATTGGGAGACAACCCAACATGTTTATTTTTATTTGACGTGTATTTATTTTTCATGTTAAAAAATATTTTAAAAAAACGCACCTCGAGCATTGACGAGCCCATTTGCGCAAGGATTTTTCATGCTTTTATTTATCTGGGATTTTTTGTTTTATATTTTTTGTTGTCTTTTGTATAACTTCTTATTTTTCAATAGAAATTGGTGTGTGATTGCCTTGTTTTGATTGTATTTTTGAAATACTTGCCTAGGAGACTGTAGGATTTTAAGCTTATGCATAGGGTTGTTAGTCATGATTGCTTTTGTGTGATTTGTTTGTACAAGGTTCTGTGTTATTGTTGCGACCCCCATAGCGTACATTCCGAGTGGTTAGGGTGTCATTGTGATGCAGCTAGATTGATCGCTTAAGGGAGATTTCTTCAACACACTCGAACCCATCCGATCTCTAGTTGAGGCAAAATTGAGTATGCGTTGATCTAGTTAAGATGATATATGCGTTAGGATTAGCAACTTTAAGACAAAGAGCCGACCCGAATGAAATTATTCACTAGAGCCCTTTGCACAAAAAGTCAAACCTTCTCGTTCTTAGCCGCATCACCAGTCCCCTCCGAGGGTAAAGACGTCATCGCAAGTCACCTCCGAGAGTTTTTTAGTGAGTCTCCAAGTCAATAAAATAACATGAAACAAAATCATTGAACACCGTAATCTTGTTATTATCACTACTACAAATACAGTTTTTCGGTGCGGATGACTTTTGGGTGCGACTTTTCGCACCTAAAAGTCGCACCAAAAATTACTTTCGGGTGCGACTTTTTGCACCCAAATGTCACTGAAGTAACCAAAAAATTTCGCTGATTCTTTTTAAATAGCTTATCATACCTTTGGGTGCGACAAAGTCGCACCCAAAAGTCCAAAACATTTGGAAAATTTAGCGGGATTTTGTTCCCTCTTATTTCACTTCTAAAATTTCGTTCCCTATTTTTACTTACTCTGCCAAATTCTATCTCTTTAGAAGAAGAAGAGAAAGGAAATAGAAGAAGAGAAAAGAAAAGAAGAAGAAGAGGCTGAGCGGCCGAGAGAGAGAAAGAGAGATTGAGGGGGAGCGAGAGAGCGAGACTGAGAAGGAGAGCGACCGAGGGATAGGACGCGCGGCCGACAGCAGCCACCGAGACCGAGCATCACCTCGCGCGCGCGACCGAGAAGGAGCGAGGGCCGCCGCGAGCACGCCGAGGACGCCGGAGCAGAGAAATCGCCGGAGAAGGAGGAGAGAGAGACGGCGACGGAGAAGGTAAGCTCGATTTTGAAATTCTGTCCCTCTATGGTTTGGATTTGAGGAAGATTATATAGCTAGGGTTTGGAGATTTGGGGGTTTATGTTTGGATTATCCTCTCATTGATTCGGTGATGATTCTCTTAAATTTAGAACTGAGCTCGGTTTCAAAAATGGCTTCTCGTTCCTGTGCTTGTCCCGATCAATATGTTGTTGCTCGTTCTCTGTTATATGACCGATGATGCGTTGTTATTCTGCTGTGATGTTTATGATGTTTTGCTGTGGATTCTCGGTGATGTTTTGCCTTGTTTGTGCCGACTGTTGTTGTTATTGTAAGTTTGGGTTGGCCGTGTGAACTGTTGGCCGTGTGAAATTGTTTGGCTTTGGTGAAGTTTGTGTGATCCATTTTGAGGTTGATTTGGCCGTGAATATAAAATCTGGAATCTGAGAATTGTTAGTTTTGAGTTTTGAGTTATTGTTATTGTTCATGTGTGTTTGATGTATTGAAATATTGGCCGTGTGTTTGGTTGTGGTTTTTAGGTACATGCCTATAATCCCGACCATCCTTGTCAATGGCAGTGAGGGTATCAGGACGGGTTGGAGTTCATACATCCCGAACTACAATCCCAGAGATATCATTGCCAATGTGAGGCGATTGCTGACCGGAGAAGAAATGGTACCGATGACTCCGAGGTACCGTGGATTCAAAGGGACGATCGTGAAAAATTCAAAGGAAGGAAACTTCACTGTGACAGGAACGATAGAGGAGTTGAATGAGACAACGTTGAGAGTGACAGAGCTTCCAGGTGGACTCAGGATTACAAGGAGTTTCTGGAATCTATATCTCTCGGGACCGACAAGGCCAAAGATCCTTTCATCCAGGTAAGTTATCAAATATTTCAAACTAAGCTGTAATTTTTTTAGTTCTTTTCTCATGTGTGCTTTTGTGGCTGCAGGGTTTCACGCAGCACAGCGATCACAGCTTAGTGGATATGCTAATCCATTTGGCTGAGGAGGTTTTCCTGGCGATTAAGCAAGAGGGCGTTCTAAAAAAACTCAAGTTGACCAATTCGATAGCCACAACCAACATGCACGTGTTTGATGCGAGTGGCGTGATCAAGAAATACGACACGCCGGAACAAAGTTCGTATTTTTTTTTCTTTTTTAAAAACTATTTATTTGAGCCTGTATTAATTTTTCGGTTCACTCGTTCTCTGTCATTTTTGGCTTGCAGTTCTTGAAGAATTTTTCCACCCGAGGCTTGAATACTATGAGAAGAGAAAGGCAAGCCTAACGCGCTATTTTAACGAATTTTTCACAGTCCCGTCGAGTCAATTACCTATTTACTGACTCTTGTTTCATGAGTGGTTTGCGCGCTATTGCTTTCTCGTGCTTTAGCCGATTTAGGGATTTAATTGTGGGTGTTCAACTTATTTGGTGTTCAACTCAAAAGTACATATGTTTTATATTGCAGACTGATACAACCACTTCGAGCACGCCGAGGTTGAGTGAGCGCCGCCGCGAGCATGCCGAGGTTGTTTACTTTTCATTGAATCTGGGTTTTGAATATTGAGCTTGTCCGTGTGAATTCTTGGCCGTGTGAATTGTTTGGCTGTGAATATAAAACCAATAATCTGAGAATTGTTAGTTTTGAACAGCCTCTGTAAATTGACGTGGGCAGTTCGATACCTATTTAATTTGGATTTGTTGATATTTTTCCTGTAAAGTAGACGTTATGGGCTTTCTAAAATGACCAAGAACGTGTAAATCCGTTGGGATTTGATTAGGGTTGAGGAATTATGATTTGGGGCTTTTAATTTTTGAGATTAGTTTGATGATTCTGGAGTGTTTTGTGGCTCGGTTGGTGTTTGTGTGCATGTATTTAATTTCTTTTTATTTTTATAAATAAATTAAGAATCGAAGTCACTTTTAAATCAGGTGACAACTAAAGCATTGATAATAATTACGTTTTTCAAAGATTTAAAGTCACTTTATAATAGAGTGACGTCTAAAGCATCATTTCTTGGTGACTTTTGGGTGCGACTTTTAGGTGCGGAAAGTCGCACCTAAATGTCGCACCCGAAAGTCATGACTTTTGGGTGCGACTTTTCGCACCCAAATACCTTTAGGTGCGGACTTTTGGGTGCGGAAAAGTCGCACCTAAAGTCGCACCTAAAGGTGTCATTGGGTGCGACTTTTGACTTTTAGGTGCGAAAAAAATCGTACCCAATGCTATTTTTTGTACTAGTGTATTTTTTTATGTGTGTTCGTTGAAAAGAAAAAAAAAAGGAAAGGTAAATATCAAGAAAATAAAAAAAAAGTTTTAGGATGATGCTCACTTTTAGCATCTAGTTTTTATTTTTCTTGATTATTATTTTTTTGTTTAATTACGGTGTTCAAACGAAAATAAATCTGACTTTGTGATATTTTTATGAGTCAAGTTCTTGAAATGACGGTTTTGAGGGTGATTTTTTAAGAGGTCGAGTGCTATAGCGAGAGTGTGAGGTTTGAGTGTTTGTGTGAAGTGATTCTTACTCAGTGCTAGGTTAGCTTTAGTCATTAAAAATTTCATATCCTATCGTGACTCTAGCTTAAACATGACAAGTCAAAAAACCTATGGACTGACCAGAAGTGATACGTGTAAAATAGTCGAGACTAAGGGAAAAAGAGTGCACATTGATGAGTGTGTTTCTTACGTATGAATCCACCCTAATTTAGCTTGAATCTAGTGCGTTCTTAAGTGAATTCGACAATTATTATGAGTATTTCAGGTGAATTTCAGACTTTGGGTGTATAATCAGGAGCTAGGACGACTTTGGACCTATTTTGGAGCTCACATGAGTCAAAACGAGCAAAAACAGAGAAAGACAAAGCTGTGAACTGCAAAAAGAAGATTCACCGTGGCGCGGAGAAAGTGGGAGCGCCGCGGTGAAATTCCAGTGATTTTGCAGGCAGGGAGGCGGCCAGGATTGTGTCGGGACGAATATTGGGCGCAATGCGCTAACGGCAAATTTTAAAGGAGATTTTCTTCGAATCTTGAGTAAATATGGGTCGTTAGATCTCATCTTTCTCGATTGACTCCGAAAATACACCTTTGGCCTAATAAAACTATTTTTGTAACCTAAAAACACAATCCTTCTTTTCATTCTAGTAGGTAAATCTGCTGGTATGATTTCTTTCACATTTGGTAGTTGACTCAAAGTTTAAAATCGTGAATATCTTAGTAAATGTTAGAGTAGGGACTTGTAGTTGAGGCAAGCATGTGTTGGTTGACGTATTTTAAACACCATGATTTCTTAGGTTTTACTTTCGTTATTTGCTTTCATGTGTTTTGTGTTGTGTGTTCTTTGAGAACAACAAAATGTTCAAGTTTGGGAGTATTTGATGACTGCGTTTCTTACGTACAAATCCACTTTCATTTAGCTTTAAGTGGTGCATTCTTGAGTGAATTTGACGGATATTATGAGTGTTTTAGGTGAATTTAAGACTTTAGGTGTATAATCAGGAGCTAGGACGACTTTGGACCTATTTTGGAGCTCTTGGGAGTCAAAAGAAGAAAAAACGGAAAAAAGTCAGAGCCGGGATTTGCAAAAAGAAGATTCACTACGGCGCGGAGAAAGTGGGAGAGCCAAAGTGAAATTTCAGTGGTTTTGCTCGTTGGGAGACGGCCAAGATCGCGGCGCGACGGATTATGGGAGAGGCGCGGTGGACTTTGGCGCGGCGCACTGACGACAGATTTAAAGGATATTTTCTCCAAATCTTGAGTAAATTTGGGCCATTATATCTCATTAAAGGCCTACACCTTTGACCTAATAAAACAACTTTTCTAACCTAGAAACACAATACTTCTTTTCAGTATAGGTTGGTTTTTTTTTTTTTTTTTTTTTTCTTAGCATCCTTTGAGAGCTTTTGAGTGGAGAGATGTCGTTCTTCATTGGAATCGACAATTCCGACTCTGCATTTGAACTCCATTAATAGTTTTTCTTCTTTCCTTCTCTCTACTTTCATTTTGCAAACTTTGAATTATTGTGAATCTCTAGTTTTATTTAATATGAACTATCTTTTGCTTTCCATATTCATTCTCCTGCTTTCAATAATTATTCTTTGCTTATCTATGATCATGAATTCCATTAGAGACTAGGTCTTTAATGGGGTTGCGATATAGTCGGAATTAATAATGTTTAGGGGTTTCATTAGAGACAAATATGATTTTATTTTAGTCTTCATAATTGATCATAGGTTAGTAGAAAACTTAGGCAGTTCATGTAATCGTTAGAATTCTTGTCTTTATTGCGTGTGATTGCTTTAATACTATTAGAGGTCGAGAGGATAACAATCCGACAATGACCTAGATTTACTAGATCACTCGAGAGAGGCTAGTGAATATCGTTGATAGAGTGAGATTAGCTTGCATATATAGAAGTAGTTCTTGTTGTTCGTACTCGAAACCCTGATCCAGTGTTTTCGGCGAAATCGTGACCCTAACCTCTCGTATTTGGAAACTCATGTCTATTTATTGTTTTATTTTATTCAGTTTAGTAATCTTTTAATCACAACCTATTGTTTAACTGGAAATCGATTCACTATAAGTTAGATAAAAATCGATAGAATTGTTAGTGTATGAGGGTTCGACATGCGTCTTCATATTATATTATTTTTGCGATACATGTGTTTCGTGTGTAATTATTTCGCAACAATTAAAGGTATTGGTCTACCAAAAGTCACATTATTATTAATGAAAAAAGAAAAAAATTCGATTGTTGTTCACTTACGTTTTCTAATAATTCTCTAATAGAAACTTTATCAGCCAAAAGGTCATATATTAAATAATAGGGAACTGATTTTTTTTTCGTTGCCAGTTAAAATACTAAAGCTTTGAAATTTAGTTTTTACAAAATCATTTTAACAAAGCGATTTTTGCTGCAAATTACTTATTCAAATTCCACAATAGTGTAGGACACATGAGATCTGAATGTGTACAGCATTTTCAAATTTGACGTTAAAACTTCAAACTGTTGGTTGCTTATTAATTTTCTAAGTTCCTCCATCTTTTTGACGTTGGATCCTTTTTAAGGATTTTTTAACATGCAGAATTCAGTTTGGGATGCCATCAAGAGAAGTAACACATGACTTCATAAACTCTGCTAAACACTCTGAAAGAAAAGAATGATTTAGATCATACAAAATCTAATAAACTTCGTCTCCTGAAGAAAAGATAGTAGTATATAGAGCTGTAATACCTGTTCATTAATGACCTTTTTCCTACTGGAATTAAATCATTTTTGTAAAGAAACGTATAATGTGTGAGCTGTGAGTGAGATAATAGATCAACAAATCGTGTTTATAAGGCAAAAAAAAAAAAAAAAAAAAAAAAAGAAAGAAAGAAAAAGAAAAAGGATTTCATCAATTGTTTCTAAATTATTGAGCAAACATTTAGAAAATATCCAGGTCACTAATTATTGTCCGGAAACAGCAATTCCATGAACATTATAAGGACCAATTAGCAATATCTCCTACAAAAGCGGAAAGGGGCTCCAAAAGAAATAAATGTCCCTATATAAATACCAACAATATACACTCATTCAACACCACATCCAAAGTAAAGCACAACAAAGACTCTCTTATTCTCTTTTCTCAAATATTTTTTTTTCCGACCAATCAGTCAAATATGCTGAGCCTCGCACACAACGCTTTGAGCGCCGTTGGGTCTGCAGTTGCAGACGCAGAAGCCGCAGCAGAAAAAGTCGCTGGAGCAGCGGTTGCAGCGCCAGTTTTGGTGGCAGAGAAAGCAGTCGAGGCAATCGCAGACATATTCACGTGGCCGGACAAGAAGATTCTCAACCTCATTTACTCCACTCATGTTCACAAGCACGACGATAATTTCGACGAGGAATCCATGTTTGTCATCGTCGAAAGCATCATCAAACGGTCTTACCAGATCGTGGACAACCTCGTTCAGGTTTTTTTTTTATTTATTTTAACTTTTGTTATGTTCTTACATGAGCATGAATTAATAGTGAGAAGAAGTTTTCTTAGTGGAAATTACAACAATTTTGAACATGTGTGTCCAATATGCGCGTCATTCCTCTATAAATTACATACAATATAAATAACGTTTCCACATTGAAAATTTGTAGATAAATTAATTTATTGATGTCATATCTTTTTTGGCGTTATTTCTCAGGGGACTAATGTTCACGCGGAAATCAACCTTGGCGATAAGCAGCCCAAAACTGGATTCGTTTCGCCGTTGTGCACACTCAAGTCTATTTGCGGCGAGGTCCGTAAATCTTTTTTACATAATTTATTTATAATACAAATTTTCAAATAGGAGAAAATATAGATTCCTAGAGTGTTATAGAACAGTATTCAAACTTGTAATTATTTTTCTCATTTTCTTTAAATTGCAAAGTCAATTCTAATTATTTCTGTTATTGAGGTTCAGATTTTAATGTTCCTAGTTTATAGTGAAATGATCATTTAAGCGGTTGAGTGTTTAAATATTGTAAGAATATTTTAATCTGAATAATGATTACTTGTCTAAGAATTGTGAAATGCTGGTTATTTCTCAAAGGACATAAGTTTCAAATTGTTAGCTTAGCATAGTGTGCCCTTTGGCAATTATATCTAATAATTCACTATTTTCTTTTTTTAATTATTGAAATATCAGCTGTCCTGCAAGCCGCTTGGCGATGAATTCGTTCACAAGTCCACAGTGGAAATACTGACGAAGCTCTCGGAGTTCTCGTGGGACTCGAAAGCAGTGTTGGCTCTTGCGGCTTTTTGCTTGGACTACGGCGATTTCTGGCTCATCGCTCAATCCCTAAACAAGCCCGACCAGTTCACCAAATCCCTTGCGGTGCTCAGGCGCGTAACGATCCTCCTGAACCCGGTGGACCTTCAAAAGCGCCAAAAAGCCGTGGTCGAGCTCAACGGCTTGATTAAGGCCACGTTTGAAGCGGTCGAGCTTCTCTTCGAGCTCGATAGGCTCACCGGTCATGACCCGAAGGATGTCCCGGCTATTTCCGAGGTCTTGGACCACATTCCGGTCGATGTGTATTGGATCATAAGTAGCGTCGTCGCTTGCTCGACCAAGATCAACATACTCACAAGTGAAGAGTGAGTGTCATAATTATTTCAAAAAAAATTTTAATTTTATAATTTCTTCTCAAAAGGGCTAGTGATATAATAATTGCAAGAAAATATATATATTTCAGGGACAAGCCTTACAGTCTAGCAGGCTATGCTCAAAAAATTCACTACATCCTTAACAAGCTCAAGACTCAGCTCATTATCTGCAAAAAGCAAGTTGGTACGTCCGATTTTACATTGAGTACGTATTACATCAGTATATGCATATATATAAATTTTCTTACATGTGTTTCATCATTAATATAGAGGAGGTTGAGCTCTACAAAAAGATCCGGAAACTATTTCAAACCCCGACCGAGATCCTCGAGATTGTTAAGGCCCTAGTTTTTCCCAACCAAACCGTGTACCCGATCTTTGACGGTTTTACGCGCACAACGGTAATGACATACGTGGTATTTAATTTTTCAGTAATATTCAAACATAGAAAGTATCATGAGATTCTATTTAAAAAATAATAATAATTTGTGAGATGAGTAAGCGATGGATTCATTAGGGTTTCTCTGATTGGATATTTGTTGGACAACTGGCAGGTGACCATTGAAGTCTTGAGGAAGAAGAACGTTTACCTGTTCTTCTCGAGCCTCGACATAACTGACGACGACATAAACATTCTCCGGCCAGTTTTCGAAGAGACGAAGAAGAACAAGCAATACACCATTCTGTGGATCCCCATCGTTAAAGATTGGACCGAAGAACTGAAGGCAAAATTTGAGATTCTTTGCTCAAAGATGCCGTGGTATGTTGTTCAGACCTTCTCGCCGATTTTGGGCGTCAAGTTCATCATGGACGAGTGGAACTACAAGGGCAAGCCTATTGTAGTCCACTTGAACCCTCAAGGGAAAGTGGAAGTCCCCAATGTTCTTGACCTCATTAGGGCTTGGGGAATCAAGGCTTTCCCTTTCACCAAGGCCGTCGAGGATGTTATTTGTCATGAGAAGAACTGGATCGATAATATCGTCAGAGGCATCGACGCAATAATCCCAACTTGGGTACGAAAATCTGTCAATGACTTAATTAATGCGTCAAATATTGTATAGGATAACAACTTTTTCCCTAGTTAACCTTTACTTAATTTAGGACTTTTGTATTGAACCTTTTCAAAACATCGATTATATTTTCTATAATTGAAAATGTCAAATAAAAAAAATAGGTCCAAGAAGCTTTTATTAGATCAAATAAATTTTAGGATATTACGTTTTCAAGAATGAACTATACACTAGTAGGGTCATCTTGCAAAATAACGTTTTTCAATAATTCCAGATCAAGGAGGATAAGTACATCTTCTTCTATGGAGGCACAGACAACGACTGGGTCCAAACTTTTGCAAAGAAAGTTGCTTCTCTAGCCAACGAGTCGATCTTCAAGGAAGCGAATATCTCAATTGAGATTTTCCACGTCGGAATATCTCCGAAGGGAAATCTGGACACAGTGAACAAATTCTGGGCCGGAATCGAGAGCTTGTTCCTGACAAAAGTCCACAAAGATATCGACATAATCCGGGAAGAGATCCAGAAGCTTCTCGGGTACAAGAATGAGAGCGGATGGGTCTTGCTAACCAAAGGCTCGACCGTTATCTTTTCCAGTCACGGTCTCCCAGCCCTAAAGGTCGTTGAGGATGTCGAAAAGTGGAGGGTTTCGGTGAAGGAGCACGGGTTCGAGATCGCGATTTTGGACTATCTCAACCAAATTACTAAAACAGTGCACTATTGCTCTCGCTTTGATATCCCAGGCGCTGCTGGGAAGGTTCCTGAAGTCCTGGGGTGCCCCGAGTGCCCTAGAATCATGGAGACTTTCGTCACTTACAAGTGTTGCCACGTCGACGCTCCGTGATCTAGTTCACCATCGCGGACGACGGCTATTATGAATAAGTTGGCATTTGATGAGCCACAATATAAATAATGCTGAGCGAAGTTTTTGTGTGTCATGCTTTTTGAATTTGGAGTTTTGATGTATGTAATAAATGTGTGACCTTAAAACACCTTGGTGTCCATGTAGTAACGTAAAGGTCGCATTTGAATATGTTGCTGTGCTTTGAATGCATAAATGGGATTATATCTTAAAGCCAATTTCGCATGATTTTTTGGGTCAATTTTAATGATGAATAAACTATTTATAAAAAATAACGGAAAAGATTAATAATAAAATAAAATAATATTACATCCTCCAATATAATTTTGGTGATATATTACTATCGTTTAACTAAAATTTTGAGTTGATCCATATTAAGGCTATTAAGTGACGTGGATATTTCCTGCTATCTTACTGGTGTATTTTGGTTTAGTAGTGTGTCCTGCGTGGCACCTTATTTCTACTGTTAAAGGCTCAAGTATATAAGCCTGACTCTCTCTGTATTTTGGTCCAATTCAGTTCTTTGAATCCAAACACTTCTTTCGTTCTCTCTCAAACTTCAGTATGGTATCAGAGCCCCAATTCCGGTTTCGGAAGAATTGAAGATCGATCATGGCGACCACATCGACGACTTCAATGGAGGACACAGCTGGATCTACAACAGCAAGAGCGACTCCGATTGTTTTCAACAATTCAATCGGAATGAAGCTTGATCTCAACAACTTTCTGATATGGAGGAAACAGGTTCTCTCTACTGTTAGAGGACACGATTTACAAGATTTTCTCTTAGGCACCGGTGAAATTCCGGCGAAGTTTGCTGAACTTGGAGATGAAGAACTGATGACGATAAATCCGGCTTTTCGTCTATGGGAGAGGCAAGATCAACTGTTGGTCTCGTGGCTCCTCTCTTCCATGACCGAAGCAATTCTATCTCGAATGGTGAGTTGCGACACAGCGGCTCAGATTTGGAAAACTCTGGAGGTGTATTTCGCTCAGCAGATCAGAGCGAAAGTTTCTCAGTTCAAAACTCAGCTGAGGAACACGAAGAAGATTGACATTACAATGAACGATTACCTGTTGAAAATTAGGAATCTCGTAGATCTGCTTCTTCTGGTTGGGGAAACCTTCACGGCGAAAGATCATGTGGAAGCTATCTGTGAAGGATTGCCAGAAGAATACGAAAATCTCATTATCTCCTCACTCACCAGGACTGAAGAGTTCACCGTTGATCAGATTGAAGCGCTTCTCCTCTCTCAAGAAGCTCGAATTGAGAAGAAGAATGCTGACCTAGATCTGTCTCACCAAAAGAATTCTTCGTCTCTGTCTGCTCACTACACAGTCATGAACTCCAACAATGAACGACGAGGAGGGAGTTCAGGAAGCTATCACAGTCAGAGACAACACTTCAGTGGCGGCGGAGGTCAGTCCTACAATGGCGGCTATCAAAATTACAATCACAGCAATTTCAGAGGTGCTGGATTCAGTCGCGGCTCGAATCGTGGTCGTGGTCGTGGTTTCACACCGCGTGGTTTTCAATCCAATAGACCTCAGTGCCAAGTGTGTGGAAAGCTAGGTCATCTGGCTCTTGGATGCTTCTACAGATTCGATGAATCGTTCAAAGGTCCAAATCAACTGCAAAATACCGGACGTCAGGGCCAATCGTCTGGTGCTGTTCAAGGAAACGTTGCTCAGACCACTGTCATGCCTCAGGACGTTCAAAGTCAGAGTTGGTACAGTCAAGATCAGTCGTGGTACACTCCGGATTCTGACTGGTATCCAGACTCAGGGGCTACAAATCATGTGACATCGGAGCTGCAGAATTTGGATCTAAAGTCTGAATATCACGGCTCAGAACAGCTCCATGTTGGTGATGGTAAGGGATTACTGATTAAACATATTGGTCAATCATCTTTTCAATCGCCTTTTTCCAGTCATAAGTTGAACCTTAAATCCTTACTTCATGTCCCTAAAATTACAAAAAATCTCATGAGTGTCTCCAAATTCTGCCTTGATAATAATGTGTTTTTTGAATTCCATTCCTCTCGTTGTTGTGTCAAGGATCAGATTTCCAGGACTACTCTTTTGGAGGGAGTGCTTAGGGATGGCTTGTACGTGTTTGACAAGGATCAAGTGTGTCTAGACTCTCAGCCTAAGTCTAGTAATCAGGTCTCAGAGTTGTGTTCAAAGTCTCTGTCAAATTGTAGTACTTTTATTTCTGCGTGTGTTCCAAAATCTGAGATATTCCAACTTTGGCACAATAGACTTGGACATCCATCCTGTAAGATTGTTCAAAGTGTTTTGTCTCAGTGCAAAATTCCTGTTTCATTGAATAAATCTGAAATGGACACATGTTCTGCTTGTTGCTATGGCAAGTTACATAAATTTCCCTTCCCAGCTTCTGAGACTGTGTATACCTCTCCCTTTGAACTTGTAGTCACTGATTTATGGGGACCATCTCCTATTCAATCTCGGAATGGATTCAGATACTACATTACCTTTGTAGATGCTTTCACTAAATACATTTGGATATATATGCTCAAACATAAGTCAGAGGCGTTTTCTGTTCTCAAAAACTTTAAAGCCCATGTTGAACTACAATTTTCTCACAAAATTAAGTGCATTCAGTCTGATTGGGGTGGAGAGTTTAGACCATTTACGAAATTTCTTGAGAGTTTGGGAATAATTCATAGAAAACCATGTCCTCATACTCACCAACAAAATGGTCTTGTAGAGCGTAGGCATAGACAAATTGTAGAGAATGGGCTCACTCTTCTTGCAAAAGCAAATTTGCCTTTTAAATATTGGGATGATGCTTTTCAATCTGCTGTGTTTCTCTACAATCGTCTACCGACTCCTACACTAAAAAATTCAACTCCATACTTCATGTTGTTTAATCAGCTACCTCAGTATAATCATCTCCGGGTTTTCGGGTGTGCGTGTTATCCAAATATCAGACCCTACAACCCTCACAAATTGAATTTCAGATCCACTCTGTGTGTTTTTCTTGGCATCAGTCCTAGTCATAAGGGGTACAAATGCATAGATGGGACGGGTAGAGTCTATATCTCTCGTGATGTTATTTTTGATGAAAAACTCTTTCCCTATCCCACCCTGTTTCAACCAAAATCGTCTCCTTGTGTTCCTAGTTCCATCTCAGATTCTCGTCCTTCTCTGGTCATACCCATTGTTTCCTCATCGTCAAATGACCAATGTGTGCAATCAAGTTCCCATTTATTATCATCACCTAACGTGGCAGGTGTGCAGTCAGTGGTGAACCGGGCTACGCCACCTGGTGCTGCTCAGTCTGCTCCTCCTCTTGATGTTGTTGTCGGCAATACTCACTCCATGGTCACTCGCGCGAAGAATGGGGTGTTTAAGCCCCGTGTCTATAGTGCCTCCGTGGAACCAACCTCCGTCAGTGAAGCACTGCTGTCTGGGGATTGGAGCGCTGCTATGATGGATGAGTATCTTGCCCTGATGAGGAACGAGACGTGGTATTTGACAGACCTGCCTCCCAATCGGCAGGCTATTGGGAGTAAGTGGATCTTCAAATTGAAATATAATGCTGATGGGACTCTACACAGGCATAAAGCGAGACTTGTCGCTCAAGGTTATAGTCAAACTGCCGGGTTTGACTATAATGAAACGTTTTCTCCGGTTGCTAAGCCTGTTACCATTAGGATGTTGATCTCCTTGGCCTTGTCGCTTTCCTGGCCGATTCGTCAACTGGATGTGAACAACGCATTCCTAAATGGTGACTTGACCGAAGAAGTATATATGGTGCAGCCTAAAGGATTCACTGATCCAAACTATCCCACTCGTGTGTGTAGATTGAAGAAAGCGCTATATGGTTTAAAGCAAGCACCTCGTGCTTGGTTTGGCAAGCTCACCGAGGCTTTGACTACATTGGGCTTTGTGGCTTCAAAAAATGACACGTCCCTGTTTATCAAGTCTTCAGCTACCTCCAAGATGTTCATTCTTGTCTATGTCGATGACATTCTGGTTACGGGTAGTGATGCTGCGGAGGTGGAGGTCATGATTCATCGTTTTGGTACCATGTTTTCCATGAAAGATCTTGGTCAGTTGGATTTCTTTCTGGGAATTCAGGTGCTCAAAACTGATGATGGTCTTCTTCTGTGCCAATCCAAATACATCAAGGAACTCCTTGGTAAAGCAAAGATGCAGTTTGCCCGCTCCTGCAACACTCCAATGACCAGTGGTCTTCGTCTCATTTCTGATGGAAGTGATGGTGTTGAAGATGCTCAGTTGTATCGCAGCATTGTTGGTGGTCTTCAATACATCACTGTTACTAGGCCAGAGCTGGCGTTCTCAGTCAACAAGGTGTGCCAGTTTATGCACAAGCCCTTGCAGTCTCATTGGGTTGCTGTGAAACGTATTCTCCGTTATCTTGCGGGTACGGTGGATCATGGTCTTCATGTCACCAAGTCTCCGACCTTCAATATCACTGCCTTTTGTGATGCTGACTGGGGAGCTGATAGTGAAGATAGGAGATCTACTTCGGGCTATTGTGTGTTTATGGGTGGCAATTTAATTGCTTGGAGCTCCAAGAAACAGCCAACTATCTCCTGTTCCACGGCAGAGGCTGAATTTAGAAGCATTGCCAGAGTTGTTTCAGAGGTAACGTGGATTTGCTCTCTGATGGCTGAGATGAGTATTCCTCAGTCGCGGGTTCCAGATGTCTGGTGTGATAACTTGGGCGCTGTGATGTTGTCTGCCAATCCTGTGCTTCATGCTCGTACCAAACACGTTGAGATGGATCTTTACTTCGTTCGAGAGAAGATGGCTTCCGGCTTAATTCAGGTGAAACATGTTCCTGCGTGTGATCAGATAGCTGACGTCCTCACTAAGGCCATTTCCAGCTCAGTTTTTCCTCGTCTACGGTCCAAACTCAAAGTCGTCTCATTGACCGACTTGAGTTCGAGGGGGGCTATTAAGGCTATTAAGTGACGTGGATATTTCCTGCTATCTTACTGGTGTATTTTGGTTTAGTAGTGTGTCCTGCGTGGCACCTTATTTCTACTGTTAAAGGCTCAAGTATATAAGCCTGACTCTCTCTGTATTTTGGTCCAATTCAGTTCTTTGAATCCAAACACTTCTTTCGTTCTCTCTCAAACTTCAGTAATCCAAGTTTACAATACTTACCCACGAAATCAGAGCTATAATATAAATCACGAATAAATAAGAAAAGAGTGCTAAAATAAATATAATTTTTATATTTTTTGTGACCAGAAGTGGCTAGATTTTGTGCGACATTGATGAGGTAACTCATTCTACGTGGCAAGGTTTGAAATGCCACATCCCGCAGCTGTACCCAACTTCTAATTTTTGAGGGTATTATGTTGTATCAAGGTATTATGCGGCCTTTGACAAACATCGGGGTATTCCGTGTCGCGAGGTGAACCGTGTCCCGCAGGGTATATCACAAAAAATAAAATATCTCGGGATATTTGAGCAACATGTAAATTAAAAAAAAAAATACTTCTTGTGCAGGCATAGAGTAATTTAAACATTGAGTTTTCACACATAAATTTTCACATAGAGTTTTCATACATATACTACATAAATGTAAAAACATGGAATTTCATGCAAATAAAACTACAATCTACTGACGAAAAATACATGTAACGACGATGGTTATTGAAATATTTGAGGTTGTTCATTCTATAATATGCAATAACATATAAATAGAGATCAAAATAGCAATATATATATATATATATATATATATGTATATATGCAAGTATATATAATTATATACAAAGTGTTTACAACTTAAAAAAAAACTTAAGGTGATAGCCAGTTTGATCTAGTTGTAATCTCACACATACTTTGGTCGAGAGATTATAGGTTCAAGCTCCATGAATTGCAGAAATGCATAATCCCTTATAGATAGAGAATTTATCTTCTTTTAGCTTAATACCCTATAGTAAATAATCATGTAATCTTGATCAATAATGTCACATGTACTTGCACTGCTAATATATCATGTAATATTGTCCAATAATTACACTTTTGAAAAAAGAAGAAAAAAACTTTGACAAAAACTAACGCAAGCAATTTCGACGATGAAAGCAAGGTGTAATTACCATACACCAAACTAGGTACTATTACATTGGCAAATCGTTAACAGTCCATCTTAGGGTTCGTATTATTTATTATTACTTATTTTTCTAGTTTGCTTTGAAGAGAAGGGATAGAAGGACTAATGGTTAGCTTTACAAATACTACATGCTTTGCTTTTTGTCGTAGTAACGTTTTTATCGTATATGACATTATACAACTACAATTATATTGTGCATTTAGACTTATCAAACTTATCTTATGTAGAGCGTATGGAAGATATTTTAACGTGCCGTTGAAGGTCACTTGGCATAAGGAAAATGTACTATAAAACATATATAATTTTAATATAAATATGTTCATAAAAATGATGTATTTTATCATAGGGCCCGAAACAACCTTCAAGTATGGAGTGCAGATATTTTGTCTTACTCATGATGAGAGATTTTTTTAGAGGGAGATCATTCTGTGATACCCTCGCACATGTAAGTATCTAATTAATAGACTTTCTTAGTATATTATGTATGTTTATTAATATGCTTATTTATTTTAAATAATTGGTTGCTTAAGCCACAGAATGTGTAGCAATTTATTTTTTACCAACGTTTTGTTAATAATCCGTAAATAGCCTAATTGCTTACGTGGCTGCACATTTAGGAAGGATTTTTTTTTACAGATTTGCCCTTGTGTACTCGGATTAGTAACTTATTATTTTAGGCAGTTTTTTTGTTTAAAATTTGAAAATGAATTCGGCAAGTATTTGAATTTTTGGACGTGTGGATATGGAGAAATTTCAGCGTTGACTTAACTAATTTATTTCATTTAGGCAGATTTTTTTTTTAAATTTTGAATCAAACCGATTAGGAAAGTAGTTAACCTAGTTTTTTTAATTTTGGACGTGTGGATTTGGAAAATATTCTTCATTTATTGATATTATTTTGTTTTCCATATATTCATAATTTTAGAACGTCCAAAAATTTTCAAAATTTTTTCCAGTTTATTAACACGAATATACTGTAAATATGATTTGTATTTACAATGAATATACTGTAAATATGTTTTGTATTTACAATGAATATACTGTAAATATGCTTCTTATTTACACGAATATACTGTAAATATGTTTTCTATGAGCAACAACAACAAAAAAACGGTTCTTCGCGGTGTCGCAGATCGGGACCTTGGACGCAGATCGCGGAGAGGAGGACGAAGTGACGCTTTGACGGCGGTGGCGACGTGGTGGTGGTCGTGATTATTAGTGGTGGCGGCGGCTTGAAGGAGGTGTTGCCTCTCGCGGAGCTTGGAGGCGGGGAGAACCATTTCACACGCACGCACGGCCAGAACCATTTATGGCTGTGAAATCAACTCTCCGGTGCTCTCTGCGTCATTTCCCGGTGTCTCCTCTCGGTCCGGCATCCTCGGCGGCTCGTGGCTGTCCTTGTTTTCTCGGCTGGAACACGCGCGGGTGGTGCTCGGTCTCGACCATTGATGGCGCGCAAGGAATGAAAAAGAAGATAGGAGAAGGAGATGAAGGAGATGAAGGAGACGATTTTGTGGTGCGTGATGTTTAAATTCGTTTTTTAATGCATTTATGGAGTTTTAAATGCTCCCTTGATTTATGCAAGGTAGTTATGGTCGAATTTTTTCTTTCCATTTGAATTATTACGCTGAAAATAATGGGCGGGAATAACAAAGGGCAATCCCGTCCAAATTTGACTGTTAATAAATGACACTAGCTATTTATAGCATATTAACGAAAGGTGGGCTAAAAAAATTGCTTATTTTCGGGAGGCCATTTAACTTGATTACTCTATTTATTTTGATTTCAGTTGCGATCGTTGCAAACTTACGGTGATACCGAGATGGACGAACTTCGATAAGATCATGCTAGAATTATTGTGGATGGTATGTTGATGTCTTTATATTGAACTATGATGCGTTAAGATATGAAAATGGTAAACTGATTGTAAAAACTGCGTTAACTGTTATTTTGTTATGTTCAAAAAATTGATTATGAAATTTAGCACGAAAAATTTAAGCTGTTTCATCTGTTTTTCTGGTTGGTTTGAGTATTGTTTCGTCTGTTTTGTTGCAGGAAAATTATAGTGGGCAAACGTATTTTTTAAATATTAAAAAAAAAGATATCTGGCGTCGCTCAATTAAAAAGTGACGCCAGCCTGGAGTCGCTCATAAATTGAGCGACTCAAGAAAACTGGAGTCGCTTAATTTCTGAGCGACTCCAGGCTGGAGTCGTTTTTTTTTTCTGAGCGACTCCAGGTTATAACGCGACACAAATAAAAAGAGCGACGCCCAATTAAAAAAAACCCGCCAATCCGACGTGGCGCTTACATGGAGCGTCGCTCGGTCATAAGCGACGCCCAAACCTTTGGGCGTCACTAACATATGCGCCCAAAATATAACGCGTCGCTTTTTGAGCGACTCCACTACTACAAATGTTGGATTCTACAACCCATATTCTACAACGCTTACGGCTTAGTGTTGTAGAAACTGGAGATTCTACAACACTTAAAATAAGCGTTGTAGAAACTGGGTGCTTCTACAACGCTTATGGCTAAGCGTTGTAGAAGCTTGGTGTTTCTACAACGCTTATGGCTATGCGTTGTAGAAGCTTGCTATTTCTACAACGCTTATGGCTAAGCGTTGTAGAAGTTTGGTGTTTCCACAACACTTACTATAAGCGTTGTAGAATTTCACCATATTTCAGATCTCCCACAACGCTTAGACTATCCGTTGTAGAAGCCTCGCCACGGCGATGTGTTTTTCTCGTCGCGGCAAGAACTTTCTACAACGGATAATCTAAGCGTTGTAGGATTAGTGAAATTTAATGGACCTCGCCGCGGCGAGAACCTTCTACAACGGATAGATATCCGTTGTAGAAAGTTCTCGCCGCGGCGAAGAAGGATTCTCGCCGCGGCGATAAGAGTTCCAGAAAGCCTTTTTTGGAGAAGATTTTCGTGCCGCGGCGAAGGCTATCTCTCGCCGCGGCGAGAAAATTCTGGGCTTACTTTTCAGTAGCCTCGCCGCGGCGAGAAATAGTCTTCGCTGCGGTGAGAGTTCTACAATGCTTACTCTAAGCGTTGTAGAAGCGTTTTAAAACCTAAAAATTTAAATTTTTTCAAAAGGCCCGCCCGAATTTCAGACTTAGTCAATTTTTCTTTTTAATTCTTCATTATTCTTCTTCTTCTTCTTCATTCTTCATTGTTCTTCATTCTTCTTCTCCACCCTCTCTCTCTCTCTCTCTCTCTCTCTCTCTCTCTCTCTCTCTCTCCGCCGTCACTCTTCTTCTCCGCCCTCACCCTCTCTCCGCCTTCACTTCTCTTTCTCTCTCCGCCCTCACTTTTCTCTCTCTCCGCCCTAGCTCTCTTCTTTTCTCCCTTACTCTCTCTCCGCCCTCACTATTCTTCTCCGTCCCCACAAAACCCAAACCTCAAACCAACAAAAGCCACAACCACAAACCCATAAACTCCTCCACCACGTCAAACTCACACAAGCCTAGGCATCTCCGGCGACAACTCCGACTCTCTCTTTCTTCCACGCCTCCATGCTCAACATCTACACTCCGGGTTAATTTTTTGTTGAGAATTATGTATAATTTAGGTTGAAAATAAGTGTTTGTTTGGAATTGAGAGTATGGATTGATATAATTTAGGTTGAAACATCATATTTGTTTGATACTTTTGTTGGAATTGAGTTTGCATTTGATATTTAGTTGAAATTGTGGTTCTTAGATTTCACGTCATCCACTACTACTAGTTGTAGCGGTAACGGTAAAAGAAAAACTAGAAGACGACCTCAAAATACACATCGCCGCGAGGAGAATTGGGGTAGAACCCAGATATTTCTCGCCGCGGCGATGTATATTTCTCGCCGCGGCGAGATACTTCTACAACGGATATCTTATCCGTTGTAGAATATCTCGCCGCGGCGAGAAATATACATCGCCGCGGCGAGAATTCTGGAATTTTTTAAAATTGGACAATGGAACTCTATCGTTGTAGAAGCTTCTACAACGGATGTGTAAGCGTTGTAGAAGTCAAGCTTCTATAACGGATATCTAAGCGTTGTAGAAGCTTCTACAACGCTTAATAAGCATTGTAGAATCATTCTACAACTGTTTTTAAGCATTGTAGAATCCCAGTTTTGTAGTAGTGCTCTAAAAGGGTATTTTGTAGTAGTGGTTATTGAAATATTTGAGGTCGTTCATTCTATAATATGCAATAACTATTAAATAGAGATCAAAATAGCAATATATATATATATATATATATGTATATATATGCAAATATATATAATTATATAAAAAAAAAAGTGTTTACAACTTAAAAAAAACTTAAGGTGATAGCCAGTTTGATCTACTAGTAATCGCACACATACTTTGGTTGAGAGATCATCCTCCATGAATTGCAGAAATGCATGATCCCTTATAGATAGAGAATTTATTTTCTTTTAGCTTAATTTTTTATAATAAATAATCATGTAATCTTCAGCAATAATGTCACATAGGGGTGAAATCGGTTCGGTTCGGTTCGGTTTTGGACCTATTTGAAAACCGAAACCGAATTTTCGGTTTTGAAAATTTTGGACCAATAACCGAACCGAATTGGTCCAAAACCGAAAATCGGTTAACCGAATATTCGGTTAACCGGTTTTGTAAAACTGATAACCGGTTTCATAACCGTTTTAAAACTAATTAACTAGTTTTAAAAATGTTACAATTATCCAAATCGGTTATCCGGTTCAAATCGGTTAACCGATTAAAATCGGTTATCCGGTTTTAAAACTGGTTATCCGGTTTCAAAACTGGATAAAAAAATCGGTTATATAACCGATAACCGAATTTTTGGATTTTCAAAACCGATAACCGAACCGATTCTTAAATTTGATTTCGGTTAACTGAACTGAATTTTCTGTTTGATGACGTGGCACCGAATTTCGGTTCCGGATCGGTTCGATTATTGGTTTAACCAATTTTCGGTCAATTTTTGTACTCCCTTAATGTCACATGCACTTGCACTGCTAATATATCATGTAATATTATCTAATAATTACACTTTTGAAAAAAGAAGAAAAAAACTTTGACATACTATCACAAGCAATTTCGATGATGAAAGCAGGGTGTAATTACCATACACCAAACTAGGTACTATTACATTCGCAAATCGTTAACAATCCATCTTAGGTTTCGTATTATATATTATGGTAAACTAGCAACGTAGCCATTTTGAAACATGGTTTTTGGAATCTAGCCAACGTTTGGTAAATTTTGCAATCTAGCCATTTACTGAAATTTACAGATATAAAATACCTAATTTACCCTTTTTCTTATACTTACTTGATCAAAGCACTAGACTACATTTGACCGGTTTAAATTGTATATAGCTAATTAATTTCATATTTTTTCGCAATTTAATTGGATATTTAGCTAATTTAATAGGATATTCGGTGATATAATTAAAAGAGAAAGCTAATATTTATTTATTGAATAAGTCAAAGTCAAACACGTCAATGAATACACGATATTAGTCACGAACCGTTCAAAATTTGAAAATAAATTTGGAAAAAAAAAAAGAAATTGTTTTATTTGATATTATGCGTGTGAATCCAGTAATACAATAAATGCACAAAAAATTTACCATAACTAATATAAATTAACAAATCAGCGGAGATAAACAAAAATTTACAAACATTTACACTTTATTTGCTTACACGGATATAATGTTCATTAAAGAAGTAAACGCTCAATAACCAACTTTGCCAAATATAGATTTTTTTAAAAATTCGAAATATATACACTTATTTATATTGTATACAGCAATTTAATTTCAGTTTTTTGAATTCATAATAGGATATTCGGTGATGTAATTAAAAGGGAAATGAAATATTTATTGATTGAATAAGTCAAACAGGATAATGAATACATGTAATTACTCATGACCCGTTCAAAATTAGAAAATAAATTTGGAAAACAAAAATACCGTATTAAATGCGTATTAGAGGAAATGAAATAAATCGGCTCTACCTGCACATATGTAAATTTACCATAATTAACAGAAATTAACAAAGCAACGGAGATTAACAAAAATTTACAAACATTTACACTGTATTTGCTTACACGGCTATAATGTTCATTAAAGAAATAAACGCTCAATAACCAACTTTGCCAAATATAGAATTTTTTTTAACATTCGAAATATAAACCGAATATAACAAATTCGGCTACAAACCCAAGTTTCAAAACGTGGGCTAGTATTTTTGAAACCAAACCAAGCCTAATATAGTAAATACCATCTTACATAAATATGACACATCATCAAATTTGGCTAGATTCGAAAATTAAACGAAACGTTGGCTAGATTACAATTGCAACGTTTGATGTGGCTTAGATCGACTAATTTTTCTATTTATTATTACTTATGTGTCTAGTTTGCTTTGAAGATAAGGGATAGAAGGACAAATGATTAGCTTTACAAATACTAAATGCTTTGCTTTTTGTTCTTCTCATTATGATATTTACGATTATAAAAAATTACATGTTATTACGCCATCATTTTCACAAGATAAAAATGATGCCCCGATAGCAAAAATGACAAGAATTGACAAAGTTCAAGACCTAATTATCGGTGTGTTGAAATCGTTGTTATACATACCATCGGTGCGCCGGCCCTTGTCGGCGCCGTCTGGGCTGGCGCCGGCATCGGATGAGACCCCCCCAGCCGGGCGGGGGTGTTTGGCTACTCGCGAGCGGCATCGGCGAAACACGCGGCCCGGGTGAGGCGCGCTGGCCTTGGATGACGCCGCTTGGGCTGGTCCCGGCGTCGGGGAGGACCCCACCCGACCGGGTAAGGCTGTTTGGCTGCTCGCGGGTGGCGCAGGCGAAGCGCACGGTGCGAGCGCGGTCGTATTCTACGAGGTATGTGCCGGACAGTGTCGTCCAGGGGGAGCCGACGTCGGGTAGGAGGCGCCTCGGCCAGGTGGCGCCGGCCAGCCCGGCCACTGTGCCTACCCTAGGCACAGGCAGGCTGGGCCCATGCGAGGGGGACCCAACCGTCCAAGGGTAGGATCGGGCCCTTGGGCTGGACGCGAGCAAGGACGGGAGCCCGGCCGACCAAAGGTCAAGCAGGCGTAAGGAAGGCCCGTGCGGGGAAGGTCCGGCCGGCTAGGAACAGGGTCGGGCCTTTGGGCCGAACGCGCGTGGGGGAGAAGACCTGGCCGGCCGAGGGCCGGGCCGACGTGGGGAGGCCTAGCCTAGGCCGGGTCTGCGGGCCGGACTCGCACGAGGAAGAAGATCCGACCGGCCGAGGACCGGGCCGATGCGTGGGACAAGACCCGACCGGCCAAGGGCTAAGCCGGCGCGAGGAAGGAGATCGGCCGACCAAGGGCCTGGCCGGCGCGAGGGAGAAGCCCCGACTGATCGAGGGCCGAACGGGTGCGTGGGAGTTCCTGTCGGACCGGTCGCGCGGGAGATGGGCCCTATCGGGCCGGACGGGCGTGCGGGGAGTAGGTCGGCTCATTTGGGCGACTGTTAGAGGGACTCGCCTCACTCGAGAGGCATTCCTGACGCCGAGCGCTCAGGTGAATCGTCGAGTCGCCATGCTTCACTGGCCGTGATGCTTACACTGACAGCGCTAGATGAAGTGCGAGCTTTAGCCTTCCCGGTCAGAGGGTTGGCAATTCGTGATGACCTCGACTCCTCGGGTGTCGACATTCCAAGCTCGCTTTCACTTGCCAGCTTCATGAGTTTGAAGAAGCGCTTCGATATCCTGGAATCGATATCGATCCTGAGACCGTTGTCTGACGATCTCCCAACTCGTCCACGGAAAGAGTACGCTGCTATTCACGAGGCGAGCCTTCGCGGAGGGCTACAGCTGCCCTTCCAGCCGATGATTCAGGATTTACTGGTCCGATTGGGAGTGCACACATCACAGATGTCCCCATCTTTCTATCAGGTGGTCGCGGAGTGTCATATGATGCTCTATGGAGCAAAGAGGAGGGCCATCACCGCGGACGGCGTCTAGAACTTTGTATTCGTTCGTGGAGTCCCCAGGAAACCGGGTTCCTACCTAGTGGCCCATCGAAAACGCCTCGCCATTATTACCAAGGTCTCCTCGAAGCACCGGTATCCTTTGGTATGGGTGTCTGAATCTGCCTTCTGGGCGGCGCCTCTCATATTTGGTCATGTGGCCGACTTCTCGGCCACCTGCGATATCGAGGACTCTGAGCTTGCAACCGTGATCAAAGTGGTCCCAGACTCGAGGCGACAAGGGTCGCTCTTTGTGTCTCCGGATTTAATGGTCACTACCGGGTGGTTCGTGCTTGGCGACGAATTGCCCCGATGTTCTCTTCCCTGCGCGGAGGCCACGGCGGACCCCGAGTCTTAGGCGGAGGGTTTTTCTTCCCCTCTCCCTGACGTGGGGGGTATTAACTATTTTTATGCTATCGCATTATTGACTGTTTACGTTCATTACCTCGCCCTAACTGCTTGACGTTTTTTTCTCTCTTACGACAGGTGCCATGGCTCGAGATCGTTCACGCGGGAGGTTGCCTATGGAACAACCCATTGCTGATACCGTTGTTGCGGTCCGCTCTCGGATTGAAGCCCGCCGTGGGGGATCGCCCGTGCGGACGCGGAATGAGGCGAACTCCTCGAACATGCGGCCTTCGTCGTCGGTCTCTCTTAGCTAACCCTCTTGTCAGAAGCGTGCTCACACATCGGCGACAAATGATGGTATGGACTCGATGCTCCTAGCGGAAGCGGCGGAGCTGAGAGGCCAATGCTCCCAAGGGATCCTCAAAACCCCTTTGAGAGACTTTAAGGGTCTCTTGACGACGAACGACATGGAATACTTCCAGAACGGGATCAACGATGCTCAGAAGGTACGACTCGTTTCTTGGTTTATGTATGATCGCCATACTTATTATGATTGTGCATGTGCCACCCACCCTTGCAGATGCTTGCACGCCAAGAGCGGGGCGACCGTATTCTTCGAGACCTGCTGCGGCGGATGCAGAACATGAAGGCAGACATGGAGAGTGCCGCGGCTGATCAAACTACTGCCTTGGCAGAGGTCCGATCTGCCCAGGAGTTTCAAGCACTCGAGGAGAAGTTGAAGCGGGCCCGCGAGGAGGTGGCCCGTCTAGGCGCGGAACTGGCTACCGAGATGTCGCTGCGAGCGGCCGAGCAGGCGTCCCAGGAGAAGGTGGAACAATCGGCCGACACCTTCTAGGGGAGACGAGGAAACTCCAAGCGCTACTCTCAGGCCGGGATGAAGAGCTGAAGATCGTCCACGCTCGACTATTGCCGAGCGAGATCTCCCGCGTCAAGGCGGAGAGGGAGCGGGACTCCTTACTGGTAGAGATGCAGGTCATCATCGAGGAGAAGGATGACACGGTGCGGGCTAAGGCAGACCTGGAGGACGATTGGGATATCGCTCTAGAGGAGGCTCGTTACGTGGCAGCGATACCGGTTTGTGATGCGACCGCAAAGGAGAACGCGTCTCGCAGAACCACCTTCTCTTTCTTTGACGGCATGTTTCCCCCACTGGACGACGTGCCACAGGCGGACGATCCCTGCCCCCAAGTTCCCGCGGAGGCTGCCCAATCGACAAACTGTCTCCCTGACGGAGAGGCCACCAATGGGTCGGGTATCCCCCGCCCGGGATTGACGAGGAGCAAGTTGATTTTGGTTCCGAGTAGCTGGTTTCGTTTTGATTTTTCGCGCACTTATTTAGCGCTTGCTTTCTTCGATGCTTTCTTTTGGATACTTGTCATCTTTTCTTTTTTGTTGGGTTGTTTCTGTGACGTTGATCGTTTTCATTAAAGCTTCCTTGGTTTGTTATGCGTCTTATTTTCTCAATTTACTCTGTCTAGCGTAAACGATTCGCACAATCCGGTTGATGCATGTCTTACGAACCTTAGTATACTATGTCTAGTGTAACCGATCTTCACGGCTTGGCGCCATACTCAGTGGCTAGGTTTTCTGTGGACGTTGGCTAGACTAATTTCGTCCGACGGGCGCAAGCCTTTGAAACCCATTGGCGACTCACTGCCTCTCCGCGCACGAGCTGGGCGGCTAGCGGGCCCCTTTCCTGGCGTGTACGCTATCTATTGGCGTACGTGTCGCATGACAGGCTTGGAGTAAGCGCAGTTCCCAGGGAGCGTGGTACCTATCGGTACGCGTGTCGCGTTTTAGGTTTTGACTGTTGTCATAGGGTTAGCGTCCGGTGCGCGGATGCAACCCATTGGCGGTTCGCTACTTTTCGGCGTGCGAGACACTCGTGAGTCCGGTGAACCGCCTTTTTGGAGCCATGCAAGGGCATCACACGAAGGGTGTATACCTGTTAGCCCCCCGAGTTTCTTGGGTACTCGTAGAGGAGACTAGAAATTATAACAATGCGTGACAGAGTTTAAGGTGAAACGTAATCCCATAGTCTTATATCACGTGAAAGAAATTAAAATTACATCCTGTGGCCAACGGCCTTGCCCAAATTTGACATTGTCATTAACGAAATTGAAAAATGGAAAGAGCAAAAGGAGCCGAGGGCGAGCTTCACTGGTACTGCCTCAGATGCTCGGCGTTCCACGGGTGAGTGAACGCGAGCCCTTCCAAGTTTTTGAGCTCGTAGGTACCACCATGTATGGCTCGGCGTACACGAGACGGGACTTCCCAGGTGGGACCCAGAACTCCAGCCTCTTGCACCTTGGTGTTTTGGAACATCCTTCTGAGGATGAGGCTTCCGTCGGCGAACTTACGAAGCTTGCCTTAGAGTTGTAGTAATTCTCGACCTTCCTCTTATGTGCGGTGAGGCGGGTCAATGCGTCTGCCTTCTTCTCATCTATGAGGTCTACTTCAAGCATCATCGCCTCGTCATTAGCGGCTTCTTCGAATTCTTCAAAGCAGAGAGTCGGGAGCTTGGTCTCAACGGGGACTACGGCTCAATGCCAAACGCGAGTGCAAATGGGGTTTCGCCGGTTGCGTTCCGCACGGTCATTCGGTATGCCCACAAGACCGTAGGAAGCTCTTCGGCACACGCCCCCTTTCTTTTTTCTAACTTCTTCTTCAGGTTCTCCTTGATCGTTTTGTTAACCACTTCGACTTGACCATTGGCATGAGGATGACGAGGGGAGGAGAAGGTCTTGTTGATCCCCAATTGCTTGAATATGTCGCAGACGCACACATTATCGAATTGCTTCCCATTGTCGGTCACGATCGAGGCGGGGATCCCGAAGCGGCAGATGATGTTCTTCCAGATGAAACTAGTCATGTTCGCCTCTGTGATCTTTGCCAATGGTTCCGCCTCTACTCACTTCGTAAAGTAATCGATAGTCACGATTGCGTTCTTGTATTGTCGCGGGGCCGTAGGCAGCTCGCCGATGAGGTCGATCCCCCACTTCACGAAGGGTCGAGGTACAACGATCGGGCATAGCAGTGCAGGTGCCTGGCACGGGACATGGGCAAACCTCTGGAATTTGTCACACTTTCTAGCCCACTCGTGGGAGTCCTTTTTCAAGGTCGGCCAAAAGTATCCAAGCCTCAGGAGTTTCAGAGTCAAAGACTGTCCGGTGGCGTGGTTCCCGTATAGCCCATCGTGCACGTTGCGGAGCGTGTTCTTCGCTTCAACTTCGTTTAAGCACTGGAGGAGAGGCGTTGAGTGCCCTCTCTTGAATAGGGTGTCCCCTCTCATCGTGTACTTGGGTGCCAAGCTTCTCAGCTTTCTCGCTTCCTCCTTGTTCTTGAGAGCGACTCCTCGCATGAGGTATTCTACGAGCGGCGTCATCTACGATGGAGACAGTACGTCATCGACCAATCCTACATCGCTTCTCGAGACGTAGGGTTGGGTCAATACTTCTATTGGGACATTGCCTTCTCCATCCTCATCTATCCCCGACGCAAGGCGTGCCAAGGCATCGGCCTTGATGTTCGACTCGTGGGGGACTTGGACTATCTCGAACAACGAAAGAGCTTCCAAGTTCTTCTGCATCTTGGATAGGTATGCGATCATGCTTGGCTCCTTGGCTGCGTAGTTGCCCTTCACCTGGTTCACAATTAGTTGCGAGTCGCAGTGGATGCGCTAGGTTCCGGATTTCCAGCTTGTTTGCCAACTCCAAGCCAACGATCGGATCTTCATACTCTGCCTTGTTGTTGGAGGCCTTGAGTTCGAATAGCAAAGCGTACCTCAATTTTTCTCTATCGGGGTTTGTGATTAGGAAGCCGGTGCCAGCCCCCCGGTCGTTTGATGCGTCGTCCACGTGTAGATCCCAAACCGGCCCTATCGGGTCATTGGTCCCTTTCTTTGTCGACCCGTCGTGGTCGTTCTCCTTGTCTTCCTTGTCTTCATCCGTTGGGGGTGTGCATGTGAATTCCGCCACAAAGTCGGCGACTGCTTGACCTTTGATGGCGGTTCTCGGTTGAAACTCGATCCCATACTCTCCAAGCTCTTGACACCATGTGGCCATTCGTGACAAGGTCCCTTTTTGTACTACCTTCTCGATGAGTTATCCCGTGCGCACCGTGATAAGATGTGCTTGAAAATAGGAGCGCAGTTTTTCGCGCTCATGACGAGGGCGAGGGACAATCTTTCGATTTTTGGGTATCGAGTCTCGGCATCGAGGAGCACATTGCTAACGTAGTACACCGGCATTGGACCTCGTTTTCCTCGTGTATCAGGACCGCGCTCACGGCCCTGTCGGAAACCGCGAGATAGACGTACAATGTCTCACTGTCCTTAGGTTTTGCGAGGAATGGAGGGGAGCTGAAGTAGGTCTTCATTTTGCAGAATGCCTCCTTGCACTCTTCCGTCCACACGAATCTGTCGGTCTTCTTCAACGCCTTGAAGGACAGTTGGCATCTGTCGGTAGCCTTGGATACGAATCGCGTTAGGGCGGCGATCCTTCCCGTCAAACTCTGTACTTCTTTAACCTTCTGTGGCGACCTCATTTCTAAGATCGCCTTGATTTTTTTGGGATTAGCCTCGATCCCACGACGGCTAACCATATAGCCCAAGAATTTCCCGGAGTTAATCCCGAAAGCGCACTTGTTGGGGTTGAGCTTCATTTTGTATCGCCACAGGATTCTGAGCATCTCCCTGAGGTCTCGGACGTGGTCGTGGCCCTTAAGATTTTGATTAGCATGTCGTCCAGGTAGACCTCCATTGTCTTGCCAATCTGGTTGGTGAACATTCGATTCATCAGCCTTTGATACGTAGCACTCGCGATTTTTAGGCCAAAGGGCATGACCTTGTAACAGTAAAGTCCGCGGTACGTGACAAAGGTGATTTTGATCTGATTCGGCTCGTGCATGCGGATCTGATTGTACCCTGAATAGGCGTCCATGAAGCTTAGCAGCTCATGGCCCGCCGTGGCATCTACGAGTTGTTCGATCCTCGGGAGAGGAAAGCTATCCTTCGGGCATGCTTTGTTGAGATCCTTGTAGTCGATGCAGATCCGCTACTTCCCATTTGGCTTCTTTACCATTACGACATTGGACACCCACTTGGGGTGTTCCGCCTCCCTTATGAAGTTGGCGGCGAGAAGTTTATCAACATCTTCACCAATGGCCTGGTATCTCTCCCCGCTGAACGCTCGTCTCAGTTGGACGTGTTCGGTCACCCTCTTTTCGTCGTTAGGGCGGTGGACCATTATTTTGGGGTCGATTCCCGGCATATCGACGTGTATCCATGCGAAGACGTCCTTGAACTCGCGGAGGAAGGCCGCAAATTGGAGTTGGATCTCGGTCGGGAGCTAGGCGCCTACCTTGACTACCTGGTCCGGCTTGGCGTCGTCCTGCATGATGGGAACGACGTCATCCGGTGTCTCCACCTTCCGACGCTCGACATCGTCCCTTTGGTCAAACTCTTCAAAGGTGTCTCCTTCCTCAATCTTGCACGGTACTCAGCATCTTCCCCTTCATCTTACCATCCACCCCCTGAATGTAGCACATTCTTGCCATCGATTGGTCTCCCAACATTATGGCGATTCCCTTCTCGGTCGGGAATTTCATAATAAAATGATAGGTGGAAGTTATGGCCTTCATTTGATTGAGAGTTGGGCGACCTATGATGATGTTGTAGGCAGAAGGTTGATCCACAACCAGGAATGACACGATGTGGTTGACCTCGATTCCCCCAAGAGTCTCGAAGGTAATCGGGAGGTCGATGGTACCCTCCGTCATCAAGAGTGGGGTCGAGATCGGGGTCGGTCTTAGCCCGGTCAGCTTCATCCTATCCAGAGCTGATTTGAAGATGATGTCGGGCGAGCTGCCGTTGTCAATCAGGATTCTCCGGACGAGGTTGTTAGCGACTGGCGCTGAAACGACTATCGCGTCGTTGTGCGGGTGTAGCACTCGCACCGCCTCTTGGTTGGTGAAGAACATGGACTCAAAGGGGGTCGGAGATGGAACCTTGTACGTGTGGTTGATGTGATCGGCTATCTTGCCCTGAGAGACTTCCCCCACGTACTTCTTCCTCTGTGTACTTGAGTCCCCGAGCTCGGGTCCTCCCATAATCGAGTCCACAACGTGCATTTGTGAGCTTTCTGGTTCGTTGTTTGCTATTCGGTCAGTAACGGTAACCATTGTCGGACCCTTCTTTTCTTGCCGCGAGCGTTCTCTGCCTGTCGCGGCCGTGCCAATCATTTTGAGGATGTATTCCTTCAGTTTCCCATCTTGGATTAGGGCCTCAATCTGATGCTTGAGCTGGTAGCACTCGGACGTCATGTGTCCATGATCTTGGTGGTATTCGCAAAACTTGCTTCGATCCCGCTTCGCAGGATCCTTCGTGAGAGGAGCGGGACTTCCCAACTTGTCGCGATGCAAGGCCAGGATCCACTCTTGCGGGGTGTTGAGATGGGTGAACATTGAAAACTTTCGAAAGCTATCAACATACGAGGGCCTTGGCCCGGGGAGGGAGCGACCGTTAGGGATCTGGCCTCCCTTATTCCTCATCTTTCGATGGTCGGAACGATCCCCGTCCTGGTCGTCACGACGACAACCACTTTGTCCACTAGCTTTCCGGCCGTCTCAGCCATCGAGGTAGTCCTCGATCCCCATGTAAGTGCGAGCTCTTGACATGAGCTCCGCTATATCTCTCGGGACCTTCCCGACGATGGACTTGAGGAAGTCGCTCGTGCGAGCTCCCTCCATGATTGCTGTGATGGCGTCCTTACCGTCGAACCCCTCCACCTTGTGGGATTCCTCGATGAAGCGAGCTAGATACTGCCTCAAGGTCTCGTCTCTCTCTTGCCGGATGGACAAGAGGTATGTCTTTGACTTCTTTTGCGCCACTAGAGTGGCGAATCGAACGAGGAACACCTCTCGCAGGGCTTGGAAGGACTGGATGCTTCCCGGTCTCAGACTTCCGTTGTAGAAGATCTCGCTGCAGTGGGGATTACACATCGCCGCGGTGAGGAAGTGAAGAGGTCAGTGGAATTTCCTTCTACGGCGACGCATATATTTCGCCGCCACGAAGCATTACACAGCGGGACTAGAACCGTTGTGTAATGATATAATATTTAAAAAAAATATATAAATAATCACCACAGCGAGACTATTATCGCGCCGCGGCGAGATATTCCATAAACAAGCATTAAAAACCTTGCCGCGGTGATACAAATATCTCGCGGCGGCAACATAAAAGTCTCGCTGCGGCGAGATATTCCATAATCGAGCAGATTGTTTTTTTTTTCTTCTGCAAAACGTGTTTTCCCAATTGATAATACCTGAAAAATAAACTACATATCATAAAGCAAATATATACATCCACAATATTAATATGCATCCAAATCATCAACAAAATATTCCAAGCATCACAAAAACCTAACGAACCATCGCATTCAATAAACGTTTTTACATAAGTCATCCATTCTTCTCTTACTCTCTCTAAATCCTCCGATGTATATCATTTTATCGATATTAATTTTCCTACACCATTTCCAACAATAATATCACGCATATATGATAAAACACAGTACCCGCATTCCATGTTTCTGTATTGTTTAGGAGCATTTCAAGCTTTGATGTAGGTTGATTGGCCGTTACTTTGGGCGTCTTGGTGATCAAGATTGAAATCCATAAGAATCCTATAACACGCAAAACACAAGAAAATAAACATTATAATGACGAAAAATAGTTCAAAAAAATATCCGGAGTTGGAAAAAATGGTTACAAGAAGAGCACAACTGTGCGTTTCAGAAGTGGCTTGGAAAACGGTTGTTTCAAGAGTTGGGATATTCAGCAACATTGAGTAAAATATCCGGAGGTCCTTACTCATTGGTTACTAGGGAAAGAGACAATAGTCAGGATATTCAGCAACATTGAGTAAAACATTGGTTTGTTAATGATTTTACATTTTACACAAGAGAAAGAGACATAAGCATCCCGTTCAAAATAGTGGCGTGACATTATTTGCTGAAGCATTACATGTTTCGTCGACTAATGATAAAATCCAAAACAAAGTTTTATGAACTACTAAGGATACATTGAAGACATCTAGGAACTTGATTACTCCGGATTGCGAGTTGCCCTATTCAAGTGCAAATGAGCGGACAACAATCATGTTACGGGAATAATTCATTTATTTTGGTCTCTCAAGCCAGTCAAGTATTTTATGTCTCAAATCCAGTCAACCCAGAGTTATCATTAGTGGTTCATATGAAACCGATAAATTTTGACGAATTAGAAGATGAAGACATGTGCTGTATTCCGCCGTTCACATCCGGACTACCGCCTATTGATCAAGAGATCGATGACTTCGATGATGATGATGTTTCTCATTTACTTCATTTGGATAAATATCTAATTTTTGTATGAAAACAAGGATAATGTATTTTTTATGTACTCTTATGTTTTATTTTATTTTATTTAGTTTGAATGTTTATTTCCAGAAAATAAAGGATTTGTGTTCTCACCGCAGCAAGAAGAAATTCATTGCTCTCGGTAACTTCATCGCCGCGGCGAAAACTACTTCTCTCCGCAACGATATAGCCATGTCGCGGTGACAAACCTTAGACGCCGTGGCAAGATTATCTTCTCCAACAAGGGATGCTATTGCCGCGGCTATGTTATATACTCGCAGCGGCAAGAAATTCCAGAAAATAAAGGATCGTATCCTCGTCCTGGCGAGAAGAAATTCATTGCTCTCGGTATCTTTGTCGCCACGGCGAAGACGACTTCTCGCCGCGGTGAAAAACCATACCGGGGCGAGAAAACTAAGCCGTTGCGGTAAGATTATCTTCTCCAAAAAAGGGGTTCTCTCACCGCGACTATGTATTATACTCACCGCGGCGAGAAATTCTAGAAAACAAAGGATTGTATCCTCACCGCGATTATAAGTGGTAAATAGGCTAGGCATACATGTTTGTGTGGCCATCAACGCGATTAGACCATGTATTATCGTGCGCGATCTGTTCTGCCCGCAAAGATTTTAAAACAAGTTGTGAAACATGATGTGTGTTACAATAAAATCATCCAATATCAATGTAATGACATGGTCCTTGATCACTTCATCAAAGAAAGAGAGATGTTCTTAATGTTATGTTGTGAATGTTACAAAAACAGATCATAAAAGCTATGCATATATGAATATATTTTTAAAAACAAAAAATTAGTCAAATAAGCCTGTAAATTTTATGTAAATAGTCAGCTCAACTTATTTACAACACTCAGAAAGAAAAAAAAAATATTCCCGTCTATTTTGAGTTTTTTGTCTTTTTGAGTGTCGTAAATAAGTTGTGATGGTTATTTACAGAAAATTTATAAAATATTGACTACTATATAAAACGCTATAAGTCAAATGGATATATAGCTAAAAGTTCTTTTAAAAAAATCTGCAATCTAACTTTGTTAAATATTCGTAGTTACACATTTTCCTAAAAAAGATTATCTATGAAACCGTACGATATAGACTTATGAAGAATACGGTATATTTTATAGGGTTATTAAGCTATATAGCCACACGGATATAGTGGATTGAGATATAGCCCACATTTAGTTAATTTCTTGTAAATAGCCAAGTAAACTTATTAACAGATTAATAAAAGACTTATTTAACACAGCCAAACATATATTTTAGGTAGTTAATAGGCTGCCACATATGCAAGTTGGCTATTTACAAAGTATTTACCAAAGGTTGGCTAATTTACAATTCCTATAATTTAGGTGGCTTATGTAGCCAATTTTTTGTATTTTATATTTAAACTTTTAAAGTAACCCAATGGCAATACTTTCTCTTTACATTAGTCAAATTTCCACCTTGCAGAAATTCTGTCTGTTTATCCCATAATTGCTTCGTACCATAGTTATCAAAGTTTCGTGAAAAACGTTGAAGACTTTATATGCTTTATGTACATATACATATATATGTATATGCTTTATATGTTTGTACGTATATATACAAGGTCGGCTTAAAATATTACGGTGTCTTAGGCAAATTTGAGGGCCTTTATTTTAAAAACATATAAAATATAATATAAATAAATTAGGTTTTATACATAATAATTTATTTTTCATATCATTTTTTATTAAATTGGGGTTTTTTTAGATTTATTTTTCCATTAAAAATTTGAGGCCTTAGGTCATGGCTTAAATGGCGAAAAGGTATGATTGGTCTGTATATATACATAAATATAATAGTGGAAATTTTTTAGTTAATAGTTTAATTATACCTGTATAATTATGTGATCACTACAGTAAAAAAAATGCAAAATATGTATTGCTTCCAAACTATATCTTGTATATTATAATGCGCATCTCCAAATGATCTACTAACATTTCAAAGTAAAACATGTCTATAAAAAAAATGACTTTCGGCTTCTGTAGTTCCTAATTATATGGGGTAATAAGTTGACATTTTGTTTTATACTACAAAAACTAATAAATAATTTAGGGTCCATTAAGAAAATAGTCAATTTAAACGTTAACATTATTAAATAGTCAACGTTTGGTCAATTTTAAATAAATAGTCACTTTCATATATTTATAGACGTAAATCTTAAATAGATAATCACTTTCATATATTAAGTCACATCATCATTTATAGCTATTTAGCTAAAATTTACCAAATGTTGATTATTTAGCGAAGTCAAACGTGAAAAGGTAAACGCTGACGGTTTATATTTTTTTTCTTCTTAGTTGGCTTGAATGATACTTAGATGTTTACTGACATATGTACGGTGTGAACAACTTTAACAAAAGATTTACTAAGCTTGATTGATAATTATTGAGACATTCAGTCCTCTTTACCGTTGTCTTATCATCTTTATTTTTTTTATAATTAGTTTGGTACAATGTGAATCACATTAGTTCTCAAGTCTCAGATATGGCTATAGATAGCTCATACAGCTAAGGTTTATAAGGTACAATAACAGCCAATAACTAATTAAAAATATATAGCAATGTTGTCGATTATTGGAAATTGTGTGCAACAACTATAAACCTTGGTAGATATGGACAGGACATATGGTTTCTCAGAAGAAGCCTGACCCCTTCAAAAATGAGCGACGATGAGATCAAGAACATTATCCATGCATTATTCATGCTACACGTGGCACTCCTGGCATTTCATTCGACGCTGATTCTCTCTTCATCATCGTTGACAACATCTTTACGCGTTCAACCCAGATTGATGAAGATCTTATACATGTATTATAAATATATATAATATAATAAGCCATAATGATAAATTATTATTCATATATTATTCTTTTTCATTTTCATCCAATAAAATCACGACACGTCAGATTTCACATAGGCTCTGTTTTATTACACTCGCACGTAATTGATCTTGTTTTACACGCATTTAATAGGGTTTTCTTTATAGGATATTACATATTTGTTTTACCCGCATTTATGCCTAACGTATCAGAACAGATCTCTTCCTCGTCCTTTATCATACGGATTAGGGATTAATTTTGAATTGCTTGTTTGATATCTGTTTCATGTTCTCCATTTAGGCAGAATTTCATGTATGGAATTTAAGAATTTGGTTTGGATAAATCGGGGCTTTTACATGTGTTTAAGAGTTATGAGGTTGAAATATGAATTAAAACTCGTTTTATGTCGGTTCGATTTTGTGATTTGGGTTTGACAATTTTAAGTGTGGTAAACGATCGTGGTCTTTCGGAACTTGGTGGCGATTGGTGCCGCTTTATTCCACGCGAGGGGAATTGAGTTAACTCTAAATTTCATTGGATTCTGGAATTGCCTTCTTGTATGAAAGATAACTATATTTGTGGATTCCCCGCTTGAGTAATGAGAAGATCCATTCCTGTTGTAAATTTACTCCTTGTGTTAATGTTCATGTTAATGGTCGTTTTATTTTCTAGGTTTACATTTGGTGGTAATAATACATGACAGTTACGTGTTATTCAAAGATTCAAGCTCAACTACAATTGTATTTTCTAAATAAACCTTTATTGATTCGTGTAGCTATGGTGTAGCACATGTTGAACTTTGATTTTAAATCAATGGGGGGGATCATTTTATTGGCTATAGTGTAGCACGTGTTGAACTTCTATTTCAAATCAATGGGGATATAGTTCGGAGCTATACCATAATGACCATGAATTGTCATAAAAAATTTCCCACAAGGATTGCAAGCTTTTGTTTTAATTTATATTAATTTTTTGCTTTATCAAGTCTAAATTTTCGCTTAAATTTTGATTTCTTGTTTAATATAAAAATAAAAAAACAAGGTAGCTTATCTCATTCAAGCACTAAGCACATAATTGATTAAACAAAGCAATATAGAATGAATAAATACTTCAATATAATATAATCGAATCTATAACCATGTTCAAGACTTGCTACAACATAGTCTTTAATGGGGTTTAATTCATGGCATAGTGAAAAAACAACGAAAGAGAAGAAAAACTAGAATTCAATCAAACAAAAGCCATAATAATAATCATAAACAAAACGGAAGTTCAAGAGATTAAAAACTGTGATTGTTTATGATGGCGTCGATGAGGATGTATGGCTCTCAATAATCTCTATCTCTCACAAGCTTTCTCAAACAAAAAGTAAACTGGAACTAAAAAGAAACTAAAGTATGTTTTTACATTACAAGGGCTCTATTTATAGTTTGGGTGATTTTCGGAGTCATCTGAGCCTTTAAATAAAATTCAATGGCTCAGATCTGTCCAAAAAATGGAAATTAACAAGTCTGGAAAACGTATCAACGCATCGCGCCAGGTTCCACCGCGTCGCGCTCAAAATCCATCGCGCCGAGCTCCAACAATGTCCCGACACTCGATTATGCACTCAAAACCTAAAATTCTCATTAAAACCTCGAAATAACCATCAAATACACTTAAGCGCAAGCTAGATTCAAGCCGAAAGAGAGCAGATTCTTATGTAAGAAACACACTCATTAGTGTAGGAGTGGCCAAGATGGCAGTCAGAGGCTGGTTCATGCTGTCTGTGGCCGCAGATGAGCTCACGATGAAGGTCAAGTGGGGCGAGAGTAATAAGGCGCTCTACGCAACTTTTGTGAAGACTCACGAGAGGGTTTCGTGCGAACACGTGCTGCAGATGCAGTTCAGCCAGATTTTTTTGTAGTAGAAAGGCTTCCGGAGATCATCGGTTGCTCGGTTAGCCAGGCCCACATGGAGGTCGTCAGTAGCTACATCAGTTGCCACGCTTCAGGTGATCATCATCACTAAGGCCTCGGGTCTTAACATATATATATACTATATATATATATACACTTGGTATGGCTTGGCTTTGTTTGGTTTGGTTTGTGTGTGTTTTGTGATCTTGTTTGTTTATATTTTGTTTCCATGAAAACTAAAGGCGTTCTAGTGTTTCGTGTGACGCTTATTGTCTCTATGTTTGATTGTGTTGTTTGCTGTGTGGATCGTACTTTTAATAAAACTAGTTTTTTGGGTCATGTCCATGCAATGGCCCATGTGTACTTGATTAAGCCACTACTACAAAACGGGGATCCTACAACACTTAAAAACAGTTTTAGAATGATTCTACAATGCTTAATAATATGAGTTTTGTATGAGTTTTGCATGATGCACTTCCTAGTCTCTCGCGAAATCTAGTAACTCGGATTCAAAAAGACATATGATCTTATTTATCCATGAAGATCGGAACTAAATAGAATATTTAGTTTCTTTTTCGTGCGGGAGAAAAATGACTTAAATCACTACTATAAAACTGGGATCCTACAACGCATAAAAAAAGTTGTAGAATCCAGCGTTGTAGAAGTTTCTACAACGCTTAGATAACCGTTGTAGAAGCTTGGCTTCTAAAATGCTTATGCATCCGTTATAGAAGCTTCTACAACACTTATGGATCCGTTATAGAAGCTTCTACAACGCTTATGGATCCGTTATAGAAGCTTCTACAATGGTATGGTTCCATTAATGTACAATTTTCAAAAATTTCAAAATTTATCGCCGCGGCAAAAAATATACATAGCCGCGGCAAATTATTTATGTTTTATGGGTTAATTCTCGCCACGGCGATGTATATATCTCGCCGCAGGGAGGTATTTTACAATGAATATTTTATCCATTGTAAAACGTGCTCGCTGCGGTGAGAAATATACATTGCCGCGGTGAATTTTTGGGTTAAATCCTGTCGCAGCGATGCATATTTCTCGCCACGGCGAGAGGGTTCTACAATGGATCAAAATCCGTTGTAGGAAGTTTCAAAGATTTTTTTTATAATCCCACCGCGGCGATAATTAAAAGTCGCTGCGGCGAGAATCACCTAAATTTAGAACTTGAATTTTGTTTTAAATGGTACTAAAACCTGTTGTAAAAATTGGTACCTCAAAATAAACTTCAAATCCAAAAGCAAATTTCTACATCTTCCAAAAACAGTCAAAAGCAAATATCTACATCCAAAACCTATCCAAAATTCAAAAAAATAAATAATTATCGCATTCATTAAACGTTTGTATGTAAGTTATCCATTCTTCTCTTACTCTCTCTATATATTTCGGTGTATAGGATTTCTTAGTTTCTAATTTTCATAAACCTCCTACAACTATATTGCACATATAAGATAGCA
Organism: Urtica dioica subsp. dioica; assembly: GCF_054948205.1. Taxonomy (NCBI): domain Eukaryota; kingdom Viridiplantae; phylum Streptophyta; class Magnoliopsida; order Rosales; family Urticaceae; genus Urtica; species Urtica dioica. Next base: position 9,333,732 of record NC_142761.1, read on the forward strand.
AAAAAATACTCGTATTCCATGTTTCCAGATTGTCTCGGAGCGTTGCAAGTCTTGATGTAGGTTGATTGACCGTTACTTTGGGCGTCTTGGTGCTCGAGCTTGAAATCCACAAAGACCCTGTAACACGAAAACCATAAGAGAAAAAACATTAGAATGATGAATAATAAAGATAGTTCAAAAAAACAAAACATTATCTTTTTATCAATCGAGTTAAAATCGGATGGGATTTTATTTCTCAACGGGTCGAAGGACATAGCGCTATCTCTCTAAAGGTCGAGGACAACGAGCATCCAATGCTCATTTTTATTGTATAGCATCAAAGTTAGTTGACCAACTTTGCATTGTCGTACCATGTTTCCAACGTCCTTACTCGTTTGGACAAATAACCATCGTTGAAGTTGTTTATGATGTGAGAACTTAAGTCCGGATCTACAAAACAATAGTCTTGACGCTTCTTTCCCTTTTCTAGCCTTGAGTGTAGACAACTATGACAAACAAGTATTAAATTGATCACAACACTAAATATTGAATGTTGATATTAAAAAAAGCATATATAGGAAAAACGTACTCCATATAAACCGTTATCCACCCTATGCCAATTTCCTCGTATTGCAAAAAATCGGAAACATCATCAAATGTCACTAGAATCGGGATAGCTGTGAGACTTGCACTAACCTTGACCGTAATTACATCCCCTTATGGTAACATTACTTTGTTGGCATGTTGAGCGAGCAATTGAAACTTGGCATTAATCATCTTGTATGGAATCTTCTTACCACGATCGATGCTAGCTTCACTCTCAAAATCGAGCTTTGAGAGTTGTTTGACAACCGGACCTCGACTCTCTTTTGCCGTGTCGAATTCTATCAATCTCTTTTGCCACGAGAAAAACCCCCATATGGCATCTTCAATGGCATTAGCTTCTTCGGTGGGGATTGGAAATTTGATTTTTATAATAAAAACCCCCCAAAAACGGTCATGCGTATATTTCCTTCCTCCAAATGTGAGAAGTGAACTACACCCCAATTCATGTACTCTCGCCCATTTGCAACATGAATCGTGCCTCATTTCACAACATCATCAATGAAAAGAAGACATTCGGTGCATTCATCTGAAATCAGTTACACCAGCATAGTTGGATTCAATAAGCAACTAGCACGAACACTATTGGGTTTTTCAACAATTATAGGACCGATTTTCAGACGATCACCAACAAAGACATTCATGTCAACATTGTCGTGTTCTAAATAAATCACGAACAATATCAATAACTCAATAACAAAATATTTAGCTTTATTACTAGATTAGATAAAAAAAAATGAAGATACCTAAAGAGACCGCTTCATTGACATGGTATTCAACATTAGCCATCTTAATCATTACCAACATTCTCATTGAGATTCTCTTCCACATGCTCGACACTAGACGACTCGACATTAGCATCTCCGACATTCATATTACGGTTTCCACTAAATTCTTTCATATACCAAAGATTTCAACTCATTCATTTGCGACGCATCTTAATTACTTCTTTGTTCGGGGTTTGGAGGTACATAGTACTTGAAACGCGAAGTATGCTTGGATTGACCGAAAACTCACGACGTTCTCAAAGCTTCTTGCAAGATGCATTTTCCCATTTCCGGCACCCATGTCACGTCCGTTGCTTGTTGAGATATTCCTACACATAAAATTATTTGCAAATAAAATTACAAGATTAGATGTTATAACAAAGGTAAAGAACTTACGATTTTTCTCTCATTGGTTTGTCTTTGTCATCTTTGTAGTTATTTGCGTCTTTCATTCGCAAGTCAATCCATAATTCCTCTTTTGTAGGTCATTCCCTGGTTTCGTTGTGCTAGTAAGAAGTAATTATACAATATATTAAAAAAATAATTGCGAAATATGGAGTAACTAAAAAAATAAATAAATCTAACGTTTTCTTTATCAAGTTTTCGATATCCATTGGTATCTCGCTGCGGCGATTCAATAATGGGTTCAGCTCTCAGAAAGCTGCTCTCGGAAACTTTCTTCGCCGCGGTGAGATTATTTTCTCCAAAAAAAAAATTGCTCTTGGTAACTTTCTCGCTGCGGCGAAGGCTATTTCTCACCGCGGCGAAAGAAACATGCCGCGGCGAGTAAAACAATTTCGCCGCTGCGATATTATCTTCTCCAAAAAGGGTGCTCTTAGTAACTTTTCCGCCGCGGCGAAGGCGGCAAAAGGACCGCTAATTATTATCGGTACTCTTTTTAAATAGTACTCTGATAATAGAACATCGCCAGACGGTAAGACCGTCCTATAAACTTTCCTAGTTTTGTCTACACTATTGTCTAATTTCTTAGCCAGCACTAACTAAATAAAGTAAAGTGTAGATGCAACCTACTATACAAAAGCATCAACACGAGCTATATGAAGCCGACCTCCACTACATTCGAGGTGTTGGCAAAGGCATCGACATTGGAATAGGCGTAGATGCTTTGAGGTGGCAATGTGGTCTGAGTTGTTGGTGGTGCTACTAGTCATTAGCATATCCTCTACGGTCTGAATAGTCCTTTCAGATTGGCCATCCATTTAGGGGTGAATGCGGTGCTAAACTTCAGTTGTGATCCTATCAAATTTTGCACGTACCTCCAAAAGATAGAAGTGAAACGACCGTCGCTATCTGAGATGACGGACAGAGGAACGTCATGTAGTCTCACCACATTATTAACTTATAACTCAACCAACTTCTCCACGGAGTATGTGACCTTCATCGGGATGAACCTAGCAGACTTGGTCGAATCATCCACCATTACCCACGTAGCATCATAACCCTCAACCGTCTTAGGTAACCCAAACATAAAATCCATTGTGATTTGTTCCCACTTCCATTCAGGAACTTGGATTGGATGTCATTCTCCAGCTGATCGTTGATGTTTGGCTTTCACTTTCTGGCAGATAAGACATTTATTGACGAACTTACGTGTCCTTTCATTTCGTTCCACCAGAAATGTTCTCGGATGCCTTGATACATCTTCATGGAATCTGGGTGAACTGAATACGATGTCTCATGTGCTTCGGTATGAATATGCTTTCGTAACTCATCTTCGTTGGGTACACAAATCTTTTCATCGAAAAAGAGTACATCATTATCCGAAAGGGAAAATTTTGACTCCTGACCTTCAAGTGCATCTTCTTTCAGTCTCGACATCTCAGGATCACTTCCTTGCGCTTCTTTGATTCTTTCAAAAAGATCTGACTGCAAGGTCATATTGGCTAATCCTCGTGTGACAATTTCAACTCCCAATTTTTTTTTATTTCATAAGTGAGTTGAGGAGATAATGTTTGCATCATCGATAGTCTAGCCTCATCCTTCCTACTTAATGCATCTACTACCCCGTTTACCTTTCCATGGTGGTAATGGATACCACAATCGTAGTCCTTAACGAATTCTAGACACCTTACTTGCCTCATGTTCAACTCTTTTTTAGTGAAAATGTACTTTATGCTCTTATGATCGCTAAATATCTCACACCAAACACCATACAAGTAGTGTCTCCAAATCTTGAGGGCAAAACCACTGCAGCTAACTCCAAATCATGAGTACAATAATTCCTCTTGTGATTTTTGAGTTGTCGTGATGCATAGGCTACTACTTTGCTGTTTTGCATTAACACAACACCAAGACATGTCTTTGATGCATCGCCGTAGATAGACAAAGGTGTTGGAATTGATCTAGGGTTAAGAAAAAGTTTAACGCTTCGAGCAAGCGGCGGAATTTAAAAATTTTCTTTTAAACGAGTAAAACGATTTTACTAACCTAGACAAAGAGCAAGTACATGTAAATAAAAACTATTATGAGCATTAAAAATTTACTAACCTTTTTAGAAGCTTGAACGTCGATGAGCCTTCGGAAGGTTGAAAACGTTCGTCTCCCCTCGCAGCACGTCTCTCTTCTTTCCTCGGCAACTCGAGCAACCACGAAAGTTTCTATCACTAAAATCACTCGAGAGAAAATGAATTAGTGAGTGGGCACTTTTAAACACGATGACTCGAGAACAAGTCTCAAAGTCGAAAAGCTAAAATTACTAGGTCAAATGAGGACCTAGATGCCAAAACAAAAACGAAAGAAAACTTAGAGAGAGAGAGGGATGGGGCGGCCAAGCTAGAGAGAGAAGCTCTCAATCTCTAAAACTTGGGATGAATGAAATGTGAAGAATGAGGGCTCTATTTATAGGAGAGGTTTTACCTTCAATAAGGTAGTTTCCTCTTCTATAGAATATAACATATTCGTGAGCAAAATTTTCTCTATTTCCCTTTATTCCACACAGCCAAGAGGGGGCTTCTAGAAGCCTTGAATTTGTTTCCTCTTTTGTTTAGCTTCTCTCTTGACTCACCTTGGCCGAAATTCACCTTCCTCATAGAGGAAATTTGATTCGATTTTTCTTTTGGCAAGTATCTTGATACATTTATGCACAAAATAATCTCCCTTTTTCTCCTTTGGGTTGTGTAGCCAAGAAGGCCTTCTAGAAGGCATTTCTAGATTTTCTTTACTTGTTCATGATAACATAAGAAAAACCCATTAAGAATTTTCAAGTAAAATTCTTTGAAATGAAATTAATCCACAAGGCCCATTGAACCATAATGGCCAAGTGATTTAGGTCATCATATGACCATGTCAAAAAATTTATTGACATTCATTTCATGCTATGTCCAAAAAGACAAAATTACCCTTTTGACAATTTTTGTAAAACTTGTCTCGTTCTTGTTTTGACTTAGCTTCTAGTTTAAATATTCCTACTCGATATGATTTGTGACGGTGACCTCATGGATCCAAATGAACAAAGCTTGTGCTAAATACTTGGACTCAAAAGTTCACAAACCTTTTCCAATTTTTTAGCTTAATGTCAACTGACTCCACTAAAGAGTTGACACTGAAAATCTCTCGGTTCAAATGAATTTATTTTCTACTCACGAATTCAACCTAATTGTAATGAGTGGATCCATTGAATATTATCTATGTTTACCCTTCATATCATCAGCTAGTCGAGATTTACAAAATTACCATTTTACCCTTCTAGCTGTTATTTCCTCAACTCCTTTGTCGCTTGTGAACATGTTAGAAACAATTAATGTATTGAAGAGGAGCTAACAAGTCACATTGTTTCATCCAAAAGAGTCAAGTTCAATTTGGACACTGGCCAGTTCATTTATTTACATTCCAAGGAACAAAGCATGAGGTGATATATATTGCATTTCAGCAATCTTGTATATGAATTCCATATAGAACTTCACAAAGTTACTCATGACAACTTCACAACTTAGTACTTCACCAATACGTCTCGTCTAGAATCACATAGTGAGTCTGAACTCTGACTTTCTCGAATGAGAATACGTAAGCTGTGAAATGGCATGTCTCATTTCAGGATTAAGGTAAGCATGATGCAATTCATATGTAGTGACTTCGAGACATAAGGGGTTAAATGGTTTGTTCTTATCTTGTCTCTAGAAGTGCACTGGTCAATTCAGTACCTTCGGAAGATACCTAGAAGAACCATAAAGTCTCCAACTCTCAATGTCCCATAACCAGACATCACAGATTCTCCTAACAATCGTACTAAGGTCAATAGTCCTTTGACCCTTAGAGTGCGAATATATCGTTTTAAGCAAACTACGAAGAGTTTGTTCATGCAAATATACATTTGTCACTTCGTAAGTTGTTAAGTTTGTTAACAACTTACGAAGAGACAAATGTAGATTTGCATGAACAAACTCTTCGTAGTTTGCTTAAAACGATATATTCGCAATCTAAGGGTCAAAGGGCTATTGACCTCAGTATGATTGTTAGGAGAATCTATGATGTCGGGTCATGGGGCATTGAGAGTTGGAGACTCTATAGATCTTCTAGGTATCTTCCGAAGGTAATGAATTGACCAGTGCACTTCTAGAGACAAGATAAGAACAAACCATTTAACTTCTTATGTCTCGAAGTCACTACGTATGAATTGCATCATGCTTACCTTAATCCTGAAATGAGACATGTCATTTCATAGCTTACGATTCTCATTTGAGAAAGTCAGAGTTCGAACTCACTATGTGATTCCGAACAGGACCTATTGGTGAAGTACTAAGTTATGAAGATGTCATGAGTAACTTTGTGAAGATCTCATAGATATGGAATTCATGTACAAGATTGCTGAAATGCAATGTATATCACCTCATGCTTTGTTCCTTAGAGTGTGAATAAATGAACTGGCCAGTGTCCAAATTGAGTCTTGACTCTTTTGGATGAAACAATGTGACTTGTTAGCTCCTCCTCAATACATTGTTTCTAACTTACTCACAAGCGACAAGGGGGTTGAGGAAATAACAGCTAGAAGGGTAAAATGGTAATTTTGTAAATCCTGACTAGCTGATGATATTCATGAAGGGTAAACATAGATAATATTCAGTGGATCCACTCATCGTAATTAGGTTGAATTCTTGATTAGAAAATAAATTCTTTTGAACCGAGAGATTTTCAGTGGCAACTCTTTAGTGGAGTTAGTTGACATTAAGCTAAACTTGGAAAAGGTTTGTGAACTTTTGAGTCCAAGTGTTTAGCTCAAGCTTTGTTCATTTGGATCCATGAGGTCACTATCACAAATCACATCGAGTAGGAATAGTTAAACTAGAAGCTAAGTCAAAACAAGAACGAGACAAGTTTTACGAAAATTATCAAAACGGTATTTTTGTCTTTTGAGACATAGGATGAAATGAATGTCAATAAATTTTTTGACATGGTCATTTGATGATATGTATCACTCAGCCAATATTAGTTTTATGGGGCCTTGTGGATTAATTTCATTTCATAAGAAATATATTGAAAATTCTTAATGGGCATTTTTCATGTTGTCATGAACAAATGGAAAAGTTTCTAGAAGGCCTTTCTAGAATTGTTTTAGGCGCCCACTACCTAAAGGAAAAGAAAGAATATTTTGTGCATGAATGTATCAAGATACTTGCCAAAAGAAAAATAGGAAACAAATTTCCTCTAAGAGGAATAAGGAGAAATCGGCCAAGTAGGTAAAGGGAGAAACAAATAAAAGAGGAAACAAATCCATGGCTATGCATGGAACCTCTTGGCCGCCCAAATGAAAGAAGAAATAAGGCAATATTTGCTCATGAGGTCGACCATGGCATCATGAGCTCGACCTCGGCCTCATGAGCACGACCTCGCCCACCCGAGCTCGACCTCCACTCGGCCAATAGCCGAGTGAACCTTCCAGCAGTTCACTCGGCCATTGGCCGGGTGAACCTTCAACCGGCCATGCAGCTCACTCGACCAATGGCCGAGTGAACCTCCAAAGTAGTTCACTCGGCCATTGGCCGAGTGAACCTCAGCCGGCCCCAAGCTTTTCACTCGGCCAATGGCCAGTGAACCTCACCGCCATGTTCACTCGACCATTGGCCGACCCAACCATTCAGGGGGTCAATGGCCGACTCAAGCTTGCTCACTCGGCCAAGGGGTCCTCAAACCACCCCTTGGCCGCCTATAAATACAAGGGTCCCTCCCTTGACCCAGGTAATCCAATTTTGAGTCCCGAAACGCTGTCGAATTCATAACTCACTCGTTTCACTCATCTTTGGCCTCTAAACACTCAAACCCTCTATATTCCACCTCAATCCTACTAATGTTGGGCGTCGGAGAGGTAAGCAGAGGCACCCCATCTGTTTCCCCTTTGTAGTTCACACCTCTTTTCTTACTTTTTCAGGTGCTTGGACGAGATTGACACCACCTACAGCTAAGGGACAGCTTGGGATACCAAGCCCGACACGCTCGAGTCAAGACGAGACCACTTGGTTCGGCCTTGGGTCTAACCGTCTTTGATTCCTAAATAGTTGTCCGAAAAACAGCGACAACATTTTGGCGCTAGAAGGAGGGGACCACCGACCTTAGCGCGCTCTCCCTTCCATTCCACATTTTCGCTACTTCTACAACTCTCGAGAGATGAGTCGTGTCCCCGCCACCTCCGTGGGTGCCCGAGCGACTAGCTCGAGGAACGACCTCCAAAGCTCCGCGCACCGTCTCGAAGGGCAACCTCATGATAATGAGAGCCATCCCCGAGACCCGATGAATGACCCCGAGGCCGCAGTCCGAGAGGACACGGCTCGAAGGCTTGCCGAGCTCCTAGACCGCCCCGGCGTCACCGGCACGCTCATCGCCGACCTCCTCGACTCCAACAACGTCGACGACGTCAACCACGACGAGAAAGACCCCGATTACGTGGCAGAATCGGGAACCAACGAGACCGACATCCATCACGCTTTTCACGAAAGGGGACGCACGCGCACGCTTCCAAGGGGACACCCTCGGGCGACCGCGTCTAGACGTCAACTTTCTAATGAGCACATGCACGCGCCCTCGAGGGGACACCCTCGGGCGACCACGCCAAGACGTCAAGTGTCGAGTAATACTCGGGAACGCTCGGCCTCTAGGTCCCGAAAGGGACGCTCCAAGCTCACCATCCGCGTCCAAAACCCGCGGGGAGGTGACGACGTCAATGGCCATGGCGTCTGTCGAGGACGTCACTCGAATGATGTCCCCTCGCCTAAAGTGATAGGGACGGCCAACGGAGACTTGAGAGATCGCCTCAATTCCCGAAGGGAATCTCATGGGAGCGACTTGAGAGAAAAACTCAACGCCCAACGCGGGATCGAGAGAGAAGTCGTCTTGGGACATCAACCACCCAACGTTGCCGACCGCGCATCCAACAAGAAACGCGCCGCCACACTCATGGCACCGGCCACCGGTCTCGGCTCGCGAAGGAAGAGGCGTAGAAATGGTCGAGTCCCCAATGACCATCCTTCTCCAGCCCCGAAGCAATCCTTCGTCCCACTCAACGCGACGCCCGACCGGATCCTGAGCTTACACATGGAGAAGCTAGGCTCGCCGGCCCCATTAAAGACGGACCCCGCGACGAGGGACAGAAGCAAGCAATGCGAGTATCATCGAGACCACGGGCACGCAACGACAGAATGCTACCAGCTTAGGAAGCAAATTGATTCCCTAATTCGAAGTGGGGACTTCAAGGAATTTGTCGCATACGCTAGCAAGCCGTGATTGTCGCAGCTTACGCCCTTAAACTCATGCCCGGACTCACTCGACTTTGTAATCGCTTCATTTCAATTATGTAATTTTCCTTTTCCAAAGAAGGCCAAGTGCCATGAAAACTTGTAACGACCTCCTTACTGCAATAAAGGATTATTCTACACATGTCAACACACTCTATTGTACACCTCCAACACGAGAGTTTCTTGACATTCGTCTCACAAACGCAAGAAACTCGGGGGGTTAACAGGGATCAATGCCCAATCAACTAAACAACTCAAAAAGAAAAAAAACAAAATAAAAATAGAAGCATAACAAAGTCTCAAGGGGCCGATGGTTAGGCCGGAGGTCCCAGAGAGAGGCGGTCTACACATTACTCCTCGAGTTGAGTTCACTCCTCGAGTTGAGTTTCGAGCCCACGAGTCGATCGACAACTCCTCGTGCCGACTCTACACTTCTCCTCGAGTTGAGTTCACTCCTCGAGTCAAGTACCGAGTCCACGAGTCGACAAGTTACTCCTCGTGTCGACTCTACATTACTCCTCGAGTTGAGTTCACTCCTCGAATTGAGTTTCGAGTCCACGAGTCGATCGACAACTCCTCGTGCCGACTCTAAGTTTCTCCTCGAGTTGAGTTCACTCATCGAGTCGAGTACCGAGTCCACGAGTCGACAAGCTACTCCTCGTGCCGACTCTACATGTCATCTCGAGTTGAGTCCAATCCTCGAGTCAAGTACCGAATCCGCGAGTCGACTAGCTACTCCTCGTGTCGACTCTACATGTATCCTCGGGTCGAGTTCACTCCTCGAGTCGAGTACCGGGTAAGAATGGGAGACCTGAGTACCCAAACGCGAAACGCGCACCAGGGCACCGCGCTCACAAAGGCACATGGCTCGACCCAAGAGACCCAACTCGGAAATGCGACCAGCGCACTAAGGTGCCACACTCGCCAGGGGATCAAGTCTGCACCTAACCTTGCCTGTCGCGTGATGCACGCGCCCAATGGTGCCATGTTCATGAGATGGTATGGCCACACAAATGTGACACCGCGCTCTCCGCCCAGCTCGTGAGCCGAAAGGCAGCGAGTTACAAATGGGTTTCAAAGGCTTGCGTCCGCCGGACGTATCTGGTCTAGCCAGCGTCCACGGGAAACCTGGCCACACAAATGTGGCACCGCGCTCGCCGCCCAGCTCGTGAGCCGAAAGGCGGCGAGTTACAAATGGGTTTCAAAGGCTTGCGTCCGCCGGACGTATTTGGTCTAGCCAGCGTCCACGGGAAACCTGACCACACGAATGTGGCACCGCGCTCGCCGCCCAGCTCGTGAGCCGAAACGCAGTGAGTTACAAATGGGTTTCAAAGGCTTGCGTCCGCCGGACGTATCTGGTCTAGCCAGCATCCACGGGAAACCTGACCACACGAATGTGGCACCGCGCTCACCGCCCAGCTCGTGAGCCGAAAGGCAGCGAGTTACAAATGGGTTTCAAAGGCTTGCGTCCGCCGGACGTATCTGGTCTAGCCAGCGTCCACGGGAAACCTGGCCACACAAATGTGGCACCGCGCTCGCTGCCCAGCTCGTGAGCCGAAAGGCAACGAGTTACAAATGGGTTTCTAAAGGCTTGCGTCCGCCGGACGTATCTGGTCTAGCCAGCATCCACGGGAAACCCGGCCACACAAATGTGGCACCTCGCCCGCCGCCCAGCTCGTGAGCCAAAAGGCATCGAGTCACAAATGGGTTTCAAAGGCTTGCGTCCGCAGGACGTATCTGGTCTAGCCAGCGTCTGCGGGAAACCCGGTCACACGAACGTGACACCGGGGCCCCTCGAGGCCCGAGTCGCGCAAATCGATTACGCCTCCGCTGGTAAGTCGAGAAAATAAGATGCGCATCGACAAAACCGTGCGAGTCGACTACGATAGTATGTCGAGAACATAAGACACGCATAAAGCCGTCCCTCATGACGCACAAAGGTCGTCCCCCGCGATGCATCGGAAGCCCTTCTACGACATGCTCGCGAACTCGAGAGCGTTCATCCCGCATCCGCATGAAAGCGTAGATTTTGAGTTTCCACTCGACCTACGCTCGACCGGAAACTCGGGGGGCTAATGTTGTCGGCCCGTCTAGGGCCGACGAGGACAAGGCAGCTTTTCGACCCGCGTGACTGGTGCGAGGTCTTGAACGGCGAAACCCTGACCCGACCAGGGGGCCAGCCCAAACCAATGGCCGAGCCTGGCTATCCTCGGCCCTCGGCCCAAAAGCCTCGGCCAACGGCCGAGCTTGGCTATCCTCGAGTTCGACCTCGGCCTCATGAGCCCGACCTCGGCCTCACGAGCTCGACCTCCACTCGGGCTCACGAGCTCGACCTCCACTCGGGCTCACGAGCTCGACCTCGGCCTCATGAGCTCGACCTCGGCCTCATGAGGTCGACCTCGGGCCTCATCAGCTCGACCTCGGCCTCACGAGCTCGACCTCGGCCTCACGAGCTCGACCTCTACTCGGGCTCACGAGCTTGACCTCGGCCTCATGAGCTCGACCTCGGCCTCATGAGCTCGACCTCGGCCTCATGAGCACGACCTCGCCCGCCCGAGCTCGACCTCCACTCGAGCTCACGAGCTCGACCTCGGCCTCACGAGCTCGGCCTCGGCCTCATGAGCTCGACCTCGGCCTCATGAGCACGACCTCGCCCGCCCGAGCTCGACCTCCACTCGGCCAATAGCCGAGTGAACCTTCCAGCAGTTCACTCGGCCATTGGCCGGGTGAACCTTCAACCGGCCATGCAGTTCACTCGGCCAATGGCCGAGTGAACCTCCAAAGTAGTTCACTCGGCCATTGGCCGAGTGAACCTCAGCCGGCCCCAAGCTTTTCACTCGGCCAATGGCCGAGTGAACCTCACCACCATGTTCACTCGGCCATTGGCCGACCCAACCATTCAGGGGGTCAATGGCCGACTCAAGCTTGCTCACTCGGCCAAGGGGTCCTCAAACCACCCCTTGGCCGCCTATAAATACAAGGGTCCCTCCCTTGACCCAGGTAATCCAATTTTGAGTCCCGAAACGCTGTCGAATTCATAACTCACTCGTTTCACTCATCTTTGGCCTCTAAACACTCAAACCCTCTATATTCCACCTCAATCCTACTAATGTTGAGCGTCGGAGAGGTAAGCAGAGGCACCCCATCTGTTTCCCCTTTGTAGTTCACACCTCTTTTCTTACTTTTTCAGGTGCTTGGACGAGATTGACACCACCTACAGCTAAGGGACAGCTTAGGATACCAAGCCCGACACGCTCGAGTCAAGACGAGACCACTTGGTCCGGCCTTGGGTCTAACCGTCTTTGATTCCTAAATAGTTGTCCGAAAAACAGCGACAATATTTTGGCGCTAGAAGGAGGGGACCACCGACCTTAGCGCGCTCTCCCTTCCATTCCACATTTTCGCTACTTCTACAACTCTCGAGAGATGAGTCGTGTCCCCGCCACCTCCGTGGGTGCCCGAGCGACTAGCTCGAGGAACGACCTCCAAAGCTCCGCGCACCGTCTCGAAGGGCAACCTCATGATAATGAGAGCCAGCCCCGAGACCCGACGAATGACCCCGAGGCCGCAGTCCGAGAGGACACGGCTCGAAGGCTTGCCGAGCTCCTAGACCGCCCCGGCGTCACCGGTACGCTCATCGCCGACCTCCTCGACTCCAACAACGTCGACGACGTCAACCACGACGAGAAAGACCCCGATTACGTGGCAGAATCGGGAACCAACGAGACCGACATCCATCACGCTTTTCACGAAAGGGGACGCACGCGCACGCTTCCAAGGGGACACCTTCGGGCGACCGCGTCTAGACGTCAACTTTCTAATGAGCACATGCACGCGCCCTCGAGGGGACACCCTCGGGCAACCACGCCAAGGCGTCAAGTGTCGAGTAATACTCGGGAACGCTCAGCCTCTAGGTCCCGAAAGGGATGCTCCAAGCTCACCATCCGCGTCCAAAACCCCCGGGGAGGTGACGACGTCAATGGCCATGGCGTCTGTCGAGGACGTCACTCGAATGATGTCCCCTCGCCTAAAGTGATAGGGACGGCCAACGGAGACTTGAGAGATCGCCTCAATTCCCGAAGGGAATCTCATGGGAGCGACTTGAGAGAAAAACTCAATGCCCAATGCGGGATCGAGAGAGAAGTCGTCTTGGGACATCAACCACCCAACGTTGCCGACCGCGCATCCAACAAGAAACGCGCCGCCACACTCATGGCACCGGCCATCGGTCTCAGCTCGCGAAGGAAGAGGCGTAGAAATGGTCGAGTCCCCAATGACCATCCTTCTCCAGCCCCGAAGCAATCCTTCGTCCCACTCAACGCGACGCCCGACCGGATCCTGAGCTTACACAGGGAGAAGCTAGGCTCGCCGGCCCCATTAAAGATGGACCCCGCGACGAGGGACAGAAGCAAGCAATGCGAGTATCATCGAGACCACGGGCACGCAACGACAGAATACTACCAGCTTAGGAAGCAAATTGATTCCCTAATTCGAAGTGGGGACTTCAAGGAATTTGTCGCATACGCTAGCAAGCCGTGATTGTCGCAGCTTCCGCCCTTAAACTCATTCCCGGACTCACTCGACTTTGTAATCGCTTCATTTCAATTATGTAATTTTCCTTTTCCAAAGAAGGCCAAGTGCCATGAAAACTTGTAACGACCTCCTTACTGCAATAAAGGATTATTCTACACATGTCAACACACTCTATTGTACACCTCCAACACGAGAGTTTCTTGACCTTCGTCTCACAAACGCAAGAAACTCAGGGGGGTTAACAGGGATCAATGCCCAATCAACTAAACAACTCAAAAAGAAAAAAAACAAAATAAAAATAGAAGCATAACAAAGTCTCAAGGGGCCGATGGTTAGGCCGGAGGTCCCAGAGAGAGGCGGTCTACACATTACTCCTCGAGTTGAGTTCACTCCTCGAGTTGAGTTTCGAGCCCACGAGTCGATCGACAACTCCTCGTGCCGACTCTACACTTCTCCTCGAGTTGAGTTCACTCCTCGAGTCAAGTACCGAGTCCACGAGTCGACAAGCTACTCCTCGTGCCGACTCTACATTACTCCTCGAGTTGAGTTCACTCCTCGAGTTGAGTTTCGAGTCCACGAGTCGATCGACAACTCCTCGTGCCGACTCTAAGTTTCTCCTCGAGTTGAGTTCACTCATCGAGTCGAGTACCGAGTCCACGAGTCGACAAGCTACTCCTCGTGCCGACTCTACATGTCACCTCGAGTTGAGTCCAATCCTCGAGTCAAGTACCGAATCCGCGAGTCGACTAGCTACTCCTCGTGTCGACTCTACATGTCTCCTCGGGTCGAGTTCACTCCTCGAGTCGAGTACCGGGTAAGAATGGGAGACCTGAGTACCCAAACGCGAAACGTGCACCAGGGCGCCGCGCTCACAAAGGCACAGGGCTCGACCCAAGAGACCCAACCCGGAAATGCGACCAGCGCACTAAGGTGCCACACTCTCCAGGGGATCAAGTCTGCACCTAACCTTGCCTGTCGCGTGACGCACGCGCCCAATGGTGCCATGTTCATGAGATGGTATGGCCACACAAATGTGACACCGCGCTCTCCGCCCAGCTCGTGAGCCGAAAGGCAGCGAGTTACAAATGGGTTTCAAAGGCTTGCGTCCGCCGGACGTATCTGGTCTAGCCAGCGTCCACGGGAAACCTAACCACACGAATGTGGCACCGCGCTCGCCGCCCAGCTCGTGAGCCGAAAGGCAGTGAGTTACAAATGGGTTTCAAAGGCTTGCGTCCGCCGTACGTATCTGGTCTAGCCAGCATCCACGGGAAACCTGACCACACGAATGTGGCACCGCGCTCACCGCCCAGCTCCTGAGCCGAAAGGCAGCGAGTTACAAATGGGTTTCAAAGGCTTGCGTCCGCCGGACGTATCTGGTCTAGCCAGCGTCCACGGGAAACCTGGCCACACAAATGTGGCACCGCGCTCGCCGCCCAGCTCGTGAGCCGAAAGGCAGCAAGTTACAAATGGGTTTCAAAGGCTTGCGTCCGCCGGACGTATCTGGTCTAGCCAGCGTCCACGGGAAACCTGGCCACACAAATGTGGCACCGCGCTCGCCGCCCAGCTCGTGAGCCGAAAGGCAGCGAGTTACAAATGGGTTTCAAAGGCTTGCGTCCGCTGGACGTATCTGGTCTAGCCAGCGTCCACGGGAAACCTGACCACACGAATGTGGCACCGCGCTCGCCGCCCAGCTCGTGAGCCGAAAGGCAGCGAGTTACAAATGGGTTCCAAAGGCTTGCGTCCGCCGGACGTATCTGGTCTAGCCAGCGTCCACGGAAAACCTGGCCACACAAATGTGGCACCGCGCTCGCCGCCCAGATCGCGAGCCGAAAGGCAGCGAGTTACAAATGGGTTCTAAAGGCTTGCGTCCGCCGGACGTATCTGGTCTAGCCAGCATCCACGGGAAACCCGGCCACACAAATGTGGCACCTCGCCCGCCGCCCAGCTCGTGAGCCAAAAGGCAGCGAGTCACAAATGGGTTTCAAAGGCTTGCGTCCGCCGGACGTATCTGGTCTAGCCAGCGTCCGCGGGAAACCCGGTCACACGAACGTAACACCGGGGCCCCCCGAGGCCCGAGTCGCGCAAATCGATTACGCCTCCGCTGGTAAGTCGAGAAAATAAGACGCGCATCGACAAAACCGTGCGAGTCGACTACGATAGTATGTCGAGAACATAAGACACGCATAAAGCCGTCCCTCATGACACACAAAGGCCGTCCCCCGCGATGCATCGGAAGCCCTTCTACGACATGCTCGCGAACCCGAGAGCGTTCATCCCGCATCCGCATGAAAGCGTAGATTTTGAGTTTCCACTCCACCTACGCTCGACCGGAAACTCGGGGGGCTAATGTTGTCGGCCCGTCTAGGGCCGACGAGGACAAGGCATCTCTTCGACCCGCGTGACTGGTGCGAGGTCTTGAACGGCGAAACCCTGATCCGACCAGGGGGCCAGCCCAAACCAATGGCCGAGCCTGGCTATCCTCGGCCCTCGGCCCAAAAGCCTCGGCCAACGGCCGAACTTGGCTATCCTCGGCCATCAGCCCGATAGCCTCGGCCAAAGGCCCGAGCTTGGCTATCCTCGAGTTCGACCTCGGCCTCATGAGCCCGACCTCGGGCTCACGAGCTCGACCTCCACTCGGCCAATAGCCGAGTGAACCTTCCAGCAGTTCACTCGGCCATTGGCCGGGTGAACCTTCAACCGGCCATGCAGTTCACTCGGCCAATGGCCGAGTGAACCTCCAAAGTAGTTCACTCGGCCATTGGCCGAGTGAACCTCAGCCGGCCCCAAGCTTTTCACTCGGCCAATGGCCGAGTGAACCTCACCACCATGTTCACTCGGCCATTGGCCGACCCAACCATTCAGGGGGTCAATGGCCGACTCAAGCTTGCTCACTCGGCCAAGGGGTCCTCAAACCACCCCTTGGCCGCCTATAAATACAAGGGTCCCTCCCTTGACCCAGGTAATCCAATTTTGAGTCACGAAACGCTGTCGAATTCATAACTCACTCGTTTCACTCATCTTTGGCCTCTAAACACTCAAACCCTCTATACTCCACCTCAATCCTACTAATGTTGAGCGTCGGAGAGGTAAGCAAAGGCACCCCCTCTGTTTCCCCTTTGTAGTTCACACCTCTTTTCTTACTTTTTCAGGTGGTTGGACGAGATTGACACCACCTACAGCTAAGGGACGGCTTGGGATACCAAGCCCGACACGCTCGAGTCAAGACGAGACCACTTGGTCCGGCCTTGGGTCTAACCGTCTTTGATTCCTAAATAGTTGTCCGAAAAACTGCGACAACATTCTTAAACCCTAGATCATTTCCAACAAATGGTATCAGAGCTATGGTCAAAGATATGCATGTACATGTATTTAAAGTTATGAGCTTGAAAATCGTTAGAATTGTACAAGTTAGAATTGTTTTCTTATATTTTTTTTAATTTTTTGCTCTTGCCTTTAAATTAAAAATCATGTTGATTTTCTATGAGTTTGGGATGTTATTAAAACACATTAGAATCAGTTCTAAAATATTTTTAATTTTTATATTGAAAAACGTGTTTTAAAAGTTTGAGAAAATTTCGAGTAAATTTTGTGACTAGTTGTATTGTCTTGCTAGTTTCTTTTATTTACTTGAATCATTTTATGCTTGTTGTTATTTCTTTTATACCATGTTATTACCTTGCTGATAAAACACAAATAAAAGCTTTAACAACTTCCTAAAACGTTCTGTTACACTCGATTCTTTTTACGCACTAAAAGACCAAACTTTAATTATTTCTTTTTTCTTCGAGTCGGAGTAAAACCCGCAGTAAAACTGGCATAACTCTCTGCTCAGATATCAACATTTAATCATTCTTGAATCAAATTAAAGGTCTGTCTGTCCTCTTTCCAATGCCACCGGTTTTGGGTCAAAAGGACATCGGAGCCGCCGGTTATGGCGATTTTACTCCGAGGTGCGCGGTTGTTCCGAAAGTCAAGTTTTTTAGAAATCCGGATTTTCAGCCCCACTACCATGAGTTATAGAACTCTAATGAGAAAACTTTCTTGAGCAAAAATGTTTTTTTTATAAGATTATAAACATAATGTGAAAGATTAAAATGTTTTGATTTTTTAAAGTTTAATTGAAATTGAATTTTTACAAAACTAGTTTGAATTTTGAAAAACCGTTTTCGCTTTCAAACTTGAAAAATATTTTGTCATCCAAATCAAATACGTTTTCAAAATGTTTTCAAAACTATATCTTTATCACATATGTTCAAAATCTTCATGCTCTTGAAAATTATTTACTTGAATCATTTTATGCTTGTTGTTATTTCTTTTATACCATGTTATTACCTTGCTGATAAAACACAAATAAAAGCTTTAACAACTTCCTAAAACGTTCCGTTACACTCGATTCTTTTTACGCACTAAAAGACCAAACTTTAATTATTTCTTTTTTCTTCGAGTCGGAGTAAAACCCGCAGTAAAACTGGCTTAACTCTCTGCTCAGATATCAACATTTAATCATTCTTGAATCAAATTAAAGGTCTGTCTGTCCTCTTTCCAATGCCACCGGTTTTGGGTCAAAAGGACATCGGAGCCGCCAGTTATGCCAATTTTACTCCGAGGTGCGCGGCTGTTCCGAAAGTCAAGTTTTTTAGAAATCCGGATTTTCAGCCCCACTACCATGAGTTATAGAACTCTAATGAGAAAACTTTCTTGAGCAAATATGTTTTTTTTATAAGATTATAAACATAATGTGAAAGATTAAAATGTTTTGATTTTTTAAAGTTTAATTGAAATTGAATTTTTACAAAACTAGTTTGAATTTTGAAAAACCGTTTTCGCTTTCAAACTTGAAAATATTTTGTCATCCAAATCAAATAAGTTTTCAAAATGTTTTCAAAACTATATCTTTATCACATATGTTCAAAATCTTCATGCTCTTGAAAATTTGAGTGGGAGGTCTCCTTGTAGACAAGCCGAAAAATAAAAAGATGTGTAATCTCAAACTTTCAAGTGTTCGAGTGAGTTGAAGTTCACACTTCCCTCATGCACTTTTCCGAATAGAAAATAGGAAAATATCCGAGTATGTACCTTGTGCCTTTATGCACTAACACTGCTCTGAACATGAAGATCTAGGATTCTTTTGTTGTTGTCCGCTCTATCGCTCTATAACTAGGAAAACCGTTTCCGAACTTATAAGAGTCGATGTACCAACTCCAAAAACTAAGTGGGAGGGTTATACTTGTTGTTTGTAACCCACGATCCCCAACACTAATGAAAGAAGCAATTAACGTGAGACTAAGAGCCGCTCTTGCGACCCTCTCTTAAATGGGAGTACTCTAAGGCGTTTTTTCTTTGATCATTGCTCAATGAGCTACGTCCGAGAGTGATACGATGAAGGCAAGGCCTCCCCTTGGGGGATTGTTTTTCAAAGTTGACCTTTTGGACTAAGTAGTTGGTTGCACACTTAGGCTCAATCCCTAGTAATCCTCCCTTGAAGCTCTGCGAAAGGATGTGAGTGATCAAACCAATTTAAAAGGTGGCTAGTCAAAATTGGTGTATTGACATCTTGGCTAAGCATTAATGATGTGTCATTTACTTATAAATGGAGATTTTTTGCGGCCTTCTCTTGATGGAGTAAATTATCGTTTGGTTTATAACACCTTTGGATTTTATCAAGTCTTAAACAAACTTAAATCCTAAACCA
The DNA here is from genome assembly GCF_054948205.1 of Urtica dioica subsp. dioica. Taxonomy (NCBI): domain Eukaryota; kingdom Viridiplantae; phylum Streptophyta; class Magnoliopsida; order Rosales; family Urticaceae; genus Urtica; species Urtica dioica. The sequence goes on from NC_142761.1 coordinate 9,353,048, forward strand.
AAGACTAATCATAAACTTGTTTCAACTTATATAGGCAACATGTCTCTCAACCCTCTCTCGATCATCTTTTCCTCAAACAAACTCGAAACCAAAAACTACGTTAATTTGAAACATAACCTCGACATTGTCCTTACCATTAACAAGCACAAATTGGTACTCACCACCCCCTGTCCTTAAACGAATGATGATTCGACTCGAGAGGACAAAGATACCTTGGCGGCCTGGCTCTGCTCCGATGAGATTGTGAGGTGCTATATCTTAGCATCAATGAACAATGTGTTGCAACAACAACATCGTGACATCGAGACTGCCGCCGACATGCTCAACAATCTCCATGAGATGTTTGGAGGGCAAAGGCATCAAACAAGGCAACAAGCAGTCCGACAGTTTATGAACTGTCGCATGAAGGCTAGGACTCCTGTCAGGGACCATACGATGCTGATAGTTAGTTACCTGAATGAGATGGCAATCCTAGAATCTAAGATTAACGAGGAGATCAAAATAGATATGATCTTGGAAACTCTCCCCGAATCTTTTGATACCTTCAAGTGGAACTACTCCATGAATAAGCTAGAGTACATTGTTACCGAGCTTGTAAAGGAGCTTCACACTGCTAAAGGTCTCACTAAGAGAAAGAGGAATCAAGGAGACACACATGCTACTGAGCACAAAGCCTCCGCCTCTGGATCTAAGAAGAGACCTCATAAGGCCGATAAAAAGAACTGTCTTGTCTATCTCAAAGGAAAGGAACATAGTATTGTACTAGTTACCGAAGCATGCTTAGTAGCTGATCATAATGTATCAACGTGGATTCTTGACTCCGCTGCTACAAACCATATTTGTTGTTCCTTGAATGGTTTCAAGAAAACCAAAAGCTTAGAGGAAGGCGAGTTCTGTTTCAAATGGGGTGATGTGAGCCTGGTGTCTGCGAAGGCTGTGGGATCCGTGACGCTGTCTTTTGAAGACCGCACTTTAAACTTGAATAATGTTTATTTTGTTCCTACCTTTGGGAAGAACTTAATATCCGTTGCTCGTCTCCTTGAGCAAGATTATTGTTTAAAGTTCATTAAGAATGGAATTCGTATTTCGTTTCCTGATAATTCTTTTGTCACTGATGCATGTATGAAGAAAGCTCTTTTCTACATCTATCCCACTCAACCTTCTCTTTTAGACACCGAAATAGATATTGATCTAATTAGGGAGCCAAAGAGGATCAAACTTTCTGAATCCTCCGATCTAACAAAATCAACATACCTATGGCACTTAAGACTTGGTCATATCAGTCTAGATAGGATTAAGAGACTTGTGAGGGACGGTCCACTCCAAGCCTCTGCAATAGGTCCACTACCTACTTGTGAATCCTGCATAGAAGGAAAAATGACTAAGCGACCTTTCTCCGATAAAGGTCGAAGAGCCACTGAGTTGCTGGAGCTACTACATTCTGATGTATGTGGTCCGCACAGTCAACAGGCACGTGGAGGATACGAATACTTCGTTACCTTCACAGATGATTACTCGCGATATGGTTTTGTCTATTTGCTCAAACACAAATCCGAGACCTTTAACATATTTAAGGTCTTTAGGGCTTTAGTGGAAAAGCAAACTGGCAAAGTGATCAAAATCCTTCGATCTGATCGAGGTGGTGAGTATATGTCTGGAGAGTTTCAATGACTTTCTTAAAGAAGAAGGTATCGCTTCTCAGCTTACCGCACCTGGCACACCTCAACAAAACGGAGTGTCAGAGAGAAGAAACCGAACTCTCATGGAGATGGTTAGATCAATGATGAGTTACTCATCACTCCCTCTTTCCTTTTGGGGATATGCCCTCGAAACAGCCGCTTACATTTTGAACCAAGTTTCGTCCAAAACGGTTCCTGGTACTCCTTATGAACGATGGACTGGCCGTAAAGTAAATCTTGGCCGCATCAAAGTTTGGGGTTGCCCCGCACACGTGCTGAGGCAAAAGACTAGCAAGTTGGCTAGTAGGTCAAAATTGTGCCTGTTTGTGGGATATCCAAAGGAAACCAAAGGTTTCATTTTCTATAGTCCCGAGGACGATAAGACTTTCGTTAGCACGAATGCTCGTTTCCTTGAGGAGGACTTTATGAAAGACGTGAAACCTAGAAGCAAAATTGTGCTTGAAGAAAAGTTGGGTGAGGAAGCTTCTACCTCATCTGTAAGAATTGTTCTTACCCCAAGTGAAACACAACCTAACTCATCAGAATCTCGTCAAGTAGTACTTCGACGTAGTGGGAGGGCTACTCAAAAGCCTGACAGGTACATGTCTTATGGAGACTCTCTTGTAGCCGTCTCTGACATGGATGATCCTGTTTCCTATAGACAAGCGATGGCTTGTTCTGAATCAAACCTTTGGCTTGACGCCATGAAAGTTGAAATGCACTCGATGTATGTCAACAAACTCTGGAAACTTGTAGACCTTCCTGAAGGGATTAAACCCGTAGGGTGTAAGTGGATATACAAGAAGAAAATGGGTCCGGATGGGAACGTCGAGACGTTCAAAGCACGACTTGTGGCCAAGGGTTATACCCAACAAGAAGGGATTGACTATGAAGAAACCTTCTTGCCAGTCGCGATGCTTAAATCCATACGCATACTCCTATCCATAGCTGCAGCTCTCGACTATGAGATCAGGCAAATGGATGCAAAGACAGCCTTCCTGAATGGCAATCTTGACGAGCGCATTTACATGGCTCAACCAGACGGTTTCGTGGAAAAGGGTCAAGAGACCAAGGTTTGTGAGTTACTTAAGTCCATTTATGGACTCAAGCAAGCATCTAGGTCATGGAATATTAGATTCGATGAAACTGTGAAAAGCTTCGGCTTTGAACAGTCAATAGATGAGCCTTATGTTTACAAGTTAATACACGAAGGCAAAGTTGTGTTTCTGGTGCTATATGTCGATGATATACTACTCATTAGTAATAATGTGGGTAGGTTATCTGAGGTTAAGGTCTGACTGGCAAAGCAATTCGACATGAAGGATCTAGGAGAAGCCGCGTACATTCTGGGGATCCAAATCTTTCGAGATAGGAAAAACCGGACCCTGTCGCTCTCTCAAGCATCTTATATTGATAAGGTGATGGATCGCTTCTCGATGCAAGACTCCAAGAAGGGCCAAACACCCTTTAGGCGTGGAGTTTCACTCTCTAAGGACCAGTCTCCCAAGACTGCACAAGAGATTGAAGACATGAGGAAAATTCCTTACGCCTCTACCGTAGGAAGCCTCATGTATGCTATGCTTTGCACTAGACCTGACATCTATTTCGCTGTTGGCGTAGTTAGCCGTTTCCAATCCAACCCTGGACCCGAGCACTGGATTGCTGTTAAGCATGTTCTTAAGTTTCTTCGAAGAACTAGGAACTTGATGCTTACATACTCAGGTACTGACCTGACTATGACGGGATATACCGACTCCGATTTTCAAGCGGATAAGGATTCCAGGAAATCCACTTCGGGATCTGTGTTCATCCTTAATGGTGGAGCTGTTGTGTGGAGGAGTATTAAGCATATTGAGAGGAAATGTCATTTGATTCGAGAGATCGTGCAGCGCGGAGACGTGGAAGTGAAGAAAATCTCAACGGTGGACAACCTGGAAGATCCATTCACCAAGGCCCTAGCGAACAAGGTCTTTGACCAACATCGAGAAGGATTAGGCATGAAGGACTACACACATCTTCTTTGAGTCAAGTGGGAGTTTGTTGTCAATGGTGCCCACAAGAAGAGTTGTAGTCTTTATTTTGTACATTTGATGTAATAAAGTCTCACGAAGACTCTTGCTTGTAATTGCTTATTCATTAATAAAAAGTTGAAATGTTCATTCATTCTTCCTTGTCTGTTTGAAGCTTTATGATAAAACCTTAGTCTTTAGTCCATAAACAAACTTAACAACTTACGAAGAGACAAATGTAGATTTGCATGAACAAACTCTTCGTAGTTTGCCTAAAACGATATATTCGCAATCTAAGGGTCAAAGGGCTATTGACCTCAGTACGATTGTTAGGAGAATCTATGATGTCGGGTCATGGGGCATTGAGAGTTGGAGACTCTATAGTTCTTCTAGGTATCTTCCGAAGGTAATGAATTGACCAGTGCACTTCTAGAGACAAGATAAGAACAAACCATTTAACCTCTTATGTCTCGAAGTCACTACGCTTGAATTGCATCATGCTTACCTTAATCCTGAAATGAGACATGTCATTTAATAGCTTACGTATTCTCATTTGAGAAAGTCAGAGTTCGGACTCACTATGTGATTCCGAACAGGACCTATTGGTGAAGTACTAAGTTATGAAGATGTCATGAGTAACTTTGTGAAGATCTCATAGATATGGAATTCATGTACAAGATTGCTGAAATGCAATATATATCACCTCATGCTTTGTTCCTTGGAGTGTGAATAAATGAACTGGCCAGTGTCCAAATCAAGTCTTGACTCTTTTGGATGAAACTGTGTGACTTGTTAGCTCCTCGTCAATACATTGTTTCTAACTTATTCACAAGCGACAAATGAGTTGAGGAAATAACAGCTAGAAGGGTAAAATGGTAATTTTGTAAATCCTGACTAGCTGATGATATTCATGAAGGGTAAACATAGATAATATTCAGTGGATCCACTCATCATAATTAGGTTGAATTCTTGAGTAGAAAATAAATTCATTTGAACCGAGAGATTTTCAGTGTCAACTCTTTAGTGGAGTCAGTTGACATTAAGCTAAACTTGGAAAAGGTTTGTGAACTTTTGAGTCCAAGTGTTCAGCTCAAGCTTTGTTCATTTGGATCCATAAAGGTCACTGTCACAAATCACATCGAGTAGGAATAGTTAAACTAGAAGCTAAGTCAAAACAAGAACGAGACAAGTTTTACGAAAATTGTCAAAAGGGTATTTTTGTATTTTGAGACATAGGATGAAATGAATGTCAATAAATTTTTTGACATGGTCATTTGACGACATGTATCACTCGGCCAATATTAGTTTTATTGGGCCTTGTGGATTAATTTCATTTCATAAGAATTATATTGAAAATTCTTAATGGGCATTTTTCATGTTGTCGTGAACAAATGGAAAAGCTTCTAGAAGGCCTTTCTAGAATTGTTTTAGGCGCCCATTACCCAAACGAAAAGAGAGAATATTTTGTGCATGAATGTATCAAGATACTTGCCAAAAGAAAAAGAGGAAACAAATTTCCTCTAAGAGGAATAAGGGGAAATCGGCCATGTAGGTAAATGGAGAAGCAAATAAAAGAGGAAACAAATCCATGGCTATGCATGGAACCTCTTGGCCGCCCAAATGAAAGAAGAAATAAGGCAATATTTGCTCATGAATATGTGATATTCTATAGAAGAGGAAACTACCTTATTGAAGGTAAAGCCTCTCCTATAAATAGGAGCCTTATTCTCCTCATTTCATTCATCCAAGTTTTAGAGATTTGAGAGCTTCTCTCTCTAGCTTGGCCGACTCCTCTCTCTCTCTCTCTATTCAATTTCGTTTTTGGTTTTGGCACCTAGGTCCTCATTTGACCTAGTGTTTTAGCTCTTCGACTTCAAGACTTGTTCTTAAGTCGTAGTGTTTAAAAGTGCCCACACACTAATTCCTTTTTCTCTCGAGTGATTTAGTGATAGAAACTTTCGTGGTTGCTCGAGTTGGCGAGGAAAGAAGAGAGACGTGCTGCGAAGGGGGAGACGAACGTTGCAACTTTCCAAAAGCTTCTCAACGTTCAAGCTTCTAAAAGGTTAGTAATCTTTTATGCTCATAATAGTTTTTATTTACATGTGCTTGCTCTTTGTCTAGGTTAGTAAAAACGTTTTACTGGTTAAAAGAAATTTTTTAAAATTCCGCCGCTTACCGAAGCGTTAAACTTTTTCTTAAACCCTAGATCATTTCCAACATGAATCACATCACCATCAAAGAAGGATACTCAGAAGTTCTTCATCACCAAAGCCATCATTTTCCAACATTCTTTGGGGGTTGTGACTTTTATTGGGCTTGTCCCCATAGTCATAATATGCTTGCAACCAAGGAAAATGGTCTCTTTCACCACCATCATCTCGATTGACCTTTTCTAAGGGATCGTTTGACTCGTTACCATTATCGGGTCTTGACTCATAACGATGTTTCTATTGACACTGAAGGAAGACAATCCCCTCTCTCATGATGCGTAACCGGACTCCTCCGCGATACGTACGTCACAAATGTGATGCAAAAAAATCACATCAGCACAAAGTCTGTGGAAAACTATTTAGCACAAAATATTTTTAATACAAATTAAGTGAATGAGATTAGAGTCTCTTACATAAGTATGCCAACAACATATCTCCTTTATATTTGAGCATTTTATTAAAGTCAATTTTATAAATGAGTGGTTACCTTATCTTCTCGTATTCCTAGTTCCTACGATGAAAATGCTAGTTTTGTCTACTGAACATTCAATTCATTGTCTACGATAAAAACATAGTGAACAGAAACAAAATGTTCAAGTCATCTTAAACTATCATTATCTTGGGCCGAAAAGGTGATATAGAAAGTGGATCTTAATTAATGGGTGTCGTAGCTATCAATTTCAAACTTAATTTTAAAGAACTAGTCAACGTTTCAATTATTCTTGTGAATCATCCATTTACCAAAATTAACCGAAGTTTATACACGGAAATGCTAGAGACAATCATGTAAACTACTATCTGATTAATGAGGCAACGTCATTAAATGTGGCCAGATTTTAAACATAGTTGAAATGTTGGCTAGATTGTAAATCTAACGTTTTAAGTGATCTAGTCCGTGAGATTTTTCCTTAATCAATATCAATCATGAGAACATTAAATAGATGCAATATTAACAAAGTATAACAAATCTTTAACATCAATCCAATGTGACCCAGCAAATCCAACTAGATATAACAATATACATACCGATAATGAACGATTAAAAAAGACACCAAATATTTGGGTGTCTTCTCTTCAGTGGATGCTACGAAAACATATGAAGAACATAGCTATGAAGAACAAAAATATGAAATTATTTTATTTTATTTTTTTACTACACCTATGCCGAAAAAGCATTATAGAAATTAATCTTAACTAATGTCAATGATCACAAAATTAAATAATTGTAATATATACATATATAACATATAATTAATAATAAGATAAATCAATTAGATGAGGAATATCAATGATGATATACTGATAGTATAAGATTAAATAACAACAAATTTTCCCGGATGAACAATTGTGTGGAAAACTATTTAGCAATAATATTTTTTTGTTAAGAAAAATAAGCGACTGAGATAAGGCTTTCTTACGTAAACATCCCAACGACCTATCTCATTTATATAAGTGTTTTATTGAGCGGTTATCTTTTCTTATATAAAATTTTATAGATGAGCGGTTATATTTTATTCTTGTGTTTCCGTTGTGACAAGGTTAGTTTTGTCTACTCAACATTCTAAAAATGTTAATTAAAAATATAGTGAACAATTTTTTTAAGCTATCTTAAACTATCATTATATTTGGCTGAAAAGTCGATATAAAAAAGGTTCATGAAGTATAAAGCCATATTTACATTTTCACATTGCTATATAGCCAAAGCTTCGTAAATCTTACGTAAATAGTTACGTACATGTATTTACACGCGTAAATTGACGTAAATATCTTACCATTTTATTTCAATAAAAAGGCAAACTGTGAAATTGATGTAAATACCTCACCTTTTAATTTCAATAAAAGGACAAATCAAGAATGTCACGTCATCTTTATGGCTATTTATACGCGTAAATTAACGTAAATATCCTACGATTTTATTTCAATGAAAAGGTAAACTGTGAAATTGATGTAAATACCCCACATTTTTATTCAATAAAGGGACAAATCAGGAATATCACGTCATCTTTATAGCTATTCATCTAAGATTTATAATACTTTGGCTATATAACAACATCCAATATTTTAATTGGCCAGTTATCTAATTTTTTTAATTTGAAAATATAGTGAAAAAAAACAAATTAAAACTATGCATATGTATATCTTTAAAAATAAATATGCAATCTATGTTCGTTAAAAATTCCCTAGTTACACGTTTTCCTAAAACAAGATTATCCATGAAAATGTACGATATAGCCTTATGAAGAGTAAGAATAAGGTATGTAATATTTAAAGTACTGACCCAATGGCCAATACTTTCTCTTTATATCTGTCAGGTTTCCAGCTTGCAGAAATTCTGTCTGTTTCTTCATAATTGCATCGTACTAAAAATCAGAGAAACAATGTTTCGTGAAAATCGTGGAAGACTTTATCTGCTTTACATATATATATATATATATATATATATATATCTATATATGTATATATACATATGTATATATACACATAAATATGTATGTATTAATGTATATAAAAGTTTAATTTAGAGTTTAATTATACCTTGTATAATTATTTGACTAGAGTAAAACAAATTAAATGTAAAATATGTGTTGCTTCCAAACTATCTTGTATATTATAATGCATATTTTCAAATAATCTACTAACATTTCATACCAAAACATATGCTATGAATAAGTTGACGTTCTTTTAGTCTAAACTCAATAAATAATTTATGTCCCTTCACTATTCTTCACACACGCATACGGTTTATATATTTTTGTTCTTCTTACTGAGATATTTGATAATATATGTACCATATGAACAACTTTAACAAAAGATTTACAAAGCTTGAATAATACTTATTTAAATATATATTTAATGAGATATGTACCATGTGAATAACTTTAACAAAGATACTAATTAAGCTTGAATGATACTTATTGAGATATTCAGTCCTCTCCCGCTGCCTTATCAGCGTTATTTTTTTATAATTAGTTTGGTACAATAGTGTGTGAATCACATTACTTCTCAAGTCTCAGATATGGCTATAAAAAGCTGGTTAAGGTTTGTAAGGTACAATACATAACTCCAGAGCCAATAACTATTAGAAATATATAGCGACATTCTCGGTTATTGGAAATTATGTATAACAGCTATAAGCCCTTAGTAGATATGGGCACTACATATGGTTCTCAGAAAAAGCCTGACCCCTTCAAAATGAGTGATTATGAGATCAAGAAGATTATCCATGCTACATGTGGCACTCCTGACATTTCATTCGACGCTGATTCTCTCTTCATCGTCGTTGACAACATCCTTACGCGTTCAACCCAAATTATTGAGGATATTAAACAGGTATCATATATATATATATATATATATATATATACACACACACACACATATACCATAATTATGGAAATGAATATATATTACTCAACTGTTAACCCATATGACATATTCTGATTTTAATCCAATATTTATAAGATACTATATGTACAGCAATATGATATTTGCAATATTTGACAGAATAATTTTTTATGGCAGACTGGCAAGGCAGCTTCTGAAGCAATTATAGATGAAAAGAGTCCCAAACCCAACTTCAGTGTGCCTTTGTGCATCCTCAAGCAGATCACCTCCGAGGTCAATGTTATATTACCAAATTTATTATACCTGGACCTACCTGTTTATATTTATATGGGCACATCTATTAACGACATCATCTTCATATTATACCTACCTGCATGGCAGTTTTCAATTATTAACTAACTTTCAACTGGTTCATAATTATAACATTTATGTTCCTTTAGTAGCTTGTGCGCATCATTCAAAAGACTACTAACTAGTAGTGTTATTTCAATATCTTCCAGTTAGAATTTGCTGATAGTTTATTGACCAAAAAACCTTGAATCTACAGATATCATGCTGTCAAGATGTAACGGTGGAAATATCACACGATGTGACCGTGGCAATACTCACAAAGCTGGCAAACTACTCTTGGAAAGCAAAGGCTGCGCTGGCGATGGCGGCTCTGGCAATGGAATTCGGAGACTTCTTACTCTTTGTGGAGCTTGACCAGATGACCTACGAGCCAATCAAATCGCTGTCGATCCTGAAAGGAGTTGGTCGAGCCAAGAACCGGCCCGACCTTCTTCAGAAGCGCCGGGCCGTGCTGGTCGAGCTCAATGGCCTCGTCAAGGCCTCGCTTTGTCTTCTGAGAGTTATATATGAGTTGGACAAGGTGTCTGATTTTGACTTGAAAGCCTTGCCCGTCGATGTGGCTGTCTATTGGATTGTTATCACCGTCGTCGCATGTGCCAACAAAGTCTCTGTTCTGACGTGCGATGATGATTGGTGAGTATCTTCTAATAATTATTGTAGTCTCAAAATTCATTGGCGATGATGTTATACTTATTAATTAAATTTATTATAATGTAATTATTCGTAAATGTTGTTTTTTCAGGAATAAATCACTGAATATATCCCTCTACGAGAAGAAAGTCAACTTCATTCTGAATAACCTAACGAATCACTTAAACGACTTACGAGAACGGAATGGTTGGTCCCATATGTTACAATTTAATGAATAATCACCAGTAGAATGATATGAAATACGACTATTCTCAAATAAAATTTATTGTCAAATTATTCAAATATTTAAAATCTAGTATAAATGAGCTATATCTAACATTTTCGAATAACAAAATGAAAATACTAAAGTTTTGTGTGTTCTTAAAAGTTACGAATCATAAGTTCGATCCTGCAGAGTACGATGCTTATTGTCAGCTCTTGAGACTACGAAAAATTCCTCAGGAAGCCATCAAGTTTCTTTCGTGCTTGTTTTCTTTGAAGGAGAGTGATGCGCAAATAATTGATGGCTCTAACAGTTTTATGAAGGTTTTATCTCAAACTTGATTACATTTCTTTCAATAATTGAGGGTCAACACTAGTCTAATTTGAGCCTATATATATCCAGCTAGCCAATAGAATACCTTTCTTGTTTTTGCATATATGTAGTAGAATTATTTTAATTTTCTCACAAATGATTTTTACAGGTTAGGATCAACGTATTCGAAAACAAGAAAATTATTTTCTTCGTTTCGCGGAAGAAAATCTCGTCTGACGACGTATACACAATGAACCTAATCCAGACCAATAAAGTAATGAAAAAAAACAACCAATACAAGTACGCGGTCGTGTGGGTCCCGGTTCTGGAGGAGGGCGAGAAATTCGAGGACTTTGAGAGTGTGGCTCGTGCGAACCACATGTCGTGGTACGTTATGAAGCCGGTTTCTCACTCTTTAGGGCGGCGCTTTTTGAAGGAGGAGTGGCATTTCAAGAGTGAAACCACAGCCGTGTCGTACAGCGTGGTGGAAGGGAGAGAAACCAACATCAATGCCTACCACACTATCAAGACTTTGGGTTTGGACGCATTTCCTTTCGACGCGGAGTTTTGGAAGTTAACACCCGATGCTGCAGATTGGATCGTCCCTTTGTTCAGCAGCTTCACCGACCAGTCCGCCATCATCAAAATAAACAAATGGGTAAAATGGCTACTTTGTTTTATCATGCATAAAGAATTAATCTCCCTACGTGTCCCTCTGATAAAGGTAAGTCATGCTCAGTGACGGATCTAGAAAAACTTATCAGCGGGGGCAAATTTGAAAAAAAAATCAAGGGGGGGCCAATTTGAAAAAAAAAATGTCAAGTGGGGCTAATTTGTTAATTTTTAGGGCAATTTTTTAAATTTTTTTTAAACAATGGACTAAAAATGTAAAAAAAAAAAATTGAGGGGGTCATGTGACCCCCCTGAGCCCTATGTAGATCCGTCGCTGGTCATGCTATCATTTTTTTTATGAAATTTTAAACAAAAAATTACAATTATAATAAAAGTATAATAATGTGTTTTTTTATTTTTATTTTATTTTATTTTATTTTTTTAATTTTTTTTTTAATTTTTTTTTATGGGAGAGCTAGGCATAAGTTCAAGAGACATGCCCATAGGCTATAGGCTATGGGCATGAGCTGAATTATTATGTTTTTAAAATATAAATCGTTCAACTATAGTTTTAATTGACTATTTCAAACTGTTTTCTTATTATTTTTGTTTATTGTAGGGACACTAGCTAGTAGTTAAACCATTATAAATCAATTAGTTTTGTGCTTAAATATTACCAAAAATTGTTGTCAACTTCTTTTTAAGATTTTGAAGCTTGTTAAAATCGAAATCGAACTGTTATAAAGTTAGCATGTTTATATCAAGTTAAGATTGAAATTTTCAACGCAGTTAGATTCTTTGAATTTGGAAAAAAAATGTAAAAGATTTTAACCAAATAGTTTTCATTGGATAGTCTATTATGGTTTTTTATTTTATGGGTATAGATTAATACTAAAGTTATTGACGACAAAAAACTCAATGTTTTCGATTGATGCACTTAAATACTCAATCTTAAAGTTTCGAAAAAATATAAAATTTTAAAACTTTGTATCACCGTTACTACTTAGTGTTAAAATTAGATTTAGTGAAACTTGTTATAATTTGGTAATTTTGATAATAAAAAAATAATAATAAAATTTATATTTTATTCTGTTTAAATATTTTTAACTCTCTCTCTCTCTCTCTCTCTCTCTCTCTCTCTCTCTCTCTGTCACTCTCTCTCTCTCTCTCTCTAACACTTCCAAAGCTCTCAAGTCATAGGCTCAACTCACAACCCTCAGATAGAGTGCAAAATGTTTCAACTTCCAAGTACAAATTTCTATACTTCCAATTCAGATATCCCATGAGGTTATTCCTTAAACAAGGAAGCCCACATCTTCACCATCCAGTCACTCTCCGCGTCTCATATACACACAAGTTCTCTGCTTGAAATTTTCAGAAACACACGTATAGCTTCTCTCGCCGGAATTTTCATAAACATTTGGTGCACAATGGTGGTGGTGAATCGGAGAAGAAGAGCAGATTGTGATTAGGAGTGTTGGTGATGGCGACTCTGGCGACGTTGATGGTGGTCCTTCCGTTGGTTTAGCCACCATTTCCTCCACGGCCATTGATGCTTCTCTTCTTCCCCGTCGGAATCATGCCGGCTGCATGTGCCTGGCCTTCTCGTCCTCCTCTGACGTCAATCACACAGTGGCCCTCTGATTTGACTCGATCCATAGAACAATACCCTCGTCGCGATCTCCGCAATCCAACACCAGCCAACGCTGACGAAAAGCTACGAAGAACTCCCTATCAAGATTGCGAGCGAAGAAGAAATGACTTTAATCGATACCGTCATGGTCACGCTCGGGCTCTGTTCCCACCATCGTTCCAAGAGAAGAGAGAGAGAGGGAGAGAGAGAGAGAGAAAGATTTTAATTGCTTTTTATATTTAAAAAATAATAAAAATATTTTTTTTTTCAAAATTATGATTCTTACACGTATCATTGCATTTAATTTTAACAGTTAAAGTAGTAACGGCGACATAATTTTTTAACATTTAATATTTTTTGCCGCCAATAACCTTTAATACAATAACGTTTCATATTTTTTATGCAAAATGATACTCACTTTTTTATTGCTTTAAATGGTGATTTAACTTAAATAGCTAATTTAAAGTAATAGATTTATAAAATAGTCAAAGTTTTTCTAAAATTAGAGAAATAGCTTAAATAAAAATTAAACAGATTGCAAAAAAGAATTTTTTCACTATTTAGTTAATTAATATTAAATTCAATGTTTATTTTTTTATAAGTTTTCCTACTTAAAATTATATCCGAATATAATGTTACTACATCACGACTTATAGTCAGTTAATCCAAGTAGTTATAATTTTAAATTTTACAAAATAATAATTATTATACAGTAAAGTGATAAAAAAAAAAAAGTAAATATATTATACTATGTTACAAAGATTGAAAAATGAGGGTATCATATTGCATAATTTGCAAAATTTGAAATTGCTTGTTTAGAATGATCTAGTGCGGTTTGAGATTATAACCGAACTTAATGGAAAATAGTATACGCTATTGTGTAACCTAACGTTTTTTTTTTTTTTTTGCCACGAAATTCTTACTCACAGCACTTGAAACCCTAACAATACAGGTGAAAAAGGAGACCTACATATTTTATCACGGCGGGAGAGACAAGCAGTGGGCCACTCAAATCACAGGAATAATAAACACGTTCCTGAAAACTACCACCGCCGTATCCAGTGGCAGAGCAATCACGATCAAGCGGTTCGACGTCGAAGATCAGAGCACGGAACTGAAACACGAGTTCTGGCGCGGCGTTCAAGACCTTTTCCTGAGCAAGGTCAACAAAGAAGAAAATTCTGGGTTGAAGAGGCAGATCGGGAGGCTGTTCTCTTACCGGACCGAGGACGCGTGGTTCGTGTTCGGTGCGGGCGCGGCCACGATGGCGGTGGGAGACCGGTTCACGCTGTCTGCGGCCGCGGAGGAGCTCGCGAGGAAGGTCAAGTGGGGCGAGAGTAGTAAGGCGTTCCACGCGGCATTTGTGGAGACTCACGAGAGGGTTTCGCGCGAACACGTGGCGGAGATGCGGTGCAGCCGGATCGAGATTCCGTCTACCGTTGGGAGGCTTCCGGAGACCATCGGCTGCCCAGTCTGCCGGGCCCGCATGGATGTCGTCACGAGCTACGTCTGTTGCCACGCTTCGGCTGGAGGAGATGCGGCGCAGCCGTATCGAGATTCCGTCTACCGTTGGGAGGCTTCCGGAGACCATCAGCTGCCCTGTCCGCCGGCTTCGGCTGACTGGGCACGCTTCGGCTGATCATCACTGAGCTCTCGTGTGTCAACAAACATTTGGTGCGGTTTGGTTTGTGTGTTTGTGTTTTGTGATATTGTTTGTTTGTATTTTGTTTCCATGAAAACTAATAAGGCGTCTTGGTGTGCCGTGTGACGCCGTATTGTCTCTACGTTTGTTTGTATTGTTTTGTTGTGTGAACCTTATTTATAATAAAACGATGACATGTTTGTTTCAATATTATCGGTTCCTATTGATCTTTGTGCATGGATCCCCGGAACCCTTAAGGAAAGGTAGTTCAACCACTCTTTTACTATTTCCAAGTTTATACAGGGTTGCTTCACTCACAAGCTATATAGTCTTGTATCTTCTGGAATCCTAATTAGAAACTCCCCTACTGAGATCTTCCTTCAGAGAATGCCTCTCTCTCGATAGTCCCATCACTACACACGGCCGGTCACCCGGCAGGCCCGAGCAACACACCCAATCACCCAATCGGCCCACGAGACATGGACGGCCCGGGAGCTCACAAACGGTCACCTGGTAGGCCTTATTGCACACGGCCGGGCCGTCTTTAGCCCCCCGGCCGGCCTCATTGCCATAAGGTAGGGCGGGCCCTTAGCCACCCGGACGGCCTCCTTGCCACACGGCTAGGCCGGCTCCTTGTCGCTGGACTGGCCTATTTGCCACACGGCCAGGGGGGCTCTAGACACTCGACCGGCCTTTTTGCCACGCGGCCTATGCCTCCTTGTCGCCCAAGCCAAGCAAAAGGGGTCTCCATGGCCTCTCATACTCTATAAATACCCCTCTCCGCGAGGGAAAGGTAACAAAATTCTTCATACTCAAAAGCTCTACTAAATTCACATCTCGCAGAGATCCATCTCTCAATATTTCTTACACCTCAACACAGTCACACTAATGTTGAGCGTCAAAGCGCGCGCCAGAAGCACAGCCTCCGTTCCTATTTACCTCAAGTTTTCTCTTTTCCCCAGGAACATATAAGCACAGTATGAGCCAACTCAGTAGCACAAGCTATCATCCTTCAAACAGAGCTTAAATTACAGATTCTCGTACCAATTTGGAAATAGTGCGGTCACATGGTTCGGTCCTAGATCGAACCACCCAGGTTTTAAGTGCTGATCCATTTTCGAGCATTAACTTTTTTGCGTAGGAATGAAGAGGTCTCGAGTAACAATCACGAGATTCCCATGATAGGTGCGTTTCAGACGTATTAAACTCCTATTTTCCGACTTGAATCTCACGTGTTCTCTAGTGACTTTTAATGTGTTTGATGTGTTTTTAAGTGATTTACATGTTTGAGATGCCAATTGGGTGTTAAGGACGATATTAGAGCATCACGTGACAATACGGAGCAATTTTAAAGTGATTCGAAGACTTTTCGAATAAATTATAGCGAAACAAGAAGCACAAAGTCCTCTTCTTCATGATTTTGAGATTTTATATCAAACATTCTGGAATAAATCTTTCAATCATTGGATAGAGTTTTCTCTTAGCTTTCCAATGCATATTTATTTGCAAGAAGCGGACATTGGAGCAAGAAGTTATGACAATTTTAAGTATCATTGCGCGCCGCAGAGACCCAGTAGAGTCATATGCGCGGTCCGCGCGCCCACCGCGCGCTGCGTACTCCAACTGAGCGTTTGTCATCGATTTTATCTATTTTTAGCATCAAAGATGCTATTTTTTATTTTGACGAGTTTTGGACTTTTTGATCAAATCTAAGGACCCAAATAGCTCCGAAAATCACCCAAAACCCTATATAGACTAGTTAAAACTCCTAAAAACACATTTTAGACTTTATTTTAGGTTTTTATTAATTGTTTGGCTAGTTGGGAGAGAAGAGGAAATCGGAGAAGAAGACCATCGTTCGTTGCGATTGACAACCGCGAATTCAACGTTTTTCCTTGTATCTCTATTCCTTGGAACTCCCGTTTATGTTTTATTATTTTGATTTAGTTTTCATGGTTTGTTTTTATTTATTTTGTGTTTCTGTTACTCTCATCGCCATGAACTGAACCCCTTAAGGGTGATGGCCTAGCTTTGCTTGAATATGGTTATGGATTCATTATTTATAGATTGAAGTATTTTTCATGTTCTTCTTCTATATCGCTTGAATTACTTCTGTGCTTATTGCTTGTTTGAGATTCATGACATCATTCATGAATTTTAGGATTGGCTTGATGCTTGAGAAAGATAAGGTTGATGATGCATTAGAATTAGTTCACCGTAGTACATTCCTAAGCTAGAGATATTTAGGCTGCTATGGAGTCGTGTCACTACTACAAACTGGGGATTCCACAACGGTACAGAACCGTTGTGGAAAGCTTCCACAACGGTTCTGTACCGTTGTGGAATCCTCCGCTGTGGAATGATTCCACAACGGTACTCGTCCCGTTGTGGAAAAGTAATGATTCCACAACGGGACTCGTCCCGTTGTGGAAATTTCCATGATTTCACAACGGGACTATCCCGTTGTGGAAAAATTCCACAAATTTATTTCAGTCGCCGCGGCAACGTGTATCGTTCGCCGCGACGAACTATTACACAACGGGACGGCGAACACGTAACGTGGCCGCGGCGAGTTAATGTTGATTTTTTAAAAAAAAAATCGCCGCGGCAAGGTACATGTTTCACCGCGGCGAATTGTATTCCCAGGAAAATTTGCCGCGGCACGACATATCACACGCCGCGGCCAAATTGTACCTGAGAGCTATTTTTATAGTTTTCCAATTAAAAAACCTGAAAATGAAATAATATATCCAAAACCAAATATCCAAACATCCAAAACATATCAATTACATCCAAAACAAAGTATATATCCAAAAACATCCAAAAGATAAAAAAAAATATCTACATCATCCAAAATCAAACTAATATTCACATTCTATAAAAGTTTGTACGTAAAATACCCATTCTTCTCTAACTTTTTCTAAGTTATCCGGTGTATATGACTTCTTCAATTGTAGTTTATCTAGACCAACTCCAACAATATCACGCATATAACTTAAGACATAATACCCGCATTCCATGTTTCCGATTTGTCTAGGAGCCGAAGCACAAGTGATTAAAGTTGATTGGCCGTTGTCTCGAGCTCCTTGGTTCTCAAGCTTGAAATCCGAAAAAAAATCCTTATACGCACAACAATAAAAAATTAGAAAACAAATATTGGTGTAAATGAAATATGTCAAATAACATGTTATTAATTTACCTTTTTATCAAGTTTCTTAAATCGGTTGGGATTTTATTCTTCAACGGGTCGAAGAACATCGCTTGATCTTTCCAAAGATCGAAGACAACAAGCATCCAATGACCATTTAAATTGTACGGCATCAAAACTAGTTGTCTTGGTTTTACATTTCTAACCATTTTGCCGATTTGCTTGACTCGTTCGGACAAATGGGCCTCATCGTTGTTGGTTTGGAGGTAGCAACTCAAACCCGCTTCTACAAAACACATTACTTCACTCCGCTTATTTTTGCGTAATATGGATTGTAGATAACTACGAAAAAAAATATTGAATTAGTTAATAAAATGAAATATTATATATTGATAGAAGATAAAACATATAAAAGAAATATTTACCCCATGTAAACTGTGATGCACGACGCGCCAATTTCCTCGTATCTAAGGAATTCTCTAACATCTTCAAACGTCACTGGAATAGGCACTACGGCGATACTTGCACAAACTTTGACATTGATTGAATCCCCTTTCGGTAACATTATTCGGTTGGCATGTTGTGCTAGCAATCGAAACTTTGGATTAATCAATTTGTATGAAATCTTCTTATCGTCTTCGGGGCTAGGTTCACTATCACCACCGACCTTCAACGCTTGTGTGACCACCGGGCCGCGACTCTCTTTTGCAATTTCGATTTCTACTAATCTCTTTGACCACTTAACGAACCCCCCTACGGCTTCTTCAATAGTCTTGGCTTCATCGGTGGGGATCGGCAAAAAAGCTTTCTAAATCAAAGCCGCCGCAACGCTCCCTCGTACGTTTACATCCTCCAAAGATGAGAAATGAACGGATTCGGCCTTCATGTACGCTCGCCCATTTGCTACATGAACCGTGCCTCCATTCGCAAAATCATCAAGGAGGAGAAGGAATTCGATGCTGTCATCCGAAGAAGGTGTCACCGGCGTGGTTGGATTCATTGAGCAACTTGCTCGAACACTATCGGGTTTGTCGATAATTAGAGGATCGACACGCGAACGCTCTACGACACCAACATTGAGATCCACGGCAACGTCATGTTGAGATTGTTTATCTAATAAATTCACTAATGTTATTAAAAAAAGTACAAAAATATTTAACTTTATTCCTTGTATTAAAAAATTTAAAATTACCTAAAGACGTCGCTTTTTTACCCATGTCATCATCACCATCTTTAGGCATGTCTTCATCACCACCTTTAGCCATCTCTTCATCATCACCTTTAGCGATCTCTTCACCATCAACAATGTTTTCATACTCAACATCTTCATTTGTGGGACATAGAACACTCGGCAACTCGTCATTAGCATCTTTGAGGCTCAAACCATTTTGAGTTAAAGCTTTCATGATGAAAGTTTTTAACTCGCACATTTCTCGACGTAACTTAGTTACCTCATCGGTCGAGTTTGAAGGGCGAGATACGGAATTGCAACTTGACGAGTATTTAGATTGTCCACGAACACGACCGGAATGTTCCTTAGTTCCCAAAGCGTCTTGCAAGACACTTCCCATTGACTCATCCGTAACTTCTTGAGTTAACTTTCCCTTCACATATAATTCATAATAAGATTATAATATTTAATTGATGATTTCAAAATGAAAAAACTTACGATTTTTTCTCCCATTGACTTATATTTATCATCCTTGTAGTTGATTTTGTCCTTCATTCTCGACTCAACCCATAATACCTCCTTTGTAGGCCATTGACCCGTTTCCTCGTACTATATATTATATATCAAACAATCCACAAATTAATTAATTAAATGCTATATTACAAAACAAGGATAACAAAATGAAACATGTAATAAATCTAACCTTTTTTTGATCAAGTTTGCGATATCCATTACGACCGGTTCTAGATTTGTACACGTTCTTCCCGGCTAGTTCTTTCCCATTTTCCGATGATTTTTTGAACACTTCGGAACGTCTATACTCAACGAATTTTATCCAATCCTCTTCGGTGATATTTCCATAGCGTTTTAAAATATATTCCGGCCTCTTCAAGGCGCTTGGATCATTGAGGATATCTTTGACATGATCGTTGTATAGCTCGTGTCGAAATAATCTCGCCGCTTCTCCAACTCTCATAAGACAATTATGCTTATATATTATAGGAACCGTAAAAGCTTCACATATTTCATTCCAAATCATTTCTTTTAGTTGTTTATGCTCTTTTAGTCTCCAATCGAGCATCGTAATCGGAACGTGTTCTCTAGCTAAAACGCCGAAATAACTCGACAACTCATCTCCCTCCTTATTCATTGGTTGATTTTTTCATCAAATAATACATTTATTTTCCTACCAAGAGTTTTACACTTATTAACCTTGGGCATAAGAGTATTTCTTCTTTTCCCGGGACCATCGATATTGGTGGATCTCCGTTTACCGCTAACGGTACTAGTAGTAGACATAATCTATGAAAAAACAAATCAACACAAACTCAAACCGAAATTCAATCTAATATTCCAACACAAACTCAAACCGAAATTCAATTTCAATTCAAAACAAATCAACACAAACTCAAACCGAAATTCAATCTAATATTCTAACTCAATTCCAACTCATACTCAAGGTAATCAAATATTCTAACTCAAATCCAACATTAATTTAGACACAAATACACAATTCTAACCTAATTTCAACATAAAATTACAAATTAAATAAAAAAACACACTTACCCGGAGTGAAGACGACGAGCACGGGGCGTAGGAGTCAATGGAGTTTGTGTGTTGTGGTCGGAGACGTCGGCTTGTGTAGGTGGGAATGTTTGGCGTTTGTGAAGGATGGGTTTGTGAAGAGTGGGTTTGAAAGAAGAAGAAGGGAGGCGGAGAGTGGGTTTGTGAAGAGTGGCGGAGGAAGAAGAAGAGAGGGGGGAGAGAGTGATGGCGACGGAGGAATAAGAAGAGTGAGGGGAGAGTGAGGGCGGCGGAAGAAGAAGAGAGATGAGAGAGTGAGGGCAGCAAAGGAAGAAGAAGAGAGAGGAGAGAGTGATGTCGGCGACGGCGGCAGAGGAAGAAGAAGGGGGCGGCGACGGCGGCGGAGGAAGAAGGAGGGGGCGGCGGTAAGGGTTGGAGAGAGAGATAGTGGGTTTGGGTCGGAGAGAGAGAGAGAGAGAGAGAGAGAGAGAGAAAGAATTTCTGAAATTTTTGAAAAAAAATCGAGAGGGAAATGTATAAGTGTCCAGTCTGCGACATTTCGCCGCGGCGAACGTCAGACGTCGCCGCGGCATAGTATATCGTTGGCCGCGGCGACCTCATCTTGCCGCGGCGAACATAAGGCGTCGCCGCGGCAAGATTGCACCCCAGAAATACCGAGACTCTGTAACTATTTCGCCGCGGCAACGTATAGTATTGGCCGCGGCGAACTCATCTTGCCGCTGCCAACATCATACGTCGCCGCGGCGAGATTGTTTCCATAGTTTTACAACGGGACAGTTGTCCCGTTGTGTAATAGTTCGCCGCGGCCAGGTATATATTTGGCCGCGGCGAAAGTTCGCGAGCTGATCATATTAACTCATGTCGCCGCGGAGAATAGAATGCGTCGCCGCGGCAAGATTGATCACCAGAAATCCCGAGAGTCTGTAACTATTTCGCCGCGGCAACGTATATTGATGGCCGCGGCGAAAGTTTCGTGCCGCGGCCAAAGTAAGCCTTGGCCGCGGCGAGACTTTTTCCTTAGTTTTTACAACGGGCCGGTTATCCCGTTGTGTAATATTTCGCCGCGGCCAGGTATTACGTTGGCCGCGGCGAAAGTTCGCGAGCTGGTTATATTAATTATATTTTATCGTCCTTTTCACTTTTTTATCTCAAAACCTAACTCGGAAAATCACTCCAAACACAATTCCGACCCTTTCTGCGCTATCCTTGGTTACTACTCTCAACTACACATCCAAGTCTTGTAAGTAATTTTCTCCTACTTGCTTTGAATATGCTTCTTTAGTATAATATGATAATTAGAATGGGTTTTTGTTTTAAAATCTAGGGTTTTCTATCATTGAAGATGAAAAAATGGATGTGGGAGAATATATTAAATGAGATATATCGAGGAGGTGTAGATGAGTTTTGTAAATTCGTTAGAGAGAATATGGAGGACGTGAAATCTATTCGTTGTCCTTGTGTTCGATGTGGAAATCATAGGCATTTTTCGCTTGATGTTGTTCGAACTCATTTGTTTGTCTACGGAATAATGACCTCCTATCAAAGATGGTATTACCATGGTGAGGTTTTTCGTTCAACGATAAACAATAGTGACAATGATATTGAAGATGATGTTGATGATATGCCCGGGATGATGAATGATTTGGAAGACGATTTTGTTGACCGCCCGCAGTTGTTTGAGTCGATGATGATGGATGCGGAGACACCATTATATGAAGGGTGTACAAGCTTTTCGAAGTTGTCGTTTTTAGTCACATTGTTCCATTTGAAGGCGTCGGGTGGTTGGACAAACACTAGCTTTACAAAATTGTTGGAAACGCTTAAAGAAGCCTTTCCGAAAGGCAATAAAGTTTCTTTAAGTATGTATGAGGCAAAGAAAACTTTGGGAACATTAGGTATGAAGTACGAGAAGTTTCATGCATGCCCGAATGATTGTGTTCTATACAGACACGAGCATGAAAATCTAGATGAATGTCCGACCTGCAAAGAGTCGAGGTGGAAGAAGGGTAAAATGCCACGTGATGGGGTCAAAGGAGTTCCAGTTAAGGTATGTATTTACTACTCTATTATCAAATACATATATAGTCTATAATGATATGTTTTTTATTGTTTTTTAATGACTACAGTCGTTATGGTACATTCCTCCTATGCCACGCTTCCGAAGAATGTTTAATAGTACCAAACACGCCAAGAACATGGTTTGGCACTCCGAAACACGTGTCAATGATGGTGTTCTCAGACATCCTGCCGATGCTGCCCAATGGAAATCATTTGATTTAGAGTATAAGGATTTCAGTGTTAATCCCCGTAATCTTCGTCTTGGTTTAGCCACTGATGGTATGAACCCGTTTAGCATGATGAGTAGTAAATACAGTGTTTGGCCGGTTATATTCGTGAACTACAATCTCCCTCCAAAACTGTGTATGAAGAGAAAGTTCTTGATGTTAACGCTTCTAATATCAGGACCGAGTCAACCAGGTAATGATATAGATGTCTATTTGGCACCGCTTGTCGATGATTTGAAGATGTTATGGGAGACGGGTGTCAAGGTCAAAGACGCTTATCGTGAAGATTCTTTCAACTTACGGGCAATGTTAATGTGGACTATTAATGACTTTCCAGCCTATGGGAATTTGTCAGGATATTCTGTGAAATGCTCGATTGGTTGTCCTATTTGCATGAAAGACACATCTTCCCTCCGGTTGAAGCATGGGAAGAAGACTGTTTTTCTCGGGCATAGAAGATTTTTACCAAGAGACCACCCGTTTAGAAGGTTAAAACAAGCATTTGATGGCAACACAGAAGAACGGTTTCCTCCTCGAATTTTGTCTGGTGAAGATGTGTACGAGATGGTAAAAAACGTAAATGAAGTCCTTGGAAAGAGAAAGCGTCGTGCTAGTACTAAAGAGTCGTTTCAAGAGAATCCTTGGAAAAAGAAATCGATATTCTACGACCTTCCGTATTGGAAGACGCACTACGTTCGGAATTGTCTTGATGTTATGCATATCGAGAAAAATGTTTGCGAATCCCTTATAGGTACGCTTCTTGATGATCCACATAAATCGAAAGACGGAATAAAATCTAGAATGGATCTCAAGGAGCTGAACATAAGAAGTATTTTGCATGCCGACGAGGAGTGCGGAAAAAAAACAAAATTACCAGCGGCAAAGTACACTCTAGATCGGAAGGAGAAGAAGAAGTTGTGTAAATGGTTTGCGTCTATCAAAGTTCCCGATGGTCATTCTTCAAACTATACGAGATTTGTATCTATGAAAGATTTGAGACTTATTGGAATGAAGACTCACGATTGTCATGTGCTTCTACAACAAATGTTACCTCTCGCCTTGCGTGGGATTTTGTCACCCGATGTGAGATTTGCAATATCCAAGATATGTGTATTCTTCAACTCGATTTGCTCGAAGGTTATCGATCCTATTTGCTTGGATTCACTGCAATCGGAGTTGGTTAAAACCCTTTGCATGCTAGAAAAGATTTTCCCACCTTCGTTTTTTGACATCATGATTCACTTAACTGTTCACTTGGTTCGTGAAGTGAAATTATGTGGGCCTGTATTTTTACGTTGGATGTATCCAATCGAACGTTACATGAAAGTGTTGAAGAGTTATGTGAATAACTACAATAGGCCGGAAGGGAGCATAGCGGAAAACTATATAGCAGAGGAGTCCGTTGAATTTTGTTCGGAGTATTTAGCCAATGCAGACGCGATTGGGTTGCCAAACAACACAAGTCATGAATCAAAAGCTCTGTCTATAGGTATTTTTTGTGACACTTTCTTTTTTGTATTTAACTTATTAATGAAAGGACAACTATTTATATGAGTGGTTATTTGTAGGTACTTATTCTAGCGTCAATCGAAAAGAGTGGGAGCAAGCCAGTCTCCATGTTTTGCATAACGTTTCCGAAGTCACGCCGTTTGTGGATATTCATTTGGGTGAATTGAGAGCAAATGATCCAAAAAAGCTAAAAATGAAAAATGGTTACAAGAAGAGCACAATCGTTTGTTTCAGAAGTGGCTTGGAAAACGATTATTTCGAGAATCTGGACATTCGGAAACGTTGAGCAAAATATCTGGCGGGCCTTCCTCAATGGTTACAAGGTACACTGCTTGGTCTGTTAATGGTTTTACTTTTTACACCAAAGAAAGAGACAACAAACATCCCGTTCAAAATAGTGGTGTCACATTACTTGCTGAAGCATTACATGTTTCTTCGGCAAAGGATAAAAATCCAAAAAAAGCTTTCATGAACTATTATGGTTACATTGAAGACATTTGGGAACTTGATTATTGTGGATTGCGAATTGCTTTGTTTAAGTGTAAATGGGCCGACAACAATCATGTTAAAGTTGATAAAGACGGAGTTACAATTGTTGACTTTCGGCGTACAAGTTACGAGAATGATTCATTTATTTTGGCCTCACAAGCAATTCTACTATTTTACGTATCAGAACCCGTCAATCCAGACTTGTCATTGGTAGTTCACATGAAAGCGAGAAATATTGACGAAGATGAAGACGAAGACATGTCTAATATACCCCCATTCACATCCGGCTTACCACTTGTTGATGAAGAGATTGAAAATTTTGATGATGATGATGTTTCTCATTTACTTCGTTCGGATATCAATCCTATTTTTGTTTGAACACCAAAAAACTATATGTATTTTAAGATTCAGATTATGATACATTCATGTTTTCTTCTATGATACATATTTTGTAATGTTATTTATTTGTGTAGATGTTATTTCGCCACGACCAACACTGCACATAGCCGCGGCCAAGTATAATTTCGCCGCGGTTAAGTAGTATGGCCGCGGCCAACTTTAAACGACGCCGCGGCGAGTGTACTAGTTGGCCGCGGCGAACTGAGTTCCAGAGGTCATGCATTCTCTGGAATCCATCTTGCCGCGGCCAAGTATATATGTCGCCGCGGCGACGGGTATTCCACAACGGGACAAACCGTCCCGTTGTGAAATCTCGCCGCGGCACAGTATATCGTTGGCCGCGGCGACATCATCTTGCCGCGGCGAACATAAGGCGTCGCCGCGGCAAGATTGCACCCCAGAAATACCGAGACTCTGTAACTATTTCGCCGCGGCAACGTATAGTATATGCCGCGGCGAACTCATCTTGCCGCGGCCAACTTCATACGTCGCCGCGGCGAACTGAGTTCCAGAGGTCGTGTATTCCTGGGAATTCATCTCGCCGCGGCTACGTATTTCTTTCGCCTCGGCAAATTGTATTCCACAACGGGACAAACCGTCCCGTTGTGCATGTCTCGCCGCGGCAACGTCTTCCGGTCGCCGCGGCTAACTGAGTTCCAGAGACCTCGAATTCTTAGAAACTCATTTCGCCGCGCCCACGTATGTTGTTGACCGCGGCGAAAGGTTCACGCCGCGGCGAAATCTATATGTGGCCGCGGCGAAAGAGTTCCAAAGTCCACCGGGAAATGATTTCTGAGTTATATTACTTACAAATAACAGCAAACACAAATTCAAATAACCATAAAAACATAAATATTTAAGTCTCACATATAAAAAAAAAACTTGAAAACAAATAAAAACTGAACCGAGTATCAAACAATCTCATAAAACACATAAAAACATAAATATTTAAGTCTCACACATATAAAAAAAACTTGAAAACAAATATTAAACTAAGAAGAGTTCAAAAACCACATTAAATCAAATTTAGTCGTTGCCGTCGTTGTTATTCCCAGGTGGCTGTGGTGGTGGTGGTCCCCGGTTCTGAGGAGGTGCCATATGCGGAGGCCATTGCGGTGCTTGGGCCGGATAGTATGTGTATTGAGGATATGGAGGGAACTGAAATTGATTCTCCTGGTTGATGTCCCACCGACCTATGAGCTCGTTTAATCCCTCGAAAGCCGCGGCGCCATATTCTCCTTGTCGGTGCATGTAGTCTTGGGTGTGTTGATACCCGCCGACGAGATAGTGGTTACACCGAGCAATGTAGTCTTGGATGGCGGGATCATACCCCGGAGGTGGTTGTAAGCACAATAGTGGCTCGTTGAGTGACGGTTCGTCCTCCTCTTCTTCATCCTCTTCCTCCTCTTCCGGCTCTTTGACAATGTATCTCTCAATCGTCTTGTCATTAATAGGCGCCCCACACTTCTTGGTTGTGTCGTGTTTTGCGCCTCCAACACCGGCATTCAGACACAAGCCGTAGATGATTGACGGATACGGCAACCCATTTTTGATATTCTTGTAGTCGATTCTCTTCATCCAATTGTAGATGAATCGACCGACGTTGATGGTGTTACCACGAATGATACAAAACAAAAGATGGACATGTTCCTCGTCGAGACGGGTGAAGTGCTTTATCGGAAAGAGACACCGTTCTATTTAAAACATACAATAGATAAAATAATACACACAAAAAAGAAGAAAAGTCTAACCTCGTCAATGATTTACGGAAAAGCTTTCTAACTCCTTTGTCCATGACCCAATTCTCTCCTGGTGTAGTCAACAAACTCAATATTTCATCGAGATTAGGATTTCTCAACCATTGTCGGTAACCCTCATTCTCGAATTCGATGTCCGGGGTTCCTAGCAATGCGTTGATGGCTCCGACACTACAATCGACGTCTACACCACGAACCGTCACCACATCATCCTCGTGATCTGGTAAGTTCGCGTAGAATTCGTACATGAGAGTGACGTTTGCTTTGTGCTCGGGTGTGGCACAAAATTTTCTCCAAGAGAAACCTTCGATGGTGTTGTTGATTTGAGCCCCTATAGTCGTGCTTGAGCTCACCTTCAACCCTCGTTCAAAGATCGGAGTTCGTTGAACGAGGATGTCGTAGCGATCTTCTGCGGCCTTGCTAGTGAATACCCGACTATTATAATCCACTACGGGTTCGGGTTCGCCTTGACGAGACCTCTTATTTTTTTTTGTGGGGGGCCTAGAAGAGCTAGGGGCGGCTTCTTTGTGACCGGCGGGGGTCTTTGAACGGCCCATTTTCACCTAATTGAACAAATCATTTCAAACTCAAATTCAACAACATTTTCAAACAATAAATCATCTTCAACACAAAATTAAACTCAATTCAACACTAAATACATATAAAAACACATTATATTCAAATAAATAAAACATAAAACTCATCACAAACACAAATTCAAACTCAAATCCGAACTCAATTTAACTACAATATCAAAATACAACTCATTTTCAATCTAAAATAACATTATACCCAAAATCATAAATTAGAACAAAAAACCCAAAATAAAAAACCCTAATTTCAGCCAAATCTACACCCCCAATATCATAAATTACAACCAAAATCAACCAAAATCATAAATTAGTTTATAAATCACACAAAATATTCATGAAAATTAAGATTTTGATATGAAATTGAGATAAAAACATACCTTGATAAAAGAATTCGGTGGGAGAGAGAGCAAGGGAGGCGACACCGAGAGAAAGAAAGAAGAGACACGGCGAGATTTTGCTGCGGCGAGATTTGGCGGCGGCGAAATGGCGGCGGCGAAATGGCGGCGAAGTTTCAAGGTGGGTTTTGGAGGAGAAATTGCACAGAATCGGCCGAAATGAAGGTCTGAGACGAGTGAAAGTGTAAAAAATGAAACGGGTTATTGTCCCGTTGTGGAATCAACTCGCCACGGCGAAGCATTGACTTCGCCGCGGCGAGATTTCTGACTTTATACCCCTCCCACAACGGTACAGCGTACCGTTGTGGAAGAGTTTGGCCGCGGCGAGTTCTTGCCTTGGCCGCGGCGAGATCCAACAACGGGTCACCGTACCGTTGTGGAATCATAAAGATTCCACAACGGTACTGTGGTACCGTTGTGGAATCATATAGATTCCACAACGGAACTGTGGTACCGTTGTGGAATCCCGGACATTCCACAACGGTTCAACTGTACCGTTGTGGAAGCTTATAGATTCCACAACGGTACTGTGTTCCGTTGTGTAATCCACCATTTGTAGTAGTGTGTGTACACTCTTGTTTGTAATGTTTGTCGTATTTTTAGGGTTTGAGATCAAGAGATAAAAATCCGGTATTGACATAGGTTGTTAGATGCTCAAGGGAGATTTAGAGATAATATTACGTGAGTGTGATTAGTGAAGAGAGTTGAACCGAAAAATCGTGCTTAATTCTAGGAATCTCGACCATAAGAGAGTTTAGCGAAGCCGTTGCCTTTGTCTTCCTCATATTCTTCACCCATAGTTTAATTTGTGTTTTATTTATTTTTTGAAATTTAGTTAATAATCATCACCGTTGCTTTTGAGTTTAATTCATTGCTAGTTAGTTAAGTATCGGTTAAGCATAGTCCTTGTGGGATCGACTCATACTTACGATTTTATTACTTGAGCGACTATGTGCACTTGCGTACGAAAATATCGCAACATCCCACAACATCAATTTCCCTTCCTCTCAATTCAATCAACAACACAATATCAACTAACATTCCACACACTGCATATGGAGCGGTCATTAGTATTGGAGCCAGACTAACAACCAAAACCCTCAAACAACAAGCTCGAGGTACAACCGCTCTCGAGAGCAAAAGGATACGAACTTGCTCGCCCAAGGGAATTTATGTCAGCCCTAGGCTCAGGACTCGCCAAGGCATCCACGAGAACATAGTGGAGCAAGTGGACTAGAGAATTGCGGAGCTCCCCACTAAACCGGGAGTAGACCGAGCACTCATCGCGAACCTCATCACTTACACAATACAAAGGCATGGTCAGGCCCAAGGAGCAATCACCAGACATCCTAACAAGGAACTTGACCCCAATTACATGGGAGAATCCAAATTATAAGGAGCCATACTCCAAAACAGACCACGAGGACCTAGAAGACAACGAGGGAGCACCCCAGAACGTCCAAAATAAAATTGGCCCCTATAACCATCAAAACTGTAGAAGTGTAACGAGACAACCGCCTTCGACCTCGAGAGGAAGACGCTCATGACCCTCGGCCCTCAACAAGTTGGGCTTGAGGAAGGACGACGTTGATAGCCGAGAGGCCCACCAAAGTACACGCTTAAGGAATACCAATCAACCCCACCCCGTGAATAGCGACTTGAGAGAACACTTAAACGCACAACGAGGACCTCGATGGGGAGACCTAAGAGAAAGACTTATCTCACAAAGAAAAGCGGCATGGGCATTGATTAATGGGAACACCCCCACAATATATCTCACGGACCAAGCATCCAACGAAAGGAGTCAGGTGACTCCCCTAGGTCAGCCCACTCTCCAAGCCACTGGCATGGACGTGCCAACTATGATCCAAGAGCTGCAACACGAGGTCCAACAACTAAGCGAAGTTGGGATAGGAGAAGTTAGCATTTGTAGGGCCCTGGAGTTGGCATCTTTTCCATTCTCTACATCAATACTTGCCCAAGAGTGTGGATGAAACTTCAAACTACCTCACATTGCTCCCTGCAAAGAGAAAGGAGATCATGCCTACCACATCCGCCAATACGAGGCATGGATGCTCATGGAAAAGCAAAACAATGCGACCATTTGTCAAGCATTCTACCTCACGCTCACTGGACCTGGCTTTGAATGGTTTAATAGTTTGAGGCCTCTCAGGCTCTACTCATTCCGGAATCTCAATAAGTTTTTTTTGACCCGATTTGCAACATCTACGGTTCAAAACAAGACCAAGATATATCTATGGTCAATCAGGCAAGAAAAGACGAGAGCTTGTGAAAGTACCTCACTCGTTTTATCGAAGAGTCCAACAAGGTCGATAGATTCGACGATGGAGACGTAATAGCCGCTATCATTGAAGGGCTAATGACAAGCGACTTCTTGAAATCCCTAGTCGATTGCGTACCGGCGAGCATGGCTAAACTAATGGCACGAGCCAAAAGTTACATGAGAGTGGAAGATTACTTGGATAGCCAAAGGGATAATGAGCGACCTGTCTCTGAGTAACGAGAGAGAAATGAGGGCACCTCAAAGAAGAGGGGCCGAGGAGGCCAAGAGATAGACATTCGTTCCCTTATGCTTCAAAAGCCGCACCTAGTGAAAAATTTTATATGATACTCTAAGTTCACGCCTCTCAACACAACTCACGGGAGAATTCTCGCCGTAGCATGCGACCTCTTCAAGGACCCACCTCCTATAAAAAAGAACATTGCGCCTCGAGATAAGAGCAAGTATTGCAAGTTCCATCGTGACCATGGACATCTAACTTCATATGTTATAGCCTTTAGAAATAGACAAGGCCCTGATCAAAGATGGGGAGCTCAAAGAATTTGTTCTAAAATTGGTTGGCACGGCGCAAGCCTCAACTTATCAACTACCTTGACAAGAAAAAGGAATGGTGATGTTATTGTCACCATCACCGACAAGATGAACCTAGGCTTAGGAGCGACTCATGGGGCCCCAATGCAAATCGTTTATCACCATTTTTGGTGGCTCCGAGACTAGAGACATTGCACGCCAAAGACAAAAAATATGCGAGAGCTGGCTATAGAGGAGGCGCACCCCTGAATACGTCAACTTGATGCAACATTTTGAGGAGCTTCCTAAAACGCCATACGAGGTGATTCGATTCAAGAAAGAGGAGACATTGTGCATTGGGCACCCACACAATGATGTCATTGTTGTCGTGATCCAAGTGGCAACAGTGTGGTAAGGCGAATCCTCATAGACAATGGGAGCTCTACCGACATATTGTTCATGGCTGCATTGGATAAGATGAATCTGAAAGGAATAACACACACTAGTATGCACACCATTATACGGACTTACTGGAGAAAAGGTCTATACTGAAGGCATGTATAGTCTGCATGAGATGTTTGGAACCCCAAGATGAGCCGAGATGATGCGAATGGTCCACTTTATGTAGTAGACCAACCTTCGATCTACAATGCGATCAATGGAAGACTCGTGTTTAACAAGTTGTGACTAATCACTTCCCCTTATCACATTCTGGTGAAGTTCCCCACCGAGATCGGAGTCGAGTAATGGAAGGAGATTCAGCCCAAGCGGGGGTATGCTACATAAGAGGAACCGAGAACAAGGGGACTGGTAAGATGGTCAACATCATCTACCAAATCCAGGACAAACTTCCCTACAAAATCAAAGACGTGAAAGCGTTTGGAGAACTCGATCCCCGCAATGAAGAACACACTAAAAAGGTCAATACATCTAATGAACCCACTCTTGTCATCCTCAACGATAGTTAACTCGACCAAGTGGCCAAATTTGGAGCGCAACTACTGCTTATGATAAAACATCAACTAGCGGCATTCTTGAGGGAGTACAAGGGCGTCCTGGCATGGACTCACGCGGATATGTCTGGGATAGACCAAGAGACTACCGTTCATAGATTGAAAGATGAAAAACATATTCCCGCCAAAGTCCAAGCAAGACAAATATTCAACTCGGAGCGCTAGCAAATAATGAAAAAGTGGAGAAATTCCTAAAAGCCAACTTCATCAAAGAAGCAAAATACCTAAAGTGTGTAGCAAATGTTGTCATGGTGAAAAAAGCGAACGGAAAGTGGCGGATCTGTATAGACTACACAGATCTCAACAAAAGTATGTCGTAAGGACTGCTTCACCCTTCCTCGCATTGACCTACTAGTCAACGCCATTGCTGGTCATTTGCTCATGCGCAATTCATGGATGCGTACTCTGGCTACAATCAGATACGAATGCACGAGCCTGACCAAATCAAGACAAAGTTCGTCACGGACCGCAGCCTATATTGTTATAAGGTCATGTCGTTTGGGATGAAGAACGTAGGATCCACGTATCAATGCATGGTGAACCCATGTTCGCCGACCAAGTTGGTAGGAAGATGGAGATCTATGTTCATGACGTGATCACTAAGAGTGTCAAAGCTGGAGACCACGTTTAAAATCTGAGAGAGATACTAACCTTTCTGCCAAGATAAAAGATGAAGCTTAATCCCAACAAATGCGCATTTGGAGTCAAATCTAGAAAATTTCTTGAATACACCGACATTGGATTGAAACAAACCCGGAGAAAATCAAAGCATTGATGGAGATAAAGTCCCCGAGAAGGGTGAAGGAGGTATGTAGCTTGACTGGGTGAATCCCCCCCTAAGTCGCTTCATTTCTAAAGCGACTGAAAAATGTCAGCCATTCTTCAAAGCATTGAAGAATACAAAGGGGCGGGTTCGAATGGAGCGAAGAGTGTGAACAGGCCTTCCAAGATCTAAAGTCTTATTTTGGCTCGCCTCCGCTCCTATCACAGCCTAAGGACGGGGAGACACTTTATGTGTACCTCTCGGTGTCAAAGTGAGCTGGGAGTTTTGTCCTGGTGATGAAGGAAGATAGGGTTCAATGCCCCATCTACTACATGAGCAAAGCCCTCCTCGACGCAGAGACACGTTACTCCGAGATCGAGAAACTCTCTCTCGCATTGGTGACTGGAGCTAAGAATCTTCGCCCCTATTTTCAAGTTCAGCCAATCATTGTACGCAGCAAACATCCTATACGAAAAGGCCCCCCTAAAGGGAACCTCCTCGAGGATGGCGATATGGTCGCAAGAGTTTAGCAAGTATGAGATAGAGTTCCAACCGAAAGCCGTAATTAAGGGAAAACCTATCACAGACTTCGTGGCAGAATTAACATACAACATAAGTCTCAAGAATGATGAGACTGAATTAGAGAAGGAAAAACTACTGGCAAGAAAGAGCAAGGCAAGTCCTTACGGTCCCGTATGGAGTTTGCATGTGGATGGCACTTCAAACGCTAAGAGTGCAGCAGCTCACTACTACAAATTTGGTTTTATGATGCGCATGACTATTAGATGCGACTAGTCGGACCTAAATATCGCATCTAAATGACTTTCGAGTGCGACTAGTCACACCTGAATGTCACCAGAAGTCCAAAGAATTTCGCTAAAAATGTTTTTTCTTTTGAGTATCATGTGCGACTTGTCGCACCAGATAGTTAAAAACACTTTTAGGTGCGACTTTGATTGTTTAAAATTTTAAACGGGCCAATTCTCCCCCTTCTTTTTTCATTCAGTTATGACGTGGCTTTCTTATTTAATTTTTTTTTAATATCATCCGATGCGACTAATCGCACCTGAAAGATCCATCGGATGCGACAAAGTCGCTCCTGTAATTTAGGTTTTTCTATCAAATAAAATCTTCTGCACTTCGTCTTCTCTAGTCTGTTCGGCCGATTATTTTTTTTAAAAGA
The DNA here is from genome assembly GCF_054948205.1 of Urtica dioica subsp. dioica. Lineage (NCBI taxonomy): Eukaryota > Viridiplantae > Streptophyta > Magnoliopsida > Rosales > Urticaceae > Urtica > Urtica dioica. The sequence continues at coordinate 9,386,756 of NC_142761.1, forward strand.
AAGAGCTCTCTCGCGATTCTACTATTCTCCGGCCTCTCCACCACCACAAACGACCTCCACAACCATTAGAGCCACCCCAAAACCTTTCCTACAGCTCTCTCTCTCTCTCTCTCTCTCTCTCTCTCTCTCTCTCTCTCTCTAAGACCAGGACCTCCGCACGACCTCTCCACCGGAATTTCTTCGCCGTCGGCCCTGCTGCGACCTCTCCACTGGTATTTCTTTCTCTCTCTCTCTCTCTCTCTCTCTCTCTCACTCACTGAAATTGTTGTTGCTTAAACTCAGAATGTCTCTCTCTCTCTCTCTCTCTCTCTCTCTCTCTGCCTCACAGCCACGTCCCGAGCCCCTCCGAACCTCGCCGTGCGCTCAGCCCATTGGCCTTGAGGCCCTTTGGAGGCTTGCCCTTGTAGAAGACGAGGGCTTTCTTGACTCCGACCATAGCTCCAGCGCTGACGATGCTCTTGTCCGTCCCCGTGGCCTTCCAATAGCCGGAGCCCGCTGCCCTGTTCGGCCAAGACCCATTCGGGTACTTCCTCTCCCGAGGGCTGAAGAAGTACCATTCCTGTCTCTGCAGTGCCGCTGTCCCGAGGAGTCCATGTCTCCGCCGTGACCTGCTCCCTCTCCGACGCAGGCAGATTAGTCCATTTTTTGCTGTTTAAGTATTTATATATTGTATATATATATATATATATATTTATATATTCTATAGAGTTTATTGTATATTGTATATTGTATATTTAGTTGTATGTGTTAGGAATTAATTTGTATATTGTGTTAAGTAATTTTAATTAGATTAAGTTTATATGTGTTAGGAAATAATTTATATATGTGTAACTTAATTCGTATTAATTTGATAATTTTACATGTTTAGTAATTTTGTTAAGTTTAATAAGTCTATTAGTTTAGGTTAAAAGTTTAAATTGATTGTAACTTAATTAGTATTAATATGATATCTTCAATTGTTTAATAATGTGATTAGTTTAGGTTAAAATTAAGTTTTCATTGTTTTTTTTTACATGTTTTGATATAGTTTGTGATATAGTAATATGTTTAGTTTAAAATTAGTAAATGAAATTAAAATTGTAATTGTAATATGCTACTTTGAAATTGATTAGTAATTGTAATTGATAATTGTCACATGTTTAATAATTTGATTAGTTTAGGTTAAAATTAAGTTTTGATTGTGTTTTGTGACATGTTTTGATAGTTTGTGACATGTTTAGTATAAAATTAAGTTTAGGTTAAAATTATGTTAATGAATTTGTGATTAGTTTTGTTTAGTTGATTTAACATGAAATGAAATTGTAACTTTAAATAAGAAAAATAGTTTCTGACATGTTTTGATAGTTTGTGATATTTTGTTTATTTCGGTTTTTCATTTATAAAATGTTGTGATCGAACCACGAGGTTCGGTTTAGGGCTGAGCTAATTTATAGGATAGTTCTGGATGGTTTGTATTTGTCTTTAAATAATTTTGCAGGTTTTTGGTTTGTCAGTATAAAGGGGAAACTCTGTCGAAATTTCGGTAGAGTTTCGAATCAATTCTTCTAAAAACTCCCAATTTATTCAATCCGACTTCAAAATAACATACAATTCATAATCTCTCTTTCATTTTGTTCTCCGTCCTTTATCAATAACTCTCCACAACTTTCATTTTTCGCTCTCATTCAGCAAAATGTCAAATCCAAGTAGAGATTGGATCACGGAAAATAATCGGGTGACATTGCAGTACAAAACCGGGGTTAATGAGTTTATTCTTGCCACAAGAAGATTCCCTAACGAAAATGACAAATATCGATGTCCTTGCAAGCCTTGCAACAACGTGAGATGGCACGACATCGGGGTTGTCAGGAATCATCTGCTGAACAAGGGGTTTACCCCAGGCTACAAAAAATGGTATCATCATGGCGAGCTCGAGCGTGTCGTCCTTCCTCAAGAAGAAGATTCCATCGGAGGAACAGATCAGAGAGGAATAAGAGGATTGCACGGTGCTGTGGAGGATATCAGGGATCACGAGGATTTTGACGATGCTACGGAGCCGACCCAGAGCGAGGTGCGTGTAGAGGAGCAAGTGGAAGACCTCTTCGCCAAGCTGGAAGCGGAATTGTACCCTGGATGCAAAGAGTTTTCTTCTTTGTCCTTCTTGGTTTCGTTGATGCACCTCAAAGTCACGAACCATTGGACGAACAAGTCGTTCACAGAACTTTTGCAACTCTTGAGGAAGTCTCATCCAGCTGGTAATCGAATTCCGAAGAAGCATTACGAGGAAAAGGCGAAGCTGAAGTGGTTTGGCATAGGATACGAGATGATCGATGCGTGCATTAACGACTGTGTCCTATTTCGAAAACATCTCGCGGAAGCCGACGTGTGCCCAGTATGCAACGAGAGCAGATGGAAGCCAACTGGGAAAATGATACCGCAAAAGATTTTGCGATATTTTCTCCTGAAAGATCGATTGAAGCGGTTGTACGCGTCTCAACACACGTCGCTTTTGATGCAGTGGCATGAAAGAGATCGCGTCAAGGAAGTTGGTGTTCTGCCACATCCTGCGGATGGTACGACCTTGAAAAACCTGGACGAGAGATACCCAGACTTTGTTGTAGAGCCTCGAAACGTGCGGCTTGGACTAGCTGCGGATGGATTCAATCCGTTCGGAGAAATGAGTCTATTGTACAAAATGTGGATATGGTACTAACTGCGTACAACTTGCCACCTTGGTTGTGCATGAAAAAAAGTACTTGATGCTGACGCTTTTGATCCCGGGGCCTCAGTCACCAGGAAAAGACATGGACGTGTTCTTGCAGCCAGTTGTTGAAGAGCTGAAAGAACTGTGGGAGACCGGATTTCGCGTTCGGGATGGCGCCAATGATGAAGTGTTTCGATTGCGTGCCGTGCTATTCTGGACGATAAACGATTTTCTGGTTCAATCATATTTATCGGGATGGAGTGGCCAGGGGTATCTCACTTGCCCTATGTGCAACCTTGACACGCAGTCTTTGAAAGTCAGAAACAGGATCGTGTACAACTACCATCGTCGATTCTTGCGTACGCGTTATCGATTGAGGAAAAGAACCGATCACTACAAGGATCGCCACGAGAAACAAAATAAACCCGAGAAGTTGACTCCGCAAGACATACTCGCTCAGTTGGCTAGTGTGTCTTGCACGACAACTGGCAAACACGCTGGCTCCGTGGGCAGAGAACGAAAGCGAGCCGAGTGCGAACTAAATTGGGCCAAGAAAAGCATCTTTTACGAGTTGCCGTACTGGTCAGATATGGAGTTGAACATGATATGGACTTCATGCACATAAAGAATAACGTGTGCGAGAATCTTCTCGGAACAATGCTCAGCTTAGAAAAGAAGAACTACGACAGCGATAAGGCGAGGTTTGATTTGATGGACTTGGGCATCAAGACCGCTCTCCACTTGAATAAACAAGGGGATTCGTGGTACAAACCATGAGCATCGTACACTCTAACCCTTGATCAGTGGCAGCGATTTACCGAGTTCATCCAATCTGTCAAATTCTCAGATGGGCTTGCTGGGAATTTAAAGAAAAATGTGACTGCTGACGGAAAGCTCACTGGTTTAAAGTCGCACGATTACCACGTGATCTTGCAGAGGTTGTTGAATGTTGGTATTCGCCCTTTTGTGCCAAAATAAATACAGCAGACGATCTCTGAGCTTTGCAACTTTTTCAAGTTGATAAGTTCGAGAACCTTGAGAGCGGAAGATCTTGCAAATGCGCAAGAGTCCATCATCGAGATCTTGTGTAAGCTTGAGATGATATTTCCACCTGCTTTTTTACATGGCGATTCATCTACTAGAGGAAGCATTGTATGGCGGCCCGGTGCATATGCGGTGGATGTACCCATTTGAGAGATACCTTGGAACGTTAAAACATTTTTTCAAAAATAGAGCTAGACCAGAAGGCTCTATTACGGAAGCTTATGTTGTAGAAGAAGCTCTAACGTTCGTTGCAAGGTATCTTGAATATAAAAAAAAGTGTCGATGAAGTTCAAATGCGAGAGCTCTCTGTTTTTCGATCCGAGATGTGTGTGCCTTATGGGATGATGAAGCCGATAGTATTAGACGATAAACAGAAAGAGAATGCGGAGTGGTACATCTATACCAATTGTCCTGAAGTGGATCCAAATTTGACGTAAGTTATCGTTGATAATGCGTTTCATTCTTGTATATATTGCTATTTGAGTAATGTTTTTAACAACAATGAGCATTTGGATCTCTTGAGCGAATCTGGAGTTCGCGATATTGAAGCGGAGCATAGAAAGAAATTCAAAATTTGGTTTGAGAAGAAGGTAATAAGACAATAGCAATGCAATTTTTTGATAAACGCACAAGTGCTAATCAATGCTTTCTTTTGTAACCAGATTTTTGATATGAAAGCTAGTGGCTCTGACGTGTCTGACGAGCTCTATTCGCTTTCTATCAGTTCCCTTCAAGTCGCCTATCAATATCTGAGGTGCTTTGTAAACGACGTGAAGTTCATCACCCGTCGTCGCGATAATAAACAAGTCACTCAAAATAGAGGTGTCTGTGTGCTTGTGGATGATTTCACTTACTATGGTCGAATGGAAGACGTCATCGTGGTGAACTATAGGCATAACTGTAGTATTGTATTGTTCAAATGCATTTGGTACGGTGATAAGTATCATGCAAACCGACTAGTGCACACCGATAAGACTACTGGAGAAACGAGTGCTTATATCACGAAACAGTGGTTTACAGAGGAGCCGTACGTACTCGCGACTCAAGTGAAAGAAGGTTTTTACATCGAAGATCTTGTTAAAGGCGGCGACTGGAAAATCGTCTAGGAATGCAATCATCGAGGGATTTGGGACATTCCTGAAGTTGACCCCTCCAACTCAACCTCGATCTCATTGACTATAGAGTTGTCAAACATCGAGCGTCTGAATCATCGACACGAAACCAATGAAGCTGAGTTAGGACTGTCGTTGACGATGATGAAGAAGACGATGAGGAAAATGAGAGACAGGTCGTTTTTTAGGGAGGAGATGTTGATGTCGATAGAGAAGAGGATATTAACATTATAGGCATAGATGACGATGAATGAGTAATATCTTTTTCGTATGTTCATATACTAGTATGTAACCACGGTTTTCCTCCGCCATATGTGAGGTTTGTTAATAATAAAATCTGTGGTGTCGTCCACGTGTTTTTTTTAAAACATAAAACTAATATTTATTTACTAATATTGTTTTCATCTCACAGGATGTCAGATGCAGGTGGAGCAGGTGGAGATGAGTCTCCGCTACACTGTTCAGGAGCAAGTAGAGATGAGTCTCCGCTAGAGACACCGAGTTCCCAAGGTCCTAAGAAAACAAGGGGACCAACGACCGACTCTACTTCAGCAAAAGCAGCACATGGGGTATGTTGTCAATGGTGCCCACAAGAAGAGTTGTAGTGTGTATTTATGTACATTTGATGTCATATAGTCTTACGAAGACTCTTGCTTGTAACTGCTTATTTATTAATAAAAGTTGAAACGTTCATTCAATCTTCCCTGTCTGAAGCTTTATGATAAAACATTAGTCTTTAGTCCATAAACAAACTAAACAACTTACGAAGAGATAAATGTAGATTTGCATGAACAAACTCTTCGTAGTTTGCTTAAAACGATATATTCGCAATCTAAGGGTCAAAGGACTATTGACCCCAGTATGATTGTTAGAAGAATCTATGATGTCTGGTTATGAGGCATTGAGAGTTGGAGACTCTATAGTTCTTCTAGGTATCTTCCGAAGGTACTGAATTGACCAGTGCACTTCTAGAGACAAGATAAGAACAAACCATTTAACCTCTTATGCCTCGAAGTCACTACGTATGAATTGCATCGTGCTTACCTTAATCCTGAAATGAGACATGTCATTTCACACCTTAGTATTCTCATTTGATAAAGTCAGAGTTCGGACTCACTATGTGATTACGAACAAGGCCTATTGGTGAAGTACTAAGTTGTGAGAATGTCATGAGTAACTTTGTGAAGTTATCATAGATACGGAATTCATGTACAAGATTGCTAAAATGCAATGTATATCACCTCATGCTTTGTTCCTTGGAGTGTGAATAAATGAACTGGCCAGTGTCCAAATTGAGTCTTGACTCTTTTGGATGAAACAATGTGACTTGTTAGCTCCTCGTCAATACATTGTTTCTAACTTATTCACAAGCGACAAATGAGTTGAGGAAATAACAGCTAGAAGGGTAAAATGGTAATTTTGTAAATCCCGACTAGCTGATGATATTCATGAAGGGTAAACACTGATAATATTATGTGGATCCACTCATTACAATTAGGTTGAATTCCTGAGTAGAAAATAAATTCATTTGAACCGAGAGATTTTCAGTGTCAACTCTTTAGTGGAGTCAGTTGACATTAAGCTAAACGTGGAAAAGGTTTGTGAACTTTTGAGTCCAAGTATTTTAGCTCAAGCTTTGTTCATTTGGATCCATGAGGTCACTGTCACGAATCACATTGAGTATGAATAGTTAAACTGGAAGCTAAGTCAAAACAAAGAACGAAACTTGTCAAAAGGGTATTTTTGTCTTTTGAGACATAGCATGAAATGAATGTCAATAAATTTTTTGACAAGGTCATTTGATGACTTAATGTCACTAGGCCAAATTAGTTTCATTGGGCCTTGTGGATTAATTTCATTTCATAAGAATTTTATTGAAAATTCTTAATGGGCCTTTCTCATGTTGTCATGAACAAATGAAGAAGCTTCTAGAAGCTCCTTCTAGAGACATGTTGGGCGCCTACTACCCAAGAGAAAGAGAGAATATTTTGTGCATAAATGTATCAAGATACTTGCCAAAAGAAAAAGAGGAAACAAATTTCCTATGCATGGCAATAGGAATTTCGGCCAAGTGACAAAAAGGCAAGACAAGGAACAAAAAAGGAAACAAATCCAAGCCTTCTAGAAGGCTGCCTTGGCCGTGTGGAATAAGAGGGAAATGGGCAATATTTGCTCATGAATATGTGATATTCTATAGAAGAGGAAACTACCTTATTGAAGGTGAGACCTCTCCTATAAATAGGAGCCTTATTCCACACATTTCATTCATCCGAAGTTCTAGAGATTTGAGAGCTTCTCTCTCTAGCTGGGCCGATCCTCTCTCTCTCTCTCTATTCAATTTTGTTTTATTGTTTTGGCACCTAGGTCCTCATTTGACCTAGAGTTTAGCTCTGCGACTTCAAGACTCGTTCTTAAGTCGTAGTGTTTAAAAGTGCCCACACACTAATTCCTTTTATCTTGAGTGATTTAGTGATAGAAACTTTCGTGGTTGCTCGAGTTAACGAGGAAAGGAAGAGAGACGTGCAACGAGGGAGACGAACGTTTTCAACCTTCCGAAGGCTCATCAACGTTCAAGTTTCTAAAGAGGTTAATAAATTTATTATGCTCATATTTAGTTTTTATTTACATGTACTTGCACTTTGTCTAGGTTAGTAAAAACTGTTTTACTTGAAAAAGAAACTTTTTAAAATTCCGCCGCTTAACGAAGCGTTAAACTTTTTCTTAAACCCTAGATCAATTCCAACAAATAGTATCAGAGCTATGGTCAAAGATAAGCATGTACATGTATTTAAAAATATGAGCTTGAAAATCGTTTTCTAAAATTTACTAATTTTGTGACAAGTTAGAATTGTTTTCTTAGATTTTTTTTCTAATTTATTGCTCATGCCTATAAATTAAAAATCATGTTGATTTTCTATGAGTTTGGGATGATATTAAAACACATTAGAATCAGTTCTAAAATTTTTTTATTTTTATATTTAAAAACGTGTTTTAAAGGTTTGAGAAATTTCGAGTAATTTTGTGACTAGTTATATTGTCTTGCTAGTTTCTTTTATTTACTTGAATCATTTTATGCATGTTGTTATTTCTTTTATATCATGTTATTACCTTGCTAATAAAACACAAATAAAAGCTTTAACAACATCCTAAAACGTTCCGTTACACTCGATTCTTTTTCGCACCTAAAAAGGACCAATCTTTAATTATTTCTTTTTCTTCGAGCTGGAGTAAAACCCGCAGTAAAAGTGGCATAACTCTCTGCTCAGAAATCAAAATTTAATGATTCTTTAATCAAATTAAAGCTCTGTCTATCCTCTGTCCAATTCCACCGGTTTCAGGTCAAAAGGACATCGGAGGCGCTAGTCATGGCGATTTTACTCTGAGGTGCGCGGCTGTTCCGAAAGTCCAGTTTTTTTTAGAATTCCGGATTTTCAGCCCCACTACCATGAGTTATAGAACTCTAATGAGAAAAATTTCTTGAGCAAATTTTTTTTTCATAAGATTATAAACATGATGTGTAAGAGTAAAATGTTTTGATTTTTCAAAGTTTAATTGAAATTGAATTTTTACAAAACTAGTTTGAATTTTGAAAAACCGTTTTCGCTTTCAAACTTGAAAAATATTTTGTCATCCAAATCAAATAAATTTTCAAAATGTTTTCAAAACTATATCTATATCACATATGTTCAAAATCTATATGCTCTTGAAAATTTGAGTGGGAGGTCTCCTTGTAGACAAGCCGAAAAATAAAAAGATGTGTAATCTCAAACTTTCAAGTGTTCGAGTGAGTTGAAGTTCACACTTCCCTCACGCACTTTCCCGAAATAGAAAATAGGAAAAGATCGAGTATGTACCTTGTACCTTTATGCACTAATACTGCTCTGAACATGAATATCTAGGATTCTCTTCTAGTTGTCCGCTCTATCGCTCTATAACTAGGAAAACCGTTTCCGAACTTATAAGAGTCGATGTACCAACTCCAAAAACTAAGTGGGAGGGTTATACTTGTTGTTTGTAACCCACGATCCCCAACACTAATGAAAAGTGCAATTGTCGCTAGACTAAGAGTCACCCTCGTGGCCCTCTCTTAAATGAGAGTACTCAAGGGTGCTTTGCACTGATCATTGCTCAATGAGCTAAATCCGAAAGTGAGACAATGAGACAAGACCTCCCCTCGGCGGATTGTTTTTCAAAGTCAATCTTTTGGACTAAGTGGTTGGTTACACACTTAGACTCTATCCCTAGTAATGCTCCCTCGAGGCCATGCGAAAGGATGTGAGTGATCAAACCAATTTAAAAGGTGGCTGGTCAAAATTGGTGTATTGACATCTTGGCTAAGCATTAATGATGTGTCATTTACTTATAAATGGAGATTTTTTGCGGCCTTCCCTCGAAGGAGTAAATTATCGTTTAGTTTATAACACCTTCGGATTTTATCAAGTCTTAAACAAACTTAAATCCTGAACCAAAGACTAATCATAAACTTGTTTCAACTTATATAGGCAATATGTCTCTCAACCTTCTCTCGTTCATCCTTTCCTCGAACAAACTCGAAAACAAAAACTACGTAGATTCGAAACATAACCTCGACATAATCCTTACCAAGCACAAATGGGTACTCACCACCCCGTGTCCTCCTCTGACGAATAATGATTCAACTCAAGAGGACAAAGACGCCTTGGCGGCCTGGCTCTGCTCCGATGAGATTATGAGGTGCTATATCTTAGCATCAATGAACAATGTGTTGCAACAACAACATCGTGACATCGAGACTGCCGCCGACATGCTCACCAATCTCCATGATATGTTTGGAGGGCAAAGGCGTCAAGCAAGGCAAAAAGCAGTCCGACAGTTTATGAACTGTCGCTGAAGGCTAGGACTCCTGTTGGAGACTTTATGATATTGATCATTAGTCATCTGAGTAAAATGGAAATCCTAGGATCTGAGATTGATGGGAAGAATGTCATAGATGTGATCTTAGAAACTCTCCCCGCATCTCTTGATACCTCCAAAATGAACTACTCCATTAACAAGCTAGAGTACACTGTTACCAAGCTTATGGAGGAACTTCACACTGTTGTAGGTCTCACTAAGAGAAAGAGGAATAAATGAGAGGCACATGCTACTGAGCACAAAGCCTCCACCTCTGGAACTGAGAAGAGACCTCATTAGGCTGATAAAAAGAACTGTTCTGCCTATCTCAAAGCAAAGAAACATAGTATTGTACTAGTTACTGAAGCATGCTTAGTAGCTGATAATGTATCAACGTGGATTCTTGACTCCGCTGCTACTAACCATATTTGTTGTTCCTTGAATGGTTTCAAGAAAACCAAAAGCTTAGAGGAAGGCAAGTTCTGTTTCAAATGGGGTGATCGGAGCCTGGTGTCTACGAAGGCTGTGGGATCCGTGACGCTGTCTTTTGAAGACCGCACTTTAAACTTGAATAATGTTTATTTTGTTCCTACCTTTGGGAAGAACTTAATATCCAATGCTCGTCTTCTTGAGCAAAATTATTGTTTAAAGTTCATTAAGAATGGAATTCGTATTTCGTTTCCTGATAATTTTTTGTCACTGATGCATGTATGAAGAATGCTCTTTTTTACATTTATCCCACTCAACCTTCACTTTTAGACACCGAAATAGATAATGATCTAATTAGGGAGCCAAAGAGGATTAAACTTTCTGAATCCTCCGATCTAACAAAATCAACACACATATGGCACTTAAGACTTGGTCACATCAGTCTAGATAGGATTAAGAGACTTGTGTGGGACGGTCCACTCCAAGCCTCTGCAATAGGTTCACTACCTACTTGTGAATCCTGCATAGAAGGAAAAATGACTAAGCGACCTTTTCTCCGATAAGGGTCGAAGAGCCACTGAGTTGCTGGAAGTAATACATTCTGATGTATGTGGTCCGCTCAGCCAACAGGCACGTGGGGGATACGAATACTTCATTACCTTCACTGATGATTACTCGCGATATGGTTTTTTCTATTTGCTTAAACACCAATCCGAGACCTTTAACGTATTTAAGGTCTTTAGGGCTTTAGTGGAAAAGCAAACTGGCAAAGTGATCAAAACACTTCGATCTGATTGAGGTGGTGAGTATATGTCTGGAGAGTTCGATGACTTTCTTAAAGAATAAGGTATCGCTTCTTAGCTTACCGCACCTGGCACACCTCAACAAAACGGAGTGTCAGAGAGAAGAAACCGAACTCTTATGGAGATCGTTAGATCAATGATGAGTTACTCATCACTCCCTCTTTCTTTTTGGGGATATGCCCTCGAAACAGCCGCTTACATTCTGAACCAAGTTCCGTCCAAAACGGTTCCTGGTACTCCTTATGAACGATGGACTGGCCGTAAAGTAAATCTGGGTCACATCCGAATTTGGGGTTGCCCGGCACACGTGCTAAGGCAAAAGACTAGCAAGTTGGCTAGTAGGTCAGAATTGTGCTTGTTTGTGGGATATCCAAAGGAAACCAAGTGTTTCATCTTCTATAGTCCCGAGGACGATAAGACTTTTGTTAGCGCGAATGCTCGTTTCCTTGAGGAAGACTTTATGAAAGATGCAAAACCTAGAAGCAAAATTGTGCTTGAAGAAAAGTTGGGTGAGGAAGCTTCTACCTCATCTGTAAGAACTGTTCTTACCCCAACTGAAACACAACCTAACTCATAAGAATCTCGTCAAGTAGTACTTCGACATAGTGGGAGGGCTACTCAAAAGCCTGACAGATACACGTCTTATGGAGACTCTCTCGTAGCCGTCTCTGAAATGGATGATCATGTTTCCTATAGCCAAGCGATGACTTGTTCTGAATCAAACCTTTGGCTTGACGCCATGAAAGTTGAAATGCACTCGATGTATGTCAACAAAGTCTGGAAACTTGTAGACCTTCCTGAAGGGATTAAACCCGTAGGGTGTAAGTGGATATACAAGAAGAAAATGGGTCCTGATGGGAACGCCGAGACGTTCAAAGCACGACTTGTGGCGAAGGGTTATACCCAACAAGAAGGGATTGACTATGAAGAAACCTTCTCGCCAGTCGCGATGCTTAAATCCATCCGCATACTCCTATTCATAGCTGCAGCTCTCGACTATGAGATCTGGCAAATGGATGTCAAGACAGCCTTCCTGAATGGCAATCTTGACGAGCGCATTTACATGGCTCAACCAGACGGTTTCGTGGAAGAAGGTCAAGAGACCAAGGTTTGTGAGTTACTTAAGTCCATTTATGGATTCAAACAAGCATCTAGGTCATGGAATATTAGATTCGATGAAATTGTGAAAAGCTTCGGCTTTGAACAGTCAATAGATGAGCCTTGTGTTTACAAGTTAATACACGAAGGCAAAGTTGTGTTTCTGGTGCTCTATGTCGATGATATACTACTCATTGGTAATGACGTGGGTAGGTAATCTTAGGTTAAGGTCTGGCTGGCAATGCAATTCGACATGAAGGATCTAGGAGAAGACGCGTACATTTTGGGGATCCAAATCTTTCGAGATAGTAAAAACCGGACCTTGTCGCTCTCTCAAGCATCTTATATTGATAAGGTGATGGATCGATTCTCGATGCAAGACTCCAAGAAGGGCCAAACACCCTTTAGGGATGGAGTTTCACTCTCTAAGGACCACTCTCCCAAGACTGCACAAGAGATTGAAGACATGAGGAAAATTCCTTACGCCTCTACCATAGGAAGCCTCATCTATGCTATGCTTTGCACTAGACCTGACATCTGTTTCGCCGTTGGCGTAGTTAGCCGTTTCCAATCCAACCCTGGACCCGAGCACTGGATTGCTGTTAAGCATGTTCTTAAGTATCTTCGAAGAACTAGGAACTTGATGCTTACATACTCAGGTACTGACCTGACTATGACGGGATATACCGACTCCGATTTTCAAGCGGATAAGGATTCCAGGAAATCCACTTCGGGATCTGTGTTCATCCTTAATGGTGGAGCTGTTGCGTGGAGGAGTATTAAGCAATCTTGCATTGCTGACTCCCCAATGGAAGCAGAATATGTGGCTGCTTGTGAAGCATCCAAAGAGGCTGTATGGCTTAGAAAATTCCTTAAGTATTTGGAAGTTGTTCCAAATGTCGACGAGCCCATGACCCTTTATTGTGATAATAGTGGGGCTGTCGCTAACTCAAAGGAACATCGAAGCCATAAGCGCTCTAAGCATATTGAGAGGAAATACCATTTGATTCGAGAGATCACGTAGCGCGGAGACGTGGAGGTGAAGTAGATCTCTGGCAGATCCATTCACCAAGGTCCTAGCGAACAAGGTCTTCGACCAACATCGAGATGGATTAGGCATGAACGACTACACACATCTTCTTTGAGTCAAGTGGGAGTTTGTTGTCAATGGTGCCCACAAGAAGAGTTGTAGTGTGTATTTATGTACATTTGATGTCATATAGTCTTACGAAGACTCTTGTTTGTAACTGCTTATTTATTAATAAAAGTTGAAACGTTCATTCAATCTTCCTTGTCTGAAGCTTTATGATAAAACCTTAGTCTTTAGTCCATAAACAAACTAAACAACTTACGAAGAGACAAATGTAGATTTGCATGAACAAACTCTTCGTAGTTTGCTTAAAACGATATATTCGCAATCTAAGGGTCAAAGGACTATTGACCCCAGTATGATTGTTAGAAGAATCTATGATGTCTGGTTATGAGGCATTGAGAGTTGGAGACTCTATAGTTCTTCTAGCTATCTTCCGAAGGTACTGAATTGACCAGTGCACTTCTAGAGACAAGATAAGAACAAACCATTTAACCTCTTATGTCTCGAAGTCACTACGTATGAATTGCATCGTGCTTACCTTACTCCTGAAATGAGACATGCCATTTCACACCTTAGTATTCTCATTTGAGAAAGTCAGAGTTCGGACTCACTATGTGATTCCGAACAAGGCCTATCGGTGAAGTACTAAGTTGTGAGAATGTCATGAGTAACTTTGTGAAGTTCTCATAGATATGGAATTCATGTACAAGATTACTAAAATGCAATGTATATCACCTCATGCTTTGTTCCTTGGTGTGTGAATAAATGAACTGGCCAGTGTCCAAATTGAGTCTTGACTCTTTTGGATGAAACAATGTGACTTGTTAGCTCCTCGTCAATACATTGTTTCTAACTTATTCACAAGCGACAAAGGAGTTGAGGAAATAACAGCTAGAAGGGTAAAATGGTAATTTTGTAAATCCCGACTAGCTGATGATATTCATGAAGGGTAAACACTGATAATATTCTGTGGATCCACTCATTACAATTAGGTTGAATTCTTGAGTAGAAAATAAATTCATTTGAACCGAGAGATTTTCAGTGTCAACTCTTTAGTGGAGTCAGTTGACATTAAGCTAAACGTGGAAAAGGTTTGTGAACTTTTGAGTCCAAGTATTTTAGCTCAAGCTTTGTTCATTTGGATTCATGAGGTCACTGTCACGAATCACATTGAGTATGAATAGTTAAACTGGAAGCTAAGTCAAAACAAAGAACGAAAATTGTCAAAATGGTATTTTTGTCTTTTGAGACATAGCATGAAATGAATGTCAATAAATTTTTTGACAAGGTCATTTGATGACTTAATGTCACTCGGCCAAATTAGTTTCATTGGGCCTTGTGGATTAATTTCATTTCATAAGAATTTTATTGAAAATTCTTAATGGGCCTTTCTCATGTTGTCATGAACAAATGAAGAAGCTTCTAGAAGCTCCTTCTAGAGACATGTTGGGCGCCTACTACCCAAGAGAAAGAGAGAATATTTTGTGCATAAATGTATCAAGATACTTGCCAAAAGAAAAAGAGGAAACAAATTTCCTATGCATGGCAATAGGAATTTCGGCCAAGTGAGAAAAAGGCAAGGCAAGGAACAAAAAAGGAAACAAATCCAAGCCTTCTAGAAGGCTGCCTTGGCCGTGTGGAATAAGAGGGAAATGGGCAATATTTGCTCATGAATATGTGATATTCTATAGAAGAGGAAACTACCTTATTGAATGTGAGACCTCTCCTATAAATAGGAGCCTCATTTCACACATTTCATTCATCCCAAGTTCTAGAGATTTGAGAGCTTCTGATCTCTCTAGCTTGGTCGATCCTCTCTCTCTCTCTATTCAATTTCGTTTTATTGTTTTGGCACCTAGGTCCTCATAGAAACTTTCGTGGTTGCTCGAGTTAACGAGGAAAGGAAGAGAGACGTGCAACGAGGGAGACGAACGTTTTCAACCTTCCGAAGGCTCATCAACGTTCAAGCTTCTAAAGAGGTTAGTAAATTTATTATGCTCATATTTAGTTTTTATTTACATGTGCTTGCACTTTGTCTAGGTTAGTAAAAACTGTTTTACTTGAAAAAGAAAATTTTTAAAATTCCGCCGCTTAACGAATCGTTAAACGTTCTCTTAAACCCTAGATCAATTCCAACAGGGTACCCGATGCGAAGGTTGTTAGGTGGGACCCAATGTTGTCAATGGTGCCCACAAGAAGAGTTGTAGTCTTTATTTTGTACATTTGATGTAATAAAGTCTCACGAAAACTCTTGCTTGTAATTGCTTATTGATTTAATAAAAAGTTGAAACGTTCATTCATTCTTCCTTGTCTGTTTGAAGCTTTATGATAAAACCTTAGTCTTTAATCCATAAACAAACTAAACAACTTACGAAGAGACAAATATAGATTTGCATGAACAAACTCTTCGTAGTTTGCTTAAAACGATATATTCACAATCTAAGGGTCAAAGGACTATTGACCTCAGTACGATTGTTAGGAGAATCTATGATGTCTGGTTATAGGGCATTGAGAGTTAAAGACTCTATAGTTCTTCTAGGTATGTTCCGAAGGTACAGAATTGACCAGTGCACTTCTAGAGACAAAATAAGTACAAACCATTAAACCTCTTATGTCTCGAAGTCACTACATATGAATTGCATCGTGGTTACCTTAATCCTGAAATGAGACATGTCATTTCACAGCTTACGTATTCTAATTTGAGAACGTCAGAGTTCGGACTCACTATGTGATTCTGAACAGGGCCTACTGGAGAAGTACTAAGTTGTGAAGATGTCATGAGTAACTTTGTGAAGTTCTCATAGATATGGAATTCTTGTACAAGATTGCTGAAATGCAATGTACATCACCTCATGCTTTGTTCCTTGGAATGTGAATAAATGAACTAGCCAGTGTCCAAATTGAGTCTTGACTCTTTTAGATGAAACAATGTGACTTGTTAGCTCATCGTCAATACATTGTTTCTAACTTATTCACAAGCGACAAAGGAGTTCAGGAAATAACAGCTAGAAGGGTAAAATGGTAATTTTATAAATCCTTACTAGCTGATGATAATCATGAAGGGTAAACATTGATAATATTCTGTGGATCCACTCATTACAATTAGGTTGAATTCTTGAGTAGAAACTAAATTCATTTGAAACGAGAGATTTTCAGTGTCAACTCTTTAGTGGAGTCAGTTGACATTAAGCTAAACTTGGAAAAGGTTTGTGAACTTTTGAGTCCAAGTGATTAGCTCAAGCTTTGTTCATTTGGATCCATGAGGTCACTGTCACAAATCATATCGAGTAGGAATAGTTAAACTAGAAGCTAAGCCAAAACAAGAACGAGACAAGTTTTACGAAAATTGTCAAAAGGGTAATTGTCAAGCTTTGTTCATTTGGATATAGGATGAGATGAATGTCAATAATTTTTTTGACATGGTCATTTGATGACATGCATCCACTCGGCCAAGGTTGAATTAATTGGGCCTTGTGGATTAATTTCATTTCATAAGAATTTTATTGAAAATTCTTAATGGGCCTTTCTCATGTTGTCATGAACAAATGAAGAAGCTTCTAGAAGCTCCTTCTGGAGAGCATTGGCCGCCCAACACAAAGAAAGAAAGGGAGATTATTTTGTGCATAAATGTATTTAGATACTTGCTAAAAGAAAAAGAGGAAACAAATTTCCTATACAAGGCATACGGAATTTCGGCCAAATGGGTCAAGGGAGAAGCAAATAAAAGAGGAAACAAATCCAAGGATATGCTTGGATCCTCTTGGCCGTGTGAAATAAGGGGAAGAAGAGGAAATTGGCTCATGAATATGTGATATACTATAGAAGAGGAAACTACCTTATTGAAGGTGAGACCTCTCCTATAAATAGAGCCCTCATTCTTCACATTTCATTCATCCCAAGTATTAGAGATTTGAGAGCTTCTCTCTCTAGCTTGGCCGCCCACTCCTCTCTCTCACACTCTCTCTCTAAGTTCTTTTCGTTTTTGTTTTGGCACCTAGGTCCTCATTTGACCTAGCGTTTTTAGCTCTTCGACTTTAAGACTTGTTCTTGAGTCGTAGTGTTTAAAAGTGCCCACTCACTAATTCCTTTTCTCTCGAGTGATTCTTGTGATAGAAACTATCGTGGTTGCTCGTGCTGCCGAGGAAAGAAGAGAGACGTGCTGCGAGGGGAGACGAACGTTGCAATATTCCAAAAGCTTCTCAACGTTCAAGCTTCTAAAAAGGTTAGTAATCTTTAATGCTCATAATTGTTTTTATTTACGTGTACTTGTTCTTTGTCTAGGTTAGTAAAATTGTTTTATTGTCTTGCTAGTTTCTTTTATTCACTTGAATCGTTTTATGCTTGTTGTTATTTCTTTTATATCATGTTATTACCACGTTAATAAAACACAAGTTAAACCCTTAGCAACTTCCTAAAACGTTCCGTTACACTCGATTCTTTTTACGCACTAAAAGACCGAACTTTAATTATTTCTGTTTTCTTCGAGCTGGAGTAAAACCCGCAGTAAACGTGGCATAACTCTCTGATCTGAATTTCAAATTTAAAGATTCTTGAATCACATTAAATATATATATGTCCTCTTTCCAATTCCATCAGTTTCGGGTCAAAAGGACATCGGAGCCGCCAGTTATGGCGATTTTACTCTGAGGTGCGCGGCTATTCCGAAAGTCCAGTTTTTTCGAAATCCGGATTTTCAGCCCCACTACCATGAGTTATAGAACTCTAATGAGAAAATTTTCTTGAGAAAAAATGTTTTTTATAAGATTATAAACATAATGTGAAAGATTAAAATGTTTTGATTTTTGAAAGTTTAATTGAAATTGAATTTTTACAAAACTAGTTTGAATTTTCAAAAACCGTTTTCGTTTTCAAACTTGAAAATATTTAGTCATCCAAATCAAATAAGTTTTCAAAATGTTTTCAAAACTATATCTATATCAGATATGTTCAAAATCTATATGCTCTTGAAAATTTGAGTGGGAGGTCTCTTCGTAGACAAGCCAAAAATAAAAAGATGTGTAATCTCAAACTTTCAAGTGTTCAAGTGAGTTGAAGTTCACATTTCCCTCATACACTTTCCCCGAATAGAAAATAGGAAAAGATCCGAGTATGTACCTTGTGCCTTTATGCACTAACACTACTCTGAACATGAACCTCTAGGATTCTTTTCTAGTTGTCCGCTCTATCGCTCTATAACTAGGAAATCCGTTTCTGAACTTATAAGAGTCGATTTACAAACTCCAAAAACTAAGTGGGAGGGTTATACTTATTGTTTGTAACCCACGATCCCTAACACTAGTTAAAGAAGCAATTAACGTGAGACTAAGAGTCACTCTTGTGACCCTCTCTTCAATGGGAGTACTCTATGGCGTTTTTGCTTCGATCATTGCTCAATGAGATATGTCTGAAAGTGAGACGATGAAGACAAGGCCTCCTCTTGGGGGATTGTTTTTTCAAAGTTGATCTTTTGGACTAAGTGGTTGGTTGTACACTTAGACTCAATCCCTAGTAATCCTCCCTTGAGGCTCTATGAAAGGATGTGAGTGATCAAACCAATTTAAAAGGTGGCTAGTCAAAATTGGTGTAATGACATCTTGACTAAGCATTAATGATGTGTCATTTACTTATAAATGGAGATTTTTTTGCGGCCTTCTCTTGAGGGAGTAAATTATCGTTTGGTTTATAACACCTTTGGATTTTATCAAGTCTTAAAGAAACTTAAACCCTAAACCAAAGACTAAATCATAAACTTGTTTCATCTTAATTAAGCAACATGTCTCTCAACCATCTCTCGATCATCCTTTCCTCAAACAAACTCGAAAAAAAACTACGTAGATTCGAAACGTAACCTCGACATCGTCCTTACCGTTAACAAGCACAAATGGGTACTCACCACCCCCTGTCCTCAAACGAATAATGATTCGACTCAAGAGGACAAAGACACCTTGGCGGCCTGGCTTCGATCCGATGAGATTGTGAGGTGTTATATCTTAGCATCAATGAACAATGTATTGCAACAACAATATCATGACATCGAGACTCCCGCCATCATGCTCTACAATCTCCATGAGAGTTTTAGAGGGCAAAGGCGTCAAACAACGCAACAAGCAGTCCGACAGTTTATGAACTATCGCACGAAGGCTGGGACTCCTGTCAGGAACCATATGATGCTGATCATTAGTTACCTGAATGAGATGGAAATCCTAGGATCTAAGATTAACAAGGAGATCAAAATAGATATGATATTGGAAACTCTCCCCGAATCTTTTGATACCTTCAAGTGGAACTACTCCATGAATAAGCTAGAGTACACTGTTACCGAGCTAATAAAGGAGCTTCACACTACTGAGGGTCTTACTAAGAAAAAGAGGAATCAAGGAGAGGCACATGCTACTCAGCACAAAGCCTCCGCCTCTGAATCTAAGAAGAGACCTCACAAGGCCGAGAAGAAGAACTGTACTGCCTATCTCAATGCAAAGGAACATAGTATTGTACTAACTACCGAAGCATGCTTAGCAGCTGATAATGTATCAACGTGGATTCTTGACTCCGCTGCTACTAACCATATTTGTTGTTCCTTAACTGGTTTCAAGAAAACCAAAAGCTTAAAGGAAGGCGACTTCTGTTTCGAATGGGGTGATGGGAGCCTGGTGTCTGCGAAGGCTGTGGGATCCGTGACGCTGTCTTTTGAAGACCACACTTTAAACTTGTATAATGTTTATTTTGTTCCTACCTTTGGGAAGAACATAATATTCATTGCTCGTCTTCTTGAGCAAGATTATTGTTTAAAGTTCATTAAAAATGGAATTCGTATTTCGTTTCCTTATAATTCTTTTGTCACTGATGCGTGTATGAAGAATGCTCTTTTCTACATCTATCCCACTCAACCTTCTCTATCAGACATCAAAATAGATAATGATCTAGTTAGGGAGCCAAAGAGGATCAAACTATCTAAATCCTCTGGTCTAATAAAATCAACATATCTCTGGCACTTAAGACTTGGTCATATCAGTCTAAACAGGATTAAGAGACTTATGAGGGATGGTCCACTCCAATCCTCTGCAATAGGTTCACTCCCTACTTGTGAATCCTGCATAGAAGGAAAAATGACTAAGCGACCTTTCTCCGATAAGGGTCAAAGAGCCACTGAGCTGCTGGAACTAGTACATTCTGATGTATGTGGTCCGCTCAGTTAACAGGCACGTGGTGGATATGAATACTTCGTTACATTCACTGACGATTACTTAAGATACGGTTTTTTCTATTTTCTCAAACACAAATCCGAGACCTTTAACGTATTTAAGGTCTTTAGGGCTTTAGTGGAAAAGTAAACCGACAAAGTGATCAAAACCCTTTGATCCGATCGAGGTGGTGAGTATATGTCTGGAGAGTTTGATGACTTTCTTAAAGAAGAAGGTATCACTTCTCGGCTTACCGCACCTGGCACACCACAACAAAATGGAGTGTCAGATAGAAGAAACTGAACTCTTATGGAGATGGTTAGATCAATGATAAGTTACTCATCACTCCCTCTTTCCTTTTGGGGATATGCCCTCGAAACAACCGCTTACATTCTGAACCAAGTTCCGTCCAAAACGGTTCCTAGTACTCCTTATGAATGATGGACTGGACATAAAGTAAATCTTGGCCGCATCAAAATTTGGGGATGCCCCGCACACGTGCTGAGGCAAAAGACAAGCAAGTTGGCTAGTAGGTCAGAATTGTGTCTGTTTGTGGGATATCCAAAAGAAACCAAAGGTTTCATTATCTATAGTCCCGAGGACGATAAGACTTTCGTTAGCACGAATGCTCGTTTCCTTGAGGAGTACTTTATGAAGGACGCAAAACCTAGAAGCAAAATTGTGCTTGAAGAAAAGTTGGGTGAGGAAGCTTCTACCTCATCTGTAAGAACTTTTCTTACCCCAACTGAAACACAACCTAACTCATCAGAATCTCGTCAAGTAGTCCTTCGACGTAGTGGGCGGGCTACTCAAAAGCCTGACAGGTACATGTCCTATGGAGACTCTCTCGTAGCCGTCTCTGACATGGATGACCCTGTTTCCTATAGCCAAGCGATGGCTTGTTCTGAATCAAACCTTTGACTTGACTCCATGAAAGTTGAAATGCACTCGATGTATGTCAACAAAGTCTGGAAACTTGTACACCTTCCTGAAGGGATTAAACCCGTAGGGTGTAAGTGGATATACAAGAAGAAAATGGGTCCGGATGGGAACGTCTAGACGTTCAAACCACGACTTGTGGCTAAGGGTTATACCCAACAAGAAGGGATTGACTATGAAGAAACCTTCTCGCCAGTCGCAATGCCTAAATCCATCCGCATACTTCTATCCATAGTTGCAGCTCTCGACTATGAGATCTGGCAAATGGATGTCAAGACTGCCTTCCTGAATGGAAATCTTGATGAGCGCATTTATATGGCTCAACCAGACGGTTTCGTGGATAAAGGTCAAGAGACCAAGGTTTGTGAGTTACTTAAGTCCATTTATGGACTAAAGTAAGCATCTAGGACATGGAATATTAGATTCGATGAAACTGTGAAAAGCTTCGGCTTTGAACAGTCAATAGATGAGCCTTGTGTTTACAAGTTAATACACGAAGGCAAAGTTGTGTTTCTGGTACTATATGTCGATGATATATTACTCATAAGTAATGACGTGGGTAAGTTATCTGATATTAAGGTCTAGCTAGTAAAGCAATTTGACATGAAGGATCTAGGAGAAGCCGCTTACATTCTGGGGATCCTAATCTTTCGAGATCGGAAAAACCTGACCATGTCGCTCTCTCAAGCATCTTATATTGATAAGGTGATGGATCGCTTCTCGATGCAAGACTCCAAGAAGGGCCAAACACCCTTTAGGCATGGAGTCTCACTCTCTAAGGACCGGTCTCCCAAGACTGCACAAGAGATTGAAGACATGAGGAAAATTCCTTACGCCTTTGTCGTAGGAAGCCTCATGTATGCTATGCTTTGCACTAGACCTGATATCTGTTACGCCGTTGGCGTAGTTAGCCGTTTCCAATCCAACCCTAGACCCGAACACTGGATTGCTGTTAAGCATGTTCTCAAGTATTTTCGAAGAACTGGGAACTTGATGCTTACATATCCAGGTACTGACCTGACTATGACGAGATATACCGACTCCGATTTTCAAGCGGATAAGGATTCTAGGAAATCCACTTCGGGATCTGTGTTCATCCTTAATGGTGGAGCTGTTGTGTGGATGAGTATTAAGCAATCTTGCATTGCTGACTCCACAATGGAAGCAGAATATGTGGTTGCTTATGAAGCATCCAAAGAGGCTGTATGGCTTAGAAAATTCCTTAAGTATTTGGAAGTTGTTCCTAACGTCGACGAGCCCATGACCCTTTATTGTGATAATAGTGGGGTTGTCGCTAACTCAAAGGAACCTCGAAGCCATAAGCGCTCTAAACATATTGAGAGGAAATACCATTTGATTCGAGAGATTGTGCAGCGCGGAGACGTGGAAGTGAACAAGATCTCAACGGTGGGCAACCTATCAGATCCATTCACCAAAGCCCTAGCGAACAAGGTCTTTGACCAATATCCAGAGGGATTAGGCATGAAGGACTACACACATCTTCTTTGGGTCAAGTGGGAGTTTGTTGTCAATGGTGCCCACAAGAAGAGTTATAGTCTTTATTTTGTACATTTGATGTAATAAAGTCTCACGAAGACTCTTGCTTGTAATTACTTATTCATTTAATAAAAAGTTGAAACGTTCATTCATTCTTCCTTGTCTGTTTGAAGCTTTATGGTAAAACACTAGTCTTTAGTCCATAAACAAACTTAACAACTTACGAAGAGACAAATATAGATTTGCATGAACAAACTCTTCGTAGTTTGCTTAAAACGATATATTCACAATCTAAGGGTCAAAGGACTATTGACCTCAGTACGATTGTTAGGAGAATCTATGATGTCTGGTTATAGGGCATTGAGAGTTAAAGACTCTATAGTTCTTCTAGGTATCTTCCGAAGGTACTGAATTGACCAGTGCACTTCTAGAGACAAAATAAGTACAAACCATTAAACCTCTTATGTCTCGAAGTCACTACGTATGAATTGCATCGTGCTTACCTTAATCCTGAAATGAGACATGTCATTTCACAGCTTACGTATTCTAATTTGAGAACGTCAGAGTTCGGACTCACTATGTGATTCTGAACAGGGCCTACTGGTGAAGTACTAAGTTGTGAAGATGTCATGAGTAACTTTGTGAAGTTCTCATAGATATGGAATTCTTGTACAAGATTGCTGAAATGCAATGTACATCACCTCATGCTTTGTTCCTTGGAATGTGAATAAATGAACTAGCCAGTGTCCAAATTGAGTCTTGACTCTTTTAGATGAAACAATGTGACTTGTTAGCTCCTCGTCAATACATTGTTTCTAACTTATTCACAAGCGACAAAGGAGTTCAGGAAATAACAGCTAGAAGGGTAAAATGGTAATTTTATAAATCCTTACTAGCTGATGATAATCATGAAGAGTAAACATTGATAATATTCTGTGGATCCACTCATTACAATTAGGTTGAATTCTTGAGTAGAAAATAAATTCATTTGAAACGAGAGATTTTCAGTGTCAACTCTTTAGTGGAGTCAGTTCACATTAAGCTAAACTTGGAAAAGGTTTGTGAACTTTTGAGTCCAAGTGATTCGCTCAAGCTTTGTTCATTTGGATCCATGAGGTCACTGTCACAAATCATATCGAGTAGGAATAGTTAAACTAGAAGCTAAGCCAAAACAAGAACGAGACAAATTTTACGAAAATTGTCAAAAGGGTAATTTTGTCTTTTTGGATATAGGATGAGATGAATGTCAATAAATTTTTTGACATGGTCATTTGATGACATGCATCCACTCGGCCAAGATTGAATTAATTGGGCCTTGTGGATTAATTTCATTTCATAAGAATTTTATTGAAAATTCTTAATGGGCCTTTCTCATGTTGTCATGAACAAATGAAGAAGCTTCTAGAAGCTCCTTCTGGAGAGCATTGGCCGCCCAACACAAAGAAAGAAAGGGAGATTATTTTGTGCATAAATGTATTTAGATACTTGCTAAAAGAAAAAGAGGAAACAAATTTCATATACAAGGCATATGGAATTTCGGCCAAATGGGTCAAGGGAGAAGCAAATAAAAGAGGAAACAAATCCAAGGATATGCTTGGATCCTATTGGCCGTGTGAAATAAGGGGAAGAAGAGGAAATTGGCTCATGAATATGTGATATACTATAGAAGAGGAAACTACCTTATTGAAGGTGAGACCTCTCCTATAAATAGAGCCTTCATTCTTCACATTTCATTCATCCCAAGTTTTAGAGATTTGAGAGCTTCTCTCTCTAGCTTGGCCGCCCACTCCTCTCTCTCATACTCTCTCTCTAAGTTCTTTTCGTTTTTGTTTTGGCACCTAGGTCCTCATTTGACCTAGCGTTTTTAGCTCTTCGACTTTAAGACTTGTTCTTGAGTCGTAGTGTTTAAAAGTGCCCACTCACTAATTCCTTATCTCTCGAGTGATTCTTGTGATAGAAACTATCGTGGTTGCTCGTGCTGCCGAGGAAAGAAGAGAGACGTGCTGCGAGGGGAGACGAACGTTGCAACTTTCCAAAAGCTTCTCAACGTTCAAGCTTCTAAAAAGGTTAGTAATCTTTAATGCTCATAATTGTTTTTATTTACATGTACTTGCTCTTTGTCTAGGTTAGTAAAATTGTTTTACTTGTCAAAAGAAAATGTTTAAAATTTTTCCGCTTACCCGAAGCGTTAAACTTTTACTTAAACCCTAGATCTATTCCAACACCCAATCAACCAAACCTTCTACCAGGATGTAAGGAAAAAAAATAAAAAAAAAAAAGGTAGGAGTATTCAACAACCGCTTCGGCGCTTTGGTGAAAGTCCATATCCCGGTCACAGTTCGTGATTGGAATGAAGTGACGCCCCAGATGTTGGGCAATATTCTGAGCGCACTTCATTCCGAGTACACTTTCGTGTACAAGGATGATGAGACCGAAGAGCTGCTTCCGGCGGATTGCTTTCGTCATCAAATTGACCAGACTATCATTCGCGATGCAAAGCGAATGAGGCGCAACCAAAAGTCTAGATTATCAGGGGCGATCTTAGGAAAATGTTGCGGGCAAATAAATGTCGCCAAGAAGAAATCCCAAAAGGATATCAGAAAGACGATTGGGAGAAGGTGATAGAGAAGTTTGCAACTGACGATTGGAAGGTAATGTATAATTCAAAAAAATTATGTTATCTTCTATACATCAAATCAAATTATAACGCAATTTAATATTTGCAGAAAAAGTCTGATCACAACAGGAACAATTCAAAGAACAAGAAAATGAAGTCCACACAAGGATCGATTTCTTTCTTGGCTCATCGACATTTGAACGTAAGTTTATTTTAATTTTGTAATATTTATTTTTCAATAAATACATTACTCATATTTTGATAAAAACTGCAGAGTAGGGAAGATGGGACTTTGGCCTCGGCGTTTGACACGTGGGAGAAAAAACACCAATATGTTTGAAGGCGCGAATTAGAACTCAAGCATTTGTAAGTTACTTGTGTTAATTACTTAATAATCAATATTCGATAATCTTAATAATTTTTTAACATATGTTTGAAGGCGCGAATTAGAACTCAAGTCGAGGATATTCAGCGACAAGCAGCGGAGTTAGGCCAAACATTTGACTTAGACCAGGCGGAGCAGTATGTGATGGATACTGTTCTCGGGTAACGTCAAGATTGGTATGTTGGGATAGGTCCCGAGATCCCGAGATCCTCGTATCTCTTGGCTCAGGCTCAGGACGAGAGCTTGTCATCAGGTTCATCATCGAGACGCGTTCCAGATCAAGTGGTTAGCGAGCTACAAGCAGCATTGGCCGCACAACAGGTCGCAATGGAAGAGATGAGGCGTAAGCAACGAGCTCAGATGGAGGCCTTTCAGCGACAGTTCTTTTCCTACACACAACAGCATCCGTCTCCCATGCAGACATCCCCCGCGATGATTCACCCTGGGACGACGCCGCCATCAGCTTCAATGTCGAATGTTCAGACGCCGCCATCAGCTTCAATGATGAATGCTCAGACGCCGACATCCGATTCAATGCCAAATGCTCAGACGCCACCATCAGCTTCAATGCCGAATGCTCAGACGCCAGATTCGGTAGAGTTTCAGCGACATCGTCCGAGCGGCAGCGCACCAGGACGCCAAGGGGCACGAGGAAGATCTGGCGGAAGAGGAGGTCGTGCATTGAAGAATTGGAACCCTGCGACTGAAAAAGGGAAACAAAAGGAATAGGTTGTAATTTTTTAATTTATTGCACGTAAATTATCAAATTTTATGTTGTTAATATTAGAATTTCTATTAAATGATTTATATAATTATTATATGAATCAACATATATATAATTATTATTCTAATTAATATTATATAATTATTATTATTAAAATTATTTAATTAATTTAACGAAAAATATTGATTATAATAGAATCTTTTTATATGTTGATTCTAATAGAATCAGCATTTAAAAAAAAGCTAAAGAGAATCAGATGCGACTAGTCGCATCTGAAACTTTCGCGTCAAAGGTTTCAGATGCGACTAGTCGCATCTGATTGTATTGTATCCCGCCAAAATATTAGGCGGGAATGAGTATCAGATGCGACTACTCGCATATGATACTTTCGCGCTAAGGTTTCAGATGCGACTAGTCGCATCTGATACTATATATCCCGCCTTAATATATTATTTTGGAGTCAATTTAGGTGCGACTGTTGGTGCGAGAAGTCGCACCAAAAATGTCGCACCGGATAGTAATGACTTTCAGGTGCGGAAAGTCGCACCTAAAATCATCAGGTGCGGACTTTCAGATGCGACTTTGTCACATCTAAAGTCGCACCTTAACGTGGCTTCAGGTGCGACTCTTGCACTTTCAGGTGTGAAAAATGTCACACCTGATGCTATATTTTGTACTAGTGGCTGGAATGGTAATCATGAACTCCGATGGCGAGAAACTACGATATGACATGTATTTGGAATTCAAAGCCTCTAACAACGAGGCTGAATATAAGGCATTGATCATGGGGTTGGAGCTCGCACGAAAGCTAGGAGTGGCCAACATTCACATACATTCCGACTCACAATTGATCATCAACCAAGTCTAAGGAAACTATGCTGCGGAGGAGGTCAACATGACGGCCTACCATGCCAAGGCAAAAAAAAGAGATTGAGGCTTTCTCTGGTACTAAATCACGTAAATCCTAAGGGACGAAAACACTGAGGCCGATACTTTAACGTTCCTCGCGTCTGAGATCGACGAGGATGGTTTAGGAAAAGTGCCTATCGAAATCCTCTGAAAGTTGTTTGTATAACGTGAGCTCGTGAATGTAGTGAACGAGAACCCACTGCCGACATGGATGCCCCAATTGTGAGATATATGAGAGACTGAGAACTCCCGATTGATTAGGAAGAAGCAAGTAAGCTGAAGTTCCATGTCGCAACGTATGTCTTGAGAGGATAAACGTTGTATAAGCGAGGGTTTTCACAACCGTTCATGCGATGCTAAGGCCGTCCTCCGAGAGATCCATAAATGGATCTACGGTAACCATTCCACTAGGCAATCACTGAAACAAAAAGTAGATATCAGCAACACCATAAAGACGACACTACATTACACATGAAGAAACGAACAAGCTAGGTTGATTCCCACATGAACAATGGAAGGAACTACTCTAGGGCCTAATGGATAACTCACTTATACTCGCGGGTGGAAACCAAGGCCGGCGGAGCACTGCCCTGACCACTCGGTGGACCAAGGAGAGCTGCGGGATACCACCTAAAGATGCCATTGTCGAAGTAGGTAGCACTTGCTCAAGCACATCGTGTCAGGAATGGCATGAATGGCCTTGACGAAGGCGGACTCGTCCGCATAAGGGTTGAGAGAGAAGTCGGTCATTGGGCTAAAATGCAAAGGCATGATCCCGAACGCGTGGGATGACACCAAAACCCACAATCTGCGATTCATAGAGTCCGCATCCCCGACCAATTGCGAGCCACTGCGATTGCGAACCTGATAGAATCCAAAATAGTTCTTGACATCGAAAACTACGACGAGATTTTGAAAGTCATCTTCCGTCAAAAATTTTCCCTCATTTTCATGCCGAAGTATATGACATAATGTGAAACCCAAAACTTAGCTATGTGAAAATTTAAAATGTGTGATGGGAAATTAAAATTTTAAATTAGTCATTATGAGAATTTCTTATAGATAAAATTTCTTTGAAATGTAATTGATGAAAGTATGTGACATAAACTTTTAAATTACGTGTGTGTATATATGTATATTATGTACATTAGATTAAGTAATAATTTTTTTCTCTAACTTTTTCTTTTATGGGTGTAAAGAATATATTCAATACGTATGTACTTTTGTTGATTCTTATTAATGTGTAACATTCTTTTTAATTTATAATGTAAACTTTTTTTTTTCCCTTTCTTGTGTATTATAATTTTTTTTAATCAACCATATACGTACATGTATCATATTATATATATATATATATATATATATACATACATCCCCGTAGAAAGTTTTTTTATTTGTAAAGTAATTTGTATAGCTTTAATGGGTATAAAGATAAAATAATGAATTTGACAAGTATAGAATATATATATATATATATATATATATATATATATATATATATATATGGATACGAGTTTTGAAAAGTCAAAAGAGAATGTTATTTTTTATGCAAGTTACTTAAAGAAATGTAATGGTAATATATTATCAGAATATTCAATCACATATTGTGTCATGAATGTTGATTTTATACGTCGAGACCTTAATTGCTCTCTGATTGGCAATTATTACATTAAAATTTGTAACGTAAATTATATCAAATGGGAAGACGAGAGGTTTTATCATTTTTTGAAGTCTGAATTTCTTTCGTCGTCTCATACATCTCTCCTTGTTCTCTTCCTCCAAAAAAAAAGAGAGAGAAAGCTCTAGCTGTTATTAGTTTTGAGGCTTTTAGGACTATTTTTACCACCAAAATTTTCCTCTCTCGTCAGTTATTTTCGAAACCTAGTTTTTTCCATCTTTCGGTGCTCATATTTTTTTTCTGGTCTATATTTTACTTATGAAAAGAAAGATGTAAAACTGTTTTTTTACAGATCTTATACCGTAAGAAACAACTCAATTTCGAAGGATAAACATTTTACTTCGCCTTGATATTTTTATACCGAAATATTCAAGATGTTTATAATATTTATATTAAATTTCATAATTTTTGGACAAACCATTTTCTTTCTAAAATTCAATTATGATCAGCGCGCATAATTTTATTTTATGTTTCAAACAGCAAAGTTTTGATTTAAAACAAAATAGCTAACAAAGGAATGGTGATTTGGATTTTTTATACCAGAATATTCAACATGTTTTTAGTATGTCATAAAAATCATGTAATTTTTAGATTAATGATTTAATTTCTAAAAATATATTAAAATTATTGCGCGATGTTTTATTCCTGTATCAAACAGCGAGGTTTTATATTTTTTAAAAATACTTGCATATCGTATTTTGGCATGAAATTTTTATATAAGACACATATATTTGTTATTGTTATATATAAAAATAATTAGGAGTTTTCTTTAATAGGAAGTATTTTTGTTAGTATTTATTTTAATAAGTGCTCAGATCTGTCCCGTTTTCTCTAAAACTCAATTTTTAGACAATTTACGTTTAAATTAGATTTCGTCATGTTGGAATCAGATTTTGGAACTTTCACTAAAGAAGAAAATGTTTAAAATTTTATTCCTATTCTGTGGAATGTTTCCATAATTTTTCTCGGAAATTTTTGTTTTGCCGAAACCTTAGTGCAAAGGGTATTTTTATCTTTTCACTTTCGAGTCTCGTCTCTGAGTTTTTCCAGAAACTTTTTTACGACAAAAATTGTTTATTAGAACCAGATTTTCAATTTTTTTGTTTACGTCCCGAGCCAAATACGTTTTCCGATCGTTCGATAGTTTAAAGTCGCACGTTTCCGAAACAATGTGAGAATAATCTCACTACAATATGGATTAGTTTAAAATTAATTACGATGAGTGTATGATCTGAATTGGTTAATATGTGTTATATGATTGCTTGTGTGATATTTCTTATGTGCGTGTATGTGTTATTGAGTGAATTGTGATTATTATGTTATGCCTTGTTATGATGAGTGTATATATATGGGTTTAGTACAACTTTGACATATCATGTTCTAATTATTAGCATATTTTATTTATGTTTATGTCATATGTCATCTTTGTATGTAACGCAAGTAAATAAGTGATAAGATAAGTAAGAGAGTCGTACCGCCTCGAGCTACGGAGGTATTAAGAGAATTCTCTCGAGCCGACCTATGGGCTCATAAAGGGATTACTTTTCTCATATGATATGTTTATTATATGGTGCCAACTATGGGAGGTCGCAGCCCCGTAGTTCGTTTCCAAAGTGTACACTGAAATTGGTACGACTACTCGAGGGGCACCCCGAATAAAATATGATAAAATTTATGATACGAAAGACCATGACACTGTTAGAATTTAAAACAATAATAACCGGATCATGCATCGCATTACTCATCTTTTTGAGAGTCATAGTTATTCTCGTTGAGCATTAGCTCATATTATGTGTTTTCGTCCGTATTGTAGGTAAGCAACAAATGAACAAGTGAGGAGGGTGGATCAGTGGCGTTCGATGGCTAAGGGGTTGGGTTGTGGTTCCGCTCGTTTATTTAAAAGACTTCGGCTACGAAATTTTCTAACACTCGGGTTGAGATTTTTTTTATGCTTAAGATATTTTCCAAGTTTAATTAGTTTTGCAAAACTGAAGTTGAATTTTTATCGTTTCATTTCCATTGAATATTCCAAACATCTACTTTAGTTTGGAATTCGAAATTAAGTATTTCTCTTATTTTCATCAAATGTTTTGTAAGATTTCAAGTGTTGGTTATTTTCAAAGTTGTTTTATTTTAGATTCTAAACTTTATAAATGAAATGATGTTTAAAAAAAAAATTATCCACTTTTTTTTAAGTAATAGAATTAAGCTTAGTGTGACGGTCCGAAAAGTCGGGTCGTCACACATAAAGAAAGCGCACGATAGCAGTAAGGACTCATCTGGGAGGCGTGCACGTGTAGTGGGGAAAGCAACTCCTGCACTATGGCTGTAAAGGCAACCGTAGTCTCCCCCACGAGACTAGAAATATGCATGACAGTGAATCCACGACGAGGAAGATAGAGACTGTCGTCGATGAGCAGACAAAAAGTCTCCACGGACATCGGGATATCGTACAACTCCTGGAAGGCCTTGAAGTGGTTGAGGGTGACAGTGCTCCGGATTTTAAGCCCCGAATGATCAAAGGAGTCATCCACGACCGGCTCGTTGAGCGGGACGGCCCGCGACAAAGGCATGCACTCCTCGCTCCTCTTCAAATTCTCCAATGGCTCCGAGTCATCATGACCAAAAGCATAGGAAGCATCGACAAATGTATACGCATCCTCATATGACGGATTGGACCTGGAGGGGGACCCCCGCAAAACCACGTAGGGATCATCACCCTCCTGCTCGGCTTGCATCACCACCATGGTAGCCCGACTTGCCAACACAGGAGACTCGTCACGTGGAGAATCACCACGAAATTTACCCACTGCAGGAGAGACACTGCATCGCACATTGACTGAGGGATACTCGGTCCGATCTCATACACCGGATGGATGGGTACCAACTGGTTCAGATGCACCACTTAGACAGACCACGCCAGCCCGGACACGTCACTCGGATGAAGACTGTTCGGCCCAGACATGCCGTCCTAGTGGAGATCGGCCGAAGTGGGTGCCCCGGTCAAGATGAGATCGGCCGAACTAGGTGCGCCGATCAAGAAGACCTCGACAGGTCCAAACACACTAGATGGGTGGAGACCGGCCAGTCCGGACACGCAGGCCAGACAGAGACCAACCGACCTAGGCGCGCCGGCCAATTAGAGGGCCTCGTCCAACCCAGAGAAGGACATGTCCGGTGCACACCGACTGAAGACTCCACCACGTGCCGTCCTATTGTACCGTCTGAGCATCGTCATCACCGTCGAGCCACACGTCGATGTCTAGGAGCTCTGAGAATAAAGGAGGATGGATGCTCGTCATGGCTGAATGAGAAATTGAAGGACACAATGAATACTCTCCGAATGAGATGTATTTAAACTAGAAAAATTAAATTCAAATTCGGGAGAATCAACGAAAAACTTGTGGCCATCCATGGTACACGTGTAAAAGAAGAACGGGAGGCGCAAATGAAGACAAACGAAAACCTTAAATTTCCTCTTTCCCATTTTTCACCCCACATGGGCCGGCCCACCAAAACAAAAATAGAGGTGGTCCCGGAATTTCAAAAGAAAAATAGAAAAATACGGAAAAAAAAATCCATAAGACAAAGAAACAAACATCGAACGAGCTTGAGAAACGGAACATAAGAAATAAATTCGGGGAGTGAATGTTATGCAGTCATTCTCGGTTTAAAATAATTGAGACACAGAGTTCTCCAAAAAGCGAAAGCAACAAATCAAGCGTGAATATCCAATGAGCTGAATTATTAAAAAAAAACTAATAATAAAAAAACATGTTATGCTCACTTCGTCAACTATTGAAAAGGCGTCTTGAGACAGGTCGGAGACCCTGTCGGAGAAAGACTCGATATGCCAATCAAATACACGACCGACCTAAGCACACAGCATGTCACCCAGTCGTCATGAACGACACAGCCGGTCACCAGGTCGGTCAAGAAGACACGACCGGCCCATGAGCTCATTGCTAGTCACCTGGCCGGCTTAAGAGGACGGCCGGCCCGGGAGCTCACACTCGGTCACCTGGCCGGCCCAGGAGACACAGTTAACATGGGAGCTCACAGCCATTAACCCGGCTAGCCCAAGAGACATGGTCGGCTGACCTCATTGCCACACGGACGGACCGGGTCTTAGCCACTCTACCGGCCTCCTTGCCACATTTGTCAGGTCTGCTCTTAGCCACTCGGCTGGCCTCATTGCCACATGGGTGGGCCAGCTCTAAGCCACCCGGTCAACCTCATCGCCACACGGCTGGGCCGACTCTTAGCCACCTGGCCGGCCTCATTTCCACACGACCTATGCCTCCTTGCTGCCCAAGGCAAGTCCAAGAGGTCGTCATGGCCCCTCAGACTCTATAAATAGCCTTCTCCACGAGGGAAATGTAATGAAATTCTTTATACATGAAGCTTTACTAGATTCACATCTCGCTGAGGTCCTTCTCTCAATATTTCTTATGCCCCCCCCAATGCAATAACACTAATGTTGATCGTTGGAGTATGCGCTAGAGGCACTATCTAGATTCCTAAAAACACACATTCTTCAACTTGAGTAGTTGATCCCATGATTTCTTTCAGGATCTTTGTCACACCACTAATGAATCCACATAAGTCGTTGAAGAGTTATGAAGTTGAACTATTCACGATCTTTACCATAACACCAAAGGGATTCACAAAGTAGCTTAAACAGTCTAACCGCTCCCTTTTTCTTGATTCATAGTTCAATCTCTAACTTAGACCAGTGAGATCTAACTCCTTAGAGCGTAAGATAGTGCTTAAACTTTCATCGGGTCACCATCTTAGTATCACAATATGTCGGTATCTTTAATTCCAGCTTTTGCATTATTTACAATGTCAATTGAGATCTTTTCTCTTCATGAAGTGATACTTAATTTCCACATACT